>NC_047041.1:51114004-51714004 GCF_011762595.2 Tursiops truncatus
GCAGAATTGCTATATAATTCCATTTCTTACTTTAGAGAGGTGGGAAGAGAGTTTGTGGGTAAAGGCAGGAAGACCAGTTAGTATTCAATTGCAACAGTCATGTGATAAGTGATGAGAATTGAATTAGGGGAGTAGAAATGAGATTGGAAGACATGAACAGATATTAGGGATATTTATGAGGTTACCATATTTATTTTGAGGTGTGAGGAGGTGAGAGAAGGGTGGGTGATGAATTCCAAATTGCACATAGTGATTTTGAGGACATACAGGTGGAAAATCTATTTAGTGGTCAAATATGTAGGCATTGTGCTGAAAGAAGAATACAGATTAGAAGTAAAGAGCGGAAATTAAAGCTATGGCAGGTGAGATATCCCCAGAGGGACAGTAAAATGAGAAGAAAAGGAAGATTTAGGAAGGACAAGTGGAGAAAACAAAAACATATAGAGTATTTTAAATGTGGTTTCCCATGTTCTTTTATTGACACAGAAAAATGTTATATCCCAAACCATTTATTAAAGTACCCAGGATAGAATTGCTAAGACTTTGCATGAAGAATATCTTTGAAAACATATATTGTTTGTCATAGCAGTAGGATTTTCCCTCTGTGATCATCATAAATTCAAAACCTACAAGTGTTCTGATAATATTACTGGTGAACATGGCAAGGTCATTATCTCTCCTAAATCATCATCTAAATTTGAGAATATAGAGTATACATTAATATGTTCATTTTATTAGCTTTTTTTGTGTGCTTGTCTAACTCAGCTGATACTTTCCACATTACAAAAAAAAAAAAAATAGTTAATGATTAGTCCAAATGGTGAACAGATTGCAATACAAAAAAAAAAAAGAAAAAACTTTTTTGGAAAAAATCTAAACAGTATGTGTATTGTGTGTGATTAGCTTTTTTTCCAGTGTTGTTATTCTGTGTCATAGCAGTCGATGTAATTGCATCCTGGGAATACGTTACGACATGTGTTTTGCCCAGATGAGGAGTAATCACAACAAGTAATTTGAACTTGTCGTTTGGTATCATTACTATAAATGGCAGGACAATATTTCGTTAAATCTTTATGACTTGGGTATGCATTTTTGTAACCATTCCAAAAAGTTACTAGAGATGGCAGATGCCTGACAGAAATCTTTCAGATAGACTGTTTTTGTGGTTTAAAAAGAAAAAATCCATAATGAACTTTTTGCCTACCACTCTTCTGTGGACTTGTACTTTAAATGCAGAATCATCGGGAAGCATGCCCCCGATTCCCTGCACACACTTGTAGACACACACACACACACCCTATAAGTAAATGATAATCAGAATATAATTATTTCTGTACTTCTTTTGTATTTGGAAGAAATTAAGTCACCAGGTCTTCTTTGCAGTGTGCTTACAGTTTTTCAAATACTCTGTTACCTACCTTGCCTCTCTGTCCTCGGTCCACTCTATGTCCTGTACTTGGAATGTTGGAATGCCTTTTATCCACTTTCCCTCCCTTGTCCCAGGCATACTGTCTCAGCTGTTCAGGATTCTCTTGTAATATGCTTGCTTTGGGCTGGCGTAGATGCCCCTCACGTGTGCCATAGAATACTATGTGTGCAGGCATTTGAACTTTTATTAGATTCTGTTGTGTCAGTTACCTTGCAGTTTGACCCATGACTACTACCTCCCTGGGATCAGGGACTTTGTGTTACCTATCTTTGTTTAGCTCCAGTATCTTGCACTGTGCCTAGAACATGATAGGCATTCAACTCTACTCCCCACATTCACTCCCAACCCTGGCCCAATTTGCCCTTTTATTAACCAACAAACTTAGGACTCTCTCTTGGGTGGGAGTGGGGAGGAAATAAGTATGTGTTGAGCTCTATCCTAGGCACTATAGGCAATTACAAATCCTGTGATGCATCCTTTGGAACAAAGGCAGAATGAAATAACTGCTTCGTACTTGTAGAAACAGAATCATCTGGGAAAAGAGGAAGGATGGAGTGGTAACTTCTCATGAAAGTCTTCATGGGTAACATATCACTTTGTCTCTGCTCTAAAAATACATACAAGTTTGCTGGTCAGAGAAGGGGGTGGCAAAGATTTAGCAAAGGCAGGGAGGCAGGAGGATAGAGTGAAATTGTGGGGATGGGGGACAGCTCCCAGGGGAGTTAGACAGTGCGGTAGGCCAATGTCTTTATCAGGAAGAATCATTGAAATTGTTGTAAGTATGTGTGTGACCATTAGGAAAACATAAACTTAATGCATGTATTTATAAATTGTCATCTATTGTGAATATTTTTTACCCAGTTTATCAGACACAAGGTAGAAATACTGGGTGAAACATCCTGTAGTAATTTGAAACTCTAGCCATATCAAATGGTTGCTTTTTTATTAAAAACAGAATGTGTGGGGAAAGGACAATGTAATAAACCTTAGAGAAAATATACACCTATCACAGCTATATTATATGAACGATAAATGTATTAAAATTAAAATGCCAGTATATTGGTCTTGATAAATTGAATATTTACCTACCCTCCTTTTCCTTTTTGTGCATCTTCCCTAACTTTTTGTTTCTATCATTGTAATCGTTGGCTACATGTCTGTTAGGAACAATGTCAGATTTATAATCAGTGCATGTTTCTATGAGAAGCTAGGGAAAAAAACCTTAATATTGCCAATACCTATTAATTGACAATGAGCATAACATACTAGTACTTGTTCTCTTATCTAGAAGTGTTATAGGAATATAGTCATTGCCTGGAAACTTGATCTTACCAAATGAATCAGTCATAACAGAGCATTAATTTACATGAAGGGATACATGTCAGCACCTTTAACCAGTACCTATGATCACAGTACAGGTCTATTCAAATCCATACCCTCGGTACCTAGGAATATGATCTTATTTGAAAATAGGTCTTTGAAGACATAAGTTAAGATGCGGTCATACTGCATCTTATGGGTGGGCCTTAAATTCATTAACTGGTATCCTTATAAGAAGGCCACGTAAAGGCACAGAGGGAAGAGGGTCATGTGGCAAAGGCAGAGATGGGAAGAATAAGTGAAGGAATGCCGACCGTGAGGAGGCAAAGAAAGATACTGCTCTAGGGCCTTCAGAGCAAGCATGGCCTCGCCAAGATCTTCATTTTGGACCTCTCCAGAACTGTGAAAAAATAAATTTCTGTTATTTTAAACCACCTAGTTTGAAGGGATTTGTTATGGCAGCCCCAGGAACCTATATAACACAGTGTGTTAACATAGCAAACTTCATACTCACTGGAGAAGTGAGAAGTGAACTTCCATGAGCAACATCCGTACTGGTTTCTTTTATGAAAGACAAACTAAAGAACTGGCGTAGCATGGCAGTCAGGAGTATGGACTTGGATGTCACATTGTGATTGCCAATTCCAACTCCCATCTGTGTGTGACAGGCAAAACATTTACTCCTCTCACCTCCATTTTCACATCGTTTACTGGTACCAATAGGCCCCTTTCTATGGCCTAGACAGTAAGTACCTTAACATCACCTAACTAGTATAATACAGAGTCAAGAGTTGAGTCTTGGTCTTTATGACTCTAAGGCTTTTGGTTTATTCCACAAGGAAATACACACATAATACCTACCTGCTCAAAAGATCTGTGAAAATTCTCAAGGAAGGTAAATCATTCTGATAGGGGAAATTGGTGGAATTTTTCAAAAGAGGTAGACTTTGAATGACCACTTAGAGCCCAAGTAGAATTCTGATGAGTGAAAATGTCAGGGGCCAGACAGGCAGGTTAGGACTCTGGAAGCCTGTCGGACTGGGAATCAAAACTATCAAAGATACCAAGGCCTCAGTGTGGGTGGCTTGTTTTAGATGAACAACAAATAGGTCTATGAGATTAAATAGGTGTAGTAGAAAATGAGGCCAGAGAAGAAAGTCAAGCCAATTCTGTAAGGCCTAATTACTTGCTGAGTCTTAGAATGTATTCTTTCTTTCTTTCTTTTTTAATAAATTAATTTTATTTATTTACTTATTTTTGACTGTGTTGGGTCTTTGTTGCTGCGCACGGGCTTTCTCTAGTTACGGCGAGCGGGGGCTACTCTTCATTGCAGTGTGTGGGCTTCTCATTGCGATGGCTTCTCTTGTTATGGAGCACGGGCTCTAGGTCCATGGGCTTCAGTAGTTGTAGCTCGTGGGTTCTAGGGCACAGGCTCAGTAGTTGTGGTGCACGGGTTTAGTTGCTCCATGGCATGTGGGATCTTCCCGGACCAGGGCTCAAACTCATGTCTCCTGTAGTGGCAGGTGGATTCCTAAACACTGCACCATGAGGGAAGTCCCTAGAATGTTTTCTTGTTAGTGAGACATCATTGAAGGTTTTTAAGCAAGAGAGTGGCAAAAAATATGAATTCTGTAAAAATCACTAATAATTCAAATTTAGCCAATTCAAAGTATAAACAGTTTATAGTAGTCCCAATAGTGTACAGTGCAGTAACACATAATGCATACTGCACGTATATCACTGGTGTTCTGTGCAGAACTATATCCACACGTATTTATATTTATATTTATCTGCAAGGATATACACCAAAATTACAACAGTGATTATTTCTGGTAATAGATATATGGGTAATGTTTACGTTAACCTTTCTGTTTTTTCCTTTATGTGTTTCCATACTTCCCAGTAATGAATTACTCTCTATGGCTGTAACATGGCAAGTCAAGTTAGGGAAAAAAACAGACCAGAAAGAAGAACCTAGAAAAAATCCAGGGCAGAAAAAATTAGACCCTGTGCTTTGGCTGAGCAGGAGACAAGCATGAAATATATTTCTCAGGTAGAATTGACAGAATTTGGCAATGATTCATTGGAGGAAGATGTTAGAGAGATAGAGCTGAAGATGACACAAATAATTCTATCTAAGGCAACAGGAAGGGTGGAGTTTCCATTAACTGAGGGAGATATCCCAGGGGAACCAGATTTGAGCAGGGGGTCAAGAGGGGTACAGATAATGAGCTTAGTTTTAGACATGCAGAATTTAAGGTGACAGCTAGACCACCATGATTTTGAGAAGAAGTCACAAGGGCTGTCCCAGAGGGCCAAAATGTTGAGGTAGAAAGGGATAAAAGAAATGGATAAAATATTTCCAGAGGAGCTTGCACAGTCAAATGATGATGAGTATAATCGTCTGCCTTGTAATAAAATCTCAGAAGCCTTCTTATGTAGGTAGATTCACATGAATTGTTTTACTAAGAGATAGAAAGTGATGCACTCTTAGAAGATGGATATAATTCACAAATTATAGTTAATGTGCTGTGGGATTATTAGGCATTCAAATATAACTAAAAATGTAGTAAACTCAACCACCTCATAATAAGGAGCTGACAAGCAACGCAGAAAGTCTGCTTGAAAAAATACATCTCTGCTGCTTGTCACAGTGTCATCCCAGATGAGGTACATAAATAAACATGTCACTCACACTGTTTTCACTTCCTCCCACAAGACTGTCAGCAAAGTGGGGTAAGAGCACAAAACCACAGCCCTGGATAACAGAATCAAGCAAATAATAGTAACAAAAAATAACCTTTTTGGTTTCAACGTTATGCTGCCCGTAGGTTATGAAGAAGGGTCCATGCCAGAGCTCCATGGCGTGTCTAGAAGCGTGCAAAAAAGACTGCCCAGCCTAGTGGAAGCACCATCCGTGTCTAGTAATCACGTTGCTAATTTTGGCAGCATCTTCTACACAATATTAAAAAAAAAACAAACATACTGCCCAACTGACATGTCAGCAACAGAGACTACTACTCTATATTGTGTCTGTTACTTTATTTTAATCTATAACTTTATTATAATCTGCAACGTTACTTTATTGTGTGACCTCCTCTTCCAGATGAGCGAGCAGAAACCACGATGCAGACGAAGGAGAATTAGATCCATGTGGTGTTAGTCAAAGTGCTCATGTGTTTGAGCCTCAGCTTTATCATCTTAATTGGGATTATAATAGTAGTCTACAGTTGATTGGAAGAACTGACTGGAATAGGGTATTCAAAGAGTCTAGACTGTCCTAGTGAAAGGTGGAATATTGAAAACAATATTTCCTTGTTCTCACTTCTGAAACCCAACTGAAACTCTAAAAGGTGTTAAAACTAAAAAGAAGCACAAATCGACAAGGATAAAGAGAGTAGAAAGAAAGAAAAGTGGAAGCTGGAGAACAGAAGATGAAATAGAAACTGATGTAGTTGACGTGAGAAAACTGAATTTTAAGCCACCAGTGGAAAAACTGAAAAGCAACTTTGTTTGTAGCAGAGATCTCAAGAATTTCCAGCAGGAGGGAGCCCTGAAAGTGGGAATAGGGGGTAGTAGGCAGCATAGAATCAGTTAAAATCCTCCTTAAGAAGTGGCTAGATCCCCATATCTTGTCCTTCAGGCCATGTGGCTGAGCAACACTGCTTCTTTTTTTCCTTCCCATCTAAACAGAAGATCTGATGATTTCTTCAGATTGGGTATAATAAAGTGTGTCTGTGCTTAGGGATGTTGATTCTACACTGAAAATAGTGAAAGTTTGCATAACAAAATAGAGCTGAAATCCAGCCCTCCTTCCCTGCTTGATTCTCAGAGTCCAGGGAGTAAGCTTATACTTCCAGGCTGGACCTTGGAATTTTTTTTCTCAGGTGAAATGTACTAGATCAGGAGAAACATCTGAAGACACTAATGTTGGATCACCAAAAATATGAAAAAATGTTCTCATATGGAAGACAAACTAACACAAACAGAAATAAGCTAATTGGAGGAAAGAGGCTATGCAGGAAAATGAAAAGTTTAAAATATATATATATATTACTATTACTTATGGATTTAAGACACAAAATAGGCTGCCCTGTGTAACATGATAGCCTTAGCCACAAATGGCCATTTAAGTTTAAATTGGTAAAATTAAATAAAATTAAACGTTTTGTGCCTAGTGGTTACTGTATGCAGTAACACATGTTGTAGAACATTTCCGTCATAGCAGAAAGTTCTATGGGAAATGCTGGAGAAGAAAAACAGTTAGGAACACAAAAAGCACCTTCAGAAATTAAAACCGTGAAAAACTCAATGAGGAGTGGGAAGATAAAGATAAGAAAACTTCAGAGAGTAGAACAAAATTACAAAGGAGAAAGAAAAAAATAAAATTTGCGTAGGAGGTCCAAAACCAAATTAAAGTGATATTCATAAGTGAAATCAGAAAGAGAGGAAATTATCTGAGATTATGTCCCAGTATTGAAGGATATACTCTTCCTGATGAGAAGTCTCTGTTCATGGACCAACGTAGTAGATGAATTTGACCTATATCAAGGAACACAATATAATGTTTCAGAACACTGGGAAAGAGAAAATTCCAAAATATTCCAAAGAGGGAGAAAAATAGGTGATATATACAAGTTGAGAAATCCAAATAATTTTGCATGGATTTCTCAACACCAGCCCTGGAACTAGGAGAGAATAGGACAACACCTTCAGAATTCCCAGGGAAAATTATTACTAATTTATAATTCTACATATAGCCAAACTTAGTTTTGTGGATAAAATAAGGATATATTTATACATGTATATGCTAGGACTCAAACATTTTACCTCCTTAAATACTCTCTCCCAGGAAGCTCCTGGATATGTTCCATGAAAATAAGGAGTAATTCAAGAGAGGAAAAATGGGATTCTGGAGTTGCATGATCCAATTCAAGGGAAGGAAGCTGGAAATGGGGGACAGATAATAGCATGAAAGTAATGAGAGGTTCCAGATTGACGGCTATCCACTAAGCATAGGGAGGAGGAAGTGTGTTTGAGGAACGTGCGGAGGAGCTTAGAGAGGTGTCCTCAAGACATTGAAACTGAGGTAGTTCTGTTGTATTGGAATATGTTGAGAGGAAATATAGACAACTGGGAAAGTTTGAAATTGAATTAAAAGGAAATGACTAGGAAACTAAATAAATAGAAAGGTGTACGTTTTATTAAGTTAAGTAAAAACAGAGTTTGGTAGGAAAAGAAAAGTAATTATAGTATGCTACATGACTAGGCAGTGAATTGACTTCCCATAGTCAAACAATCATAAAAACAATTTTGAACTAACAATATTTAGGATAAAAGCACACTGGGCAGATGAGGACAATGTGCATTGTGTGTGTCTATGTCTAGGGGATTGTGGTATATGTCTGAAAATTATATCCTCACCTTCCATAGCTGGAAGTAAATAGATAATGCCATAAACTAAAAATCAATAAGTAGCAATGTAATAATGTAATTTAGAGATATGCATAAAATTAAAGTATGTTTGCCTCTATAGAACATGAAATGCAAGGAAGGGGAATTCAGAGTAAGTCTTGTAGAACAATTTGACTTTTTAGCTATGTGCAGTTATTACTTTGATGACAAGTTAAAATATTAATATATTAATAAAAGAGTTTAGCACGTTACATGGCATATGTCAACACTCAATATATTTTAATTGAATCTGAATCATGATCTAAACAACTTTATATTTACTATGATTAAACTTTTTCTACTGTCAGACAATTCTCAAATATACACAATTAGAAGAGTTTATGAATATTTATTATGTTGTGCTAATTTGTCCTAAATGCCTGAGGTTGCACACCAGTTTTTCTTTTTTTTTTTAACATCTTTATTAGAGTATAATTGCTTTACAATGGTGTGTTAGTTTCTGCTTTATAACAAAGTGAATCAGTTATACATATACATATGTTCCCATATCTCTTCCCTCTTGCATCTCCCTCCCTCCCACCCTCCTTATCCCACCCCTCTAGGTGATCACAAAGCACCAAGCTGATCTCCCTGTGCTATGCAGCTGCTTCCAACTAGCTATCTGTTTTACGTTTGCTAGTGTATATATGTCCATGTCACTCCCTAACTTTGTCACAGCTTACCCTTCCCCCTCTGCATATCCTCAAGTTCATTCTCTAGTAGATCTGTGTCTTTATTCCTGTCTTACCCCTAGGTTCTTCTTGACATTTTTTTTTTTCTTAAATTCCATATATATGTGTTAGCATACGGTATTTGTCTCTCTCTTTCTGACTTACTTCACTCTGTATGACAGACTCTAGGTCCATCCATCTCATTACAAATAGCTCAATTTTGTTTCTTTTTATGGCTGAGTAATATTCCATTGTATATAGGTGCCACATCTTCTTTATCCATTCATCCGACGATGGACACTTAGGTTGTTTCCATGTCCTGGCTATTGTAAATAGAGCTGCAATGAACATTTTGGTACATGACTCTTTTTGAATTATGGTTTTCTCAGGGTATATGCCCAGTAGTGGGATTGCTTGGTCATATGGTAGTTCTATTTGTAGTTTTTTAAGGAACCTCCATACTGTTCTCCATAGTGGCTGAACCAATTCACATTCCCACCAGCAGTGCAAGAGGGTTCCCTTTTCTCCAAACCCTCTCCTGCATTTATTGTTTCTAGATTTTTTGATGATGGCCATTCTGACTGGTGTGAGATGATATCTCATTGTAGTTTTGATTTGCATTTCTCTAATGATTAATGATGTTGAGCATTCTTTCATGTGTTTGTTGTCAGTCTGTATATCTTCTTTGGAGAAATGTCTGTTTAGGTCTTCTGCCCATTTTTGGATTGGGTTGTTTGTTTTTTTGTTATTGGGCTGCATGAGCTGCTTGTAAATTTTGGAGATTAATCCCTTGTCAGTTGCTTCATTTGCAAATATTTTCTCCCATTCTGAGGGTTGTCTTTTGGTCTTGTTTATGGTTTCCTTTGCTGTGCAAAAGCTTTTAAGTTTCATTAGGTCCCATTTGTTTTTTTTTTTTGTTTGTTTTTATTTCCATTTCTCTAGGAGGTGGGTCAAAAAGGATCTTGCTGTGATTTATGTCATAGAGTGTTCTGCCTATGTTTTCCTCTAAGAGTTTGATAGTTTCTGGCCTTACATTTAGGTCTTTAATCCATTTTGAGCTTATTTTTGTGTATGGTGTTAGGGAGTGATCTAATCTCATACTTCTACATGTACCTGTCCAGTTTTCCCAGCACCACTTATTGAAGAGGCTGTCCTTTCTCCACTGTACATTCCTGCCTCCTTTATCAAAGATAAGGTGACCATATATGCGTGGGTTTATCTCTGGGCTTTCTATCCTGTTCCATTGATCTATCTTTCTGTTTTTGTGCCAGTACCATACTGTCTTGATTACTGTAGCTTTGTAGTATAGTCTGAAGTCAGGGAGCCTGATTCCTCCAGCTCCATTTTTCATTCTCAATATTGCTTTGGTTATTCTGGGTCTTTTGTGTTTCCATACAAATTGTGAAATTTTTTGTTCTAGTTCTGTGAAAAATGCCAGTGGTAGTTTGATAGGGATTGCATTGAATCTGTAGATTGCTTTGTAGTAAAGTCATTTTCACAATGTTGATTCTTCCAATCCAAGAACATAGTATATGTCTCCATCTAGTTGTATCATCTTTAATTTATTTCATCAGTGTCTTATAATTTTCTACATACAGTTCTCTTGTCTCCTTAGATAGGTTTATTCCTGGATATTTTATTCTTTTTGTTGCAATGGTAAATGGGAGTGTTGTCTTGATTTCACTTTCAGACTTTTCATCATTAGTGTATAGGAATGCCAGAGATTTCTGTGCATTAATTTTGTATCCTGCAACTTTACCAAATTCATTGATTAGCTCTAGTAGTTTTCTGGTAGCATCTTTAGAATTCTCTATGTATAGTATCATGTCATCTGCAAACAGTGACAGCTTTACTTCTTTTCCTTTGGATTCCTTTTATTTCCTTTTCTTTTCTGATTGCTCTGGCTAAAACTTCCAAAACTATGTTGAATAAGAGTGGTGAGAGTGGGCAACCTTGTCTTTTTCCTGATCTTACTGGAAATGGTTTCAGTTTTTCACCATTGAGGATGATGTTGGCTGTGGGTTTGCCATATATGGCCTTTATTATTTTGAGGAAAGTTTCCTCTATGCCTAGTTTCTGGAGGGTTTTTATCATAAATGTGTGTTGAATTTTGTTGAGAGCCTTCTCTGAATCTATTGAGATGATCATACGGTTTTTCTCCTTCAATTTGTTAATATGGTGTATCACGTTGATTGATTCGCATATATTAAAGAATCCTTGCATTCCTGGAATAAACCCCACTTGATCATAGTGTATGATCCTTTTAATGTGCTATTGGATTCTGTTTGCTAGTATTTTGTTGAGGATTTTTGCATCTAAGTTCATCAGTGATATTGGCCTGTAGTTTTCTTTCTTTGCGACATCTTTGTCTGGTTTTGGTATCAGGGTGATGGTGGCCTCGTAGAATGAGTTTGAAAGTGTTCCTCCCTCTGCTATATTTTGGAAGAGTTTGAGAAGGATAGGTGCACACCAGTTTTCTCCAGTGCCTATAGATCTGCAGATGTTTTCTTTCTTGTTTTTTATTTTTTTTCTATTCCCTTCCCATCTCTCTCTTTTTTCTTTCTTTCTCTCTCTCTCTCTCTCTCTCTCTCTCTCTCTCTCTGTCTCTCTGTCTCTCTCTCTCTCTTCCTTTGTCTCTGGTCTGTCTTCAGTGTATTAATCAAGACTTTTTGAGCTTCTCTTGAAAATTAGAAGCTATGACATTACTGGACCACTGTCCCACATGGCAACAATCTGCCGAAGCTGAGTAGTGGCTTCCCCCTTTAAATGAAGCATTGGTTCTCCAGTCTGCCACAGTCTTACAGCTCCCTTTGATCTTTCCCTGAACCCCACTTTATGAAATTGCATTATTTATCTGACATTGACACACTGGTGGGGGGGTTTATCTTTTTAACGCTCACTTAACAACCGAGGAGCCGTTCTTACCCTCATGACATTTGCTATTGGTTTTGTTCAGAAGCTATTTGCATTCTAGTGCAAATGTCAGTTTGACAGTTGGATATGAGTGGAATTTGCAGAAAGGACTGTGGCTGGAGAACTAAATGTGAGGGCCATTATCACAGGGTGATACATTTGCCACCTAGAGACTTGGTGAGATTTCTGGGAGCAAGTGTGTCTAGAGGTGGGGAGCATTGGCAGGAGCAGTAAGAGTGTGTGGACATGGTCTTTCAGGGCCAGCAGGGGGCTTTTTCTTTTCATTCCTGTCTTAGGTGCTGGGGAGTGGCAGAGACAACAAGAACACAAGGATCTCTGTGATACCTGGCATGTCCCCAACCCCTCCAAAGGCAGGGCCAAAATGAGGGAGGTTGTGTTATCAGGGTCTTCCAACCTGGCTTTATAGAGGACTGACTAGGTGGTAGCTCATAACCTATGTGTATGACGTGTTAATAAACAATTACAGCATAGTAGAAATGCTGTTTTGAAAAATGCTAAGAGAAAGAGAGCCCTGAGTATAGAGCAGGACTAATTGCTCCTTGGCGGGACTGAAAGAAAACTTAAAGGAGTGGCACATGAAGAGGATCTTGGTGAAGGACAATTTAACTAAGGGAGGACTTCAGGCTGGAAATACATTTTGAGAGATTTAGTTCCCTCATTCATTTATTTTTTTAAATTTATGTTATTGAGGTATAGTTGATTTAAAGTGTTGTGTTAATTTCTGTAGTATAGCAAAGTGATTCAGCTATATATATATGTGTGTGTGTGTGTGCATGTACACGTATGTATATATATATTATTTTTCATATTCTTTTCCATTATGGTTTGTCACAGAATATTAAATACAGTTCCTTGTGCTATACAGTAGAACCTCATTGTTTATCCATTCTGTATATAATATTTTGCATCTGCTTATCCCAAACTCCCAATCCATCTCTCCCCCAGTCCCCACCTTGGTAAAAACAAGTCTGTTCTCTATGTCTGTGAGTCTGTTTCATAGATAAGTTCATTTCTGTCATATTTTAGATTCCATGTATAAGTGATATCATATGGTATTTGTCTTTCTGACTTACTTCACTTAGTACAGTATGATAATCTCTAGGTCCATCCATGTTTTTGCAAATGGCATTACTTCATTCTTTTTTATGGCTGAATAATATTCCATTGTATATAGGTGACACATCTTTATCCATTCATCTGTCAATTGACATTTAGGTTTCCATGTCTTGGCTATTGTGAATAGTGCTGCTATGAATATAGGGGTGCATGTATCTCTTTGAATTATAGCTTTGTCTGGATATATGCCCAGGAGTGGGATTGTTGGATCATATGGACAACTCTATTTTTAGTTTTTTGAAGAATCACCATACTGCTTTATATAGTGGCTGCACCAATTTACATTCCCACGAACAATTTAGGGGGGTTCCCTTCTTCATTCATTAATCTAATCATTTATTCAGTCATTCAATTCAGTGAATGTTTACATAGGACATAGAGAGCTAAAATACAAACAACCTTTTTCTCAAAAAGCTTGTGGTATAGTGTGAGAGATAAACACATGCATCTATTACACTAGAAACTAATAGGTGATAAAATAGCAGTAACTTAAAGGAAGCAAGGATGTCTGACTCTATGGAGAGGTCATCAGGACTGGAGTGATCACTGAATTCCAGAGAAAGCATGATTTCTCAGAGAAAGCATGGCACTATGATGGAGATATTACAACTATTTATAATGATTGCATAAGGAAGAAGATAAATCCAATGAGCTAAAAATTCAAGATATAAGGAGTAGAAGGGGAAAAAAAATAAATCCAAGCCTAGTGAGAACTACTGAATCAAATAAGAGATTGGTTCTTCATTAATAAACCTTTTTAAGTATATCATTGTTTAGTGATGTTGATAATACAGGTAAGATTGAGTGAATTTTATTAGTAAATTTCATATGCTTTGGGTTGATTAACAGGAATGTAAAATGAAAAGAGACTGATCTAGATCAATATTTCCTAGAATATATGGTACAGAACTTTGATTCCTTGAAATGCATTTCAAATATAAAGTTTCCCTTAGTCAGATTGTGTTTGCCCTGTTTACTGCTATTATGCCTTATTGGGTATTTACTCTCCTTAATTTCTAGTTCTTTTATTATTTTAAATTACCCAAGGTTCTCAAAAAAGGCAGCACTACAAGGCAAGTAAATTCTGAGAGATGGTATCATATTTGATTTTATGATACTATGGAAAAGGCCTACTAAATCTACTCAGAGCTATTTTAAAGATTAAGAAAGTTCTATGCTGTAAACATGTAAAAATGTCTCTTTAGTTATGACTCTCTGTGTTAAAGCCAATAATCTTGTATTTTTATTTAGGCTAAAGCCTGATATCTTTGCTTCAGTATCATGATATAAAAGTCTCATGTTTCAGTTTCACTGTGTGTTTTACACCCAGGCAGCATAAGATGTGGAAAGAGCAAGGGGTATAGAATCAGGCAGAATTGGATCAAAATTCCAGTGTCCCCACTTAACAGGTAAAATATAAGTCAAGTCACTTTTTTCTTTAGACCTTTAGTTTCCTCATTTGTGAAAAAAGAATGGGTTCTTATGAGGCTAAAATGAAATGATGAATGATAAGCCCATCACTTCAGCCCCCTTTTCTGCCACTTCCTGGCTTGTACCTGACGCTTGGTTAAGATTTAAGGGCTCCAAATGCTTTCACCACACTACTTCGTGACTCCATGCCTTTGCTTGAGCAGTTTCCCTATCTGGAGGCCCTTCTGTTTTAACAGGTTAATTCCTGTGCACCTTGTTAATATTCGTTTAGCTGTAACTCATTCCCAAATCTTCCTCCCTTCTGTTCTGTCAGCAGCCCATGCTTACTTTAAAGTTACCTGTTTATAGTTTGATTTCCCACCACTTAACTCATATTTTCTGGGGGCCAGGAACTGTGTCTTTTATTCCTCATTTTCACCTCTTCAGAGTCTATGTGCCTGACATGTAAAAGGCATGCAGCTGATGTTAGTGGCCCCATAATGAAATCCACACCAATGAGTGAGTCATAAGAACTCTCTGCACTGTTTATGGTGTTTTCTGTCCCATCTTGTACACACACATGAATACACACACACACACACACACACCCCTCACAGGCCCAGTAAAAATAAACCTAGTTAATACAGAGATACACAAAAATGATATGTGCTGATGAATGTCGTATCAATACCATGGTTCTCATATTAGCTGCCTCATAACAGGCCCCCTCGTGAGCATTCAATTTAGACTTTAAAAGAACAAGGAGGAAAGTTATTGCATGCTAATTAGCTTTAGCTTCCACCTTTACATGGCTTGTTAGAGATAACTCGGATAACTGCTGAGCAGGCAGAGGAGCTTCCTGAGATGAAGGGGACTGGAAGTTCCAGTATCCCTCCCTCCCTCCTTTCTGGTCCCACAGGTTCCATCCCTTTCACTCTTGCTGTATCTTCAATGTCACAGGGTCAGAATGGCCTCATTGTAAACAAAGAACAATCCCACTATGTCACTGACGAAGCTGAGATTCTAGACGTGGTAGCTGAGTTCTACCTAGTAACATAGTATGGTCCTTGTCACTTGAATTGTCCCTCCTTCTTGCTCCTCTGTGTTCCTAGACTGTCATAAACCTCCCTCATAAAAATCTCTTCAATGTCTGCTTCATTCACCAAGACTGAGTATGTTGAGGGCAGAAACTGAGTTTTCTACATTCCTTTATCCTTAGGACTAACACATATAGCAGGTGCTCAATACACGTTCATTGGCTGAATAAATGAAGGAATGAAGCCTGGGATGGACAGCCACACAGCAGGGAGCACGTATGGAAAAGTGAAGTATCTGGTACAAGTGATGTGAGTTCTCAACCCTGTGCTTGATTGGTACAACTGCCTGTCATTGGGCTCCAGAAATGCAAAGCAAAGGGCTTCTTTCTATCAAATTCATCTGCCATTCTTGATGAATTCTTCAACCTGTAAGCCCTGCGTGTTTCTGATACCTGCTAACAGGGACTGAAAGAAATCAAAAGAAACCCATTTTTCTTATTTTCCCTTAAATCCTGATTCTAGATTCATCATGAGACCTAGGTCTCTTTTCCTTGTCCAGGGTTAAAGAGACTTCTAGAGAGAAGGCACATCTAGCTCTCAAATGAAGCTCCCAAATATTACTACTCAAGGTACCATAATAAAATGAAAGAGAGAAAAAAGGTTTTCATATATTCCTTTGCTCCTTTCATAGAAATTTCCATATGAGATGCCTGGGTGGACTGGAAGGACAGTTCAATAACATATAGACCTAGGATCCGTTATTGCTGAGACTTGGCAGGGCCCTTAATGAGGGGTCTGGAGAGAATAGAGGCAAGATAGGATTGATGACACATTACAAGGACTACAGGAGACGCATTATCTTGTTTAGCCCTTAGGACAATTCTATGAGGTACGTGTTACCGTTATTATTCTCTTTTTACAGATGAGGGAATAGAAGTTGAGAGAACTTCAGTAATTTGTTCAAGGTCACACAGCTAGTAAGTGATAAAACCAAACTTCAGATCCATCCATGGCTGGCTTATTCCAATATGCATGTTATTAACTGCTACACCGTATTGCCCCCGGCAGATGTAGATGATCTTAGAAACATTGCATTTATGTAGCACTTTAGTATGTTTTCATCTTTACTCTGGCTAAATTAGTGCTAAATGTGCTTTTAAAAGAACTGTAAACTCCAATCCCCAAGCCTAACATCTGCCAGGGCCTTCTTTTTTTCTTTTCTTTTCCTTTATCATCATTATTTTAAGAAAAGTTTTTACAGTATCCCATGTACGTATTTCTAGAACATCTGTAGTTTTTGGGTGGGCAGAATTGTGAAGGCTGATTAGATATCAAAGTACCAGTGGGTCTCGTTATCCCCTTCCTTGGCAGTCAAACAGATGAAAAAATAAATAAATAAAAGAAAGGAAGAATGGTGGAGAGACGGCAGTATTTTAGTTGTACTCGCCAGAGAAGCAGACAGACTTTGCATATCCCTGTTATGTATTTATTCCACTGTATTGCAGTGAGGTAGTGAAAGAGCAGAGCAGCACGTGTGTGCGTCACTAAAGGTGATCAAAGGAAGGGAGATATCGTGCATGTCTCCTCCTCCTGTGAGGAGCATTTATGAAAACGGCTGGGTATGTGTTAAAGAACAGAGAGCCACAAAAGCTCTGCACCAAGTCCATAATCTTTCTGACATGACGAGCTCTAGAAATATTGGCTGATGACAGGAATGAGGACCCCCACTGCAGCGACATATGCAAATACATAGCCAGTGACAGATCTGTGAAAAAGGAAGATGGCTGCCCATTAGCTTTTGTGTCACCTTGCAGATGATTTTTTTCATGGTGTTCTTAGTGAGAAATCGTATCATGAATGGTGTGTATTCTAACCAGCCCCCTAATACCCAAAGAATGAAGCATACTTTTTTCACTAAGGTGACTAAACACACCATTATCCGTCCGCAACTATCTTTTCTCTTGCCACTCCTCGTGCTTCTCATGGATCCTGAGCATATCCCCTTCCCTAGAGTAAGCAACCTCGTGCCTTTACACGTGCTGTTTCCTCTATTCAAATTGCCTTTTTTCCTTCCTTTTCTTCCTGCTCTGCCATACTTTGCAAATGGCTTCTCATTTTTCAAGACCTGACTCCTATGTAACCCTTCCCCTGAAGTCTTTCTCAGCTTCCATCTCTGAGTAAGACATTCTCTCTGCTGAAGAACCACTGTGTTCCACTGGCATATGACACGTAGCCTGCCAAAGTAGAAACACACTTTATTAATGTATCCTTTATGTATCCAGTACATATGGATCACCAATGGGGGTAAGGAAACAGAAACATCATCTGTCTTCATGGTGTTTAAAATTGTGTTGGAGAAGACAGACAACAGACAAATTAAATATACGATAGAATGCTAGGTGTTTATACGTTGTAGAAGGAAAAATGAAATAAAGTATAGGAGTAGAGACTGGTCAGGGGAAGGTGGTCAAGGGCTAAGACCTGCAGTGAGGGAGCTGCCCACATGGATATTTGGAAGTGCAAAATTCCTGAGGTAGGAACATTCCTGGAATATTTGAGGAACAGTAAGGAAGATAGTGTGGCTAGGGCTGAATGGACAAGAGGCAAAGTGCAGAAATGAGGTCAGGAAATGAGTCATGGACATAATAAATATTGCCATCTAGGCCATGCAAGGACTTTGAGTTCTTCTAAATGTGAGCAGAAACCATACCCAGGCTGAAAGCAGGAGACTACTACCATGTGGTTGATTTCACTGCAGGTGGAGACCAGCTCATAGGAGTGAGGATGGAATCAGGGAGACAAGTGAGAAGACTTCACAGTGCTCTAGAGAGAAGTGAGGGAAGCCAGTTTGAGCTGTGCCCTTCAGTGGATCTGTTTTCACCAAGTGGACTTTCTCTCTGTGTCTCAAATGCACACAGCCCTTTCCCACTCAGGACTTTGCACTTGCTGTCCATCATGAGACATATTCTAGCCTTTCAAATGGTGGGCTCGGTCCCATCCTTCAGATCTCAGCTCACTTGGCACTTCCTTACAAAAGCCTTCCCTGATTATTCTGTTTGAAGTCAGCCACCTCAGAAAGCTTCCATCCTACCCACCAGTGAGTTTCCTTCACAGTACTCAACACAATCTGTATTTCTCTTGTTTACTGATTTGTTGTTTTGTCCATTTTATTTCTCTTCCCCTTGAATGAAGGGGCATGAAGACAGGGACCTTGTCTGTTTTGTTCACTGGTATATCCCACCACCTAGCAGCCATGGCTGGTACATCAGAGGTGCACAAATAAGTATTTATTTGTTGATGAATAAAATGATAAGTGAAAAAGAAGTTGAAAGAACTAACCAAATACAGAAGATACTATGGTGCCCATAAGGTACATACTTATCCCCGTCTTGGACACTTAGGAAAGGATACTTAAAAGAGAACTTCAGTTATAGATTGCAAACCCTAATTAAAAAAAAAAAGTGGATTTCAATTTGTTTTATGTTTGTCCTCATTTAAGGACCTGTGAAAACATTTTTTTTTTTTCAGATATAAAGGCTATCCCTCATTTAGTTTTCTACTCCAGTCTTCCTATTCTTGGGAAGGCCCAAAAGATTCTGATCCTTTCTTTGTATTCCTTATTTGTTCTTGCCTCACATCGGTCTATGCTGGGTTGCCATGTTGAATACTTATTGCTATTTATACAAAGTATCTGCTTATGCATTGGTCAGAAATCTTGCATGCCAAAAGTCTTTGCTTTTTCTCAATAGCTCTTCGATGCATTGGGTACCATCTTTACCCATTATCCAGGGCATGGCTGGGTCTTCTGCAGCTCTGCCTCATTCTACATTCTAATATGAGGGATTACTTTTCCCCAAATCTCTGTGTCCAGAGTCATACCACTGGGTAGGAGCAGATCTGCCTAACATCAAATCAGATACTTTTTTTTTTCCCCATTATACCATGCTACACAGTGAGTTGCTATTTCCCATCACTAACCTTTTGTTGTTACTTTTTTGGACAGGAGGCCGTATGTGAAATTATTGAATAAAGCTCTTAGTTGGTGCTAAGATATATATCAAGCTTTTAATAATTCATTATCATATGACCATTTACCTCCACCTGATCCTAAGTTAGATATTGCTGTGCTCACTTTTCAGCTGAAAAAAGTGAGGAGAAGCTATATATCTAGGATAAGCTCTCACAGCTACCAAGTCAATGAAGGTGCATTTCAAACTTATGTTTGTCTAAGACCCACAAAGCCCGTATTATGTTCTTATCACTCTACTGCCATCACGAGTCCCAATGAAATGGCTAAACAGTTAAAATTAACCCTGCCAAAATTCTAGTGCCTGTTCTCATCTTTAGATACTTTGTCCATTATACAATTTTCTTTTATGATTTCTTCAACATCTTCACCACTTGCCCTTTGGAAAATTAAGAAGGATGTACGATTTTCCTCCAGATGTGTTTATGACATAATTAACCCCATTTCATTTGTTAAGTATTTATTGAGAATTCATTATGTGCCAAGCAAAGCATCAAGTGGTGAGTAGAGATATTTAGATGAATGAGACATGATTCTTCCTCTGGAAAAGCTCATATCCTACTGAGAGAGAGAGAGTCATTAAAGCAAATAATTGCAATGACCCCCACGTGATAGTTTAAATAAAGACACCCAATGTCGGGAAATGGAGAAGAATTAATTATTCTGGGAGGATCTGGGAAAACCTTCATGAGTAGGTGATATTTGAATGTCCATTGAAGGATAACTAGGAGTTCTATACCAACGGATTTTACAGTAGCAAGCTGTAGCTATACGAAGTGTGAGCAGTATTTAGAGACGATCACTGTCCCCATAGTGAGCAAATTTTCTATGTATGAGGAAATAGAGTGGGTGTAGTGAATGAGACTAATGATACCGATAGTATCAGGGTGTGGCCTGCACTAGCACACTAAGTTTAGCCTAAGAAATTTAGGCTTCACGAACCCACAATAAAATACCACCTCCCACCTGTTAGCATGGCTGTTATCAAAAATAATAATAATAATAAGAGAGAACAAGTATTGTTGAGGATGTGGAGATAAGAGAACACTTGTACACTATTGGTAGGAACATTACTAAAAATGGTACGGAGGTTCCTCCAAAGTTTAAAAATAGAACTACCATATGATTCAGCAGTACCACTTCTGGGTATGTATCCCAAGAAAATGAAATCGCTATCTCAAAGAGCTCTCTGGACTCCCATGTTCACTGCAGCAGTATTCACAAAAGCCAAGATATGGAAACAACCTAAGTAACTTCAGTGTATATTGACAGATGAATGGAGACAGAAAATGTGATACACACACACACACACAATGGAAAATTATTCAGTGCCTCATTTTTCTCATCTGTAAAATGAGGATCATAATAAAATCTACTACAGTGGTGTTATGAGAATTAAAGCAGTTAATACATGTAAAGTACTCTGAACAGTGCTTGGCACAAAGTAAGTGCTCAGTGAGTATGTGTTATTATTCCAGTATCTAAAATTGGTTGTGGATTACAGAATGCCAAGTTGTTGTTAATCCTTACTGGGAAGGTCCACGTAAGAAGAATCGGTGACTATGAAATATGGCACTTAAACTGAGGCCAGTGCTCAAGCTGCTTCCTCATCGAAGGAAAGTTGGTAACATTTTGGGAGCATTTACCATATGTTAGTGCGTTTACATGTATTATATCATTTACCCTCACAAACACACAGTGATTGATACACACACACACACACACACACACACACACACACACATATATGTATATGCCATATAATCTTTCTTTTATTAAAAAGGAAAATGAGGCATAAAGAAGTTAAGCCACTTGTACTAGGTCACACAAGTAGGAGGTGTTGAGACAAGGATTCTAAAGAGGTTAGACTGACTGCAAATTTATTTTTTTCACTATGCTACCTTATCTTTCAAGTTAGGTCAAATAATTTTTATGTTCTATGGTTAAAAATATTATAGAGCTGATACAGAAAAATCTGCTTTGTATTATTGCTATAATTTGTGATCCTCATGTTTGGAAAGCAGATTTTTTCTTAAACTATTTCACACTTCGTGTCCCAAATGCTTCCCATAGCAACATATATATTATTAGTGGGTTTTTATATATGGCAACACTAGGTACCAAGATGTAGTGCCTTTCTTTGCTGTGGTTCGTTCCAAATTGAGTCCTCTTGGTAAGTCTGAGGTCTTAAAAATTCTTTTTTTTTTTTTTTTAACATCTTTATTGGGGTATAATTGCTTTACAATGGTGTGTTAGTTTCTGCTTTATAACAAAGTGAATCAGTCATACATAAACATATGTTCCCATATGTCTTCCCTCTTGCGTCTCCCTCCGTCCCACCCTCCCTATCCCATCCCTCCAGGCTGTCACAAAGCACCGAGCCAATATCCCTGTGCCATGCGGCTGCTTCCCACTAGCTATCTACCTTACTACGTTTGTTAGTGTGTATATGTCCATGACTCTCTCTCGCCCTGTCACAGCTCACCCTTCCGCCTCCCCATAACCTCAAGTCCGTTTTCTAGGAGGTCTGCGTCTTTATTCCTGCCTTACCCTAGGTTCTTCATGACCTTTTTTTTTTCTTAAATTCCATATATATGTGTTAGCATACGGTATTTGTCTTTCTCTTTCTGACTTACTTCACTCTGTATGACAGACTCTAGGTCTATCCACCTCATTACAAATAGCTCAATTTCGTTTCTTTTTATGGCTGAGTAATATTCCATCGTATATATGTGCCACATCTTCTTTATCCATTCATCCACTGATGGGCACTTAGGTTGTTTCCATCTCCGGGCTATTGTAAATAGAGCTGCAATGAACATTTTGGTACATGAATCTTTTTGAATTATGGTTTTCTCAGAGTATATGCCCAGTAGTGGGATTGCTGGGTCATATGGTAGTTCTATTTGTAGTTTTTTAAGGAACCTCCATACTGTTCTCCATAGTGGCTGAACCAATTCACATTCCCACCAGCAGTGCAAGAGTGTTTCCTTTTCTCCACACCCTCTCCAGCATTTATTGTTTCTAGATATTTTGATGATGGCCATTCTGACTGGTGTGAGATGATATCTCATTGTAGTTTTGATTTGCATTTCTCTAATGATTAATGATGTTGAGCATTCTTTCATGTGTTTGTTGCCAGTCTGTATATCTTCTTTGGAGAAATGTCTATTTAGGTCTTCTGCCCATTTTTGGATTGGGTTGTTTGTTTTTTTGTTATTGAGCTGCATGAGCTGCTTGTAAATTTTGGAGATTAATCCCCTGTCAGTTGCTTCATTTGCAAATATTTTCTCCCATTCTGAGGGTTGTCTTTTGGTCTTGTTTATGGTTTCCTTTGCTGTGCAAAAGCTTTGAAGTTTCATTAGGTCCCATTTGTTTATTTTTGTTTTTATTTACATTACTCTAGGAGGTGGGTCAGAAAGGATCTTGCTGCGATTTATGTCATAGAGTGTTCTCCCTATGTTTTCCTCTAAGAGTTTGATAGTTTCTGGCCTTACATTTAGGTCTTTAATCCATTTTGAGCTTATTTTTGTGTATCGTGTTAGGGAGTGATCTAATCTCATACTTTTACATGTACCTGTCCAGTTTTCCCAGCACCACTTATTGAAGAGGCTGTCCTTTCTCCACTGTACATGCCTGCCACCTTTATCAAAGATAAGGTGTCCATATGTGCATGGGTTTATCTCTGGGCTTTCTATCCTGTTCCATTGATCTATCTTTCTGTTTTTGTGCCAGTACCATACTGTCTTGATAACTGTAGCTTTGTAGTATAATCTGAAGTCAGGGAGCCTGATTCCTCCAGTTCCTTTTTTCGTTCTCAGGATTGCTTTGGCTATTCGGGGTCTTTTTTGTTTCCATACAAATTGCAAAATATTTGTTCTAGTTCTGTGAAAAATGCCAGTGGTAGTTTGATAGGGATTGCATTGAATCTATAGATTGCTTTGGGTAGTAGAGTCATTTTCACAATGTTGATTCTTCCAATCCAAGAACATGGTATATCTCTCCATCTATTTGTATCATCTTTAATTTCTTTCATCAGTGTCTTATAATTTTCTGCATACAGGTCTGTTGTCTCCTTAAGTAGGTTTATTCCTAGATATTTTATTCTTTTTGTTGCAATGGTAAATGGGAGTGTTTTCTTGATTTCACTTTCAGATTTTTCATCATTAGTATATAGGAATGCCAGAGATTTCTGTGCATTAATTTTGTATCCTGATACTTTACCAAATTCATTGATTAGCTCTACTAGTTTTCTGGTAGCATCTTTAGGATTTTCTATGTATAGGATCATGTCATCTGCAAACAGTGACAGCTTTACTTCTTCTTTTCCGATTTGGATTCCTTTTATTTCCTTTTCTTCTCTGATTGCTGTGGCTAAAACTTCCAAAACTATGTTGAATAAGAGTGGTGAGAGTGGGCAACCTTGTCTTGTTCCTGATCTTAGTGGAAATGCTTTCAGTTTTTCACCATTGAGGACGATGTTTGCTGTGGGCTTGTCATATAT
Source organism: Tursiops truncatus (assembly GCF_011762595.2). Taxonomy (NCBI): domain Eukaryota; kingdom Metazoa; phylum Chordata; class Mammalia; order Artiodactyla; family Delphinidae; genus Tursiops; species Tursiops truncatus. The sequence continues at coordinate 51,137,907 of NC_047041.1, forward strand.
GGCCTTTATTATGTTGAGGAAAGTTCCCTCTATGCCTACTTTCTGCAGGGTTTTTATCATAAATGGGTGTTGAATTTTGTCAAAAGCTTTCTCTGCATCTATTGAGATGATCATATGGTTTTTCTCCTTCAATTTGTTAATATGGTGTATCACATTGATTGATTTGCATATATTGAAGAATCCTTGCATTCCTGGAATAAACCCCACTTGATCATGGTGTATGATCCTTTTAATGTGCTGTTGGATTCTGTTTGCTAGTATTTTGTTGAGGATTTTTGCATCTATGTTCATCAGTGATATTGGATATCACTGATATCACATCAGATAATGTGAGTATATGGCTTACATGATGTAAGCTAGTGATAAGTATCTGTTGGTTTTTACTCTATACAAAATGCAAACCAAAATGACTTTAATAAAAAGCATTTTGAATATTTAATTTATTTTCCAATGAAATTCCCATAAAGTTTCATTAAAAAGGCATATTTTATGTATATTGGTTAAATAATTCATTCATCTATTCCTTAATTCACCTAATGTGTAAATGTTTATTAACTTCCACTACATCCTAAGTACCTAATTCATGCCACAAATTGTTCTTTTATTTTGTTTAACTCTTAAAAAAATAAATTTAAGTAGATATTATAATCAATTTACAACTGCACAAACTGACTTCCAGTGAGGTTTAGTTTTCCTAATGTATAATTGAAAGTTGCTAGTGTCCAATTTATGATGGCAGTATTAAAAAATATCCATTATGAGATGACAAATTTAACAATAACAATTTGGACAAAAAAAAAAAATGAGATGCAGCTTCTAACATGGACTTGTTGTATGAAATCTCTAAATTATTAAGTAGGCTTAAGACCTGAAAAACTAAAAAATGTATTGGAATTAAAGGAAAGAGAGTGGGGCAGGGGAGGGATGGATTGGGAGTTTGGGATTAGAAGATGCAAACTATTATATATAGAATAAATAAACAACAAGGTACTACTATATAGCACAGGGAACTATATTCAATATCCTGTGGTAAGCCACAATAGAATATGAAAAATAATACATATATATATATATATATATATATGTAATGTGAATCACTTTGCTGTACACCAGAAACAAATGCAACATTGTAATCAACTATACTTCAATTAAAAAAAAGGAAAGAAATAGCTTTCCGTGACTAATTCTTGTACATTTTTTGAAAGTTTTGTTTAAGGTATTTATGCAGTAAGAATATATTTTTGGCAAAGGACATATGTCAAACACTTTCTAGGATATATTTGGAACATATCAGACACATATTAGAGGTTAAAAAAGTAGGAAAAAATTCCCTGTCGGAGATTATATTGCAGCAGAGGGACACAGACAATAAACATAATCAATAGGAAGATACCTAGCATAGTAGAATGTTATACCTGCTCTAATAAAAGAGAGAGAGAGAGAGAGAGAGAGAGAGAGAGAGAATGCCGGATGCAGGCAATGTAGTTCCCTGAGACAGGGTTGGGGGGTATTAACTGTAAGTAGTACAGTCTGAGAGAGTCTCACTGGGAAAATGACATTTAAGCCCAGACTTTCAGGAGGTTGAGAAAGTAGCACAGAAGGTAGAGAGGAACAGTGTGAGAAGGTATTCCAGGCAGAGAGAAGGGCCACCATAAAGGCTCCAAGTTGTGTCCATGCTCAATATGCTCTAGTAAGCAAGAAGGCCCCAGTGAATTATGGGAAGTATAGTAAACATATAATCAGGTTGATAAATGGGGGCAAATTGAGAAGGTACTTACAGGGCAAGGCAAGAAAATAGGAAGCCACTGGAGAGCTGTGGAAAGATTGGATTTATGTGGCGGAGAACTCTGGCTGCTCACTTACGAACAGGTTGCAAGTAGGCAAGAGTGGAGGCAGGGAGACTATTGGAATTGAAAGGCAAGAAATAAGGGAGTCCGGTGGGAGTGAGAAAGGCTGTCAGGTTCTGCATATGTTTGGAAATCAAGGCGATAAAGTTTCATGATGGATTGGAAATGGGGTGTGACCAAAGTCAGGGAACAAAGATCAATGTATTATGTTTGGCCTGAGAAACTTGTCCAGTCAAAAGCAGGAGTTCAGTCTGGGGCATGTTTGCTTTGAGATGGCTGTTTATCAGTGCAGGCATTGAGTAGCTAGCTGGATACAGGAGTCTGGAGTTCAAGGAGAGGGTTCTAGGGTGACAAGTATGTTAGAGAGTCATCCCCATAGAGATGGTGTTTAAGGGAGAAAGAGCAGCTGGAGAAGAAGACAAAGGACTAACCGTTGAGGTACTCCAGTCTGTGAGGTCGCAGAGAAGTGGATTATCTAGTAATGGAAATGGAGAAGGAACAAAAATAAGGTAGGAGGAAAAACAAATGAGAATGCTGCTATTATTATGGATGAGGTGATAATTACCTGTTTCAAATGGTACTGATTGTTCATGGAAGGACTGAGGATTGACCATTGGATTTGACAACAGGTATGTCATAGGTGGTCTTCATTTAATCAGTTCTGGTGGCATGATGAGGATAGAAATCATTTGGATTAGCTTAAAACTGAAGAGAAGTACCATAGATAAGTACAGATACAATATATTAACTTGTAAAGCCAGCGAAGAAAGAGAGTCATAGCTGAAAGGTGAAGACGGGTTACAAAGGGTTTTTTATTTTATTATGAAAGAAGTACAAACACGAAGTTATGCCAATGAAAGTAGGAAAATATAAAGAAAAAATGATGATATAGGAGGGAGAATAATTGCTAGAATGGTGGGAAAGTGAATGGATGAGGGATGTGTAAGTATGTCTGGCAATTGTAAGAGCTAAGCTGAAGTCGTAATAATAATTAAAAGGGAGAGTAATCAGCCTGTTTTCTTTTTGTTTTTGTTTCGTTTTTTTCCCTCTAGCCACAGCCAACTGCCAGGTATAGGTATAGCGTAAGTCCAGAGTTGTACTTAGCGGTGGTTTTCTAAGTGGATTCTGCAAACAATGAGAGGGGTCAGAGAACTAAGCTTTTATGCAAAGAAGTGATTAATATGTTGGCCCTGGAATTTAAACTGTGCAAGGAGGGAATATAGGACTTGAAATGGGCAAGGGACAGAGATGAAGTGGTTAGAGAAAGGGATGAAAGTCCTAGTGAGGTGAAAGGATTATTGGGAGTATTATAGGAAGTAACCTGGAAATGGTGTTAGGAAGTGGTGTCAGAGGGTAGGGGTATTGCAGTTATGGTAAACAGGATTTATGGAGATGTAGGTAAGAAGTGGCTAAGGTAGAGTGGAGGACAATGTCTTTGGAGGAAAAGGGTGAGGTCACAGAGCTGAGAGGAGATTACAGTGTTAGCAGCATTGTCTAGCTACATATATATTAAAATACCCAAGTGCTAAGACAGAGTGACATTGGAGAGAATGACAATGAACCAGAAAGGAAAGGTGGTGGGATCCAAAGCTCGAGGTTTTCAGGGAATACGGCAATGATGTGCTCATAGAGGTATAACAACCAGCTCTTTGGAGAACAAAACAAAATATCCTTGATTTTTAGTGTATGTCAATTTCCTTGATGTAAATTGCATCATGGAACCTCCAAGCTACTAACAGACTATTAACAAACACAGAGTTGGGAAGGACTGTGCACAGTTATCGCTCATGAGTACGTTCAAGCCCGCTCACCACACACCAATGAGGTCTGATGTGAGAATGGTCTGGAAATGAGGAGCAGGAAGGTCAGTGGTACAAGGCCCATGTGAGAATAAATAGACCCCAAGTTGCAAGGTCTAGAGGGGAAGCAGAGGCCTTGGGGGGTGAGGGGAAGCCCATTTTCTGTAAAAGCAAAAAGTTGAAGAAAACATTCTGGGAAGAGTTTGAAGATACAGGAAGTTTTGCTGATGATAGAATTCCTTGATGATAAAACTTCCTGAATTCCAGAGAGTTCAGTGGAGGGATTTAAAGGCAAGAAAGGAATGGGGAAAGAGATTCTGCTTTATGGAGATAAGAGCATAAGATGAGGGGTGATCTATGTGTCTAGGACTTCTTTCATTAGAGGATAAAAATAGCAATAGAAGTTATCAGGAGATGAGTTCTATTAGACTCAAACCTGTAGTGGAAGCGAGGCTGTGTTAATGAGCCTGAGGGGTGTACCACTTGTCAGGGACAATGTATGCCTACTCTTAGTAGATGGGGCCCTTTTGACTCCCACTGGTGGAGTTGAGGATCTCTGAAAAGGTCAAAAGTTACTCAGATTGTGTGGAAACACTTCTGTTCCTTAAACTATCTCATTATCCAGGGACCCTTTCTTAACTCATGAGGTTGGGTGATTCCTCTGTCTCTGAGCTCCTCCACCCTCTCTCTATCTCCAGCAGGTCTCAAATCACCCTGTTATAAATCTATAAATTTATTTTACTGTTGCTCCAATATGACTGAAATCCTTGAGTGGAAAAACCCCATTAGTCATCTCTGCTTTCTTAGTTCTATGCCAGTTCCTAACACAAGCCTAAGACATAGTAGCCTTCAGAGAATGTTAAGGTGAATCATCACTGTAATAAGATTTATCATTTACTGAGATTTTAGTATGTGCTGCGTACTATGCTAAGGACTTTATAAACCTCATCGTGTCATCCTCACAGACAAGTCTTTTTTTTCCCCCCATTTTACAGAGTTGGAAACTGAAGCTCGGTGGATTAAGTAACTTGCCCAAAGTCAAAAACTTAATAAATGCCAGAACCAAGGTCTTTTTGATTCAGGATTGTGTATTTAGCTTTTTTACTAGCTCCATTCTGGAGGAAGCTAACTGTGTCCACATGTAAATGAAAAATCAGGGTTTCAGCACTTCTCAGATTTACAGTGAGGCTAGTAGCTCTCACCATACTCTGAGATTCTCAAGCAGGATCAGATTTAGAATTTGTAATCTTAAAGGCACCTGACAGGTTCAGACGGAACCAGGGGCATTCAGACTGATAGGGTCTGCCAGCTGGTTGCCACACATCTGGTGGGGAAGCAGTCTGATAATCAACCTAAAGATAAGCCAGATGTTAGGCTAAACCAAGACCAATGACAGACACTCAGCAGTCAGAAAGAATAAGTTGTCAGTGTCCGGATGCAAATGCATTGTCGTAAACTGTTCACTGTAGATTTTTTCTTTTAAGTCCAGAACAGAAAATCACATCAATCCAGTTTAACAAATATAATTGAGTACCTACTATGTGATGTGTCAAATATAAAAAATATATGTATATATTTGAAAAGCTGTAGTTTCTGTCCTTGTGAAGGTCAGAGTTTAGAAGAGATGAACATGTGATAGCTATAGTATGATGTATGAATTGTTTTAATTGATGGGGACATCAGTGTGGATACTGATGATACACACTGGTAGCAACTGATGCTACCTAAGGAGGATCAGCAAAAGAAAAGAAGATTTCATCTAAGCCTTGAAATAAGAGTAAGAGTTTATAAGTAGAAAGTATAGTAAGGATCTTCCTGGTAAAATGAATTGCACAAGTCAAGGCAACTGGCATGAGAGGCAGAGCACCCGGGAGTTCGTCCCTCTTTTGGTGCAGCTAGAACTCTTGACTGTGAGAATGGTGATAATACACCTACAAAGGTAGCCAGGGCCTTGCATGCTGTGCTAAGAGTTTGGACATCATAATCAATTTAAATCTTAAACTCTGTCAACTATGTACTTATTGAAGTCTTAAGCATTGCTTAGATATGAGGGAGAATTCAACCAGGTAGGAAATGACACATCTTTACTTGCACTGAGCTTAGGTACAGCTTAGGGAGGAAAAAAATGGATGCAAAATACTTGGAGAAAAAGTTGATTGCTACAAAGGATATATTGTTCAGTAGGAGTTCCAAAAAGGGCAAATTATTTTGACTTGGAGTCATCAAGGAAAGCTTCAAAAAGAGTAGGGATTTTGAGATGGAACTCCAAGATGGGTGGAGTTTGAATAACTATATTTATGGTTAATGTTTGCATCATGTTTTCAGATTATGACCTCAGCATTTCCTGTTTCACTTCCTTGTCCTTACACTTTTGTGATAGACATAAAACAAAGATCAATGCCATGATTTCACATGTGCAGAAGCTCACATGGGCTAAGTGACCATCATCACTCAGTTAAGAGGCAACAGGGATAGGATCTCAGTACAGATATGTCTCATTCCATAGTCAGGCATCAATTCTTGTTAACTGGGAAATCCTCAAAAAATTGATTGGAGCAGAGTGAGGAAAACACCTCTTTCCCCAGCAGAAGAGTCCAACCTTGTGTGGATGTGTCGATAAGGGGGTAAGGGTGAGTAAACCTTCTTTACTGAGAGAAGCCCTAGACCTCAGAGTCCCAGAACTCAGAGTGACTCAGAGAATGCCTGCAGTCATGGCTGGGTGTCAGCCAACTGCCCTGAGAGAATAAGGTCAAGGATATGGAATCAGCTTTACCTGCTCTCTCAGTACACCCTTGCACAGACAAAACACAATAGCAGATTTGGCCAAGGCTGCAGCCAGCAGGGGACACCATTTTTTCAAGTCTCACTCCACAATCTTAGAAGATTTGGGTACTTTCTACTCCTAGTGACATATTCCTCACCACAATCAGGATTGGCTTGAACCTACCTTCTCACAGCCTGCATTCCTCATTAGCTAATTGTTCTGGACTACATTCTAAGAATCATTTTCTAATGAAAACGGGAAAGGAAGCACACACTGTGCACAGGTACTTTGCCGGATATGGTGTATATCATCTCTACTGTAGTCCTGGAAATGACGCGTGTTTATTTCTCCAGCCTACCTCCTGGCCCTTCTTGTTTTGGACTATCTTTGGAAATGGGAAAGTAAACATGTGGAGAGGGCTAGTGTATTTTAATAATCCATGAAGTTCTGAGACCTTTACCTGCATTATCCAGTTTAATCCCCAGAATAACCCTGAGAAGTAGGTGTTCTAATTATCCCCATTTGCAGAGATGAGAAAATTAAAGTCCAGAGTTTAAATAACCTTCCCAGGGTCATTATGGCCGGTAAGTGGTGGAGCTTGAGTGGAACCCAGGTGACCTTACTCCATTAGATGCCATTTGGACAAAGGCAACAGGAAACCTGAACCCAGACCAGCATGTTTTGGTTAACTGATGCTAAAATGAAGAATTCATTCCCTTGCTATCAAGATAACCACATGCTTTTATTTCTGGTGTAAAGAAGTAACCAGTTAATCTCCTCACTATCCTTTGTTCCCACCTGCTCTGCAATATGCTATGTATAGCTACCAGGGTAGGATATGCAATCTTTTGAAAAAAATGTGTATATACATAAATATGTGCATATATATGTAAAAATAGACACATATATGTTATAGCATATATATTTTAAATTATTCTAAGTATATATATATATATGTGTGTGTGTGTGTGTGTGTGTGTAATTAGAATTTTTTTAAGTATATTGTGTCCAATAGACTCAAAGCCATTGATTAGATAATCCATTTAGCTCTCATTCCGAAGATGCCCCTTGGTCTGATTCTTCTGGGGAGAAGAAGCTGTGCTGACAATATTGCGCTTCAGTGGTGAAGGCTGGGTAGAAAGGGTTTATAGCTTCTTGGGGTTTCACATTCATATGAACCTTCCAGAGAATTAGATGATAATAAAATAATGGACGAGACAGTCCTGTGGTCCAATCCAGTTTCAGCTGCTTGTTAGCCTCAGGATTCAGGTCCTCTTCTCTGTAAAATTATAGTATCCACCTCATAGGGTTGTCATGTGGATTAAATGAGAAAAAGTTTCCACGGCAGTTCATAAAGTGTCTAGTTTATTCAGTCATTTAAATATATTTTGATGGTTGTTTTTAGTTTGAATGTGAAGATTTTTTAAAAATTTCTAAAAGATACCTGGGTATGGGCATAAGTATTACTGAGTGCTTCCATGTGCCAGACATTTTGCAAAGTGCTAGGTAGTCACCAAAATGAAGACAGATGGGGGCCCTGTGTCCATAGTGTAGAAAAGGCAGATGTAAACACATAGATTAATCCTAAATTGTAGATAACTTACCTGCTCAGGAATAGGATGGAACCAGCTAAGTCTTTGGAGAAAAGTGAAATTGGAAGGGAAAACGAGAATTCCAGAACGTAGGGCCTTCTAAGCAGTGCTAAAACTTGCGTGAACGTGCTTCATCAACACCTGTGGGTGTTTTCCTGATCCTCAGTCATCCAGCGTAAATGAATTTAAGATAAATGTGCATTCCTTATTCCTGGCTGCACTTTCATCCCTGATTCTCTCCCCTCTTTCTTAGTCATGTGAATATATGACAGAAAACCTCAAATACAAGTGGCTTAAAGATAATAGACTTTTTTTTTTCTCTCTCTTATCCACAAAGATGTCCACACATAAGTTGTTCACAATAACAAAAACCTTCTATTTGGTCTTCTGTAATATATAGTCTTTTATCCCATGGTACCCCGTTATGCAATATGGCAGGGTTTCCCAACCCCCGGCCGCAGACGCATACTGGTCCACAGCCTGCTAGGAACCAGGCCACACAGCACAAGGTGAGCGGCCGGCAAAACAGTGAAGCTTCATCTGCCCCTCCCCATCGCTTGTATTACCACCTGAAACATCCCCCCCAGCCCAGTCCGTGGTAAAATTGTCTTCCACGAAACCAGCCCCTGGTGCTAAAAAGGTTGGGAACCGCTGCAATACAGTATCTGTGGCTCCAGCCATCACTTCCCCATTCCAGCCAGCAGAAAGGAAGAATAGGCAGTGAAGGTCATCTCATGACGGTTTCAAAAGACATTTTTCAGAAATAACACATCTAGTAACAAGGAAGATGGTAACTGCAGTATGTAGTCCAAATGTCCCCGTTTTTTAGATGGGAAACTCGAGGAGCAAAAAGATAATATGACCAAAGTCAAATAGTTAAGAAATGGCAGGGTTCACATTCAAATCCAAGCAATGTAGCTCCAAATCCTACTTTCTTAGGCACTAATTCTATATACCTGTCCTCTGTGTCTCTAAAAATCGTTAATATTTGTGTTAAATTTTGAAAGATGAATAAGGAACTGATCAGCAGAAAAAACTGGAGAGAAGAGCATCTCAGGGCAGGAAGGACAGTAAGTACGAAAGAAAGAAGGGCTCAATGTTCCCATCTAGAAATGGGAAAAGGCACCTCTTTCTTCACAGAGCTGTTCTGAAGAATCAGTCATAGTTAAGAGGGTAAGAGCACATGTCCCAGTACCTAGCACATTCAGAACACTCAATAAAATTGTGTTTAGACCAAAAGCCAAAAGCATGTCTGCAAAAGATTACACAAGAGCCTTGCGGGATCTGCTAATATTCTGTTAGGGGACAGCATAATTAAGGTTGTGTTAATGATGTAAGTGTTGATTTTTTACCAAAACATTAGATGCGGTCTTTTGTAAAAATTTAATTACAGACTTAATTCCACTTGCCTTCCACATGGATTGAAAGGTGGCCGGAGGAGAGCAGTATAGGGAAACTCACACCAGCAATATGTTAATTGTAGAAAGGTTTCTAAATGGAAGATGACAATTATATTTAATTGTGTTCATTATCATTAAAAAGTATCTGTGTGAGGGCTTCCCTGGTGGCGCAGTGATTGAGAGTCCGCCTGCCGATGCAGGGGGCGCGGGTTCGTGCCCCGGTCCGGGAAGATCCCACATGCCGCGGAGCGGCTGGGCCCGTGAGCCATGGCCGTTGAGCCTGCGCGTCTGGTGCTCCACAACGGGAGAGGCCACAGCAGTGAGAGGCCCGCGGATGGCTTAGTATAAAGTTTTGATCACTTAAAACCACCAAGTCTATATTAAGGATACTAACAAGAAGCCTTCACTTTTCACCACCTCTATATAACATTAACCCACTTGAACAAATTGAATCATATTTACCCTAGGCTTTAGATCCTTTCCTTTCCTGCCCTGCAGCTATCCAAGCCTAGAAGTTTAATCTGTCTTAGAGATCAGTGTGTTCAGCTCAATTATTTTCTGGATGGCCTTACATGAGTTCCAGAAAGAGTAACCAACTTCCCAAACATCACCCAAGATCATTTAGGTTGAGATAATAGTCTTTGGATTTTTGAATTATAGGTGACTCAAGAATTCAGTACCAAAAGTGAAGCTATTCTGACTGTAGTTCAGGGCTCTTTCAACGTTTCAAAATTAAAGAGCTCAAAGAACCTCAAAGACATGAAACCATGAACACCAAGCAGAAAATAATTTTGAGGAACCTCTATTTAAATTGTCTTTATCTGTATCCCTATAACATTTTAAATATCCCCTTACTTTAATATTTATCTCAATGCAGTATGGTTACCTCCTTATTAATGTTACTGACCCTTCCCTCTCTCCTGGTTATCTTTCATTTACCCCTCTAGATCCACCATCGTTGTCTGCCTTTCTCCATTCTGCTCTGGTATACTCTTCCCTTGTCCTCTGACTTCAGGCTGGGTTCAGCCAACCAAAAGCACTGGGAGAGGTGAGAGGGCGGGTAGATGGTGAGTTCACATCCCCATGGTTACCTACCTGCCTCTACTGAAGGCCACAACGCCTGTCAGGTTGCTCTCTCCTTAGAGCCGCCCTCTTCAGGGTTCAGTTGTGCTTCCTCAGTTTGTCTGTTCATGAGTGGTAAAGACCCCTCAGGGTTACTAGCCTTGGTACACTACACTGTCCCTGGTTGGTTTCTTTAAATTTGATAAATAGTCCTTTCCTTAAACTCTTCTAAAATTACACCATGTTCTTCCTCCTGCCTGGATCTTGGCTGACACAGCTGATACCTAATATACTTGCTTGAAACAATGTGATGTAGCTTTCAAAATAAGGCATAACTAAAAAGTTTAAGTATATTTAATTTTACTTCTATATGCACAAATGAATTTAGATGAAGTATTATCATTTTTCATTTATTTATTTGCAGCTCCTGGTACCTGTTGGTACCCCATACTATTTCCTGAATTAAAATTTATATACTCAATTAAATATCCTACACTTTGTCCAAATCTCTTGAACCTGAAACTACATGGGGGCTTTTCCTTAAATTACTTCATACAGTCTTTAAAACATTCCTGATATAGATATTGTACTTTCTGTTTTAGGAAACTAGGGCTTTTGTAGGGAGGATAAGTGACTCTTCTAAGTGTGCAGATCTAAGAAAAGTAACAACATCGTGCCAGTTAGCAAATATATAATCACTGCAATGAGCCACAGAGGGTGACTAGCATTGCGGAATGTCATCAGCAGTGCTGGAAAGGGTACATACTCTCTCCTCTGGAGTGAGAACTGTAAGGGGAGTAGAAGGAGTCTTATATGTTCCATCCATATGCATATACAGACTTCAGAGGGACAGCTTCCATTCAGTGTTTTGAATGATATTTATCATTATCATTAGGAGATGAGGAGAAGCTTCACACCAGTTTGTGCAGATTATATAGAGAGAGCAGCTTGATGATTTAGAAAGAACCCCAGGTTTGAGCTCAGGACATGCTAGATGGATACATTTGGGAAATTCATTGAAATACTTTTTGGAACCCAGTGTACCACCTCTGCATGAGATGTCTGTGTTGCCTTCCACACTGTTAACTCAAGGACAGCGTTCATGTTTAATTCACTTTAGTATTTGGGTACTTTAGTGCTCTATACATATAGAGCATGAAATAAGTACCATAATTTTGAGGGGAGAGAGAGAGAGGAGAGAGAGAAAAAGACAGGAGCGAGGAAAAGAGAGAGAGAGAGGTTTATCTCACAAACTAGTCTATGCCTCCATCTTAAAGCCAACAGTTAACATCATTTCCAGTCTAAAGGTAAACTATCACATGGAAAAATAAACTTTAGGCCTGCTACTAAACCTTTTCATGGAATCTCCCCTTTTTAAACAGAGACTAGGATAAAACCCTTTAGCTATGATAGAAAAATAAAGAACAACATGACTAATAATTTTAAGTGGTATGCATGTGGTTTAAATACTCAACCATTTCAAAATAAGGTATTAGGAAACAGGAAAAATTGAATCATTCTTAAAAAGGCACGGACTATTTTTAAACATTTACGGGCAAGATGGTTGCTTGATACAAATAAATCATACAGTCCTGGATTTATTCTGATTGATTTTGGAAAAGTTCCAAACCTTCTTCGCCCCACCCCCACCCCATCTCTCTCTCTCTCTCTCTCTCTCTCTCTCTCTCTCTCTCTCTTTTTTGATTTTTACACTGGGGATAATAGTAACAGTGCTCCTGTTCTAGGATTGTATTGATTAAATAAGTCAATAAATGCAAAGCATGTAACATATAGTGCTTAATAGATGGTAAACAATAAATATTTGTTTCTATTATCATTAAAGCCATCATCATTATCGTCATTCCCTCTACAAAGCACTCTAGTATTAAAGTAACTAATATTTATTGAGAATCTACCATATACTGGACCTCATGCTAGATATTTTGTAGATCACTGCATTTAATGCTCAAATTAGCTGTGTAACAAGAGACAGTGTGATAAAGCTGGAGATCATGGCATTGCGGCCAGAAACACTTAGGTCCAGACCCTAGATCTGCCACTTTTTAGCTATGTGACTTTGGCAAATTGCTTATCATGTTTCTATGTCACTGAATGCAGTTATATGACTGAAATAACAATTATTAACTTGTATGCAGATTAATGCAAGTGTTTATTAACATGTACATGTGTGACTATGTATGTAGTGTGTGTGTGTGTATGTAGAGCCTAAAAATCATTCCTTGTAATTAAACATACTGCTATCATGACCTTCTTATAAACATAAATGAAAAAACTAGGCTTAGAGAAATTTCATGGTATGCCCATGTTCATATCAAGTGGCAGAGCCAGAATTCAAGGTCAAGCTGACATAAATATCAAAACTTTTTTTTTTTCCTCACATCACTACAATGTCTCAGTGTCAAAGCAGAAAATTCCATGTGGATGAAGTAGAGGAAAGCTGCAATGAATACACTTTTTACTAACTTCAATTTCACAAATCCCAATCTTTCTTAAATTCATATTGCTTTAAATTGATTATCTCTTTGGGTCACTTACTGTCTTTCAACCATCAGTATTTTATTGGAACTCCCTGTGCATAACCTACTTATTTCACTGAAGCGACGGCTGTTTTTTGATAAAGGCTAGCAGGCAACAGGGTAGCTCTACAAAGGGAAATTTATAAGCAAACAAATTAATATATAAATAAGATCCCACATTTACATTTTAAACATAATTTCCAGGAAAATAAAATCACAGAAAATTTGGAGAAGAGGGTCCCATAAAAGTGCAAATGCCTAGCATTTATACTGATCATAGTATGTCCTGAGCCTATTCCAAGCACTTTACATATATTAATTCATTTAATTCTCACAAGAACTTTGTGAGATAGGTGCAATTTTCATTCTCATCTTAGAGACAAGCCTACTGAGTCATAGATAGGTAAGCATCTTGTTCAAGATCATATAGTGTTAGAGAACTAAACTCTGGTTCAGTCGCCCAAAGTGCAGCAAAGCCAATCTGCTGATCCCAGGTTGTCATGTAGGAAGGTACTGCATTTATTTACAGGGCACCAAGAAAGGAGAATGGGTAGCTAATGCTCAAAGGCCCTGAACTCCTCCGTGGCTTTCAGGCAAGGGTTTTTAAAGGCAACCTTAGGCAGGTTGCATGATCAGTTCCTGGACATTCTTTGGATTGGCTGGTAGTGAGGTAACAAGGTGAAGTTTCAGGAATCTTAATCATCAGTTTTCTGATTCCAACCAGTCTGAGGTCTATATGCTTGTGATCAGCACGATGTCACCATCCTCCACTGGGTGGGAGGGTTTTAGTTTCTGCAAAACAACTCAAAGATATGCATCCCATTGCTACCTATAATCCTTAAGGAGGGTCTAGGAGCCCTGTGACTCGATTGGTCAAGCTATTATTACTTCTCTTGCTTAAAACTGCTTTTTGTTTGTTTCTTCATTTTCTCACTTCTCTAATCATTAGCTGTTTGAGTCTGTTCTTTGGAACATGAGGAAGGCCTGTCAGGCTAAATTGATTTTTCCTATAATAAGAAGCTGCGGACACCGATGCGTCTGTCACCAGGAAGGCCATGCAGGATTCTGATCTGTTTCAATAGCTGGTAAATGGCAAAGCTAGAATCTGAACCTAGGCAGTTGGACCCCAGAGTTTATGCTCTACATCTATCAGTCTTTGGGGTAAATTAAGGAAAATAGGCTTATGCCTTTCTTAATTATTTCTAGAATATCTCTGTTGCATAGTTATAGCTGTGATTATTTTAACTCTGTTTGACTTCTATTTAGTGGACACTTGCTAGAAACAAAGCACAGCTTCACACACCAGAATAGGAATAAAAACAACAGTACTGCTTCAGGATTGGGTAGACATGGACATATAAACAAAGTGATGAAATTCAGAAGGATCAACATTCTCAGTCCCAGGCTTTTCTCACCTTATGTACTTTGTACCATTGGGAAAAAATCTAGTTTGAAAAGTTATATTGCTTTCAACAAAAATAAATGTTGATTAGCTTGCTTTCTTTTTTTGGTAAGATAAGTTTGAGTCAAAATCAATATCCAAAAGAGCTCCAGAGAAAAAGAGATGTTGTCTGGGTACAAAATTTGTGAAGGGGTAATTCATTCCAGTGGTAGTGGAACCATCTCTGAGTGTAGCTTTAAGCAATTCAGCTTGTAGTGAAACCTCTTCAAAAGAGTATAGGGTTTCAAGAGAACCTGGGAGAGGAGAAAAAAGTTAACATAAATCACAGTCTTATCATGGCCAGGTTCTCAATCCCTTTTCTTCACTAGAGCTGGATCAATTGATTTCTAACCTGCAATATACAAATAATTTCTCCACTCGTCCTCTCACAGTCTCACTCTTGAAAGCTGGGATTTAACCAGGTTGTATTATAACACAGGGACTCAAAAGTACCTGACCTTCGCTTCTGATGAGCTTTACCCTCTTTGTGTATCCCCTCGTTCTGATACCTGGTTAAAGCCTGATATCGTTTTGTCAATTACCTAATGCCCTAGTCATTCTAGAGTAGTTCTAGATCCCACTCCTAACAGTGCATCCTCACAGGTACCACAGTCTTGGTTATTCATTCTGAGATTAATTTGTCTATTCATCATCCATTCACTTAAACATTAATTGAGTGCCTACTATGCCAGACATTTTGCTATGTGAAGAGAGTACAGGAATGGAATAAAATATAGACCCATTCTCCTAAGAGCTCAAAGTCATTTTGGCAGATAGATCAGTACAAGAAGCAATTTGAGAATTGTGTAGTTACATGATAGAGGGGTGTGTAGAGAGCCAGAGGATCATGGAGGAGGGATGTGTTATGCCGTCCTGGGGTTCAGAGAAGGCTTGTTGTAGAGGATGGCTCTTGGGCTAGATTTTGGAGAATTAGTAGAAATCTTACAAGCAAGAGAAGGAAAAAAGGAAATTCCATGTGGAACAACAGTATATGGAAAAGCATGGAAATGGTAAGAAATATGATACTCTCAGGGCAAATAGACTTAGTGGTAGACGGAAGAAATTTTAAGAGGAGAGGGTAATATAAATGTTTAGAAAGGAGATAGATTTAGGCAGGGACTAAATTCAGGAGGACTCCGTATTCAGATATGAATTTTGGAACCTTATTTCAAAGCTACGGGAAAAATTTAGCTGAGGAGTGCGTGGGCATAGCTTGTCTCAGGAGTGTGCTTCTCCAGACACTGTCATGACTAGAGGCCTCTGAGTATACACAGTAAGAGTTAGGCAGAAATTACCTTTAGTGTTGGCTGCATATCTCATTAACTATGAAAACTTAACCAACCATCTTAGCCTTTTAAGATCTAGTTTCCTCAGCTATAAAATTTGAAAATCTTCAGCCTCCTGGACTTGCTATAGTAAAGTAGTGAACTTAATTATTGTTGAATTCCCAATGTCTTATATTTATGTTTATTCAATTAAATAACATAGTAAGGACCTGTGATGGTTAATTTCATGTGTCAGCTGGACTGGGCTAAGGGATGCCTAGATAGCTGGCAGAACATTATTTCTGGGTGTGTCTGAGAGGGTGTTTCTGGAAGACGTTAGCCTGTGAATCACTAGGCTGAGTAAAGAATATTGCCTTCACCAATGTGCGTGGGCATCAACCAATCCATTGAGGCAGTGAATAGAACACAAAGGCACGTCACCTCTCTGAGCTGAGACATCAGTTTCTTTTTCTGCCCTTGGACATCTGTGCTCCTGATTCTCGGGCTTTTGGGCTTGGACTGAATTACACCCCTTTCTTTTCTGGTTCTTCAGCTTACAGCTGGCAGACTGTGGGATGAGGCACTCCATGACGATGAGGCAATTCCTATCTATTATATATGATATATTATATATATATATGTATGATGTATTATATACGATATTATTATATTGGTTCTATTTCTCTGGAGAACCCTGACTAATACAGCATCTGCCCTGTGCCAGCTACTATTCTAGAGGGCACAGCAGTGAACAACAAAAAGTCTCTGTCCTCATGGGCTATTATTCTTGCAGCGACTGACACACAGAAGGTACCCAATGAATATGTGGCAAATTACTGAATATACATCATCAAGTTCTCCATCCAGATTCATAGGTTACCCCTTTGCCCATATAAAATAAGGACAGAGTAACTCCCTTATGCAGTTTTGCTCTGATCTGGACCATTATATTTAGCTTTGATGGGGCTGGGAGCTCACATGCCCTAGTATCATCTGATATCATGAGTTATGTTTGCTCTCTTGCTGTGGCATAGGCAAGATAGTCTGAAGGTTTTGCAATATTTTTAGAGAGTTTTAACAGTGATTCAACCTTCTTTACTGGTTCATAGTGCTGTGGTTCTCTGAAATCACTGCATTTCTTTATTGGCTTACCTTTTAATTATCTGTCTTTTCCACTGTAAGTTTCATGAAGGCAGATATGATATCTGTCTTATTCCCCACTGTATTCCTAGCACAGTATCTGGTTCATGGTAGATTCTCAGTAAGTGCTTTCTGAATGTAAATACTTGTCGCCCCTGTTCCCAGGTACAAGTCAGCTAAAAACCACTGTTATAGAAGACATTTAAGTAGCAGATATGTGATAGAATTTGATGGTTTTAAAACTCCCTTACCACCATGAATGCTCTGATTCTAAATTGTCAGCCTCTGACAATTTAGAGGAAATTGTCTGAAGAAAAAACTTCTTTACCTTTGAGAGCAATGCCACTGCTCTAGATAGTCAAATGTGAGGAGACGGGGTGCAATTCCCTACAGTACTTTGGCTACATAGAATGGATTTTGGAGAAGCAAAAAGCAATAGTTAGGTGGTAAATAGCAATATTAGTAACGCTAGGCCACCTTCTACGTTCCTACATGAAATCGAATTGGTGTGGTTTATATGGAAAGTCTATCTGATATGCTTAACTACTTGTAAGCTGTTAATATTTACATACCACCATGGAATATAGACTCTAGCAAGGTCATTTAACAGTGACAGGGCAGAAAGTCTTCATTTTGCTAATCACTTACAACTCCAATTTCACACTACATCAGTCCTTTTACTCTGGTCCACAGCCCTCCAAAATCCCATTCTAAAAATCCTCAGGAAAACATCTGTTCACAATGGGCTACAAAGAACAGCCACTGACTCTCCCCTAAAGTCAGAAAATTAAGGGCCAAAGTAAAACTTTATTTGTACGACTCTAATCCTCACCTCTGTCTACTAGGGACCTGACTGTTCTTTCCCTCATCAGCTATCTCCCTTTTGCCAATTTCAAGTTTTCTTTCAATCAGCCTTGTGATAACTTCTTCATTGCTATTATTTCTCAGTCTTTTTCTTTCCTGTTCTCAACTGTACCTCTCAGCTACGGCTCAAGGGCTCACCACAGCCCCTGGCACCAGTAGTCAGTTGGAAACAAATCTCCAATTATGACTCTCCAACTCTCTGGCACTCCCTCCAGTTCAAACCATGGATAAGATGCTCCCCAGACTTCTGACCAATTTAATGTCTGATGGGCTTCCGCAAAGGGAGAAAAAATTTAGAGAGGAGATATCCAGAGGGCATGAACTCCTTCATGATACTGTGTCCATTTAACAGATAAAGGCATGTTGAGTCTCATTTCTAATCACTTAAAGTTTCATAAATTACACAAACTCTCCACTCAGCCTTAGCCAAAGAATTTAAATGCTGGCTCTTTTATATGGGAAAACTTGAGACAGCTTCTTTTATAGAAGGCAAGATGACATGGCAAAGAAAGAGCTAAGTCAAGGAAATCAGGCCAGCAAATCTGACCATAAAGTGAATGAGCGTCCCATTTTCATAGCATTTAAACAAAATAAAACAGCTTTGCACCCTGTTCTGACTCTGACATTTTGCCTCACTGATTTCGTTTTCTTGGCTTTATTCATTGTTGTAAGGCAGGGTCAGGGAAAGACAATTCATCTGTATCCTGTCATAGTGTATTATTTGCTCCCAGCTGCATCATGCTTCTGATTCCACAATGATATTCTGATGTATTCTGATTTTTCAAATTAATATGAATATTATCAGTTACCAATGAAATATGGATTGTGAGAAGGCCATCAAACCAAGAAAAAGTCTCATTCTTTCTTTCCTTCTTCCCTCTGAATTTTCAATGTTTTTATATTTCTCTTGGCATGTGGGCTAATTTCCTCCAGAATCACATCACCACTGGTTGTTGGTGTTAGCGCATTAGCTGAATTCTGAGCTCCTGCTGGTACAGAAGAGAGGGTCCTTTTAATGAGGAATGGGAGCCAGATATGGAAGGCATTTAACCACCAAAATCATGACACTGGCAGTTAAATGGAAATACAAAAAGCAAATAAGGGACATTTTGTAGCAGTTTTCAAAGCAGGGCTGGTATAGTGGTTTTGTTTCCTAGACACTGATTCATGGACAATCCTGACAAATGCTTATTACTCCCTCCTCAGTTCTACTTCGACAGTCTTCTTCACCAACAGCAGGAATTGTTAATTCATTTGATTAAATCGATTTTTGTTTTGTTTTTTTCATTTTTCTTTTTAATTTATTTAATTAAAGTATAGCTGATTTACAATGTTGTGTTAATTTCTGCTGTACAGCAAAGTGATTCAGTTACATATAAATATATATACATTATTTTTCATATTCTTTTCTATTATGGTTTGTCATGGGACACTGAATATAGTTCCCTGTGCTATACAGTAGGACCTTGTTGTTTATGCATCCCATGTATAATAGTTGGCATCTACTAATTCCAAACTCCCAGTCCATCTCTCCCCCGCCCCCACTTGGCAACCACGAGACTATTCTCTATGTCTGTGAGTCTGTTTCTGTTTCGTAGATACGTTCATTTGTGTCATATTTTAGATACCACGTATAAGTGACATCATATGGTATTTGTCTTCCTCTGTCTGACTTCCTTCACTTAGTGTGATAATCTCTAGGTCCATCCATGTTGCTGCAAATGGCATTATTTCATTCTTTTTTATGGCTGAGTAATATTCCATCGTATATATATACCACATCTTCTTTATCCATTCATCTTTCAATGGACATTTAGGTTGTTTCCATGTCTTGGCTATTGTGAATAGTGCTGCTGTGAAAATAGAGGTGCATGTATCCTTTTGAATTAGGAAGCTCTAGTTTTAGTTTTTTGAGGAACCTCCATACTGTTTTCCATAGTGGCTGTACCAATTTACATTCCCACCAACAGGGTAGGAGGGTTCCCTTTTGTCCACACCCTCTCCAGCCTTTGTTATTTGTAGATTTTTTAATGATGGCCAATTCTGACCTATGTGAGGTGACACCTCATTGTGGTTTTGATTTAAATTTCTCTAATAATTAACAATGTTGAGCATCTTTTCACGTGCCTGTTGGTCATCTGTATATCTTCTTTGGAGAAATGTCTATTTAGGTCTTCTGCTAATTTTTCAATTGTAAATCCTTGTTTTTAAACACATTAATTACATATGAGCCTCTCATTCACAAGAATAAACTCTTCAGAATTTACCTTTGTCTCTCCAAATCCACTGTCCACCTATTTCCATAATCGTTGGCTTGCAGTTGGATTTCATTCATGGGGAGCAGCAGCGAGACATTGAAGGAAGGAAGGAGAGGAAGTTCAGGGCAGTCATTCCACTGGCTGCTGCTGCCTGTGTGGTTGCTGAGAGCTGGCTGATTCCTTCATCACAGCTCCTGTTGGCAGCTCTCTCCCTACAGCTCTTTCCTCTCTGGGTTCTGGTAACAGCTGACTCCATTCATCCTTCAGTGCAGAGTGGTAATGGAGTTCCACTATTTTCAGCGCTGGAAACTTCCTTATACTATGTGATTTCCTTACACCTTTCCCATACTTTTATACCTGTATCTCTTGTATTAAACTCTCCTCAAATAATCCTGATGTATGTCATACATTTCCTGTTCGACCCCGATTGATATATTTCTCCGTTGAATTCAGTGTCGTATGACCTTAATGATAGTCCTTCTGCCTCAACTCCCACATACCCTGCACCCCTTTCATTCCAGACACCTCATTTGACACTCCCTCATGGTCTAGTGGTTAGGACTCAGCGCCCCCAAACGCCTCGGTTCACCAAGGGTCATTGATCCTTTAAGTCTTTCCAATACCTGCCCATCACTCTCCGCTCCAAATCCCTCTTAACTTGCTCTGCGTTATTTTTGTTTTATCCATAGCACATGTTATGTTCTTCCATACTATATAATTCAATTATTTATAACTTTCATCTCTTTCCTGTATCTCTGCACTGAAAACTCGGCTCTGCAGAGCTTGAATCTCTGTCTTTTGTTCACTGATCTATCTCGAATTTTACCTGGCATATTGTAAGTGCTCAATTTATTGAATGAATGAATTCTCAGCTTGGAAATACTTACTTCAACTTTTCCTAAGTCTTCCTCCTTTACTTTTTCTCTGCTCTCCTCCATCCAGGTTAAATGCCCTCCCCATGTGCTTTCTTAAGCATCCTGTACTTCTGCCATCATAGCACTTAACCAGACACTATTGCACTTGCCTATTTATTTCTCACATGAGATTGTAAGACCTGTGAAGGCAGAAATCATCAGTGTCTTTTTCATAATGCCTAGCTTAAAAAGTCCTCAGTATATTTTTGATGAATAATAAGTGGATGAATTAACAAGTTAAAGGATGAATAACGCTCACAACCTACTATTACAACAAATAATGTCAATAATCCAATTAACTAGCTGTTCTCGTTAGAAAGAAGCCTAGAGTGCTGTGGGAACCCCAAAGAGGGTCCCCACTCTGGTTACCTAAAGCAGGGAGATTGACAGCGGTGTTCAGAGAAGGTTTCTCAAAGGAGGTAATACTTGAGCAGAGACTTGGAGGTCAGTCAGAACTTATAAAAGGCAGGTAAGTTTGGGGTTAGGGAGACAGAGTTCCAGAGAATGGCAAAAGCCCTTGCAATCTGAGTGGCACTCAGATGAGAGAAGTGATGTGGAGCTGGGGCAGAGGGGCATCCTGGCCACAACCAGAGGTGAGGCTGGAGACATAAGATGGTAGCAGTTTATAAAAGGCTCTGCAAGCTCTGCTAAAGCTCTTAGACTTTATCCTAAAAGTTAAAAGGAGGATGGGAGATTTAAAACAATAAAAAATAATCTTTACTGTCAAAGTAAACTATAACCTCCTCTGATCTAAATATGTGAAACTTACTAATTTTTGTAACTCACAAAGGATTTCTTCCTTCCTAATCCTACAGAAATTTGGCTTTTACTCACTCATGCCAAATAAAAAGAAAAAAAAAGTCAGTTGAACCTATTGTGATAATCATTTCACAATATATGTAGATATGAAAATCAAGCCATCATACTGTATGCTTTAAACTTATATAGTGTTGCATGTTAATTATTTCTCAGTAAAACTGGGAAAATAATAAAATGTTCACTCATTTAAAAGAAAAAGATGAATACTGTCCCTATATGCAGGAAACCCCTTTGCTTCTCTCTCATATGGACACTGGTTTTATTAGTCCGAGAGGTTTTATGTTTTGCTTTCCCTTTATGCTCCTCTCCTCTGCAACTTTTTTTTTTCCAGCTGTGCATTCCCACACGCATCCTCTCATCATTCTGTTCCCTCTGCTTAGAATTCTGTATCTTCAAGCTCTTTTCTTCACGGAAAACCAGTGGTCACTTATCAAGACTGAATTCTTTTGCAAAGCCTTCCCCATATCTGAAGGGCACCATGAATCACTGTGTCTTCTGTGTTCTGGTGGCATGTTTCTATCATAGCTAATGCCAATTGTATGGAAGTTATATGGAGACATATCAGTAGGTCTAAGTGAAGACTTACCCATACCACCCTCTTATGGGATATTCAGAGTGCATAGTACATGGCAGATGGTAAATAAAAGAGTGAAACATGAGAGATACAAGGTGTGATCAGGGGAGGACACTGAAGGTGAATGTCTGAGATGAGGTCAGTACCCACAGTCATCAGGAGTATTCAGACAGCACAGCAATCATTTATGATGCTTTGATAAAGAACTAAAGAGTGAGTTTGTTTCTCTGTCACGTTCAGGTTGCAAATTTTTTCACATAATAAATGGTCAGAGGTAGAGTCTGGAACCAGCAAAGGCATTTGGGAATGAGTGAACCCTATTTAATCTTTATTTTATTTTGAAAAAA
Source organism: Tursiops truncatus (assembly GCF_011762595.2). Classification (NCBI taxonomy): domain Eukaryota; kingdom Metazoa; phylum Chordata; class Mammalia; order Artiodactyla; family Delphinidae; genus Tursiops; species Tursiops truncatus. The sequence continues at coordinate 51,160,530 of NC_047041.1, forward strand.
TGTCTTTAAGGTCTCTAGAGACTACAATAATTTTAAATAAAATCAGTACAGAAATTAAAAGTGCATTGAGCAGTCGAAACAATGGTAGTCAAAGAAATACATGTTGCGTAAGGTATGGGAAGATTAGAGGTGTGGAAAAACATATGTATGCAAGTTTCATCCAACATGAAGTCCCTAGAAGAAAAATAAATGAAAGAGAAAATTCTCTCACAAAGGCTCCACAGGGTGCCTATTTCATTTGTTGTTTCAGAGAGGATTGTGTCTCCTGGGGGGGAAAAAAAAACGTAGAAAAGCAAAAGGGGAAAAAAAACCCACATGTATTTGACTTACACTTCACTTGCTGACTCAGTTTTCTGTCATTGTTATCTTAAAACACCATTTTCTTGATTGGAGTTTAATGCAGAAAGAACGTTACAAAGAGAACATTTAGATTCCAAAACATTTACTGAATGGGGGTGCAGCAGGCCTCATGCTGGGTGCTTTCTAATTTGTTATCTCATCTAATCTGCACAGTAGCACAGTGTGCGTGCATGCGTGCGTGTGTGTGTGTGTGTGTGTGTGTGTGTGTGTGTGTGGCTATTATCAACCCCATTATACCTGTAAGGGAACCTTAGACAAGAGAAATGGTTACCTAAGACCCTAGAGCTAGTGGCTGGCAACGCTGGGCTGCCAGGCAAGTCTTCAGGCTCCAAGGTCTGGACTTTTTCCAGGAGGACAACTGCCTCACATTTCGCAGTCTAATGGTAAGGTCCCTCTAAATGTCAGTTTCTTCATTTGCAAACTGGGATGAAGAGTGTGTAATACTTGTAAGCAGTATTATACTGACTTTATGAATGGAGGAATCCAAGTTCAGAGAGACTAGGGCCTTAATGCAAGGTTACATAACAAGAGCTGGAATTTAAACTCGGGTTCACTTCAGAGCCTGTGCTCTTAGCAATTATATTGTTTCTTAGTATTTTATGTTACCTGACATGCAGGATTTTCATGAGGAGAAGGAGTTAACACAGTTTTTGGCAAGTAGCTAAGGCTTAATAAATAGCTGTAATTAGTATTGCCGTTCTCATCTTTATATTGACTGTTGAACCATGTATATACATAATGGATAAGAAAGCCTTGACTGGAGTTTTTGTTGTTGTTGTTACTTTTACTCTTAAAATTATGATCACAGTTGCTTCTAAAATACCTTCAGTGGAACACTAATCCCTTCAGACCAAAAAAATAAAAATGTTCATGATATGCACTTTAGCATATTAAATGCTCTGTGAAGTCCTGCAGTTTAAAAGAAAACCCATTTAAATCATTCAACCCAGGGTTTTATGTATGAAAGTACCTATGTGAGGTCTTCAGCCTGACAGATGCTGATAACCTGAATATTATCAGTTCCTCCCGTCCAGGAACTGACTCTTACCACCTCAATCTGCTGAGGCTTATCTGTACAGGAGGCTACTGTGTTTTTCAGTGAGAGGAGCAGCGTGGAGGCCAAGGGCCAATCCTGAATTTTCTGTGTTTTTCTTCCTAAGATACTTACTCTGGAAAGTATGTTGTAAGTCAGGTGGTTTCCTCAACAGCAGTTAGGAAGAATCAAGGTGATAACATTGGCTCTCCTGTAGTACATCTGGTTGGAGCTCTGCTGGCCTTGAGAATGGACAGTTCTCTGTAGGTAAAGAGGACTTGGCCTGCCACCCTGGGTCTTATCTTTATTACCTCCGTGACCTGTGGCAACATACTCAACCTCTTTGTACTTAATCCTGGCATGATACAGGGTGGTTAGGGTGATTGATCAAGACAGTGAAAAATGTCCTAGCACATGTTGCATGCACAGAAGCTAGGCAGATAATTTTAGACTCCTTCCCTTCCCTACTGAGTATATTTCTGAATAAGTTGCAAGATCAAGTAGGTAGGAGCAGAAAGACTTGTCACCTGTCTCATATGTGTATGGAAAGAGAGGTCAGATTTTCAAATGGTTGACTTTACATTTGGCTCCGTCATAATGGCCAAGATTGACTGATTTGCTGACTGAACTAAGCAATTGCAAAGAAGCTGGTTCTTTTAAAGGATGAAAATACAGCCATGCCTAAGAAACACAGCACTTGATCCAGAATTTATATTTACATATGTCTTTCTGTTTACTTCTTGATTCCCACCATTGACATAATCCCCACCCCAACTTTGGTTTGCCTTTGACTGTTTCCTTCTGAATTAATTGGATAACACCATTACTTATTTGACACTTGGCTACACATAGAAATCTGAAGTCCTGGCAGTACCATGAGCTACTTGTCATTCATTTGAACAAGAGTCACCTCTCTTGAGCACCTACTGTGTGCCACCACGAAAGTAGGACCTGTGAGTAAAACTGATCATGACATCCTCACAATTGCCTTTGCAGTTGATGAAACTAAAGCTAAGAAAGGTCAAGTACCTTGACCAAGAATACACAGGCTTAAGTTTAATTTTTAGACTGTGGTATTTTCACACTTTGTAAATAAAAGGTGATGTGAAGCCATAGGTTATATCTCTGCAACTAGAATGTGTGTGACCTTTAGAGGTGGAGGTTTCATCCTATTCATTTCTCAAAGTCCATTGCCTATTATTCAACTTAACACAGAGTAGGTGTCAGTAAATACACGTTAGGCAGCTTGAACAGCAATTGGAAGACAATATCTCAGGGCAAGTAGTAGTAGCACTATGACTACATTTTCTTACTTAGGACTATGAAGAATAGTGTATTTCAGAAATACCATCTAACAAATAAGTGGGGGTTAAGAACAACCTATACAGAGCCTGAACTTTCATCTCCACATCGAGGAATTCAGGTCCCATTCTGAAAGCTCAGTTTCCTTTGGCTTGTCTATCAGAGACAATACTCACAAATTACCATCAGGAAAAGCTGAAAAGATTCTCCTGTCCTCTTTCTTGCCCATATATTTAAGGTTGTGTATCAACCACTGAAGAACAATGCACTTTACAGAATACAGCATGGAGGAAAGTTTTTCTTCCTTGACCTTTACTTCTTTCTGAAAATAGCTTGTCATCTTGTATCTTTCTTTCAGTAACCAGGAGAGAGCAAAGAATCGTATATGAGCTCAGAGGAGGGCAGTGGGAGAGTTCAGAGAGAGCCTTTAAACTGTATGTTCTTTGGGCTTCACATTGAGAGATGAGGAGAAACTGGAGGGGTTTGAATAAAGGTATGACATGATATAGCTTACCTTTTACAAGGATTATAGAGTTGTGCCATGGAAAATGGACTTTAGAGCAACAGGGATACTAGGGATACTAGCTAGAAGGCTACTACAAAGCTCTGGGCAAGAGACAGTGCTGACCCGCCAGATTCCACAGGGGGTGGTAGCAGATGCTGGTGTAGGGGGTCTTTCCACTCTTCTCTAAGCTTTAGGAGTTTGGAAAGCCACACACAGCCACTTCCTTCTTGTAGCCTCGTTATATGCCTCTGCAGGTGTAATAAACCCCAAATATACTTAAACACTTGAATTGAGGGTGGGGTAGGAAAAGGGGGAAATCGTCAGGAGAAAAGTCAGTATTTGAAAATGATTTACCCACTACAGCAATATGCTCGCTGAAGGCAGGTAACTTGCCTATTGTATTTCTATTGTTTCTCCAGTACTTGGCATGTGGTAGACATTCAATAGATACTTGCTAAATGAAGAACAAATGGTTCAGAGTGCCATGTGGAAACAAACTATTTATCAACAGAAAAGATATATAGTCTAAATTAACTTCATGTCTCTTGGCTTCTGGTTGATTTTTGTTGTTGTTCAATATTGTTTTACAACTCATTCAGTCATATCAAAGGTCAGATTAAATTGGCTGTGAATAAGAAAGAAATTTCTGAAATTCATGGGCCCAAGATGTCTGATTATTTAAGAAATATGATTATTAGAAGTGAATATTTGTTGAAGGGGAGTGGTGCCTATCTGGAGTTCTGCTGAAATACCCTTTCTATCCATCCTGCCATTATCATGGTTGGAGTTTAAATTTTCAGGTAAAAATACTAAGTATCATAATGCATTGTTTATTTTGCTGGGGCAATTCAATGACTACATAAAGAGAAATCTCTTCCTTGTTAGTATACTTCTCTCTTAGGTTATTTGTGGCATTTGGGATTCTAGATAGAGAGGATATTGGTGTTAATTTAAGATACCTTTTTGATGAAGTCCAATATTTTTATAATCTATGAAATATAGCTCAAAAATAAAAGTTAATGACAATGTGGAAAGATAATTGGATATAAAGATTTATTAAGCAATTTCATTATTTATGGATACTGCATAAATTTTTACAGCTTAAATAGAGATCATTGTTATTCTTTTTATTCTTTCTCCTATTTATGATGTACTGGTTCCTCTCCATGTGAGAATGTTAACGTGATTGTAACTTAAGATCTCAGAAAAGTGTTTCTATTTTATTGATCTTTGCTTTAAAATGATTTCATGACTTATGTTTTCTTTTGGGAAATGACCCATGAGGATTAGACATAATTGGTACACTTCATGTTTATTTTCAGCATTGATCATACATTCTAATTAATTCAAGGGTATCTATGCTTTTTAAATAACTCATTGTGGAAAGCAGTGACCCACATGGAATGCAGGCTTTCAGTTCAGTGACAAAAGGTAAAGTCCCAACCCTGCCATTTACTAACTAGGTGACCTTGAACAAGCCATTTTCCATCTGAGTTTCTCAGTCTGTTAGATAGAGAAAATAAGGCCTACAATGCAAGGTTGCTCTGAGGAATATAAATAAGATGATCTTAACACATAGTAGGCCCAGAGTAAGTTCTGTGCTCATCACTTTCAACAGAGAATCGTTGGATGGTATTTCAGGACCATTCCACCTATTTATATAAAAATCTATACCTCACTTTAGATCTGAGATGGCATCCTCCAGGGCTTGATGTCCTCTCACATCGGCCCAAATTTCGAGACATTTGACAAGTTATGCTTTTTGAGTTTGTGATTTGACATTTTATTGTTTCCTTGTTCTATTGAAAATAATGTTGCTGGATTTTCCTCTGTAGTTTGTCCTTTTGACCTTCTCAGAGTGTTTCAGTGGAAGAGAATAGAGACAAAATGCCTTCATGCCACCGCTTTAACCAGAAATCCAAATAGACCTGAATTTCAATTCCGGCTTTACCCTGGATTATCTGCATTTGCACTGGCATAAGTTATAAGATCTGAATCTCAGTTTTCTCATCTGTATTCTGAAGGTAACCACATTTATCTTAGCCTTTAGTGAAGAGTACAGATGCAGTGTACACAAACACACCCACATTGCATATTTACTTTGATAAACAGTGTAGTAATTTCTCCGAAGCAGAATGAAGTGTTATCACAGAGGTAAAACTTCCCAAACTTCATCAAAACCCAGCAATTACAGAACTTAACAGTTGTCTTTGATCTCATCTACGTAAGGTTGGCTTCTAAAAGAACCTTATTGTTTTAGAAAAACTGACTTTTCTCTAGCATAGCACCATATACAAATATTTTTCACTATATTAATTCATTTAACCCCTGGAAAAATGTTCTGGGGGAGGTTTATGCTCCATCTTTCAGGTGAGAAAACTGAGGTATAGAGAGGTTTAGCAAAGATCATACACTTGATAAGTGTCAGGGATCTGGGAGAGGAATTTTGTATTTCTCTAACATGATTATATTCTTTTGGCCATGTCACAGCTGGATTCACAGCTGGGATTTCACTAAGGCCCTTAGCAGATTTCCCAGTGAGAAAACATGAAGAAGTCTAGGGCTAAGAAATGCTTTTTTGACAACAGTATTAGGCATGTTGATTATTTTGTTCACATAAGGCTGCCAACCCTTGTAAGAAACCATTTACTGCAATCCTCTGTCTCCCCCATGACCTCTATAACTACAGGACTTAGGAAGGTTCAAGAGAAACATCCTGAAATGCTGATTTTCAGTTTCATTATGTTTCTGGTAGTGTGAAATTTGGACTATTTTCCTGCTCACCCAGTTGTGAGCATTTGCTGTCAAGTTTAGAAATTTGAATGAGCTTAGATGATGGTTCTATAATGTAAGCTCCTGTTCACCATCTCAATTCATTAGTGTTCAGTCAGCATGGAATATTTATCACAGTGCCAGGTACAATGTACATTATCAATCAAACACAGAAGGAAAACGGGGATTACAATGTGAAAGAAAAAAATCAGAGCCCTCAGGAGATTGACAGAATTCTTTCTTTCTTTTTACATCTAGCCCCATCAAGCACGACTATATACAAGAATAACAACTTTTCTTCCTCTCTTACTGTGTAACAAAAATAAAACAAACTCATGAAACTATCCAACCTCTAGGAAAACTTTCTTGTCAGTTCAGATTTACTAACTTATAACATATTTTATTTCCAGTTCATATTAAATCAGTGCTACATTTCCAAGCAATAGTTTGGAACTCACAAAAGAAGCAGATAATAATATCTCCTATTTATGTAGCATTTGAATATTTATTAGGAGTTTTTTCAAATATTTTGTTCTTTTGATTCAAAAGATTCATGTGAAATAGATGCTATTAAAATTCCAGTGTAATGTGATTGAAGCCAGGGCTCAGTTAGCTCAAGCTCAAGCAAGAAGTGAGAAATTTGGAAGCATTCAGTGGCTGTATTTTCTGTTTTCCTACACCGTATATCCCAGCTCGCAATCTTTTCCTGCTAAACAAGTAATTCCTGATTCTATTCATCAGTGGATTTCCATCTGGAAACTGAGGTCTGTAAATGAATGGAAAGAATTTAAATTGTTCTTTTTCTTTATTTGGTTTATATTTAAAGAATATTTTTAAAATTCCAGGCACTGTGTAATCCTTTGAGTGTAATCTGTCATTATCTACATTTTATAGTTGAGAAAAATAGGTCGACGAAAGTTCATGCGCCCATAGCCCTGCTGCAAGTGAATGGTAAGACCTGGATACACACACAGGCAGCTGGCTGCCTACGTTTTCACCACTGCCTTCCCCAGTCTCCCCGCTGCCGCCCATCCACGTGTGTTTTCATCACACCAAACTTCTTTGTCACCAGGAAGGTGAAGAAAAAGGCAAGCCCCCCTGACAATGAGGTGATCAGTGTCCGATGTAAAGTGTTAAGATTTTCATATTTCCTGTGTAGTGCTGCCGTTTCATGGGTTTGAGTACAAAACTTCCTGAATCTGAGAAAAAATTTGAAAAACAATCCCACTTCCAGAAAAACACCACAATTGTTCCCAAACTGTGCAGTGCATTAAAATTATTTGGGTGCTTTTTGCAATACACATTTCTAGGCTTTATTCCTGATCTACAACTCTAGATGTAGGGCTTGGGAATCTTGATGTTTAAACAGCTGCACAAATAGTGTTCCTATAGGGTGATCAAATTTTTACAGAGCTAACACAGGATATAGTCATATCATACCAAAAAATAAATAACAATAATATACATATAACTATATATGTAAGCATTTTTACTTTAACATATATATATATATATATAAATTATTTATTTGAAATTATATATTATTCTTTATATTTGCTTGTGACAGTTTGAAATCATAGTGAAGTAACCCTAGTTCAGGCATACAAAATGGAGTCAGGCAGCCATTGAAGATTTGGTCTCAGACATGTTTCTGCACTGCTGAGAACTTGAACTTTCTGAGCTGTACCACACCACAACCTCCCAAGGATGCCATCAACACTTTTAGAACAACACCTGCTAGCTGCAACCTTATGCTTTCAAAGTTCTCCCCTTGCAACTATGTAACCATTTTAGACCCCGGCCAATTCTTGCTTAACAAGTACCCTTACTTCTTGCCAGCTTCAATCGTAGTTCTTGACAAACAACTTATGTGGCCTTGCAGTTTTTGCCTTTAGGAGCTCCCTCCATTTTGCAGTCCAAAGGAACATAATTCAAGTGCTTCTTGAATCTGTGTTTCCTGGACTGTAGTGCTAACAAATCCCAAATGAACACCTCTTTATCTTAAGTCTTCATTTCTGAAATGTTGTTAATATTGCTCTCTATTACATAAATGCTATTAATTAGACAAAACAACTATAGAATTATAACAGTGGAAATTGGTAGTAATTAATAGTATGACTAGTTAACCACATAACGTGCATGAGAAAAACATAATATTATTTTCGTGTTTCTTTCTGTCTTCTGATACAGCAATTTATTTTAACTCCTTTTCACTCTGTATTGGAATTTTAACTTTCGTAGTCTCCATTACTGTGTACTTTTAAATTACATAAATGTACATAGGTGTAAGAGTTCTTAAAAAGAGAGCAGTCATAGAGGCCTGTAAAGTAAAGTAAATATCATTATATTGATAAAACTACAGTCTCTAAGGCATCTTTCTTTCATTTAATGTGATGGTAAAACTGAGTGCAGTCAAATGTAAAATCCACTTCGACGTGCAGTTCTGTTTTTATCAAGGCCACATTATAGTGATACCTGGTATGATTCCACTGTGATGATATCAAACTAAATATCCTCTAAAAACATGTGAACACGGAGTAGTTAGGATTTTACTAACAGTAGACTTTTTGACTTGTAGGAATTAGTTTCCCTGGTCTCCAGAAGTATCCATCCACTTTGTACAGGCGTACTTTGGAGATATTGCCAGTTTGATTCCAGAGCACCCAGTAAAGCAAATATCACAGTAAATTGGGTCACACTAATTTTTTTTTTGTTTCCTGGTGCATATAAATAAGATTTACGTTTACAGTGTAACATAGTCTAAGTGTGCAAGAGCTTTATGTTTCAAAAATTAATATACCTGAATTAAATATACTTTATTGCTGAAAAATGCTGTCATCTGAACCTTCAGTGAGTTGTAATCTGTTTGCTTGTAGAGGGTGTTGCCTTGATGTTGATGTTGATGGCTTCTGACTGATCAGGGTGGTGGTTGCTGATGGTAGAGGTGGCTTTGGCAATTTCTTAAAATAAGACAATAATGAAGTTTGCCACATCAGTTGACCCCTTCCTTCATGAACGATTTCTCTGCAGCATGCAATGCTGTTTGGTAGCATTTTACCCACAGTAGAACTTCTTTCAAAATTGGAGTCAGTCCTCTCAAACCCTACTGCTGCTGTATCAACTAAGTTTATATAACATTCTAAATCTTTTGGTGGCATTTCAATAATCTTCACAGCATCTTCAACAGGAGTCGATTTCATCAGCAGCTCCTCATGTGTTAAAGTCTTATGATGAGATTGCAGCAATACAGTCACATCTTCAGGATCCACTTCTAATTCTAGGTCTCTTGCCATTTCCACCACATATGCAGTTACTTCCTCCACTGAAGTCTTGAACCCCTCAAAGTCATCCATGAAAGTTGGAATCGACTTCTTCCAAACTCCTGATAATATTGATATTTTGACTTCTTCCCATGAATCAAAAATGTTCTCAATGGCCTCTGGAATAGTGAATCTTTTCCAGGAGGTTTTCAGTTGATTTGGCCTAGATCCATCAGAGAACTCACTAGCTGTGGCAGCTATAGCCTTAGGAACTGTGTTTCTTAAATAATAAGACTTATAATAATAAGTTGAAATTACTCCCTGATCTAAGGACTACAGAATGGATGTCATCTTAGCAGGCATGAAAACATTAATTTCATTGTAGATCTCCATCAGAGCTCACGGGTGACCAGGTGTATTTTCAATAAGTAATCATATTTTGCAAGGTACCTTTTTTCTAAGAAATAGTTCTCAACAGTGGGTTTAATATATTCAGTAAGCCATTTTGTAAGCAGATGTACTGTCATCCAGGCTTTGTTGTTGTGTTTATAGAGTGCAGACAGAATAGATTTAGCATAATTCTTAAGGGTCATAGGATTTTTGGAATGGTAAATGAGCATTGGGTTCAACTTAAAGTCACCAGCTGCATTAGCCCCTAGGAAGAGAGTCAGCTGGTTCTTTGAAGCCGGGCATTGACTTCTCTTCTCTAGCTATAAGTCTTAGGGAGCATCTTTTTTCAATATAAGGCTGTTTCATCTACATTGAAAATCATTAATTATCTCAGCTAGATCTTCTGGATAACTTGCTGCAGCTTCTACATCATCACTTGCTATTTCAACTTGCTCCTTTTGTTATGGAGATGGATTTTTTCCTTAAACCTTATGGACCAAACTCTGCTAGCTTCAAACTCTTCTTCTGCAACTTTCTTGCCTCTCTCAGTCTTCATGGAATTGAAGACACTTAGGGCCTTGCTCTGGACTAGGCTTTGGCTTAAGGGAATGTTGTGGCTGGTTTGATCTTCTATCCAGACCACTAAAACTTGCTCCCTATCAGCAATAAGGCTGTTTCACTTTCTTCTCATTCTTGTGTTCCCTGGAGTAGTACTTTTAGTTTCCTTCAATGACTTTTCCTTTGCATTTACAACTTTGTAAATGGTTTATTTTGATAAACCATTTGTTTATCAGTCAGATCTTTTGCTTTGTATACATTCGTCATAGAGGCTGTCCACATCGAAAAGTGTTCATTTTTTTTTTAACATCTCTATTGGAGTACAGTTGCTCTAAATTGCTGTGTTACTTGCTGCTGTATAACAGTGAATCAGCTATATGTATACATATATCCCCATATCACCTCCCTCTTGCATCTCCCTTCCACCCTCCCTATTCCACCCCTCTAGGTGGTCACAAAGCACCTAGTTGATCTCCCTGTGCTATGCAGCTGCTTCCCACTAGCTATCTCCTTTACATTTGGTAGTGTGTACATGTCAATGCCACTCTCTCACTTCGTCCCAGCTTACCCTTCCCTCTCCCTGTGTCCTTAAGTCCACTCTCTACATCTGCGTCTTTATTCCTGTCCTGCCCCCAGGTTCTTCAGAACCCTTTTTTTCTTTTTTTAAGATTCCATATATATATGTTAGCATACGGTATTTGTTTTTCTCCTTCTGACTTACTTCATTCTGTATGACAGATTCTAGGTCCATCCACCTCACTACCAATAACTCAATTTTCTTCCTTTGTATGTCTGAGTAATATTCCATTGTATATATGTGCCACATCTTCTCTATCCATTCATCTATCGAGGTACACTTAGGTTGCTTCCATGTCCTGGCTATTGTAGTGCTGCAATGAACATTGTGGTACATGACACTGCTTGAATTATGGTTTTCTCAGGGTATATGCCCAGTAGTGGGATTGCTGGGTCAAATGATAGTTCTATTTTTAGTTTTCTAAGGAAACTGCATACTGTTCTCCATAGTGACTGTATCAATTTACATTCCCACCAACAGTGCTAGAGGGTTCCCTTCTCTCCACACCCTCTCCAGCATTTATTGTTGGCAGATTTTTGATGATGGCCATTCTGACAAGTGTGAGGTGATACCTCAGTGTGGTTTTGATTTGCATTTCTCTAATGATTAGTGATGTTGAGCATCCTTTCATGTGTTTGTTGACAATCTGTCTCCTATGGAGAAGTGTCTATTTTGGTCTTCTGCCCATTTTTGGATTGGGTTGTTTGTTTTTTTTGATATTGAGCTGCATAAGCTGCATCTATATTTGGGAGATTAATCCTTTGTCAGTTGCTTCATTTGCAAATATTTTCTCCTCTTCTGAGGGTTGTCTCTTCATCTTGTTTATGGTTTCCCTTGCTATGAAAAAGCTTTTAAGTTTCATTAGGTCCCATTTCTTTATTTTTGTTTTTATTTCCATTTCTCTAGGAGGTGGGTCAAAAAGGATCTTGCTGTGATTTATCTCATAGAGTGTTCTGTCTATGTTTCCTTCTAAGAGATTTAGGTGTCTACCCTTACATTTAGGTCTTTAATCAATTTTGAGTTTATTTTTGTATGTGGTTTCAGAGAGTGTTCTAATTTCTTTTTTTTTTTTTTTTTTATGGTATGCGGGCCTCTCACTGTTGTGGCCTCTCCTGTTGCGGAGCATAGGCTCCGGACGCGCAGGCTCAGCGGCCATGGCTCACGGGCCTAGCTGCTCCGCGGCATGTGGGATCTTCCTGGACCAGGGCACGAACCTGTGTCCCCTGCATTGGCAGGTGGACTCTCAACCACTGCGCCACCAGGGAAGCCCCCTAATTTCATTTTTTAAATGTAGCTGTCCAGTTTTCCCAGCACCACTTATTGAATAGGGTGTCTTTTCTCCATTGTATATTCTTGCCTCCTTTATCAAAGATCAGGTGACCATATGTGTGTAGGTTTATCTCTGGGCTTTCTATCCTGTGCCATTGATCTATGTTTCTGTTTTTGTGCCAGTACCATACGGTCTTGATTACTGTAGCTTTGTAATATAGTGTGAAGTCAGGAAGCCTGATTCCTCCAGCTCCATTTTTCTTTCTCAAGATTGGTTTAGCTATTCAGGGTCTTTTGCGTTTCCATACAAATTGTGAAATTTTTTGTTCTAGTTCTGTGAAAAATGCCAGTGGTAGTTTGATAGGGATTGCATTGAATCTGTAGATTGCTTTGGGTAGTAGAGTCATTTTCACAATGTTGATTCTTCCAATTCAAGAACATGATATATCTCTCCATCTGTTTGTATCTTCTTTAATTTCTTTCATCAGTGTCTTACAGTTTTCTGCATACGGGTCTTTTGTCTCCTTACGTAGGTTTATTCCTTGATATTTTATTATTTTTGTTGTAGTGGTAAATGGGAGTGTTTCCTTAATCTCTCCTTCAGATTTCTCATCATTAGTGTATAGGAATCCCAGAGATTTCTGTGCATTAATTTTGTATCCTGATACTTTACCAAATTCATTGATTAGCTCTACTAGTTTTCTGGTAGCATCTTTAGGATTCTCTATGTATAGTATCATGTCATCTGCAGACAGTGACAGCTTTACTTCTTCTTTTCAATTTGGGTTCTTTTTATTTATTTTTCTTCTCTGATTGCTGTGCCTAAAACTTCCATAACTATGTTGAATAATAGTGGTGAGAGTGGGCAACCTTGTCTTGTTCCTGATCTTAGTGTAGATGGTTTCAGTTTTTCACCATTGAGAATGATGTTGGCTGTGGGTTTGTCATATATGGCCTGTATTATGTTGAGGTAAGTTCCCTCTGTGCCTACTTTCTGGAGAGTTTTTATCATAAATGTGTGTTGAATTTTGTTGAAAGTTTTTCTGCATCTATTGAGATTACCATATGGTTTTTCTCCTTCAATTTGTTAATATGGTGTATCACATTGATTGATTTGCATATATTGAAGAATCCTTGCATTCCTGGGATAAACCCTACTTGATCATGGTGTATGATCCTTTTAATGTGCTGTTGGATTCTGTTTGCTAGTATTTTGTTGAGGAATTTTGCATCTATGTTCATCAGTGATATTGGCCTCTAGTTTTCTTTTTTGTGACATCTTTGTCTGGTTTTTGTATCAGGGTGATGGTGGCCTCATAGAATGAGTTTGGGAGTGTTCCTCCCTCTGCTATATTTTGGAAGAGTTTGAGAAGGATAGGTGTTAGCTCTTCTCTAAATGTTTGATAGAATTCACCTGTGAAGCAGTCTGGTCCTGGGCTTTCGTTTGTTGGAAGATTTTTAATCACAGTTTCAATTTCAGTGCTCATGATTGATCTGTTCATTTTTTCTATTTCTTCCTGGTTCAGTTTCAGAAGGTTGTGCTTTTCTAAGAATTTGTCCATTTCTTCCAGGTTGTCCATTTTATTGGCATATAGTTGCTTGAAGTAATCTCTCATGATCCTTTGTATTTCTCCAGTGTCAGCTGTTACTTCTCCTTTTTCATTCCTAATTCTGTTGATTTGAGTCTTCTCCCTTTTTTTCTTAATGAGTCTGGCTAGTGGTTTATCAGTTTTGTTTGTCTTCTCAAAGAACCAGCTTTAAGTTTTATTGACCTTTGCTATTGTTTCCTTCATTTCTTTTTTATTTATTTCTGCTCTGATATTTATGATATTTTCTCTTCTGCTAACTTGAGGGTTTATTTGTTCTTCTTTCTCTAATTTCTTTAGGTGTAAGGTTAGGTTGTTTATTTGAGATTTTTCTTGTTTCTTGAGGTAGGATTGTATTGTTATAAATTTCCCTCCTAGAACTGCTTTTGCTGCATCCCATAGGTTTTGGCCTGGTATGTTTTCATTGTCATTTGTTTCTAGGTATATTTTGATTTCCTCTTTGATTTCTTCAGTGATCTCTCAGTTATTTAGTAGAGTATTGTTTAGCCTCCATGTGTTTGTGTTTTTTACAGTTTTTTTTTTTTTTTTTTTTTCGTGTAATTGATATCTAGTCTCGTAGCATTGTGGTCAGAAAAGATATTTGGTACAATTTCAATTTTCTTAAATTTACCAAATCTTGATTTGTGACCCAAGATATGATCTATCCTGCAGAATGTTCCATGAGCACTTGAGAAGAAAGTGTACTCTGTTCTTTTTGGATGGAATGTCCTAAAAATATCAATTAAATCCATCTTGTTTAATGTGTCATTTAAGGCTTGTGTTTCCTTATTTATTTTCATTTTGGTTGATCTGTCCGTTGGTGAAAGTGGGATGTTAAAGTCCCCTACTATGAATGTGTTACTGTCGATTTCCCCTTTTATGGCTGTTAGCATTTGCCTTATGTATTGTGGTGCTCCTATGTTGGGTGCATAAATATTTAGAATTGCTATATCTTCTTCTTGGATCGATCCCTTGATCATTATGTAGTGTCCTTTTTTGTCTCTTGTAATAGTCTTTATTTTAAAATCTATTTTGTCTGATATGAGAATTGCTACTCCAGCTTTCTTTTAATTTCCATTTCCATGGCATATCTTTTTCCCTCCCTTTACTTTCAGTCTGTATGTGTCCCCTAGGTCTGAAGTGGATCTCTTATAGACAGCATATATATGGGTCTTGTTTTTATATCCATTCAGCCAGTCTATGTCTTTTGGTTGGAGCATTTAATCCATTTATATTGAAGGCAATTAGCGATATGAGTGTTCTATTAACATTTTCTTAATTGTTTTGGGTTTGCTATTGTAGGTCTTTTCCTTCTCTTATGTTTTCTGCCTAGAGAAGTTCCTTTAGCATTTTTTTGTAAAGCTGGTTTGGTGGTGCTGAATTCTCTTAGCTCTTGTTTGTCTGTAAAGGTTTTAATTTCTCCATCAAATATGAATGAGATTCTTGCTGGTTAGAGTAATCTTGGTTGTAGGTTGTTCCCTTTCATTGCTTTAAATATATCCTGCCACTCTCTTCTGATTTGCAGAGTTTCTGCTGAAAGATCAGCTGTTAACCTTATGGGGGTTCCCTTGTATGTTATTTGTTGCTTTTCCCTTGCTGTTTTCAATATTTTTTCTTTGTATTTAATTTTTGATAGCTTTATTAATATGTGTCTTGGTGTGTTTCTCCTTGGATTTATCCTATATGGTACTCTCTGTGCTTCCTGGACTTGATTAACTATTTCCTTTCCCATATTAGTGAAGTTTTCAACTATAATCTTTTCAAATATTTTCTCAGTCCCTTTCTTTTTCTCTTCTTCTAACGGGACCACTATAATTCAAATGTTGGTGCGTTTAATATTGTCCCAGAGGTTTCTGAGACTGTCCTCAATTCTTTTCGTTCTTTTTTCTTTATTCTGCTCTGCAATAGTTATTTCCACTATTTTATCTTCCAGGTCGCTTATCCGTTCTTCTGCCTCAGTTATTCTGCTATTGATCCCTTCTAGAGAATTTTTAATTTCATTTATTGTGTTGTTCATCATTGTTTGTTTGCTTTTTAGTTCTTCTGGGTCCTTGTTAAATGTTTCTTGTATTTTCTCCATTCTATTTCCAAGATTTGGATCATCTTTACTATCATTATTCTGAATTCTTTTTCAGGTAGACTGCCTACTTCCTCTTCATTTGTTTGGTGGGTTTTTACCTTGTTCCTTTGTCTGCTGCATATTTCTCTGTCTTCTCATTCTGCTTAACTTACTGTGTTTGGGGTCTCCTTTTCGCAGACTGCAGCTTCATAGTTCCTGCTGTTTTTGGTGTCTGCCCCTGGTGGGTAAGGTTGATTTAGTGGGTTGTGTAGGCTTCCTGGTAGAGAGGACTGGTGCCTGTGTTCTTGTCTGTGAGGCTAGATCTTGTCTTTTTGATGGGCAGTACTGCATCCAGTGGTGTGTTTTTGTGTGTTTGTGAAGTTATTATGATTCTAGGCAGCCTCTCTGCTAATGGGTGGGGTTGTGTTCCTGTCTTGCTAGTTGTTTGGCATAGGGTGTCCAGCACTGGGCCTTGCTGGTCGTTGAGTGGAGCTGGGTCTTAGCGTTGAGTCGGAGATCTCTGGCAGATCTCTTTCTGATTGATATTACGTGGGGCTGGGCATTCTCTGGTGGTCCAGTGTGCTGGACTCAGGTCTCCCACCTCAGAGGCTCAGGCCTGACAGCTGGCCAGAGCACCAAGACCCTGTCAGTCACACGGCTTTTGGGAAGTTTGAGGTCTTCTGCTAGCGTTCAGTAGTTGTTCTATAGAAGTTGTTCCACATGTAGGTGTATTTTTGATGTATTTGTGGGGAGGAAGGTGTTCTCCATATCTTACTCCTCCGCCATCTTGAAGGTCTTCTATCTTCACACCTTCTGTTGCTAGAGGATCCACATTTCACGGTTCTGGAGGCTGGAAGTCCAAAATCAGGGAACCAACATGGTTGGGTTCTCTTCCTGGTTTGCAGACGATCCTGTCCAGCTGCGTGTTCAAGGCAGAGTGAGAGCACAAAAGCTCTCTCAATATTCATTGTTTTTTAACACTCAGAAGCACATTGAATGTCCTCCTAAGTTAAACCTCTCTTTCTCAGGGAAAGTGGTTTTAGTCATAGAGGTAATTTGAACTTCTGAAACTGCAGTTGAATTCCAAATAAGTTACAGTTTTCATAAAGAAATTGAGAAACAGTCATTTAACTTCACTGTCCTTTTCTGATGAGGGTTTTTTTTTCCTAGTTCTGAAGCAGTCTTATTTCCAGAATATGAGTCATGTTTTTCACTATATGAGTTTTTGTTGCAGCATAAATATGACATCAGACAACTTGGGTGTTGTCAGTTTATACTTTTCTAAGCTATTTATGACCTCTTTAAGGATCAGCACACAGCTCTGGAGAAACAATAGATACATTTCTGTTTTACTGTAATCCTTTCTCCATTTTCATCCTCAGTGCATTATTCAAATATTAGAGAAGGATATTCTTCTTGTCCAAAGCTTTGAAAATAATAGCACAGTAGCTTTTTTTTAACATCTTGTTTATGGCAGGCAACAGTAGCCATCTTGTAACCACATGTCTATAGAGATTATTTCCTTCTATTTCTGTAAAGTCAAAAATTCTATTAAGTGCTCCCTCACGATCTTGAGAGGACTGAGAAGTGATCATAAACTTCCAGTATGAGCGCCTCCATTTCACAGATCAAGAAATCATACCTCTTCTTATCAGTGGACACAAGGAGTACAGGACATTTAGCAGGTCTTTTTATTTTCTTTGGTAAGAAGTCTATAGACATAAGAGAAACTTCCAGAAGTTACCTTTACACTATCTTTTAAAATGCAGGTTGAGGAGGAAAGTCAACATATCAGTAATCTTTTATGTTTTCTGCAGTGTCATTAAACTTTTCCTACACATTAAGAAAATAAATTGAAAACTACACTTCTCAAATCAAAGTACTCCAGAACTAGGGGAACCTTAATTTTTGTTGCTGTGATTCACTGTATCTCTCACCACACTCAGTAAAAAACATGGATCATTGGTAAGCTCTCACAGAAGCAGCTCTGCTCTGGGAGAGCCCAACTCACCTGTTACCAAAATGTCCCCTTTTGTTCGTCATGGGATAATTTAGTTGCAGTCTCTGAATCAGAGAATGTAACTTTACTAAGTTTCCTAGAGCAGTCAAGGGAGCAACAAGATAATATGTGTTCATTCATGTGGTGTTCCCAAGCTAATTCAACAGCCATTATTTTCTCCTGAGCATTGATGTCTTCTGGGGGAGATAAGAAACAACAAACAACAACAAAAAAACTTTTGGTTATTAAGATATACTTGCCTGGCTCATCTCGAACTTGAGAGATTCACTCTCAGAAATTCACCTCTCTACTGTCCCCAGATTGCAAATTTCTGTGTATTGTGTGTATCATGTATCTATTTGTTTCTCTGTATTATGCCCTATGCTTCATTTAGGTCATTTTCCTACTTAATCCAGTGTGTGAGTTCTTCCAGCCGTCATGAAAGCAACACACTTGTTACATTTTCTTTGTTGGTGTATGGGTCATGCTGGAATTTGTATTGTCATCATTTTCCTTTTCCTTTGCATCACCTGACCTCTTAGAAAATATGCTAGAAATATTCACAGTGTTAAAAATTCAACTAGCACTATCTCAGTACAAAGCACACAGTTATTCCACAGGCAAAGCCAGAGATGGACTGTCAATACTCATGACTACAATGCACTTAAGTTGTACACTTACATCATGTGCTCAGTGCATTGCAACAATGTGAATTGCAAATCATGGTGGACTGTATCAGTGGTCAGGGGAAGAATTAGTGACAGCAACTATGAAAGACATAACCTATTGTATATCCATTTGACACCAACAAATAAATTGCTTTTGGCCCCCCTTTTTATGCCACCATGTAGGTTTTGTACTTTTTCCTTGACCTTTTGCACCTATCCCTGAATACCATGGCTTTTTACTTCCTGGAAAAGGGTTTCTTGGGATGTGGGACTTTCTGCACTAAAACTGGAACAGTCCTGGGTAACCGAGGTGATTGGTCACCCTACCTTTTGGCCAGTTTGGTATTAGAGCCCAGTTAGAATGTTTATCACTAAAGTTCCATGCCTCCACAGTAGCTCAGCACTGAGCTCCTTGTCTGATGGTTTAGAATGCAGTCTAATTCCCTAGTGTGAAGTAGCCAGACAGCACCAGCTAGGAAAAATGGGGTTGTCAGGAAAGAGCCCTGGGTTGTGAGGCTTAGAGGATAAATTTGACTGCTTCAAACCAAGGTTGTCTAGGAGATGGTAAAGGCAGTCATGATATTTCATTACTTTCAAACTATGATGCCTCAAAAGGTCAAAAATGTTGAAGCAACAGAAAGTAAAAAACATACTCCTTAGCAAGGCACCAGTGTTGCTCATTGAGTTAGCATCTATCTAATTCCAAGTATCCTTCAGCCTGGACACTTTTACAACCCAACACCTAACTCAGTGTGCTTTCATTTCCCCCATATGCCATGCTTTCTCACTCCCCTGTTTCAAGGCTTGATATCTTCTCCCCCCAAAATGACTTTTATTCGTCTCTCTCCTTGGTTGCCATCCAGCCATCCTTTAATTTGTAGATAATATATTACTTCCTCAGTTAAATCTCTCCTCACATCCAGCTTGGGAGGATGCCTCTTTTACTCATCCAGAATCTATGCTTATTCTTACCCTAGAGCTTGTAACACCCGATGACAATTGCCTGTCTCTGTTACTAGATGCCGAGGGCGTGCACTCTGGTTCTCACCTTTGTTTCACTAGCACCTGAGGTTACTCGTGGTGTATTGTTAGGTCTTAATAAATGCTTGATGACAGTCTTGAATGAATAAATGATTAATTGGTTGAATAAATGCATGAATGAATGTCAAATGTTACTACCAACTACCATAGTGACGTGAGATATTTTCATTTCTTGAAAACATATGAGCTGTTCAGTAACCTACACGTATCTTATTCCATAGAACCTTTCAACCATGTGACTAAGCTTTTTTAAAAAATGAAAGCCCTCATAAATAACTTTTATTATTAGGCCTAATCATATGAACTGTTGTTTTTATAGTTTGTAGGATGGTTGAATATCAGCAATTTGATATAATCTAATCTAATAGACACTATTTAGGGAAAGTACCTTTAACAAACATTAAAGTCAACAACCTTAAAAATAAATAACCATCTCTATTTAACACTTCCCAGAACTTTCAAGGTGGAATATTGCAAACCCAATTGCTACCCTAAGAAAATCACTAATACTAGAAACTTGACCTTGACACTATGTTCTGGATAAGTATGTAGATGAAACCTTTACTTTTTATACTATAATTGCTCAGAAAGGCTGTAACACTCATTACAAGATTGTCTAAAAGCTTAAAGATAACAAAGACATTGGGTGTAACCTACTGCAAGTCATGTACTACATGACTAGGTCTATATGGTAGGGCTGGAGCCCACCAGACATGGTTAGTTTCCATGCGATGGGTGTCATGTATCACCCACAACAAAGAGCACACTCTAGACATTCTGGATTTTCAAGATCTAGGCCAGAAAGCGAGAGCACAAGTTTATTCTCCCACTTAACTATTTAATCATATCTCATTGGATGATTAACAAAGGAAGCAATCATCCCTTTCAAGAAAATATAACTTTTTATTACAGCAATCTATTTGTTTTCTATCACTGCATACCAAATTACCACAAACGTAGTGACTTAAAACAATACCCATTTATAATCTCCTAGTTCTGTAGCACAGAAGTATGAGCAGGCTCAACTGAGCTCTCTGCTCGTAGTACCACAGGATTGAAATCAAAGCCGGCTGTGCTCCCATCTGAAACACAAGGTCCTTTTTGAAATTCATTCAGGTTGGTAGAGTTCAATTCCTTGTGGTTGTAGGACTAAGATCCTATTTCCCTGTTGGCTGTCACCTGGGGTCACTCTCTGCCTATTCTTATCACGGAGAGTAGAGACCACCCATTTTCCTTCTCACACGGCACACTCATTTTCAAATCAGCAAAAGCCCATGTTTGCCTTCAAAAGCAAATTTCTTCTGTTTTGAATCTCTCTGACTTCCCCTTCTGCCACCAGCCAAAGACTTTCTGCTCTTAAAGTATTTATGTGATTAGTTCAGACTCACCTAAATAATCTCCTTCTGATTAACTCAAAGTGTACTAATTTTTTTTTTTTTTTTTTTTTTTTGCGGTACGCGGGCCTCTCACTGTTGTGGCCTCTCCCATTCTGGAGCACAGGCTCCGGACACACAGGCTCAGTGGCCATGGCTCACGGGCCCAGCCACTCCGTGGCATGTGGGATCTTCCTGGACCGGGGCACGAACCCGTGTCCCCTGCATCGGCAGGCGGACTCAACCACTGCGCCATCAGGGAAGCCCAAAGTGTACTAATTTTTAACTTTAATTTCATCTGCAAAATCCCTTTGGCATATATATATGCCATATATATATATATATATATATATATATATATATATGTATATATATGTATATAACAGTAACATAATCAGGGTGTAATATGTCATGATATTCACAATCCCAGAGATTTGGGTGGTAATTGTGGTGGTGGGTGTGGAGGCATTTTATAATTATGAATTGGCACTGTAGGATCCTGAGACCCAAGGTAGACAGACCAAAACAGCAGTGCTCTTCAGAGAATGGGGACAGAACAGAGGTGCCCTGTTTGAATGGATCTTGTATTTCAGTGGTAAACATAAGATGAGAGAGAAGTGGCAATTTCAATGACCATATGGCACAGAAGAGAATGGCAGGGGATGAAGTGGATTAAAAATAGAGAACTGGTACTAGTTATGGGTTAAGCTTTCATTAGTGAAGTGACCACTGTATGTGAGGATTATCTGTTTCTATCTGTTTATTATCTGTTCATCTTTCTCTTTCTTGTTTTTAAGCTTCTTGAGAGTTAGGACTACTTTCATTTATCCTTTATCTCTCCCACGAGGTGTAGTGCCAGGCACTAATGGGTAAGTGGATAAATGAAAGTACTAATGCATGATCTGATGAATCACTGGATCAAGTGAATCCATGAAAAAGCTATAGTTGGAAGAAAGCACTTCTGTCTTGGGATGAACCCAAGACAGGTGTTCCTTTGACCCAAACCTTCTGAAATGTAGCTCTCCTTAAAAGTACCACTGTTCAAGGCGGCCTGACAACTCTGTTACTGAGAACTTTAATGGTCTTTAGCACCTATTAGTTTTACTAATGTAGGAAGAGAGATGCTGCCTCTTCCCTGGAACTCTTGGTATCTAAAATAGGAGTGAATACAACATTTTCAGAGAGAATGTTGTATTTTTTTTCCCTTTGTGAACTTAACCCCCTCCCCTGATTGGATGTGACCATGCTATACGTTCCTAAACTTTTCTTAGTGGGAACCACTTTGGGGACCCCTCTGTATTAGTTTTTTTATTGCTGCAATAACAAATTATGACATACTTAGTATCTTACAGCAACACAAACTTATTATCTCATAGTTTCCATGTGTTGGAGTCTGAATGGGTTCCTATCCTCCAGATCTCAAAAAGCCAAAATCAAGGTGTTGGCAAGCCTGGACTCTTACCTGGAGGCTTTGGAGGAGAATCTGCTCCCAGGATCATGCAGGTTGTTTCTTGCAGACTGAGGTCCCATTTCCTTGCTGTCAGCTGGGGGCTGCTTCTGTATTCTGGAGACCTCTTTCTAGTCTTTGAACATGGGCCCCAACATCTCAGACAGCAACTGTATGTCCAATTCTTCTTACACTTGAAATGTCATTAGCATCCCTTTTTGCCACATCTCTCGTGCTCTCAGCCTGGGAAAGTTCTTGGTTAGGAGGCTGTCACTCAATTAGACCCACTTGGATAATTCAGGGTATTCTCCCTATTAACATTAACCTTAATTACATTTGTTCAATCCCTTTTGCCATATAACATAAAATACTCACAGATGAATATCTTTGGGAAGCCATTCTTCCTACCATATCCTCCATCTTCTGGAATAGGGATACTAGGGAGCAGATGGAGAGGATACATGTATGGCAATGCTGGTCTGGATCTCAATACTGTCTATAATTCATGCCTCCTCTCTACTGGCATTACCCATTGATGAAATCTTTGTGTACTGGATTCCAAGGGCCCCGTGATAAGGTTTACTCACTCAATGTCAAATAAAATAACTTAAATATTATCTGTCTTGTTCATTGATCTGCTCAGTATGTACTTGAACACCTACCATGTGCCAGGCACCTTGAGAAACTCTTTGGATAGAGTCTCTGCCATCAACGAATTTATAATTCAGTAGAGATACATATAAATAACTACATGTTTGATACAGTGTATTAAGTGATATGCTAGAGTTAAAACCTGGTGGACCACAGGGACACACAGCAATGGCAGATAAGCCAGAACAGTGTTATGTCGGGTGCCAGTCATCATGTGTCTGTGTCAAAAATATTTTTATTTTGGCAGAAAGTTGGCTATCCTGTAGTGCAGCTGGTTAAGAGAGGAACCTAACAGATTGTAGAGGAACTATTAACAAATATTTTATGCAGTGTCAAAGGCACAGAAAAATGATAAGCTCATAGAAGGCAAAGTTTCTGCTGAGAGAAAAAGGCACACACATTTGAACATATGATATTTCTCTCCTTTGACAGACTGTGCACTCATATATGCCTGTCGCAGAAAGCCCTGATTAAAAGGGTGACTAAAAGGATATAGCAGGTGAATTCAGCTTTTCTCGCTTAAGCAAAGTCTGCATCTTCTTTTTCAAATCAATTCATTCCAGGTTTTTTTCCAATTTTTCTCCAGATTATTTTGACTTTCCTCTATGCAGAATTTCTTTGGGTTTAGGAGTCTGACCAATATACATATCCAGTAGTTTAGTATGATTAACAATGCCACATATGACAGAGAAACACTTGTTACCACTTCCAGTTTAAAGTTTCTTTGGATAGTCTTTAAACATTTTTTACAATTGATTATCTGACAGTTCCCAGC
The DNA here is from genome assembly GCF_011762595.2 of Tursiops truncatus. Classification (NCBI taxonomy): domain Eukaryota; kingdom Metazoa; phylum Chordata; class Mammalia; order Artiodactyla; family Delphinidae; genus Tursiops; species Tursiops truncatus. The sequence goes on from NC_047041.1 coordinate 51,184,155, forward strand.
CAAGAGTCTTCCCCAGATGATACTCTGTGAAAGTTGCTTAATTTTGGTGAATCCTCACATCCTCGTTGGTGTTAGGACAATCCTAGCTATCTTTCACGGCTTTTGTTATATTGAATACTGTAAGTAGAATAATTATTGAAAGAAGCAATTCTTGACAAAGTAAAGCATTTAATGGCATTTTATTGGCACAAAAGAGTTTAGTAGTATGCACAAAAATGCAAACTAAAATGTGTCATGTGAAAGAGATGCTTGTAAATTTATATGCATATAAATATGTAAGGGTTTATTGTGACAGACAAGTCTGTTATGATACACACTCTCTCCCAGTCCTCTGGCAAACTTTTCAATTATGTTAGCACTCACACATTCTGGGCATAGATTTTCAGAAGAACAGAATTTTTTTTTTTTAATTTGAAAAAAAATTCCCAAAGGCTCTGATGTTGTAGATATACTTGAATGAAATGTTTACTGAATCTCTCCTATATACACCAATCTCCTGGGCACTGCAGATACAAAACCAAATGAAGCAAGAACCCTGACCTCAAGGGAAGCTACAGGCTGGAGAAGAGGTTCTCTGCTCACACACACACACACACACACACACACACTGTGAGTTTTTTCACAAGTAATTGGTAACTTAAGGTAGTTGTATATAAGTCCAGAGTTTCCGAAAGATTTACATGTTCCTATTACGAAGAGCATCTAAGGTTTTCTCCTAGACTTCTCCTCATTCTCATTTTGTGTTTCAATATGCTTCTGCATGGAAATAAATGTTAAAGATTCATTTGTTGGTCTGTCAATTGTACAAGGATTACCAGGGCAAGGAGATGGAAGTTTCCTGACCTATGAACGTAATCTATTCTGCACGTGTCAAAATTGGAAACCACATCCTAGTGAATTCATTTTAAAAATGCCTAGGATGGTGAAAACAGAATTCCTTTCCATTGTGTGTATTATTTGAATTGTCTTCATCATCATTAGTCACTTCTGTAAATATATGTCCCAGACATATCAAGTCAGCAGCCATTCTGCATTGTGTTGGCCCCTGTGTGTGGCACTAAGTTACCATGATTGACAAGACAGGCATGTTTGTAGACTGCATGGACCTTTTTGTGCCTTTTAAAATTTTTCCCCTTGGCTGTTGACCTCCTAGAAAATCACATAAAAGGCAGATGCTAAGTAGCAGGTCCAAATTTCACAAATGAAGGTTGATGGAAGGTGAAAATGTAACTCTATATTCCTATCATGAATTGTGGTGTTTTGATTCCCAGCTTTCCAAGCTTGAGGCAGAAACTAAATCAGGTCACTTTCAGGTAAATTCAGCGTAATGCCATGATCTCCTAGTCTATCAGGTGTATCATTCAATCGCATTCTGTTTAGACTCCCTCTCAGGAGAACCTCCCTCCTGCTCCCCTCTGGGATTGATGACAAGCTCTGGAGGTCTTGCTCTGCTGCTGGTATGGTGAGGTTGAGGAGGGCCCTTCTGTCCTAGAACTTCATCTGCCTTCGTTTCATGCTGGTCTTCCACTCCCAAGAAAACTCACTGCATACTCAGTGTAAGGAGCTGAGGAACTCCTGGAAAGCCTTCAGGCACCCACAAGGTTCCCTGATACACCTCTTGTGGAGATGTCTCAGTACTCTCATGTGAACCCCAGTATGGACTAATCACACCATGTCTTTTTGATACTCATTCCCTTGGCTTGTCTGGCCATGAACTTCAATCTCACTCTCTCCTGTATCAACCAGTCACTCACTTGCTGCAGAAAAGTCCAGGCTCTTATCAGTGACTCATATCCCCCAACGGCTGTCATTGACATTGACCTATTAGAGGTCCAGATAGGGCTAAAGGAGGCCAGGGCATCTCCACCTAATCCACCAAACTTCAAAGAGAGATTCTCTCACACTTCTGCACCCCTGCCTGCTCATCTGCCCTTCAGCCCACCATGGGCGAGGCTGAAAGACCAACCCATGACCCAGCTCTATTGTGTCCTCTTTAAATCTTTCTTCATTCCAACCTTGAAGGGTTCTCTGGTCTGGACCAGTATGGGGGAACATGGCTCTGTTGACTCATCTTCCTTGTCAAATGTTTTCTTTCTTACATTTGGATCAAAGCTTTTGATTTTAGAAAGTCTTTGATAACTTTTCTTAAATTATTGTTCTAGTTTGATGGCAGCCTCATTGTCACATCAGGATTATAGATTGTCACAGAGAGGAAGATATCCTTAAATGTCTCAAACTATTATCCTGCTATTATTAAGTATAAAGAGCTGTGTAGAGATAGGGACTAAATGTCGCTATTCTACATTCCCGTAACACTATGTCCACATTTCTGTTAGCCATTTACTAAGATTTATTGAAAACCTCATTATGTAGTTTCCATCACTAAGCTATAATTTCTTCCAGGGCAAGGGTGCCTGTCTATTCATTTTTGTATCTCAGTGCCTAGAGCAGTGCTTTGCATGCGGTAGGCACTATAATTGACAGCATTTACTGAGCTCTTGTTGAGTGCTCTGCATTGAGTTGAAGGCTTTAAAAACATGATGTCTTTTGATTCTCACAATCCCATGAGGAAGGTAGTATGGCTGTGTTTTACATATGAGAGACTAAAGATCAAAGAGTGTTCCTCAAGGCAAAGAGATTACAAGGAAGACAGAGATCAAACTCAAGCTTAATCTCTATGTCATACTGCCTCTAAGTTAATATTTGAGTATGTAGAACCCACATTCTAAATCCATCAAGTTCTAAATATCTCTCCCTTCAGAATAGATGTTGGACATATCTGGGAACTCTACTAGAACAGGTGCAGTGTTTGATTATACATGCTTTTATCCCCATACATAGCAAAATGGTTACATTGTAGACAGTTCTTTACTAATTCAGTTGAATTGATTTACTTTATATTATTATATTAAAAAAATGCATTTCTGATTTTGAATTCTTCCATAACTTTTATTTTTCTATCCAATTTAAATTGTTTGTTTAGTCCAAGTATCACATATGAAACACCTGCTATATTCTAGGCTTTGTAGATATGAAAAGAATAAGACTAGTCCACACGCAAGGTAGAGAGTTAGCCCCAAGGAAATTTAACTCTATGCTCGGGAGGAGGGATGCAGTGGTGAAATTATGCTTCTTGCAGGGTGGTTTAGAAGAGATATTTAGGCAGAAATATTAGTGAGGGTCTTGGAAACCAAGCCTCTTTTTATTAGTCACTTCCCTTAGGGATGTCTCAGGGAATTTGGGTGCTGCCTCTTGCTTGAGACTCAGTAATGTTTGTGTGTATGAGCTGATGACTCTAAGAGGCTCAAATCAAAACTCCTGATGTCGACTTCACTCAAACACAATTATTAACAGTAAACAGACTATTTATATAAGATTTATTTAGTCTACATCTTGTTCCAGCCATCATTTAAGGCAGCTTTTCTAAAATATACAGAAATTTAAAATGTACATATAGAAAAACAAAAAAAAAAGAGAGAATGAGAACTGGGATGAAAATATGAAGCCATGCATAATACTGACACATAAAATATTCTGCTTTTAAGTCCTATGTTGTTTCTAGAATTGGGGCACAGATTTGATTGTAAGTTTTCTAGCAGCCAGTTCAAAGACAGAACCACAAAATGCCTGGTGCCCATAAAATAAAAATAAAACAGGAACTCAGGAGCAGCATCATTATTCTGGTATGGTGACCAGAGAAAATTCCAGCCAATGTATAATGCAATGAGCATTGCTTTCAACGGTATCCTTATGGCAGATATTCCAATTAGTTGAATTTTTTTTTTCCCATGCTATTTGTCACTAAGTATTGATGACATCAAACTAAGTCGCAGTTTAGTAGATACAAACCTGCTAGGAGGTAAAGTAGGACAGTTCCTGCTACACATATTCTCTACTCCATTAGAACAATCCAATGGACTTCAGGGTCTAGTAATGGTCTTTAGGCTATGCTCTACAAGCACCATCTCCTTTATTCAAGCTTCTGGTAAATATTAAAGGGCAGTATATTTGAAGTTATATTTCCTGAATAACCATCTGTACACAGCTGTTTTCTATTTTGGGATGATTTCAGATGCTCTCATAGTCATCTGAACTGGACTGGAAGCAGGACCTGAGCAAGTCATGGCCCAACTATATAGACTTCTGACCTCTAATTTCATATTATGGAGCAGAATCCAAGGGGGTGGTAAAGACAATCAAGATTTTCCCAACACTTTGTGTTGGACCAAGTCCAGCGTTCAGGCAAATACACAACTGAGAATCCAGAGAATTCAAATCTTCAGCATAGTCACAATAGTTCCAGTATTTGTTCATTCATTCATTCCATTTGTCATTCAACAAATGATGTACTTTTAGCATCTAAGATCTTTAAATCTGTAACTAAGAACCCCCCACCCAGGCCATTCTATGCACCCATGGAATGATTCACCCAAAAATAGAACAGACTAGTATGCCTACAAAATAAATGCATTGTATGGTGCACACCAAGGCAATTGAATCAGTTATATTTCTGAATAGGATTATGAAATACAAAAGTCCTCTAAATGTTGGGAGATATCTACCTAAATAGGGCCTTTTTACTGTACATCACTGATCTGTAGCCATTCTTTCTGAGAATCAGTGGCCAGCAAGCCAGTTGTCCATTTAGATCCCCTGTGGTGGCTGAGGGTGGAAAGACAACTGGAAGGCCTATTGGTGGCCCAGGTGGCCCCTGCTGGCATTGCCTGGCAGTGCACTAGCTGAGACTGATAGTAGCTCCACCGAGACCCCTGGGAGGGATTATGCAAATCATTTTCCCAGAAAGTCACCAGGTGTTGGTAGCTGCTGTTCCAAGTGTGTATAAAACTCCTTCAAAGAGCTGGCCCTTATACATAGACTGTTGCCCAAATTCAGGCTGTTTTCCCCGTGCTTGCAAAGGGCGCTCATACCATAGAGTACCTTCCTCACCCTGCATCTCATTGCATCTGGCGCCAGGCTCGCCTCCACAGGATGGCCAGAGGCAGGAGTCCAGAGACCCTGCATTACACTAAAGCTATGCCAGTGAATTCCAGTGCATTCACTCCCTGGTGTTTGCATAAACCTTTTGCTACACAAAGATACAGCCAAAATGTTAATCCTGGAGGTCTTCAGATTGAGGCGGAGCCTTACCCTCCTCAGTTTATTGGAGGCAGCCACAAGTTATTAAGGAAACTTCATAAAGGCCAAAAGAAATTTGATTTTCTTCACGCAAAGTTGTTATCTAACCTTTCAAAAATTCTCTCTTCTCTCTGAGAATCTAAGTGGTATTAAGGGACAGGCTTTTGATAAGTATCAATATACAACTGGTACTTCTTAGCACATTGCCAGCCCTTCAGAAGCTTCTCCTATTCAGAGGCCAAGAAAGTCTTAGATAGAGTGATAAGCAAACTTTTGTTAACCCTAACTAATTTTTTCCACACAGCTGTAAAGCGTATGAAGCTGTCAGTAGTATAATATCCAAGTCGCTAACACACCAGTTGCTAAAGCATGTGGGCCTGAGAATTCCCCAGGCTGCAAGAAACACACATTGTAATACAATACCTAATGTCAATAGGACAATCATTTGTGTAAGACAAAGAGCCACAGATGTAAACAAAAAAAAAAGAAAAGCAGTATTCTGAGTTTAAAAAGTCATGATAACAGTATTAAGGGTTAAGACCTACCATGGAAGATGACTCATAAATCATTCTTAGGGCAAGAAAACTGTCCCTGCTTTTGAAACTTACAATGCACTATGTTTTTTTCTGGCTGTTTTGTTTACAATAGGACTAACTATTTTCAAGACCCAGAAAGAAAGGGGTCCTGTGATGCTCATCCTCACACTGTCAGTGGAGTGAAGGAGGTCCCAGGGATACAAAAGGTAGGTGTGGCAGGGAGCAAAGATGAGGGTTCTAAAATAAGATAAAGGCGAGGCCTCCCGAAACATCCTACAAAAACTATGACATTTATGTACCTTCAGTTCTTCATGTATGATGGTCCCCTGACATGAAGGAGGGGTGAGAGAGAGAGGCAAGAGGGATCCTGGCAGCATGAAACACCACCAGAATGTTGCCACCTCTGCATCCCCAGCCTTCTCACATTTGAGAAGGAATTCATAAATCCCCAAACAAAATGTGAGTCTTCGTTTCTTCCCCGCCACCCCCAGTAGTTATTTTCCTTCAAGGGCAAGTATCTTTCAAAGACTATTGTGTGCAGAGCAGTTTTCGACTACATTACGAGGATTGAGAGGGTTTGAATTTAGGAGAGCTGGGTTCAAGTTTTCTCTCTTTCAACCTGAGAGCTGTGTGTCTAGAATGAATTTCTTTGCCTTGATTGCATGAAAGGCTATTATGAGAAAGAGTCCTATGAAGCCTGCTACTGAATTTACTGCGGAGTTATTATCAAGAAGAGTTTGCAATGTCAGTGTCTTCTTTATGGAAATCCAAGGAAGAAATGTCTCTCATATTTTTGTATGAACGGAATAGGAAGATAGCAGTGATTCTCAGTGGCCAGCTGAAAGCACAGGCCTCAGGCAAATTTGACCTTGATAAATTATCAGTTTTCTCTCCTTAAAATGAGCCTACTAATAATTATGACATTGGATTGTTGTGGGAATAAGTGAGATTGCATTCTATGTGATGTTTAGCCCAGTGCCTGGTATAGAGCAACCACACGGCTAATAATAGCTGAAATAATACTAGTTATCCTTATTCAGCTATAATTTATTGCAGAAAACAGATACAAAACAAAATTATCAGAAGAGAAAGGTGTATGGAATGAGGTCTGGGGAAACCAGACACAGGTTTCCAAGAGTGCTTTCCTAATGGAATCACACAAGACACAGTCAGTTCCTCCAGGAATGAGTTGTGACTAGTGTGGCATGTTATCTATCAGAGAAGCTTATTAAAGATTCAATGCCCAAGGTTTTCAAGGGGTGCTGGTCACAAAGGCACACTCTGTCTAGCAAGTGTCCAAATTCCAGATGCCCAGAAGGAAAACAAGTGTTTAGCATAAACCACATTTTTCATACACACAGTTCAGGCATTCTTCTCAAAGTGGAAATCCTCTGAAATCCAAGTTCCTAGAAGCCAGCCACAGGCCAACCTTAAGCAGGTCTTTCTAAGGATTCAGCCTTAAGCCTGTTATATTAACTCTTTTCTGCAAATCTCCGCTAGAAAGTGTTTATAAGTAATTAAATGTTTGTTGGGTACTGGTTTTTGTCCTGGCTCAACTTTATGTTGTTTCTATTTCCTCATTTACTTTATTTTTGTATCTTGTTTTACATGTATCTCCAAGCTATCTCACATCCTTTGTTTTTTTTTTTTTTAATAGTAGTTTTATAACAAATCTTTGTTGGTTGGATATATAGAGTAAAACTATATTCTACTAAATAATAGATGTGTGATTTGGGGCCACTGCTAACCTCTGTTAGTCTAAGTTCTCTCATATATATTCAGCACCAGAATATCTCTTACATCATTTCATAGGTTAATAATAATAGTGAATGTGATGATGATGCTAATTATTATGTTTCCATTTTTCTTATAACCCATAGGAGTATTTGAACATCAAATTAAACAGGACAACAAAAAATATGTTTTATACTTTACATCCATAAACATTTACAAGCTGTTAAAATTATTTGTAATGTGATGGTCTTGGGTGTGTCATCCAAGAAAGCAGAGTAGCCACTCTAATGAGGGGTGTCTACACCCAAAAGTTAGAGCAATGAGGGTCCAACTTAGCAGATGTAGTCACAGCTCAGTTCTTCCATTTACTTGCAGGGTTAACTTGGGAACATTTCTTGACCTTTCTTCTGTGTCTCAGTTTCCTTATTTGAAAAATGAAGATAATAATACTTGTTTAACAGGATGACTTTAAAGAATAAATGAAATGATACTTGTAAAACCCTTAGTTCAGTGTCTGACATATACCAAGAACTCAACTAGTCAGTGTATTTCTATGCTATGTATGCCTTTGTCATTCGCTTTAACTGTTTGTTCTTAAGCAATTCACCTGTTGTACTCTGGGCCTCACTAGCCCAGCTGTTGTATCTCCAGGGGTGAGCACTGACGTGCCATCTGGCTCTTACATACAGTGGGATGTAACTGAGATTTCAGACACCTGCCCTCCTCTCTCTTAAAGCTTTCGCAGCCCAGGTCCAGGGCCAGAATGCTGCAGAGTTTGAAAGGGCAGGCTCAAGGATCTCCCTCTCCAAGACTGAATCCTGATACTACCTCCCACTTGGCTAATATAGTCCATCTCACTAAACCCCAGGTTCCAGTCTATAAGATGAGGATGATCCCTCATTAACTTGTTATAAGTTGAACTGAGAAAATGCATGTGTTTTAGATACTCACCCAGCACCTAGGGCATTATAAATCCTTGGTAAATAAATACTTGCTGGGGTTTTTTGTTTGTTTGTTTGTTTTTTACTTGTTGGTTTTGATATTATCTCTTCCTCCTGAGACGAAAGCATTTTGAGATTTTTCCCTTCAGTTATCATCTTATAATTTTCTAGAAATCAGTACCTTCCTTTCAAAAGGAGAAGCCCTCCTTACCCCAAATATAGGAAAGATATTTTAACAGGAAGCTTTGGTTTCTTAAATTGCTTTTCAGGGTGAATTTGTGACAAAAGCAAGCATGTATCAAGCAAATGTTTCTTGTGGGAAGGTGGGGGAGGTCGTAGAGCATCAAAACTCATCCTGTGAATCCGATACAAATCTAAGAAGTTAACAGCTGTGTTTTCTTTGAGTGGCCAAATGCTTATTTATAATTGGAGCAGAAATTACATGAGCATTGAAAATAATATTTGTCTTTCAATACTTCCTTGATTCAAACATTGTCTCAAAAGGCAAATCCCTTAAGCCCTTGTCTCTGACTCCCTCTCACATTCGCACCAGCCTTTCGTCAGTCTTCCACCAAGCATGGTCCACAATCTGTTGTTATTCCCATTGGCCTAGGGTAGAAGAACCGCTACTTTTAAAAGAGGGAGGTTGAGAACTCTGCCATTTACTATTACTAACAAGTTCCCAAGCTCCAAGCCTCAGTTGCCTTGTTTGTAAAAGGATGATCATTGTAATGCTTGGTTTAAAGGCTCCTTTTTAGAATTAAGTCCAATAGAAGTATAAATACGTGCAGCCAATACTGTTGATCTATGACTAATAATTCTAGATTTCAGTGATAAAACGTATTTAACAGTCTTCAGTGTCTTGATGACATCCCTGGGATAACAGTTGCTCACAATCGACCAGCAAACATTTTGCATGTAGGATCAGATCAGAAAATAACATCTCCTTTCTCGGGTCTACCTTGCTTCTAGGAGAATGTTAACATTTGGAGGGTTGTGACTGTCTTTCATTTCTGCATCGCTACTGAATCCCCCTATGACTACTGCTGGGGCCTAAATTATGCCCCCCACTAAAATTCATCTGTTGAAGCCTTAAGGCTGAATATGACTGTATTTGGAGACAGGGTCTTTAGGAGGTAATTAAGGTTAAATGAGGCCATGTGGGTGGAGCTCTAATCCAATTGGACCGGCATCCTTATAAGAAGAGGTGTGTACACAGCCATGTGAGGACAATGTGGCCACCTGCAAACCAGGAAAAGAGTTCTCACCAAAAACCAATCCAACTGGACCTTGATCTGGGACTTCTAGCCTCCAGAACTGTGAGAAAATGAGTTTCTGTTGTTTGAGGCACCCAGTCTATGGCATTTTGTTTTGCCACCCCAAGCTAACTAAAGCAAACACATTAGATGAGGGATAAATAAATACATGATCAGTGGTGAATGAAGCCAGGGGTGAGACAAAGCTTAGAGTTTCTAGAGAGATGACAGGCGTGCTGTGCAGTTAGTGCTGAGCCTTCATTCATTCATTCAAGAATCATCATTGCCACAGCAGCTAACCAGCTTCTATTGTTGGGTGCTTCATAAATCCAAGTCCTATATCAAGTGCTTTGTATACACTATCTCCTTAAATCTTCTATATACTATTAAAATTATTTATAAATAGAATCATTTTTCAGAAGAGTAAACAGTCACTCAGAGGTGTTCTATATCCTGTCCAATGCCACACAGTAGATAACAGGAGTCTGAATCCAAGTTAGCATGTCCCCAAAACTCTTGTCCTTAATTATTATGCTAAGCTAGCTAACCTAGAATAATCAAATCATCATCATCAACATCACCACCACCATCGCCACCAGCATCACCACTGCTTTTGTAACCTCTGTATGGAAGAAGCTGACTCATAAGTGCCAAAACAGATTTATTTGCATTCCCCATCATCCCTATAAAAGGTATTCACTGAGAATTATCTTTTCTCGCACTGTTAGGTGAAAAATAACTATGTGCAATGACTGTTCTGCTCATAATCAAGCCATAAATTCACTTTAAGTTACAAACACAGTGTTTGTCTAGTCCCAAGATTTTTCACAAAATTCACACTTAATTCAGCATTAAGTTTTGTCTTAAAAACCTACTTTCAATGAAAGAAGCCTGCAGTTGGAAGTAGCAATATAGCTGGCTTCTTTATTTCACCACCCAGCTTGCTAGCCGGCTTCTATCAAAGATGATGGAAAGGAGTTTTACTTCAACTTCTGATTTCTTCAGTTGACTTCTTACTTTTTAGATGTATAAGAGATGCTTTCTCTAATGGACACTTGTGTGATTCTTCAGAGATTCCCTTTACTGAGGATTTTTCTCCTATAGTTTATTTACCCCAGGCAAAAAGCATCCCTATTCCTGTTGGTCACTTTTTTAACTCAGCACTAATAAGCCAGACTCAGGTGCTGCATCCAGGGTCTGAAGTCCCTTCTGCCCTCTTTGTGACCCTATTAGACCCAAAACAGCTCTCACTTGAGCATTCCCTCCTCTGTGACCCACATCTGGACCGCAGGATACTCCTGAACATCCTTTTCCCTGATGGATTAGGGGCTTGCTAGATAAGCCCAAAGCAGCATTTCTCTTGTATCCAGACTGGGGCAGAGAATCCACCAGGTTCTAGCTCATTAGATGTGCCAGGCAGGAGTCAGATCCCCCCTTTAGGGACACAGATAGCAAGGTCTTTGAGTCATCTTATCCATTCCTTATTCTCTAGGCTTGAGGTAAAGGAGATGAAATCCAACCCCCTGACACACCCAAGACCAATTCAACTCTCTCTTCCATTCCCTCATTCTTGTTCTTAATTTTTTTAACATTTTTATTGAAATATAGTTAATTTACAATGTTGTGTCAGTTTCATGTGTACAGTAAAGTGATTCAGTTACATATATGTACACATATATATTCTTTTTTTACATTCTCTTCCATTATAGGTTATTAAAAGATACTGAGTATAGTTCCCTGTTCTATACAGTAGGTCCTTGTTGGTTATTTATTTGATAGAGAGTAGTGTGCATATTTTAATCCCAGACTCCTAACCTCATTCTCTTTCATGTTTTCTAAGCAAGTAAAAGGGTTCAAGAGCCATTGAAGAGATTTTGCTCTTTTTATTTTTTTTGTAAATTTTACACGATGATCTTCAACTGAAACTACGGTATTGCATTACTAATTGAACACTTACTAGCGTAGATTATGTGCTAACTATTGGAATACAGAGATGGATTCTGATTATAAGGCATAATAACTGTATGACTTTGGGTAAATTACTTAAGCTTTCCGTGCTCATTTTCTTTATCAGATTGGTAGAGATAATGTAAGTCTCTTGTTTATCACATAGTTTGAGTCTTAAATGAGCTAATGTAGATAAACTGATTAAAATAGGATATTATATATAATAAGTGCAAAATAAGTGTTTTAAGGGAAAATGCATGTTCTTTTGTGGTGAGGAGAGGGAAAAATGACTATAACTTTTATAAAATGGTAAGAGTTGTCATAGAGCAGGGGTCTTATACTCAAACACTTATATATGCTACCATAAACACAAAATGAGCGAAGTGGGTCAAATACAGAAAGAAGGGAGCAGTGTACTGGAGAGACTGTCTCCTCTGAAGTGGACAGCTGCTTCTTAGCCCCAGGTGATTGGCCATTCAGACGATAGCCAACCCATTACAGTCAGATATTTTATTTTTCTATTTTTTCAAGAGAAATGGAAACCAGGTTTTTACATAAGATCTCCCCACTCAAAAACTTTGGCATATTTTTCCTTTTTTTTAAACACTGGATGTGTTTCCTAGTCAATCCCAACCATGGGCCGACATTTTGAGGTCTCAAACATGGAAGAATGAGGATGTTACCTCAGATCACAGAAGGAGGAACAACTGTCTCTTGGAAGAAAGCAAACAAAAACCCAAAAACATATGATCACTTTCAGCCATATGTGTTTTGTTCTGTTTGTTAGCTTTTCATGGAGAATAAGACTTTGTCAAGTGGCGAGACCTTTCTTCAAATATCCTCCCAGTCATACTCAGTACAGAGTTAAAAGTCTTTGAACTACAAGCTCAGAGTCTTGGAGATATGAGAAAGCATAGCTTGTTCAGAGATTGTTGAAAGTTAGAGTGAGTTATATTTAGATTTCTGACATACAAAAGCAGTCAGATTTCCTTGGTTCTTCCATTTAGCTGAGTACGTGTCCTTAATTATTGTTTTGGGAACAAATGCAGAATAGAATGGCAGAACCAGAATCTCTGTGATATAATAAAACACTCGTCTACTTTGTTTAAACAAACAATTCTGTTATACAAGTACTCAGCTATCATTTCTATAGAAAAATATTTACTTTTATTCCCCTATTTGCTCTTAGCAAACAATAATTCTGATAATCACATGAAAAAGTGGTGATATAGGAATCAGGAAAATATTGTAGTTTATTTAGTCAAATTACATATTATAAAAAATCTTTCAGAAAATTAAAAGAATGATTTCGTGATTAAAAATAATTTTATGTTCTGATTATCCTGGTAGATCTAGCCTGTTGCTTAGCACTATGGGCCTTTATAACACTGTGGGTTATCAAAGTTCTTAATAGCAACTAACGGACAGTATATGCCATTTACCTTCACAAGCTCCTCACTAAGAAATTGTACAATGCCATACAGCATAAGTAACAGAACAGTTATATATTTAATTATTTTAGCATCAGAGCTTTTCTCTTTGTTTTAAAGAAGGACTTATACAAGAAGCCTATTTTAACTCGTGTTTCACTTGTTTCATTTCTACTCTGAAATTCCTACTGTCTTGTATCGAAAGGCAATATGAGTAATAATTAAGAATAAAGGCTTCAGTCAGGCATATCTGGGTTTCAGTGTATATTTCACCACTCATTTGCTGTGTGACATTAGGCAAGTCACTGAAACTTTCTGAGCTTCATTTACGTCTTCTGTAAGATGATGTTCATGATAATAGCTTCCTCATGGGCTTGATAAAAGGATCAAATTAGATTACATTCATAAAATATTGAATACGCTGCTTGGTGCATAAGGAACTTTCATGGAATATTAATTGCTGTGATGATGAAGATTGAGGAAGAGGAATAAAAGAAAAAAAATCTTTGACCTTGAAAACGAATGTACTATAAAGGGCAGCAGGGATAGGTGGGTGGTCCACAGAAGGTGGGGTATGGCCTTGACTAAGATTCATGTTATTTATAACAAAAGGATAAACAATGATGAAAAGTACATACCATTTCCTGCAGTAGTCAATGGACATACCAAGGCTTTGTTGCCTTCTTTTCAAATGAACCAAGGCAATTTGTATTTTGAGTACAGAGAAACTGGTAGTCACAAATGCAGACATTAACTAGTCCAGCCTCTTTATTTTTGAGACAAGAAAACTAAATCTCAAGAGAATGGAGTGACACACTTAGCATCACTCAGGTAAACAGTGGTGGATTTAGGAATAACCTGGACCCTCTGGATTCCCTCTCTGTGACACTATGTCCCACATATTGTGTGTTTTGACCTATTTAATTCATTCATTTCTTTATTCATTAACTATTAAGTATAATTTATTAACTTAAGCATAACTATTAAGTATAACTTAACTATTAAGTACCTATTTAACTCATTCATTTCTTTATTCATTAATTATTAAGTATAATTTATAATAAAACAGATATGGTCACTATTATCATGTGCTAGTACAGCGGGCACTCCAAATCCATAGGTTTCTCATCCATGGATTCAAACAACAAAAAATCAAGAATATTTGGGAAAATATTCCAGAAAGTTCCACAAAGCAAAAATTGAGTTTGCTGTATGCTGACAACTATGTACAGTGGACTCCTGAACAACATGGGTTTGAACTGTGTGGGTCCACTTGTATGCAGACTTTTATTTTTTACTTAATATGTGGTACAGTACTATATGAACTACGACTGGGTGAAACTGTGAATGTGGAACCTCGGATGCAAAAGGCTGACTGTAGGTTATAAGCAGATTTTTGAATGAATGGGGGAGGGGGTTCAAGGTCATTGCCCCTAACCTCCACGTAGTTCAAGGGTCAACTGTACAAAGTATTTACATTCTATTTGCACAGTGTTTATCTGGTATTAGGCATTATAAGTTATCTAGAGATGATTTAAAGTACATGGGCGAATGTGAGTAGGCTATATGTGAATATATATCATTTTATATGACACTTGAGCATCCCTGGATTTTGGTGTCCAAGAAACACTTGATATATCCCTCCCGGATACTGAGGAATGACTCCAGTCTAGTGGAGGAAACACATTATAAAAATGAACTTTAAAGATTAATATAATTGTTCATAGTAAAGTTAGATGCTCTACAGAAACTAAAGGGGGTCACCCCTAACCTGAGCTTCCTTTTTTATTGGCTCTGTAGCTTGAACAAGCCATTTGAAATAACTGAGCCTCAGTTTCTTGATCTACAGAAGAGGAATTTTAGTATTTCTTTTTCATGGCTGCTGTATGGATTTTAGATAAAATATATAATGTATGTGTACTACAGTGCATGCACGAATATATCACGGTTATTAGCATTCTTATTATTACAGGTATACCTCGGAGATATTGCAGGTTTGTTGCAGACCACTGCAATAAAGTGAATATTGCAATAAAGCTACTCACACAGATTTTTTTTGTTTCTCAGTGCATATAAAAGTTATATTTACACTACACCATCTATTAAGTGTGCAGTAGCATTATGTCTAAAAAAACAATGTACATACCTTAATTAAAAACTACCTGATTGCTAAAAATGCTAACCACAATCTGACAATGCAGGGTTGCTACAAACCTTCAATTTGTAAAAAAATGCAATTTCTGTGGAGCTCAATAAAGTGAAGAACAATAAAACGAGGTATGCCTGTATGAGCCCTGGCTATAGTTCAGACACCATTCTAAGGACTTCATTTTAATTTTATTTTATCCTCACAAGAACCCTATGAAATGGATATTAGTATTAATCCAGTTTTCCATATGGGGAAACTGAGGCTTAAAAAGATTAGTTTACTTGCCCAGAGCTACAGTTAGTAAATGGTGGAATCCGAATCCAGGCCCAGGTGATCCAACTCCAGAGCTCCTAATGAGAGCTTGAAGCTTCTTCCTGGGCATGACCCACATGTGGACTTGGGTGGTGGGAAGTCTGTTTTCTGACTTTGATTTAGCAGGGAGTGAACATTCTTGAATCTTTGCAGAGGGGTTTTTCTAAGCCCCAGAGTCCTCATTATTGATAAAATTGGATTAGTCACTTTAGATTTTTGTGAGGTTGAATGTAAGGTAAATAAATTTCAAGCACATTGTGTAGCACATAGTAAGGACTAAATATCCTGTCCCTTTTCCTGCCCTTCTTTTCTGACTTCACGCATTTTTCATTGTTTGGGGGATCCTTTGATTAACTCATCACAAAGTACTTAAAAATGCAGGGGCTTCCCTGGTGGCGCAGTGGTTGAGAGTCCACCTGCCGTTGCAGGGGACGCGGGTTCGTGCCTTGGTCCGGGAGGATCCCACATGCCGCGGAGCAGCTGGGCCCGTGAGCCGTGGCCGCTGAGCCTGCGCGTCCAGGGCCTGTGCTCCGCAACGGGAGAGGCCACAACAGTGAGAGGCCCACGTACCGCCAAAAAAAAAAAAAAAAAAAGCCACACGGAAGTATCACCTCATACTTGTCAGAATGGCCATCATCATAATAAATGCTAGAGAAAAGGGAACCCTCCTGTACTGTTGGTGGGGAATGTAAATTGGTGGAGCCACTGTGGAAAACCAGTATGGAGGTTCTTTAAAAAACTAAAAATAGAGCTACCATATGATCCATTAATCCCACTCCTTGGCCCATATACCCGGAAAAAACAAAAACTCAAATTCGAAAATATACGTGCACCCCAATGTTCATAGCAGCACTATTTACAATAGCTAAGACATGGAAACAACCCATGTCCATCAACAGACAGTTGTTGGCTTCAGAAGATATGATATATATATAAAGGAATATTACTCAGCCATAAAAATGAATGGAATATTGCCATTTGCAGTGACATGGATAGACCTAGAAAATATGAAGTCAGGCAGAAAAAGTCAAACACTATATGATATCAGATATGGGAACATATGTATATGTATAACTGATTCACTTTGTTATAAAGCAGAAACTAACACACCATTGTAAAGCAATTATACCCCAATAAAGATGTAAAAAAAAAAAAAAAAAAACCAAAAAAACACTGTATGATATCACTTATATGTGGAATCTAAAAGAATAATACAAATGAATCTATATACAAAACAGAAACAAACTCATAGACATAGAAAACAAACATATGGTTACCAAAGAGGAGAGTGAGAGAAGGAGGGACGAATTAGGAGTATGGGATTAACAGATATAAGGTACTATATACAAAATAGATAAGCAACAGGGATTTACTGCATAATACAAATAATTATATTCAATATCTTATAATAACTTATAATGGACTATAATCTGAAAAAAAAATATTACTGAATCACTTTGCTGTACACCTGAAACTAACACAATATTGTAAGTCAACTATATTTCAAAAAAAAAAAAATGTACCTACCAGATACAAAGCATTGATCTGGCACAACAGGGTCAAGGAGAAATAGAAATGGTATCTAGATTGATCCTACGCTCTTAAGAATAATTTTTTCTCATGTTTTGTGTCTCTTCAGTCCAGTAATAACTGTATTTTAAGCTGATTTGAAATGTGCTATTAGCCCAACAGTTTTAGGCCCTATTAAAAGACTAGTCAAAGCCCCACTTCTGTGTTGTAACCCCAACAAACGGTGGGGAGAAGCATTTATATACACATCCATTGTGTACACTCCTAGGAGCAGAGAAAACTGTACCCTGGGAAACTGCAATGCTATTTGATAGGAAAAGCAACATTTTTATTTTAAGGACTCAATGGAAATTTGTGAAGGTTCTCCCCCTACCCCCCTGCCACTCATAGTGAGTTTTCATTTTTCTTATTTCCACAGCTGTACATATTTTATTCCAGCAGATGCAACTGGAACTTCCAAATTGATCACCATTAATTAGAGCCATTGCACACTGTGGGGGGAGGGTGAAGGCTGGGAAGCAACAACAGTGATTCCCCAGGACCCAGCAATTACAAAGCCCATTGTGTTTGATGCCTCAGTCAGTGCTATCCTGAGCCTTTCCCATTCATGCGGCTGGCTCAGCTGTGTGCATGAAACAAAGACACACAGGACAGACTCAAAGGATATATGTAGGAAAAGTGGATTAAGGGACTGGGAGCACACATGCCCTGCATCTTTCCTTAGTGAGCCTTTTAGAGCTGCTTGAGACACAGGTGAGAGGTCAGGCACCAGGGGTTAAGCGGGCACTATAAGACCAGTGCCCTCCTCCTGCTTTCCACTCCCAACAAGCCAAACTAAAAAATACTGGTCTCTACCATCACGTGTCACCTCTCCAGTTTATGCAGTAAGAAAAGAATGTGCCCTGAGAAGTTCAAGGACCCAAGAGAGGGGTAGGGTGATACAATGGTTTGGTACCTGGCCTCAGTAGCCAAACAGCCTGGGATACCACTTGCCAGCTGAGTGGCCTTAGACAAATTGCCTCTTGTCTCTAAGCCTGTTTCCTACTCCAAAGATTGGATAAATGTAACAGTAATCACCTCATGGGAGACAGAAATAAAATAATGCCAGTAAGCAACTAATAGGTATTATACATACCCTAATATTAACATTGTTATTAAGATGTATGTACGGGAACAGCCTTCACTCCTAAACAAAGTATCTTGTCATCTCCCTCTCTCCTTTGGAGAGCTGAACCTAACAAAATAGAAAGAAATGTGAGTTTCCTTTTATCTTTCTTAATTGACACTAGACTATGGCATCACTCAAACCCGGGTCTGGAGCCCAACTCTGCCACTGGTATAACCTTGGGCATATTATTTATCCTCTTTAAACCTACTTTATAAAGAGATTTAATAATATGAGGCTTGCAGTTCTGTTGTGAGGATTTGGAGGTATCATATTTGACCTGCTAACACAGTGTTTGCACATAGTAGATTCTTCATAAATGACAGTTCTCTCCCACTTCCCAGCCAAATGCTCAGAACATTGTCAGACACCTGGGTTTTGTGTTCCCATCCCCCTCCTGCTAAAGGTCACATGCTTCAATCCTGTTATCTGACTAAAAGGGTAACTGGGAGAATGTACACAGAGGGTGAGGTCAGGAGACAGGACCCACAGCACTTACTGAACAGAGAGGACTTAATCTAAAAGCAATTGTTTTGTTTTGTTTTTTGATATTGAGCTGCGTGAGCTGCTTGTATACTTTGGAGATTAATCCTTTGTCAGTTGCTTCATTTACAAATATTTTCTCCCATTCTGAGGGTTGTCTTTTCATCTTGTTTATAGTTTCCTTTGCTCTACAAAAGCTTTTAAGTTTCATTAGGTCCCATTTGTTTATTTTATTTCCATTACTCTAGGAGGTGGGTCAAAAAGGATCTTGTTGTGATTTATCTCATAGAGTGATCTGTCTATGTTTCCCTCTAAGAGTTTTATAGTGTCTGGCCTTACATTTAGCTCTTTAATCCATTTTGAGTTTATTTTTGTATATGGTGTCAGGGAGTGTTCTAATTTCATTCTTTTACATGAAGCTGTCCAGTTTTCCCAGCTCCACATATTGAAGAGATTGTCTTTTCTCCATTGAATATTCTTGTCTCCTTTGTCAAAGATAAGTTGACCATATGTGTGTGGGTTTATCTCTGGGCTTTCTATCCTTTCCATTGATCTATATTTCTGTTTTTGTGCCAGTACCATACTGTCTTGATTACTGGAGCTTTGTAGTATAGTCTGAAGTCAGAGAGCCTGATTCCTCCAGCTCTGTTTTTCTTTCTCAAGATTGCTTTGGCTATTTGGGGTCTTCAGTGTTTCCATACAAATTGTAAAATTTTTTGTTCTAGTTCTGTAAAAAATGCCATTGGTATTTTGATAGGGATTGCATTGAATCTGTAGGTTGTTTTCTAGTAAAGTCATTTTCACAATGTTGATTCTCCCAATCCAAGGACATGGTATATCTTTCCATCTGTTTGTATCGTCTTTGATTTCTTTCATCAGTGTCTTATAGTTTTCTGCATACAGGTCTTTTGCCTCCTTAGGTAAGTTTATTCCTAGGTATTTTATGCTTTCTGTTGCAATCGTAAATGGGAGTGTTTCGTTGATTTCTCTTTCTGGTTTTTCATTGTTAGTGTATAGGAATGCAAGAGATTTCTCTGCATTAATTTTGTATCCTGCTACTTTACCAAATTCATTGATTAGCTCTATTAGTTTTCTGGTAGCAACTTTAGAATTCTCTATATAGTATCATGTCATCTGCAAACAGTGACAGTTTTACTTCTTCTTTTCCAATTTGGATTCCTTTTCTTTCTTCTTCTTCTCTGATTGCCATGGCTAAAACTTCCAAAACTATGTTGAATAATAGCAGTGAGAGTGGGCAACCTTGTCTTCCTCCTGATCTTAGAGGAAATGCTTTCACCATTATGAGTGATGTTGGCTGTGTTTGTCATATATGGCTTTTATTATGCTGAGGTAGGTTCCCTCTTTGCCCACTTTCTGGAAAGTTTTTATCATAAATGGGTGTTGATTTTTGTCAAAAGCTTTTTCTGCATCTATTGAGATGATCATGTTTTTTTTGTTTGTTTTTTTTGGGTTTTTTTGCGATACGCGGGCCTCTCACTGTTGTGGCCTCTCCCGTTGTGGAGCACAGGGCTCCGGACGTGCAGGCTCAGCAGCCATGGCTCACGGGCCCAGCCACTCCGTGGCATGTGGGATCTTCCCAGACCGGGGCACGAACCCGTGTCCCCTGCATCGGCAGGCAGACTCTCAACCACTGTGCCACCAGGGAAGCCCCATATGGTTTTTATCCTTCAGTTTGTTAATATGGTGTATCACATTGATTCTTTTGCATATATTGAAAAATCTTTGCATTCCTGAGATAAACATCACTTGATCATGGTGTATAATCCTTTTAATTGTGCTGTTGGATTCTGTTTGCTAGTATTTTGTTGAGGATTTTTGCATCTATGTTCATCAGTGATATTGGCCTGTAGTTTTCCTTTTTTGTGACATCTTTGTCTGGTTTTGGTATCAGGGTGATGGTGGCCTCGAAGAATGAGTTTGGGAGTGTTCCTCCCTCTGCTATATTTTGGAAGAGTTTGAGAAGGATAGGTGTTAGCTCTTCTCTAAATGTTTGATAGAATTCACCTGTGAAGCCATCTGGCCCTGGGCTTTTGTTTGTTTGGAAAATTTTTAATCACAGTTCCAATTTCAGTGCTTGTGATTGGTCTGTTCATGTTTACTATTTCTTCTTAGTTCAGTCGTGGAAGGTTGTGCTTTTCTAAGAATGTGTCCATTTCCTCCAGGTTGTCCATTTTATTGGCATATAGTTGCTTGTAGTAGTCTCTCATGATCCTTTGTATTTCTGCAGTGTCAGTTGTTTTTTCTGCTTTTTCATTTCTAATTCTGCTGATTTGAGTCTTCTCCCTTTTTTTCCTGATGAGTCTGGCTAATGGTTTATCAATTTTGTTTATCTTCTCAAAGAACCAGCTTTTAGTTTTATTGATCTTAGCTATTGTTTCCTTCATTTCTTTTTTCATTTATTTATGATCTGATCTTTATGATTCCTTTCCTTCTGCTAACTTTAGGGTATTTTTTGTTCTTCTTTCTCTAATTGGTTTTAGGTGTAAGGTTTATTTGAGATTTTTCTTGTTTCTGGAGGTAGGATTGTATTGCTATAACCTTCCCTCTTAGAACTGCTTTTGCTGAATCCCATAGGTTTTGGCCTGTCAGGTTTTCATTGTCCTTTCTTTCTAGGTATTTTTTGATTTCCTCTTTTATTTCTTCAGTGATCTCTTGGTTGTTTAGTAGCGTATTGTTTAGCCTCCATGTGTTTGTAATTTTTACAGTTTTTTTCCCTGTAATTGATATCTAGTCTCATAGCACTGTGGCCGCAAAAGATGCTTGATACAATTTCAATTTTCTTAAATTTAGCGAGGCTTGATTTGTAAACCAAGATGTGATCTGTCCTGGAGAATATTCCATGTGCACTTGAGAAGAAAGTGTATTCTGTTGTTTTGGGATGGAATGTCCTATAAATATCAACTAAATCCATCTTGTCTAATGTGTCATTTAAAGCCTCTGTTTCCTTATTTATTTTCTGTTTGGATGATCTGTCCATTGGTGGAAGTGGAATGTTAAAATCCCCTACTATGATTGTGTTACTGTTGATTTCCCATTTTTTGGCTGTTACCATTTGCCTTATGCATTGAGGTGCTCCTATGTTGGGTTCATAGTTATTTACAATTGTTATATCTTCTTCTTGGATTGATCCCTTGATCATTATATAGTGTCCTTCCTTGTGTCTTGTACCAATCCAAAAATAGGCAGAAGACCTAAATAGACATTTCTCCAAAGAAGACATACAGATTGCCAACAAACACATGAAAAGACTCTCAACATCACTAATCATTAGAGAAATACAAATCAAAACCACAATGAGATATCACCTCCCACTGATCAGAATGACCATCATCAAAAAATCTACAAACAATAAATGCTGGAGAGGGTGTGGAGAAAAGGGAATCCTCCTGCACTGTTGGTGGGAATGTAAATTGGTACAGCCACTATGGAGAACAGTATGGAGGTTCCTTAAAATACTAAAAATAGAAATACCCTATGACCCAGCAATTCCACTACCTGGCATATACCCTGAGAAAACCATAATTCAGAAAGATAGATATACCACAATGTTCATTGCAGCACTATTTACAATTGCCAGGACATGGAAGCAACCTAAATGTCCATCAACAGATGAATGGATAAAGAAGATGTGGCACATATATACAATGGAATATTACTCAGCCCTAAAAAGGAATGAAATTGAGTTATATGTAATGAGGTGGATGGACCTAGAGTCTGTCATACAGAATGAAGTAAGTCAGGAAGAGAGAAACAAATACAGTATGCTAACGTGCATATATGGAATCTAAAAAAACGGTACTGATGAACCTAGTGGCAGGGCAGGGATAAAGACACAGACGTAGAGAATGGAGTTGAGGACACAGCAGGGGAGGGATAAGCTGGGACAAAGTGATAGAGTATCATTGACACATATACACTACCAAATGTAAAATGGATGGCTAGTGAGAAGCTGCTGCATTGTACAGGGAGATCAGCTTGGTGTTTTGTGATGACCTAGAGGGGTGGGATAGGGAGGATGGGAGGGAGCCAGTAAGTCCCTTCTTCCTTCTCCAAACTTGTAGTCTCCTTCTAGCACCCCCTACTGGCAGGCTGAACACGGAGCAGCAGGCAAAGGAGAAAAGGGGGAAACAGAGTCCATGAAACAGAAATATTCTTTGTCTCATGTGCAGATGTCCTTGTGATGAGTTGTATCCCCCTTTTTGTACACTGGCTTTTCCACTCCGACTTCCATCCCATGTTCTATCTACCAACACTTCCTAGATCCCCTTGCTGAGGAGCTTGGTGTAAACAGGGACAAAAACAGGACTTACCCTCCAGTGCGCTTTTATCCATTGTAGTCTTGAGAGTGAGGAATTGCCCCTCAGATATCTACCAGTGGGCAGAACTAGTTTGGTGACTGTATGAAGTAAAAAGGGGAGGAAGTAATGAGACATTGGGGGCAAAACTTTTCTGTATCCTGGGGAGGGAGGTTGCAGATATTGTTGCTGTTAAAATGTCAGGAGTACAGTATCTCTTGCAAGGGATAAAAATAGTCTCATCATTAAGTGCATAATATTACAGCAGACAGTGACTACTTTTATGTATTATTGTAATTGATCCACAAATAATAAGGTGATCTAGTTAATACTAACAACTACACAGATGAGGAAACAGATATAGAGAGTTTATGTGACCTAAACATGATTACCCATGTAGGATATGAGTGGGGATGTAGAGTGACACAGTAAAAAGAGCATGAATTTGAAGTCAGACCATCCATGTGTGAATCTTGGTGGTTATTTACCACTTGAGAGACCTAGGTCACAATATCATTGCCTGACAATCTTTGACCTAAAAAAATAAATAAATAAAGACAGTATATTTCTCTTAATATTGTGAAGTTTAAGTGATATAAGACATTTAAAATGGCTAGTTCAGTACTTGGCACAAAGGGGACAGCTGTTGTTTTGTTTGCTTTTGTAGTTTTTGTTGTAATAATTGTTTTGATGTTGATAAGGAAAATGATCATGGCTTGCTTAGCTAAAATTTGAATCCAGGACTTTTGTCTTTAGACGTTACACTCTTCATTAACACACTGCTTCCCCGCCTCCCCCAGCTTCTGTCTTTCTCAAGCATTAGGCAAAAGAGTTTAAATTTGATTTTTGTCTACTTTTAAATATAATCAAAGTCTACATGTTCATACCAATTATAGCCTTTGGATTGGCAGCACCATCCAGCACTCTTATTTTAGTGTTTATGTGTGTAAAGAAAGACCGAGGGCTAACTAGCTCCATTGCATACAAACTAAAACCAAAACAGCTCTCCATTCTTGCAAGATAAGCAGAAAAAACCCCATTAGCGACAACACTCAGTCAAGCAGGCAGGTCTAGCACATCAGGGTGTGTAACTGAAAGAGCTGCTGATACAAAAACCAAGAAAGTATGTGAGATAGGTTATTCACTTCATGACGGCTAAGCACAAAACAAAAATCACCTGAAAGGTACAGAAGTGTGCAGGGAGCTCTTTAGAGCCATAACAAGGAACTTCAGCAGTAAGGAAAGGATGTATGAATGCAGCTCAGGCAATATCTGTTTTCTTTTAGGGGTTTGAACTGATTATGCATTGTGAAGACCTTTGTCCCAAACAAAATTAGAAGTCAAGTTAGTGATACTCCAGACAGCTCACACTAATTATTACCTCTCTTACAGTCATGACTTTTCAGTGCCAGAACTTTCACTTTCACTTGCTCATTAGAGGTTTCGAAAGGTTATGTGTGTTGTTTCACTTTTGAGAAGTTGAAATGGTACCGAGCTGTTTAAACATTTGTGTCATCGAGGCTACCATTCACAAAATATTTAATCAGCACCTACAGTCGTAATAATAGCTGCTGTTAGTTGAACACCAAAAGGCATCAGGATATATGGGGTTACTCTGTGCATAATTTCTCTGATCCTGAGAAAGACCTTTCTAGGTATTGCGACCCTTAGTTTGTAGATCAGGAAACTGAGCCTTGGTGTCAATGAATTTGCCCAAAGTTACACAGCTACTAAAAGCAGAGGCAGGAGTCCTTGACTCCTATCTCTCTAATCTCAAATCCTGCATTCTTTAAAGTCTATTATATTATCTATAGGCACATAATGTCCCCAACAGAGTAAAAGCAAATCCAATACTATAGTTGTATCTATGTCATGAGAAAGTGTCTTTATGTTCCACTTTTTCCCCCTCAAAAATGAGCTTTGTATCCATTCAAATTCTTGCTTCACCACTTACCAGCTAGGGGACCTTGGGCACCTTTCCTTCCTCTAGTGTAGGTCCTGCAGTCTATCAGAGTAGCCTGCACTGGGCATTAAATGCGAAAGCTCTGCAGCGTGCCTTTACCATGCATGTGTTTGTTCATTCATCCCTTTAACAAGCTTTCTGTGAATGCCTGGGATTGTGGGAATGCTGTGCCAGACCCATACTGAATGATTAATAAATGCTCTTTCCCTTTGTACTTCCAACCAGAAAGTTTTCATCATGTCCTGAAAGTCATCTTACTCAGTTTGGTGCTGAAGTCGACAAATCCAAGATCAAAGAAAGAGGAGTTTTTATGAGCAAACTTGTGTGAAAAGGAGAGCAGTTCTTTGAATGTTTTCCCCTTCATGGAGAAAAAGGCATTCATTTTGCATTGTGGGTATGGATGTTTAATAATACTAAAAAAAAATAAAAAATTCACGTGAGAGAAAGGACTTAGGCATTGTTCCACCAAACTGAAAACTGGGCCATAATTTGGAACAACAATTTGTGGTTAAGAGCAGTCACACATGAAAGCCTTCTGAACATTTTACTGTTTAACTTTGAGATAAAAATGTTCTAATGAATACTCAGCCATTGTGTCTGGCATGGTGTTGCCTCTTAAGTGTTCAACGTCACATTAGTCACTGGTTTATAAATACACCACAGCATTTCTCTTCTGGCCGTTTGAACACAATTGAAAGCTACCAGTGAGAAATCCAAACCCGTGACTTGCTGAATACAGAGCAAAACTGTCCCCTCCTTGGATCCTCGAAAGTCAAAGCTCTCAAGGGAGTGGAGTTTGAGGAATAGATTCTCATGCATAATGTCAGAAGCCTCAAAGGGAGGTTTGCAGCCATCTGTTCCCACGCCTCCTTTCATATATGAGAAATCTGGTGTCCAGAAAGGCTAACTGACTTATCCAGCACCAAAACAAATTGTCCAGAATTGGCAATTTGGGTGACAAGAGTGAACAGATTGAAATATACAGTTATGCTAATGAAGTAGGTGGGAGGGGGGCAGAAGGAGAGGGAAGAGAACAGGGAGAGGGTGTGACCCTGGACTTTAGCCATCACCCCATTGCCAGATGACTCTGTGTAGAGCGAGGCTGGGCTGACACATCATCTGGTGCTCATGTTCTTTCCATTATACCACATTGTCTCTCCTTATGGAAAGACTCCAGGTCCTAACTGCTTTATTTAAGATCTAAATGCAGTCTCTTGTCCAACTCCATATGCCCACTCTTCCTCTGTTAAATATCCTTGGAAAGTCAGCATGGCAAAGATGCGCAACTTCTTGTATTTCTCAAGAACTACGTGATTGACACACAACGGCTATTTCTCACTGCTGCCCTTCATAGAGTGTAAGAAATGACACATGGCACTGGCACTTGCAACAGAGCACAAGCAACAGAGTGCAGAGTTACAGCTTAAAGGGATAGATTCAATATGGAGTCATGTTTGCTCTTCTCTGTTGCATCACCTGTGGCCTGAAGTGTCTCATTCAGGACATGCGCAAAAGTCCCCTCATGTGCATAAGTCTGAGTATACGGCATCCCCTGTATCGGCTCAGTTTTACAACTGCTTATGGACTCTCCTCCCATCTTCAACCCCCTTGTTAAAGTTCCCATTAGACCCAGTTTGAGTAACCAGTCCCCCCTTGTTTCTGGTCACGTTGCTTTTACATAGCCATCTTTTGTCTTTGTGATCTTTTCCTCTGATGGTGCAAGAGGAAAGTGAATGAACCTGTAGAAGAAGAGAGCATTGCCTCCATGTCTGTTCTCATGGCTTCCTCTGATTTCTAGTACCATGTGACCAAGTTGTGGCCCCTAAAGAGCTTGATAATTGTCATCTCTGGCAAGAGCCCCATTTTCACAGTGGCCCATGGTGCCTTCCTCAGAGGAGAGAGGAGAGCAAGGATGGGAGGATGCCTGGCCGGCAGAGTGTAGCTATTAAATGTGTTGTCAGTCTGTCCCTGCCAGAACAGGGAGTTGATAGGCATCAAGGATATTTAGCATCAAGGAATAAGTACAAGAGCAACACCTATATGCTCTTAAACAACAAAAGTGTCCTGACTGCAGGTAGCTCCATCTCAAGTCTTGGGTTCAGAGATGTGTCTGAAATCTTGCTTCAGAAGCCTCTGTCTTGGCCTGGCTGAGACTGTCTTTCAGGGAGCCATGACTTGGTTTTGGATCCCAAGTGTCTGAGTTATATATTTCCTGAGGTTTGAAACAGGAGTACAGGTAGCAAGTTAATATGTGAAAATAAAACTGAAAATACACTAAGTAAACTTTTTAATTTGTGTCACTCTTTTCAAAGGTATGAGTTATGACACAGCTTGGTATGTTTTGGGGAAGAACAGTTGACTCAGAGTTACAGGAAAGGTCACAGAGAAAGGGGAGTGTCAGTTGATGAAAACAGAAGATCAAATCATGAAGTCCTTGGAAACCATATTAAGAAACTCAGACAGTATCAAAGATCAATTGGTATTAATACAGGTTTTCAATCAAGGAGTTTACATGATCAGATCTGCATTTTTTAAAGACTAATCGGGTACAATGTGGAGAATGGATTGCAATGTAACAGGAAAAGGGAGAATTTAGAGACCAGATTGGGAAGACTTTAGAATGACTGAGGCAAAATATGAGGAAGAGATAGACTGAGGGTGAGGGAGTGAGGCTGGTGAGAAGAGATTAACTCTCTTTAGGGTGTTAAGTGGATGAGGTTTGATGAAGTGTGGCTTAGAAGAGAAGAAAAGGAGGACAGAGCCTAATTCTGAGATTTCAGGCTTGGGAAATGTGTCAGCTTCTAACAAATAACAAAGGGCTGGACCATGAACAGCGGGGGTGTAGCTGAGCAAATGCCCTTGTCCCTGGGCATCATCAGCTCCCACTCTTGTGACGCCTGAGAGTCAGAGTGAAGGATCCTGAATTTTCAGCCACTTGCCACTGATTAGAAATATCACTCATTTACTGGAGGCAAATTGCCAATCAGCTACCTCAAGGAAATGGTTTCTTTGACTGCAAGTTGAAGAGTGTTAGTTCCAAACTTGACCGTAGAAGGTACAGGAACCCCGAGCTTGCTGTGATCATCTTCAAGTGTTACTGAAAACTCCCTTTCCGATCTGTACAGTCACATGGACATTCTTCCTCCAAGTCCGTTCATTTACACTGTCTTTGGTACGTGTTTCCATTTTTGCTCCTCTTCTGCCTTCTAATTTTAAGACTAATTCATGTAGTAGACACCAGACCTTTTTCAATATACTAATGTCAAAGAAATGATCATGTGATCTTGGGTTTTATTCAGGGGACAATATGAAGTCAGGATAAAGTTATGGTGCATCCCTAAATGAATGGCACTGATACCCTGGGGTTTAATTCTTTCCTTCTAATTATTTTCCACAGCCTGTCAAGTCACTGAAAATTAAAATTTCTCTTTTCCAAGTATGAGCATGGGCTTTGGAACCAAAGAGATCTATGAGCAGTTCATTCCCCATTAGAGGTGACCTCTGGACTCAGATTACCTGGGCTCACATCCTGGTTCACTGCATAGTTATTGGGTGAGCTTAGGCAAATACTGGAAAAATGTAAAACCTCACACTTCTCACCTGTTAAAAGAAGGTGGAAATGCTCATCTCTTCTTCATAAGGTTGTTAGGAATTTTAAATAGCTCTTAAATAAGATAAGTAAAACACTTAGAACACTATGATCACATTTATAAATGCAGTCTCTCAGTATCCCAGGAGGATTACTTTCAGGACCCCCCACCTATACCAAAAGCCATGGATGCTCAAGCCCCATGATCAGCCCTCTGCTGATCAGCTCACAGACAGTGTAAAACTGTGTGGATTTATTGAAAAAAAGAATCCATGTGTAAGTGAACCCACGTAGTTCAAACCCTTGTTGTTCCAGGGTCACCTGTAGATAATATACATATAACCATACCGAATCACAATAAAACAAAACCCCATAACCACTGGGTGGGTGACTCACAAACTGGAGAACAATTATACCACAGAAGTCCACCCACTGGAGTGAAGGTTCTGAGCCCCACATCAGGCTTCCCAACCTGAGGTCCAGCAGCAGGAGGAGGAATTCCTAGAGAATCAGACTTTGAAGGCTAGAGGGATTTGATTGCAGGACTTTGACAGGACTGGGGGAAACAGAGACTCCACTCATGCAGGGCACATACAAAGTAGTGTATGCATCAGGACCCGGGGGAAGGAGCAGTGACCCCATAGGAGACTGAACCAGACCTACCTGCTAGTGTTAGAAGGTCTCCTGCAGAGGTGGGGGTCGGCTGTGGCTCACCGTGGGGACAGGGACACTGGCAGCAGAAGTTCGGGGAAGTACTCCTTAGCGTGAGCCTTCCCGGGAGTCCACCATTATCCCCACCAAAGAGCCTCCAGGCTCCATTGCTGGGTCGCCTCAGACCAAACAACCAACAGGGAGGGAAATCAGTCCCACCCATCAGCAGACAAGCAGATTAAAGTTTTACTGAGCTCTGCCCACCAGAGAAACACCCAGCTCTACCCACCACCAGTCCCTCCCATCTGGAAGCTTGTACAAGCCTCTTAGATAACTTCATCCACCAGAGGGCAGGCAGCAGAAGCAAGAAAAACTACAGTCCTGCAGCCTGTGGAACAAACACCACATTCACAGAAAGATAGACAAAATGAAAAGGCAGAGGACTATGTACCAGATGAAGGAACAAGATAAAACCCCAGAAAAACAACAAAATGAAGTGGAGATGGGCCACCTTCCAGAAAAAGAATTCAGAATAATGATAGTGAAGATGATCCAGGACCTCAGAAAAATAATGGAGGTAAAGATCAAGAAGATGCAAGAAATGTTTAACAAAGACCTAGAATTAAAGAACAAACAAATAGACATGAACAATACAATAACTGAAATGAAAAATACACTAGAAGGAATCAATAGCAGAATAACTGAGGCAGAAGAACAGATAAGTGACCTGGAAGACAAAATGGTGGAATTCACTGCCATGGAACAGAATAAAGAAAAAAGAATGAAAAGAAATGAAGACAGCCTAAGAGACCTCTGGGACAACATTAAATACACCAACATTCACATTATAGGGGTCTCAGAAGGAGAAGAGAGAGAGAAAGAGACCTGAGAAAATATTTGAAGCAATTATAGTCGAAAGCTTCCCTAACATGGGAAAGGAAATAGCCACCGAAGTCCAGGAAGTGAAGAGAGTCCCAGGAAGGAGAAACCCAAGGAGAAACATGCTGAGACACATAGTAATCAAATTGACAAAAATTAAAGACAAAGAAAAATTATTAAAAGCAACAAGGGAAAAATGACAAATAATATACAAGGGAGCTCCCATAAGGTTAACAGCTGATTTTTCAGCAGAAACTCTACAAGCCAGAAGGGAGTGGCATGATCTACTTAAAGTGATGAAAGGGAAGAACCTACAACCAAGATTACTCTACCCGGCAAGGATCTCATTCAGGTTCGACAGAGAAATCAAAAGCTTTACAGACAAGCAAAAGCTAAGAGAATTCAACACCACCAAACCAGCTCTACAACAAATACTAAAGGAACTTCTCTAAGTGGGAAACACCAGAGAAGAAAAGTGCCTACAAAAACAAACCAAAAACAGTTAAGAAAATGGTAATAGGACCATACATGTCGATAATTACCTTAAAAGTTAATGGATTAAATGCTCCAACCAAAAGACACAGGCTCGCTGAATGGATACAAAAACTAGACCCATATATATGTTGTCTACAAGAGACCCACTTCAGACCTAGGGACACATACAGACTGAAAGTGAGGGGATGGAAAAAGATATTCCATGTAGATGGAAATCAGAAGAAAGCTGGAGTAGCAATACTCATATCAGATAAAATAGAAAAAATAGGAGAGCCACAAGCCAAGTGTAGCTACTGATGGAGCTAGAATGAGGCTAGTTCAGGTAAGGAACTGAATTTTAAATTTTCTCTTATTTTAATTAATTTGAATGTAAATATTTACAGGTGGATAAGGCTATTGCATCAAACAGTTTAGAAATAGACCTCCTCCCTTCACGTCCCAATCCTCCACAGCTCCGTTCAAAGATACCATCTTCCCATGAGTTTGAATTCTTCTTTAATTGGTCATAGGCCTTTATCTATAAACTGCTTATGACATATACTTTTGTATATTTAATTTGAGTTGCATAGCTTATCTCCAATGCTAGACTATAAGGACTTGGAGAGGAAGGACCCCATCTTCGTGTACTTCTGTGCCTACTCAATGTACAGTATAGGGTCTTGCACAGAGTTTGAGCTAATAAATATTGTTGATGGACTGACCGAATGACTTACTGATTGACTGACTAAATGAATAGGTTATTCTATTAATTAATTAATTCAGTGAAAGAGGCTTTGACTTCTAATACTACTTCTGTTAGATACCACTCTTTCAACTGGAGGGAAACTGATTCATCACTTAACAATCATTCATTTATGCTCATTAATGGGATGCCCATATAATCTACCTGTTGTTAGTCTGTCAAAGTAAAAAGCTAACCCCCATTATACCTTTGCAAGATAAGTCAAAAGTTAATTATACCTAAAAAAAAAAAAAATCTGTGGGACTAAATGACATTTGTGGAACAAAAAGCTTTGGAATTTCTTTACTAAGAGATAATTTGAGTGTTAAAAGCTACTTAATGAATAAACCATCTTGCTCATCATAAATTATTTTGAAAGAGAAGTTTATTATTTATCAACTACTAAGAGCATATGTATCCCCCAATACATATTTAAAAGATGTATTTCCAATTTCCAATTTTAGAGCTACTTAACATTCAAGAAAATTCCTCATACCTATAATGATGAAGAATGTTCTGCCTGCAAAAACACACTATAAAATAACTTTGATACTCAAAATGTCTAGCTGAGAGATTACAGGTTGTTCAGAGGCAGGAAGCTACTGTATTTCTTCACAGTTAGCCATTTCTTGTCATAAACTTTACTATGTTCTTTTCTTATAAACATATATAAATAATTTATAAATAACCCTTATTAATCCTTCAAAATTGCATTGTCCTTAGAATATTAGATATGCAATAAGTAATTTTTCACTTAATGATTTAAAAAATGAGTAGAAAAAATATATTTGTTTCATATATATGAAATTTATATATATATATATATATATATATATATATATATATATATATATATATAAAACTCATATCCAGAATATATTAGGAGTTCCTCCCTACAAATCAGTTAAGACAATTGGTACAACTCAATAGAAAAATGGTCAAAGGACTTGAACAGACATTTCACAAACAGGATATCCAAATGGCCTGTAGGCATGTAAAATGGTGCTCAACATCATCACTCATCAAAGAAATGAAAGTAGGACTTCTCTGGTGGTCCGGTGGTTAAGACTCCGTGCTTCCACTGCAGGGATCCTGGGTTCAATCCCTGGTCGGGTAACTAAGTTCCCATATGCACACGGTGCAGCCAAAAAAAAAAAAAAAGAAAATAAAACCACAATGAGATACCACTGTACACCCACTTAAATGGCCAACATTCAAATATAAACAATACAAGGCACTAGAGTTATGATGGTAAATAATAAAATGCAATGCCTGCCCTTATGATGCCTAAAATGCATAGGATGATTCTGAAAATAAAAAGGCACTAAAATTACTGCATGATCAGTTTTATGATATGGAAGTAACAATTGCTATGAAAAGCAGAAAACATTATTTTTCTTTGCTATAAAACTGTATAGTAGACAATTAAGGACAGGGTAGACAATTGCCAAAAGGGGATGGATGAAAGCAGAAAATTAAAAATTATTTTTTTGCAAGAATGCCACCTTGGAATTCTCAAACAATTAAAATTCATATGCAATTCCTTAGTATTATATCAGTAAGAGAGCCCTGGTAATTTTGGCCCTCCACCAGAATTTTTTTTTTTTTTTTAACTCCGGTACTGTTGTAAAATGTGTTCCAGGAAATTAAATGGCAGGCTAATTACAGCAGTCCCCATTGTGGTAATTAGCTAGCATTCATGCCTCCCTGTTGCTTCCGCCATGAATCTGGGTCTCCTTTGAATCCCAACTTGTTTTATATTCTTCTCAGAATCCTTATTGGTATGAACCCTGATGTCATTTAGGTAAGGAACTTTGTATAGAGTATAGAGAAAATTTCCTGCTGTACTTTAAAAATTTTTTAAACTAATTTCTTTAATTGGATCAAGTTTGAATCCATTCTCTTTGGGGGGAAAAGTGTCTACTTACTAAGCAAATGTTTCTCAGAGTTTACAAAAGCTAGAGGCCTGGTGACTGCTGTCCTCAAACCCAGGAATGCTTGGTTGTGAGACCTGGAAAGGAGTGTGGAAGTCACACATTTGACCCCGTGATTGTCCCTGCACCTTCCTTCCCAAAGCCATTGCACTGGTCTCTTCTGCCAGCCAACCTAGCCAGCTGGGGTTCTCAAAGTTGTCATATGAGAGATCTTTTGTCCACCTTCCTCCTTTCTCCACAAGGTTCTGACGGGGACTTGAGATTATTTATTGAGTGCCAGTCACCTGTGCTAGCGTATTTAACTCTCACATCCATCTTGCAAAATGAGGATATTAGCCTTATTAGGCAGATTAGAAAAAATGAAGCTTGCAGGTTAAACTGCCTTGTCCAAGATGGAGCTAGTTCATGGTAGAGCTATGATTAGAAACTGACTGATCCCAGACCAATATCACCATTACTGTGTGCTACTTGCAGAGAGGGCATAACTTGAAAACGGTTGATCACTTTCTCCACAATTAAAAAGTCCCCTGAGATATTTTCCTCCAGAATGGGTTTGAGGAATATGACACTAGAGACACCAATATATGGAGGTTGGATTTTAAGGCACACCCATGAGAGATTATTTCTCTATGAAATTTGACTCTAGGTTATCATGGTACCCCACCCAGATTGCATAGCTGGGATATTTAGGCTTTCTCAAGAAAGTGTAAATGAATTAGAGATTTATATCAGATTTGCATAGGGGATTTTGGACATTACTTGATTAAGGATGTTTTAGGAAATTAATTTTAAGCAATGACTTCCATGCTTGAAAAAAATAGCAGAACTTTTCAAACAAATGCTATGCAAAAATCTCAATATTTAAAACAAAATAAGGCAGAGCTGCTCTGTGGGAGCAGAGTGCCTTCTCTGTCCCTGGCCACTCCCTCTCCTCAGCCCTAGCTCCTTCTAATATGCTTTCTCTGAAACCTTAAGGTCTCCATGGCAACAGGAGTTGGAAAACTACTTACTAAAATCAAGTATAACCTAAATTAGAATGCCTTGGAAGGACCTACCGATAATATCCACAGTCTTAGCGTGATTATTTAAAGACTCACTCACTCTAAGGATTTATTTTTATCTCAATTTCTTAGTAATCACAGAAACATATGCCTCTTATAACACTTGTCTCTCTCTCTCTCTCTCTCTCTCTCTCTCTCTCTCTCTCTGTATATGTGCCTGTGTGTATGTGGGGAGGGAGGTGCATTTAAACTCACTCTTCTGAAGCTTAGCATGTTAGATAGAGAGGCTGATCAGTTCAGTTGCCAAAATCTTTAGTTCTCATGTTGTCCTATT
This sequence comes from Tursiops truncatus, assembly GCF_011762595.2. Taxonomy (NCBI): domain Eukaryota; kingdom Metazoa; phylum Chordata; class Mammalia; order Artiodactyla; family Delphinidae; genus Tursiops; species Tursiops truncatus. The sequence continues at coordinate 51,218,657 of NC_047041.1, forward strand.
TCAGGTTTTAAATCATTATGCAATGGACATTCTCTTTTTCTTGCACTCTGTATTTCTCTCACCTAAAACTAAAACTGAGACAGTGTAACCCACACAAAGTCAACTGATGTCACTCCGTATAACCTCATTCCACTACCTTGAACGTTCATCAGTGCTTAGTTGAAGCCTGCATCCTGTCTCCTAGCTGACATCCCAAACCCTCCAGCTCAGGACAGCAAAGCAAGAGTATTCAAAAACTGGGCTTCCCTGGGACTCAGTGGTTGAGAGTCCGCCTGCCGATGCAGGGGACACGGGTTCGTGCCCCGGTCCGGAAGGATCCCACGTGCCGTGGAGCGGCTGGGCCCGTGAGCCATGCCGCTGAACCTGCGCGTCCGGAGCCTTGCTCTGCACCGGAGGGGCCGCAGCAGTGAGGGGCCTGCGTACCGCCAAAAAAAAAAAAAAAAAAGAGTATTCAAAAGCTGTGCTTCCCTAAGCCCGGCAGGTTTTCAGTATGCCCATCCTTAAATCCTGCTGAATCTTTTTTTTTTTTTTAATATTCTTCAACGTGATCACCTTAACTGAATACAGTTAGTAATTTTTTGATTAATCTGATTAATCTTTCCTTATAAAGAGAGAATGTAAAGAAACTACTTTTCCCTAGGAAGAATAACTCTCACTATGCAATTACTGAGTTACCTGGGGCAAGTCTCGACTTTTCTAGGCCTCAGTTTCCCTTCCTTGCTCAGACATTATCGGGGTCCATCCTGCACCTAGACTTTCTTCTAAAGCCTGCGAGATGAGGGAATGTGTCCAGACCGAGAGTTCTTAATCTTGCCTGCAGCCACCAAAAGATGCCTAAATGGGCTGGAATAACTCCATGAGCCCTCAAATTATATGTAAAGTTTATACTTTACACAGATATTTATACATTAACTTTATCATTTTCCTGAAAAGTAATAGGTATTGATATAGACAGTGGATTCTAAAATAACACATCAGGAGAAAAAATAAAGTGTTTTGGGTCCCACTCCAGACTTACTAATTCAGAATCTCTAGGCGTAAATGTGGAACAGAAATCTGTAATTTTAGTACACTACCCAAGAGATTCTGCTCTCTTGTCACTGGTTCATGCACCAGTGAATTGTGAGCCACTGATCTCAAACCACTTATTTCACAGCTAAAATGATAAAATTAAGAATGTGTGTTCAGAGGCTGGAGTAATTGGCCTTACAGATCTCTTCACGAGTCTCAGATGTGGTGATTTTTTGATTCCTGCACACCAGGTGGAAAAAAATGGGGGACGGGCACTAATCCTTGTCTGTAAACCACCCCTTAGTGTTCTGTATCTTTATTCATGGTCTTTGAATCAAGTGTGTTAAATGTAATTCATGCTTAATAAATATTTATTCAATAAATGAATGAATGAGTGACATGTGAGGAGAAACAAAATCCAAATTGTGTTACTGCTATGATTAAAATTAATAGTCTGTCCTTTAAAAGACCCTCCTAGAGGACAGATTTCCTGTGTAGATGAATTAATGAATAAACAGCACAAACATTTGTGGCTCGCATCTGAGATAACGAAGGAATACTGGATATAAAAGGTTGAGCAGCAGTGATGAAAATTCTTTGTTGATGCCCCAAGCAAATAGCTAATTCCTCAGCTTGGTCAAGTTATCCAGTCTTGCCTTCAGAGACTGGTTGGTATTTATCTCCCTCTCATATCAGATAAAAGCGGTATGTTGGCATAGAGGCACAACAGTATCATTAAATCACATTTCTCTGAAATTATTCAGGATGAATACCATTTGCTGCCATATTTTTTTCTCCCCCTGTGGAGTTAGTCTGTGCCATTGGTTCATATAAATTAGGTTATCACAGAGAAAGAAAATATTTTATTGACAAGTGTATGACCTTGGACACGTTATTCAAACAACTCAAGCCTCAGTTTCCTCATATGCAAAATGGGGAATATTTCATTCATCTCTCAGTGTAGTTGTACAGAAGGTAACGTGTGTAAATCAAGCAGGCTCAGTGCCCTGGATAGGAATGTTTATATTATTATAGTAAATAAATTTGTCATAAATGATATTACTGTGAGTGAATTAAATATATATTTTCATAAAAAGTAGAGTTTACAGAGGTAAACATCTGTCACCTACTTTTGTCTTCACTATAAAGCTGTGATATGAGCAGAAGATTTGCTGATCCACTTATTTTATACTAATAAACTGTGGCTTAGAGTAGTTAATTAATTCCTCAAGTGATTTTTGCACACAGACAGTAGCAACAGAACATGATCTTTAACCTAGGCCAGGCCAGTATGTTCAATGTTCTTTTCCTTATTATACTACAGTCTAGGGGACTGGATTCTGTCTGGGAACAAAATTGAAAATTATGTAGTACAATAGTTATTCCAGAGGGATTCAGAGAAGCAGAGAACCATGCTGAAATGAAGAGGAAGAAGGCAGATGAACTGGTTATTTTACATTAAGATGGCAGTGTGATCACTTATTCTGGGCACAAAGGGCAAAGAATACAAAGGATGTACTTTGCTGCCAGATAAACCTGTGTTCAAATCCAACTCTACAGCATTTATTGTCTGCTCTTAAGCAGATCTCTTCACTTGCTCAGGTTTAGTTTCTTTTATCAAATGTAAAACAGGACCTACTTGATTGGCTTATTATGCAGTTTTAAATTAATATACATAGAGTATATTAGGGGACCAATAACTGTTAGCTATCTTTCTCATTGCTCTTTGAATGAACAGTTCACTTCACTTAGAAGAAACCAACCTGAGTTTAAGATCATTCTTTACCTTTTTACAGCTTTGTGATTTTGGCTAATTAATTTTTTTGGACATTTGGTTTCCTGAAAAAAACATCAACAGTAAGAACAAAGCAACCATAATAACACCTGTCCTAACTACGGTAAACAATAATAGTACATATAACGCAAGTTAATACTTGTAAAATTGCTTCTGAAAAGATAAATGATTCTACAGAACATACAGAGTTATAAAATATGCCCTAACATAGAAATCTTTCACATTTTTTTTTTCCAATTCTTCCTAGCTCTGGGCTGATGGGCTGCTAGGCTGCTAAAATCAGGGTGTGTCTAAACAGTCTTGTGTTAAATGGTACCCTCTTGCCTTTTACATAGATCCATGCAACATATAAATTAAAGTGTCCTTAGGAGAAACAATTTCCTTATCAAGCCTGAACACACTGGGAGCACAAGTCACCTGTGCTGGGAAAAGCTTCTCTAATTATATTCAATAATACTTATATTTTCTTTATGATTGCAAAAAATAATACATGTTTTGTTTAGAAAACTACAGAAAAAAAATATATGTATACTATAAAAATCAACTGACCCCCAAAACCTAGAGAATATCTGTTTTGCTCTAAATCTTCTCAGTCATTATGTGAACACTAGGGCTTAGGGAATCTAAATGATTTTCTCAAGGGCAAAAAATTAGTAAAGTTGCCTCTTGATGGAATATAACATTTTATAGTTTGCATATCATGTGTCCCAAGCAATCCCAGCTATAAAACAGGTGTGCCTCCCAACACCTGTAAAGACAGAGAAATCCTGTTTGTTACCTCCATGGAACAGAAGAGTAAACTGAAGCTCAAGAAAGTTCAATGGCTTATCTGAAATCATACAGCCTGTAGTGGAAGGATCAGGATGAAAATCTAGATCATTTTTCTCTACTGCCCAGGCCTCTCTACTGGGTCTTCTTGTGGAACTTACCCAGCATGGTGGACCAAATATGGAAGCAAATAAAACATTATGGCTAGTTTCAGAATTTAATAGTCGCACCTGAGGAAGAGCTATTTCTACTTATTCAGCTAGCAATTTCTACCTGATATCCAGCTAACCTATTTATAGGCTTAGTTCCAACTGTGTAAATATAGGCATTTCCCAGAAAAGGGTCTCAGTTTAAACATCTGGAAAATGGACATAACTAAATGAATCCCTTGTCATTTTGGGTGTTCTTGGCTACATAAATGAAAAACAACAGCAACTGCAATAGTTTAATCAGTAACAGCTTTTCTTGTCTCATTATCATATTAGTCTGGATGTTAGGGTAGTTCCAAGGCCACCCATGTCCTCAAAGATGCTCTTACCTTACTGCTCTGTGAAACCAGAATAACAGACCTCATGTTTTCACACTGTCTGTCCAGGAAACACTTCAAGACAGGCCAGCCGTTGACAGAAGTGCAAATATCTTTTCTGTACGTCCCCTCTTACAGAAATTATTTCTAGATACTTCTCAGCAGGTTTTCTCTCAGGCCTTATTGACTGAGATTCAATCACATACTATTCCAAAACCAATCACTGGCATGGCAAATAGTTGTCTTAGAGTATCTACATACTCAATTTCAAAAAGTTATTCAATTTTACTCTCTAAAATGCCTGCATCTTTTTCTAGCAGATTATAGCTTTTCTAGAAGAACATAAGAGCACTTTTCCTCACATTTATATCATAATAATTTCTAATTCTTACCCACCTAATGACTATAAACTGGTAACTAGTAGTAGTATACACACATACACACACAAATAATACTTTAATATTGATACTTTAATATTTTCTATCAGCTTCACAAAACTACTGACATTTTAAAACACCTATGTTAGCAAATCTATGAGGAAAGAACAGTCTCTTCATCGTTGGCAGTAGTTAAGTTAGTACAACCTATATGGAAGCAGTTTGGCAATAACCTTCAAAACTCCAGTTCTAGACCCAGCCATTCTAATTGCAGCAATTCATTCTCCAGATTCACTTGTACATTGTGAATTGTGGTCAGTATCAGGATATTCATTTAAAAATATTTATTAAGAACCTCCCATTGACCAGGCAATGTCCAAGCTGTTGGGGGAGATACTAGGAACAAAATAGAAAAATAGCCCTGCCCTTATTGAGCTTATATTTTGGTACATCATTCTAAGTGACAGTGAAGCAGTGAAAGGTGTCAAAGATAGAGGCTACCACTCATGCATAATACAAGAAGCTATTGGCTAAGCAAGGGGGAGCTTCTATGAGGAAAGAACCCTTACTTTCTTTTTAACAATTTCATAGCATTTTGTTACATAACTATTCCATAATTGAATCAGCCAATAGTGATATTGACTGGTATAGTGACCAACTCAGCAAGTAGCAACTAGAACCAGTTTTTAAACACAAGATGAAGAGGCTTTATGAGTACTAATATGGAATGATCTTCAAGAAATATCATTAAACTAAAATATTTTTATTTTCTTCTGTAATGCGTAAAATGTTTCTGGGAGGAGATACAAGAAATTAACAACCACTGTGTAAGGAGGCAGAGGCAGGGGAACTATGTAGCTGGGGAACTAGATGGGGAGGAAGAGTTTTCACTCTAAGTATCTCTTTGTAACTTTATATTTGAAAATATATGTTTATTACTCAAACAGATTTAAAATTAAACATAAAATAGGTATTGTACGTTTGTCACTGTAAAAATACAAATCTATTTTACTATTACTGTCATTAAAATCTCACCTTCTACTTATTATACTTATTAGATATTATTTTTCTGATTCATAAAAGGTACTTTACTTTCTGAATATTATTTCTATTAGGTTTAGTTAATTAAAGTATTTTCAGCAGCCTTTTATCTATCTGTGATGTTCTTTGTACAATAGGAAAATTTACTTTTAATCAAATCCAAAAACTTTTCCTTTAAACCTTTGCATATGTGTGTTTAATTTGTTTGAGAACTCCTTCCAAACCCCAATGCCTTAAAGACAATCAGGCATTTTCAGGAACCTTCTATTACTTTGAATTTATTGGAAGTTTATTTTCATAAGTGGTTTAAGAAAGGCTTCCAAATCTGTTTCTCCTAACACATTTTAATAAACAACTGATTATTGACTCACTGATGTAAAATGCCTATTCGTGGTTTTGTGTGAGCCCCAGGATGGTGGTTAATCCATCAGCATCACCAGTAAGCCCCAGAATGGTCTAGTCTTTCATGGTGGTTCTTTCCCAGCCTTCTGTGTTTTCCTTATAGGCATGTTCTTATCAAAACTCATGCTGAAGGCTCAGCATGCTTTCTCTGACAAGCTCTCCTCTCCCCTTCCCAGGAGCGTGTACTGAAAACTCTAGCCACTTTGGGACCCCAGAATCTTAGCTGTGGCTCCTCAATCCAGGGATCCACCTGGGTTCTTATTCATAGTGCGCTGGTCTGGAAACACTCTCCAGGAAGAATGGGGAGGCAGCCACAGGGCTTTCCCAACTGCCACAGTCCTGCACTGACTGATGTCTGAGGACTGAAAATGCTTCTTTGATATTTTTTTGTCTCTCTCTGGTCACTTGTTTCAACAGGATAATAAATGCAATCCCTGTTATTCCATCTTGGCTAGAAGCAGAAGTGTCCTAAAATATTTCATAATATGTGGCCGGTCCCCCATTTTGTTCTTATTATTCAATATAATTTTAGTGTTTGCTATACTTTTAAAACACTTTCCAGGGTCCTCCAAAAACCCCACTGGAAATTTGAACAAAATTACCTTGAATTACTAGATTAAATTAGGGAGGTTACCTCTTCACAAGGTTAAGTAGTTATATCCCGACATATAGTAAAAATATTTATTTATTTATCTACTTATTCATTCATTCCTTCATTTAGGTCTTACTTAAACTTTTATTAGGACTATATATTTTTATCTTCTTAAAGTGATTGTCTATTCTTAGTTTAATTCTTAGATACTTTAGAGTATTTTTTTGTAATATAAATTCATTGTGTTTTGCACGTTACGGTTGGTTATTGGTATAGAGGCATACTCTTGATTGTATATACAGGCATGCCTTAGCAATATTGTAAGTTCGGTTCCAGACTAGCACAACAAAGAGAATATCACAATCAAGGGAGTCCCACAGATTTTTCAGTTTCCCACTGCATATAAATTCATGTTTACACTATGCTGTAGTTTGTTAAGTGTGCAATAGCATTATGTTTTTTTAAATGTACATACCTTAATTATAGAATACTTTATTGCTAAAAAAGACTAACCATCATCTGAGCCTTCAGCAAGTCATAATCTTTTAGCATAATCCTGCCTCGATTTTTTTTTTTATTGAAGCATAGTTGATTTACAATGTTGTGTTAATTTCTGCTCTACAACAAAGTGACTCGTGTGTGTGTGTGTGTGTGTGTGTGTATATATGTTTTCCATATTCTTTCCCTTATGGTTTGTCACAGGATATTGAATATAGTTCCCTGTGCTATACAGTAGGACCTTGTTGTTTATCCATTCTACATGTAATAGTTTGCATCTGCTAACCCCAAACTCCCAATCCTTCCCTCCCCTACCCCCCACCCTTGGCAACCACAAGCCTGTTTTCTATGTCTGTGAGTCTGTTTCTGTTTCGTAGATAAATTCATTTGTGTCATATTCTAGATTCCACATATAAGTGATATCATATGGTATCGTTCTGACTTACTTCACTTAGTGTGATAATCTCTAGGGCCATCCATGTTGCTGCAAATGGAATTATTTTATTCTTTTTTTATGGATGAGTAGTATTCCATTGTATATATGTATCACATCTTTATCCATTCATCTGTCAATGGACATTTAGGTTGTTTCCATGTCTTGGCTATTGTAAATAGTGCTGCTATGAACATAGGGGTACATGTATCTTTTCGATTATAGTTTTGCCTGGATATATGCCCAGGAGTGGGATTGCTGGATCATATGGCAACTCTATTTTAGTTTTTTGAGGAATTGCCATACTGTTTTCCATAGTGGCTGTACCAGTTTACTTTCCCACCAACAGTGTAAAAGGGTTCTCTTTTCTCTACACCCTCTCCAGCGTTTATTTGTAGACTTTTTAATCATGGCTGTTCTGACTGGTGTGAGGTGATACCTCATTGTAGTTTTGATTTGCATTTCTCTAATAATTAGTGATGTTGAGCATCTTTTCATGTGCCTATTGGCCATCTGTATGTCTTCTTTAGAGAAATGTCTGTTTAGGTTTTCTGTCCATTTTTTGATTGAGTTGTTTGTTTTTTGTTGTTCTTACTGAGTTGTATGAGCTGTTTGTATATATTGGAAATTAAGCCCTTGTTGGTCACATCATTTGCAAATATTTTCCCCCAGTCTGTAGGTTGTCGTTTTGTTTTGTTTATTGTTTCCTTTGCTGTGCAAAAGCTTATGTTTGATTAGGTCCCATTTGTTTATTTTTGCTTTTATTTCTATTGCCTTAGGAGACTAACTTAAGAAGACATTGGTATGATTTATGTCAGAGAAAAAGAAATAAAAGGTATTCAGATTCGTACGGAAGAGGTAAAGTTGTCATTATATGCAGAAGGCATGATACTATATATAGAAAACCCTAAAGACTCCACACTAAAACTACTAGAACTGATAAATTCAGCTAGGTAGCAGGATACAAGATTAACATACAGAAATAGGTTTCATTTCTTTACACTAACAATGAAATATCAGAAAGGGAATGTAAATAATAATCCCATTTAAAATCACATCAAAAAATAAAATAAAATAGTTAGGAATAAACCTCACCAAGGAGGTGAAAGACTTTTATGCTGAGAACTACAAAACATTAATAAAGGAAATTAAAGATAATTCAAAGAAATGGAAAGATAGCCCATGTTCTTGGATTGGAAGAATTTATATTGTTAAAATGACCATAGAGCCCAAAGCAATCTACAGATTTAATGTGATCCTTATTAAATTACCCATGACTTTTTTTTTTTACAGAACTAGAACAAATAATCCTAACATTTATATGGAATCATAAAAGACTCAGAATTGCCAAAACAATCCTGAGGAAAAAGAACAAAGCAGGAGGCTTAACCCTCCCAGACTTCAGGCAATACTACAAGGCTACAGTATTCAAAACAGTGTGGTATTGGCACAAAAACAGACATACGGATCAATGGAACAGAATAGAGAGTCCAGAAATAATCCCATGCACCTACAGACAAGTAATCCTCAACAAAGGAGTCAACAATATACAATAAGAAAATATAGTCTCTTCAACAAGTGATGCTGGGAAAGTTGGACAGCCACATGTAAATCAATAAAGTTAGAACACACCTTCACACCATATGCAAAAATAAACTCAAAATGGCTTCAAGACTTAAATATAAGACAAGACACCATAAAACTCCTAGAAGAGAACATAGGCAAAACGTTCTCTGCCTCAGTGTTGATGGCTGCTGACTGGTCAGGGTGATGGTGGCTGAAGGTTGGGGTGGCCGTGACAATTTATTAAAATAGGACAACAGTTAGGTTTGCCATATTGATTGAATATTTCTTTCATGAATGATTTCTCTGTAGCAGGCAACGTTGTTTGATAGCATGTTACTCACAGTAGAACTTCTTTCAAAATTGGAGTCAGTCCTCTCAAGTCCTGCTGCTGCTTTATCAACTACATTTATGTACTATTTTAAATCCTTTGTTGTCATTTCAACAGTCTTCACACCATCTCCATCAGGAGTAGATTCCAGCTCAAGAAACCATTTTCTTTGCTCATCCATAAGAAGCAACTCCTCATTCATTAAAGTCTTATGATGAGATCACAACAACTCAGTCACATCTTCAGGCTCCACTTCTAATTCTACTTTTCTTGCCATTTCCACCACATCTGCAGTTGTTTCCTCTGCTGAAGTCTTGAACCCCTAAAAGTCATCCTTCTTCCACATTCCTATTAATGTTGATATTTTGACATCTTCCCATGAATAATGAATGTTTTTCATAGTATCTAGAATGGCGAATCCTTTCCAGAAGGTTTTCGATTTACTTTGTTGATGTCCATCAGAGGAATCACTATCTATGGCATCTGTAGCTTTATGAAGTGTATTTATTGAATAATAAGAATTAAAATTTGAAATTACTCCCTGATCCATGGGCTGCAGAGTGGATGTTGTGTTAGCAGCCATGAAAACAGCATGAATCTTGTTGTACATCTCTATCAGAGCTCTTGGGTGACTAGGTTTATTGTCAATGAACAGTCATATTTTGAGAGGAATCTTTTTTGCTGAGCAGTAGGTCTCAAGGTGGGCTTCAGATATTCATTAAACCATGTTGTAAACAGGTGTGCTGTTATCCAGGGTTTGTTGTTCCACTTATAAAGCATGGGCAGAGTAGATTTAGTACAATCCTTAAGGGCCCTAGGATTTTCAGAATGGTAAGTGAGCATTGACTTCAACTTCAAGTCACCAGCTGCATTATCCCCTAACAAGAGAGTCAGCCTGTCCTTTGAAACTTTGAAGCAAAGCATTGACTTCTCCTCTCTAGCTATGAAAGTCCTATGTGGCATCTTTTCCAATATAAGTCTGTTTCATATATACTGAAAATCTGTTGTTTAGTGTAGCCACCTTTATTAATTATCTCAGCTAGATCTTCTGGATAACTTGCTGCAGCTTCTACATCAGCACTTGCTGTTTCACCTTGCACTTTTATGTTATGGAGATGGTGTCTTTCCTTAAACATCATGAACCAACCTCTGCTAGCTTCAAAATTTCTTCTGCAGTTTCCTTAACATCTCTCAGCTTTCATAGAATTGAACTGAGTTAGGACTTTGCTCTGGATTAGACTTTGGTTCAAGGAAATGTTGTAGCTGCTTTGATCTTCTATCCAGACCACTAAAACTTGCTCCTTATCAGCATTAGGCTGTTTCCTTTTCTTACCATTCCTGCGTTCACTGGAGTAGCACTTTTAATTTTCTTCAAGAACTTTTTCTTTGCATTCACAATGTAGTTCACTCTTCAGCATGTGAAACCTCTCTTTTGGCCTATCTTGTCTTTCAACATGGTCTCTTACTAAACTTAAACATTTCTAGTTTTTTATTTAAAGTGAGAGATGTGCAACTCCTTCCACTTGAACACTTAGAGACCATTGTAGGATTATTAATTGGCCTTATTTCAATATTGTTGTGTCTTAGGGAATAGGGAGACCTGAGAAAAGGGAGGGAGATGAAGGGGGGACATCTGGTCGGTATATCAGAGCACCACAGCATTTATCTGTTAAGTTGACCATATTATATGAGCATGGTTCATGTCATCCCAAAACAATTACAATAGTAATATCAAAGATCATTGGTCACAGATCACCATAACAAATATCATAATAATGAAAACGTTTTAATATTACAAAAATTACCAAATGTGACATAGAGACAGGAAGTGAGAAAATGCTTTTGAAAAACAAATGGTGCTGATAGACTTACTCTATGCAGGGTTGCCACAAACATTCAATTTGTAATATCTACACAGCACAATAAAGCTAAGTGCCATGAAACAGGGTTATGCCTATATTAAATGTGTAGCCAGAAATTTTGTTTCCATTTTCTAATTAGTGTCAATAGTTGTTCTGGTGATTCTTTTTGATATCCTACATACATCATCTGTCATCTGCATTTAATTACACTTTTGACTCATTTCAATCTTTAAATTTCTCATTTCTTTTGCTTTTGTTAATGCATTGTGCACTATTCAATACACACTGAACAATATTAGTAATAGATGGAATAGTTATCATGTTTCTAACCTTAAAGTAAACGTCATACCTTTTTAGTATGATGTTTTCTATTTGTTATTAGTAGGTAACCATTAAAAAGTAAAGGAAGTTCCCTATTAAGTTTTTCTAGAGATGTTTTATATTTAATCAGATAGAGATGCTGAATGTTGTCAAATGTTTTTCTAATTCTATTGAGATGCTCATTTTTTTTAATTGAATCACATCAATAAATTTGCTGACATTGAAATATTCTTACTGAGAGTTCTGTGGAAATATTCTTACTGAGAGTTCTGTGTGGTCACTTCTATATTTTTGTTTTCATTTTGTTTATCAGTTTTTGTAATATCTTTTTTTTTTTTTTTTTGCGGTACACGGGCCTCTCACTGTTGTGGCCTCTCCCGTTGTGGAGCACAGGCTCCGGACACACAGGCTCAGCAGCCATGGCTCACGGGCCCAGCCGCTCTGCGGCATGTGGGATCTTCCTAGACTGGGGCGCGAACCCGCGTCCCCTGCATTGGCAGGCGGACTCTCAACCACTGCGCCACCAGGGAAGCCCCCACATTCTTGAGTGAGTGGTTTAAGATCTTTGGACATTATTGTCCACTTCTATAAAAATAAGGATAGAGATGAGAATCAGGAATAAAATTCTTTGATGCCTTGATTCCTCAGCTCTTGAGAAGATTACATAAGATATTTAATCAGCATTTCTATTCTGGTCTCTCCATCTTTGTTTCCCAATAAATTCAGTCCCTACATCCTCACCGCTTTCCTCAAACCTCATCCTCCAGATACACTTTCAGGTTCTTTCATGCCTCCGGGTTTTGTGTGTATATACATATATATATATATATATATATACCTTCTGTGTTGCACAACTTTTGTGTTTCAGTTAGTTATTTGACTAACAATGACTGATTTTTACCTCTTGCTAGATTAAAAATAACTGAAATATATTGGAAAGGTATTGTGTAGTTCATAGCATAGACAAAACCAGAGCAGTGCTCTGAATCTGGACAACAGGAAACCCTTGACCATCTTATCCATCTTATCTAAGTTACACATAAAAAATCTACCCCAGTGCCCATTTCAGCAGCACATATACTGAAATTGGAATGATACAGAGAAGGATAGCATGATCCCTAACAAGGATGATATGCAAATTTCTGAAGTGTCCCATATTTTTCTGTATTATATACTTCAAAATTGCTAAGAAACTTGATCTTAAACATTCTCACCACAAAAAAGAAATAAATAATAGTAATGTGATCTTATAGAGGTATTAGCTAACATTATGTGGTGGTGATCATACTGCAATATATAAATGTATCACATCAGCACATTGTACGCCATAAACTTATACAATGTTGTATATCAATTATGACTCAATGTAAATTTTTTAGTTAAAAAATATCTACCCTAAATGATTTCTCCATCACTTTGTCACTCTGCTTAAGATTCAAAATCCCTACAGAAAGATTGTAGTTGGCCTTGCTCATATCAGGTCCTTCACCACCCTTTGGTAGGGTCTGTTCACCTTGACTTGTCATCCTACCAAGACTATTCACAAAGGTGGAGAGTCATTTTCTAAGGAAAAATGTTTCAATGTCAAAGAAGGAATTAAACCTTAATCCTGCCCTTAGGTATGACTTCCCAGATTTTACCACATAGCACTTGGCATAGTTATAAATTTTGTAAAGGAAGAAAAGGAAAGAAGAGAAGGAAGAAGGAAGGAAGGAAGGAAAGAAGGAAGGAAGGAAGGAGAAAGAAAGGGTTAAGGAAAAGAGAGGATGAAAGAAGGAAGGAAGAAAGGAATCTAGAAGAGAATAAATGACAACTCTGTATGATAGGGAAGGCTCTGAGTGGTAACCATCTGAAGAACCAGGCTACCCTGAAGATGATAAATTCCTAATCATGGAAGATTCTTATTACCAGCCAGATGAACATGTGACCCATAGTCCATAGAAAGAATTGAAGCTTTAAAAGGAAATTGAACTGGATGACTTCTAAGTTCCCTTTCAGCCATGAGTTTCTATGATTCCTTGATACAAGATCTTAAATGATGAGGACTCAGTGAGGGCAGCAGGACTAGATCCAAGGGAACAATGAGATCCATATGAAGGTGAGAACTGTGGTTAAAGCATGTGTATCCCTGTGCTTTTCTAAGCCCTTCCTGATTTGGTCAATACCTATGAAGGAACAACCATGCTTCCTTCCAGTGATTTTCCTGAGAGCAGTTGGACTCATTTCTATTCATCAGTGCACTAAAGACATTAGAAAGCTTCTGCGGTAAGATAGCCTTGCAATTTTTGGATGTACATCTGAAGCCTTTAAAAGATAAGAGAATATGTATGTTTAACTCAAAGTCCCTCAGACCTCCTGGGATCTTAGTTTTCAACATCATGAAACCTTTGATATTTGGGGTTGTTTTGCCATTGACAAAACACTACTTTTATTTCTAAAGGGAGGCTGCGAACTTCAGATGGCCTTTTTCAAAGCAAGTAGATTTTAAAAATTTTTGTTTGTTTTTTAATGTAAATAAATTAGAACTTTGCAAATTTGTTTTTTTTTTTCTTTTGAACCAGACACAAATAGAATACTTGCTGGTGTAGGACTCTATCAAATAGCATTTCAGTTTGCTTTAAATGCAAACTTTTAAAATCAAGAATTGAAATCTTTCTTCAAATGCCAAATTGCCTAGAAGTTTCCAGCCTTTGGCTTGCTCTGATATACAAAGCCCTCATCATATATGACAGAAATGAGCTATTATCAAGTATAAAAGAAGCTGTTTATAAAAAAAAAGAGTATCACTACAGAATCAAAATCCCACAAGACAACAAGAAACAAATTATAATTTTAACCATTTCTCTTTTGTAGATAACACATCCTAGTTAACATTCACAGATACTTGGAATGTCATCAGTATTCTAAGCACGAGTATTTTAGTTGTGTCTATATTTCCAATAGATAGGCAAACAGTCAAAAACTGAGATGTACAGATGTAAAACCACAGCACAGAGCCAGGATAGAGTATGGAATTTCTAATTAGGAAGAACATAGAGGAAGCTGCATTTGAAAGGACAGCACTTTGTATTAACATCGCATTTCTTTTGTGTGGCTTGAAGAGGGAGTGGCAGGACTCCAACAAAGGCTAAAGCCAGGGTCCCCACTCCCAGATCTTTTCTTGGTTAGCAGTTGTCAGAAATATTAAATAAATAAATTTCCTAAAGTTACTAGGTGTATTAGGGTGTATGCGCCTGTGTGTGTTTGTGTGTGTGTAGGTATAGGGGGAGGTGTGATTATATCTAAATAGCATCTTACAGAGTAATTTCATGTTTATTCTCTTAGCTAATCTTGAAACTTACCCTGGGAAATCAGGAGGACCCATTGGACGGATAAATATAAAGAGGTATATTTTCACTGTGGCAGAAAGACACATCCAAGGAGATCTGCCTAGTTTTTAGCACAGGTCAAACTGAAAATCACTTTCTCCATCCACAAACTTGTCACTGAGCCTCAGTCTTTCGGGTCTATACTGCCTCGCAGAAGTGTTAAAAGATTACACGAGAACACATATAAATGCATGGCACATTCTAAGTGCTCAAAAATGTGGCTATTAAAATATTCTACTTTCTAGGCTGTCTCCAATACACCAGATTGCATTTTCTAGAATGAATGAGGTTTCTGTGTTATCTCATTTACTGGATCCATGTAGACAGTCACTTTGAATGCACTATACCTACTTGGAACTTGACACACTGGGTAACATGTCCATTAAGTCTTTGTTCAAGGGTTGCCCTGCCCTGCTGCCACCGTTGCCTCTAGTACAGCTTCGCTGCTCTGCTTGCAGAGGGAAAAATAGCCCCAGAAATACACTTTGAATATGAACAAAGAAATGAGGGAGAGGGAGTAAGAGTCCGCAGAAGACAATCACTGCCCTTTTGTCATTTTTCTCTGTCTGACTGCGTGGGTTTGACTGTCTAGTGACTGTGGCTAGTCCTTTAAAAGTGAGCAAAGGCACGAGATAGAAGGTGGAGGAGGAAAGTCAAATGTCTCTTGCAGGTTTGCCTGATTACTTAGATTTGGTATCTTGCCTGCTGCTGAATCTATATTCTCCCTAGCATTGACCACCTATCCTGGTTTTTCAGTGCTGAGAGGTTTCCCAGGATGTGACACTTTCAATGCTAAAAATGGAAAAGGCCCAGGCAAACTGGGACCAGTGTTCATCTTATGCCTGACCCAGATTGTTAAAACCCATAACCTGATGCTTCAGGCCCCACTGGGAAGCTCTTCATCTGCCTCTGCTGGGCAGCCTCAGCCCAGCCTTCTAGAAGCCAACACAGGACTCATCTGCATAACATGATTGGTTCCCTGAGTTACATTCTTCTTACACCGCCACATAATTTGCATGGAAAAAAAGAGTTAATGAAGAGATATTTATAATCACATTTAAATTTTTCTCCCATATTTTCCCTTAAACTTTGGCACCTGCTACCACTTGTCTGCTAGCAAAAAAAACAAAAGGAATCAAAAAGAGCAAACAAATGTTAATGGGAAAACTCAAAAACAGCTGAGATGCTTAGTTTTCAACAGCTTTCTTTTTCCACAAATATGTGGACACAGTTTTGATTCTCTCCTGCATATTTATAACATGGTGATATTTTTTCTGATAGTAAACCTGTTTCTACTTCTTACAGTTGACTGAAAAGTAAAAGCTAAAAATAATGTTAATAAATACTAAGATTTATTGAGTACACCTACTATGTGCTAAACACTAGACTGTGCATTTTAATCAGATTAATTTGTTTACTCTTTACATGGACTTTATGAATTAGGTATTACATCTATTTTATTACTTGAACAAAATGAGGTCCAGAGAGGTGAAATAACTTACTAAAGTTTAATCAAACAGCTAGTAAAAAATAGAGAGCTATGTTTTTGAACCTAGGGTCCAGTGGTCCAGCTCGAGTGTAGTACATTTCCTAGGTGATCACATTAGCATCATCATCTTCAGGCCCTTGGCCTCCTGCACAACCATGAGGACACATGGACTGGAAAACACTGCCTCTAACCCTTCCAGACCTTAGGCCTTTGAAAGCTGTGAGCATTTTTCCCTGTGTGCCTGGAAACTCTCAGAAGAGATATCATGTGAAAAAGATAAAGGTTCTCTAACAAGTCTCAGTTTTCTCATTTTTAAAACTGGGGGCACAATATGTACCACTGCCTCTTTCCTGATGTTGAGGCCTCCACTTTTCATCTCCTGGTTTTGCACCCTAATTGGTTATTACACTACTTATAATCAAGGCGGGTGCGAATTATTCCTTACTCCTGAACAGGGCTTCTGTCCTGAGTCCTTGCGTATGTTTTCCATCCTTTCAAGAAAAAGGAAGGGGACATAACATTTAGTAAAGGTATGGTACGAAATATATTCTATAATATATGTATATATACACATATATCAGATGTGGCAGAATAACTTTATTATTTCATGAAGTCCTTCTGTCACTCACAATATGCATTGAGTTTTATGTAACAGAAGTCCAACTACAGTGGTTTAGCCAAGTGGCAATTTTAATTGTCTCCTGCAACAAGATGCCTGCCAGGGCTAGTATGTAAGCTTTGTGCTTCACTGGAGTTGCGGCTGCTAGTCTCCATCATTGCCTCCATGTTCCAGACAAGAAGAAAGAGAAGATCAAGAGCAAAGGGTGAATGCCCGCTGAGTTTGCCTGCATTTGAAAAGTTTTCTCCAAAGCTCCAAGGAGTGACTTTCATTTTTATCACATCATTAAGAACAGTGTCACCAACTACAAAGGAGGCTGGGGGATTCGGTGGTTTCGGCTGGGCATATTGCCACCCTGAACTTAATTAGGGGTTTGTTAGCAAGGAAGAAGATGAAAGCAGATATTGAGGAAGCTCCCAGAAATGTCCAGAGCAGTATGCCCCAAATTCAGTGAGCACAAAGTGATTTAAATTATCTGTCTTTACCTGTTTCATAGAGATGAAGAAGCTTAGCCCAGGTTACACAGCCACAACGCACTCTGTCTACCTCCTTCCACTCTGTTACATCATTCTTCAGGGTCTTTGCCTCTAACTTCATCCTTCCTGAAGAAGTTGGAAGGGAGAAGGATCTTCTATTTTTCTTGCCTGAACATCATGGAGGATTTGGAAATATAATTTTTATGTGTACCTCGTAGGCTCTAGAAATAATTCCAGGTACCTGTGTTCTTTGCTGAGGATTCTGTATTCAGACTTAGCAGTCCTTCCGTGGCCCCATAGCTGATAAGCACAAGACTTGGGGTTCAATGGCAGGTAGGTCAAGTCCCTTGTCTTTTCATCACATAGTGTAACCACCCCAAAATATTTAACATTTAGTAGAAGCAATCTCAAAGATGGAACTACCTTCAAGATCTTCCAGACAGTGGCCTCATATCCAGTCCAGGTGTGGATTATTTTCAGTGTGGTCCTCAATTAGAGCAGGAATCTGAGACAGCAAAAGATGTTCTCTTTTCTCCCCTTTCTACTCTGAAGTGTTGTAGAAGCCCAATAATAAAACTCCTAATCCTAACGTAGGTCTTAATGCATTTCACGCATATCATCTCCTCTTGGTTCTTCCAACAGCCCCGAACAGTGGCCCAGGCAGGGACTTAACTCCTGTGTCTGGATGAAGAAGTGGCCGTTCGTGCAAAAATAACAGTTGAGGTCACAACCTTGAACCTATTTTTTGAATCTTAACTTTTGTGTTTCTTCCATAAGTTCAGTCTCCCAGATCCTTCATAAAGAAGCTTTCAGGAGGAATATAAAGTGAAGTTGCACTTGGTGAAATCATATTTTTATTAAGCAGTATCTAAATTAATATATAATTTCTTTGCCAATCTGGTGTCAGGACTTCTTCGAAACACTCAGATTGTTTTCCTTTAAAAAATTAATATTCAACTTATTAAGAAAAAACAGTTATGCACTAAAGAATCATGTGACATTTTTTAGATTAATCTTTTGCTGAAATGTGTCATTATATTAAAATAGGCAATTAATAGCTAATTGTGATTCACATCAAATATTTTATTTTAAATGTGCGACATATTGGAAATGAAGTCTAAGGGCTCCGTCATCATCCTTGTCGCTAGCATTATTGACAGAGATTTGTTGAACACCTGCTATGAACAAGACCTTGCAGCACATCCTGAGTACAAAAGTGTATGTGTCTACTAGATTGTAGATTTCCTTGACCGCCAGGTGGAACATAGTGCCTTGCACATAGCATGAGTTCAAATATTTATTGCACTGACAAACACATGAAGGATGGAAGAAAGGAAGGATATACTCATTCACTTGGGGAAGATGGTCTTCCTTCCTTTCCTAATGTGTATTATTAGAGTACCCTGACAAAACAGTTGCCGAACAAGAGACTTTATCCCTCTCCTCTGAGCCTAGCAGAGTGTACAGCACTTAGGTTATGCTCAACAAATTGTTGTTGGATGAATAAATGGATGATAAATACGTATTTCTATACCGTTAAATGTCTTCATTAGTCTCCATCCTGCCCAGGTCCCTTGCTCTCAGAAGAACACTTGCATATTTTGTCATGTGTGATTGGTTAAAAGACTTTGACCTTATCCCTTCTGAAAGTGACTTCCTTTCAAGCTCTAATCTTGCTTTCACATGCTTCTCTTCATGCAGCCAACCCACTTGTGCAAGGGAATTGGAAAGTCGGTAGCATCGTAAGGAAAAACTGGTGTGTTGAAAGGATGGGCATCCCGTCCTTCTGCACTTTCTGATCTTTCCCTTTTCCTCAACACACTTCTCTGCCCACCAAAAGTCCTTTTGTCCCTCCCTAATTAGTTATGGATAAGAAATGTAGATATGCCCCTCTGTGGTCTTTAATAAATTAATCCCTCATGAAAGATCTTACTGTGGCATAAAAACAAAAGGTTGCAAAAGGTTGCAACAAAAGGTTACCATCTTTGTTATCAGAATCTGGGAATTGAAAACTGGCTTCTCCTGGGATTCCTATGCTGCCTTTGTCTGGGAATACATTTCACTGGCATAGGAATATATTTCAGTGCTAAAGGAGATAATGAACAATATCAGGTGATTAGAACAGAAACTGCAGGTGATAAAGAGGAATTTAGTAGAAACTGACTTCTCTTAACTCTTCAGAAAAGTGAGCTATTAAACTGCTGTGGGACATTTCAAGTACAACCAAGGATGCCTTAATTTGAGCCTGAGACCTGACAAAAGTACATGATTGTGAGTAAAGACACATGGCTTATTCTCAGATGAATCATCAAAGCAAAGTAAAGACGATTTTAGGAACCACAGATGTCGTCGTCCTCAGAGACCCACTCAAAGCCACACATAGTTAAAAAGATACATACACACAGGAAAACACACACACGTGTGTGTGTATGCACATATGTATATATGCAATCATTATTCCTTACAGTAATCACATCAGGGAGGCACTACCATATTTACCATGTTTCATCCATACTAAGATGCATGTCTTTTCATACTTTCACATCTTTGAATTTGGAATGGATCTTAAAATATCTTAAAATCTCTGCGGGCTGCTATTAAAGATTTTCTAGAGACGTCAGCTTCCACTAGTCACATGGCAGGCGCTGTCAATATAAGCCCACTTTAAATTTTCTGCTCAAGAGTTTTTTGCTTTTTGTTGGGGATGAGAGGTTATACACAGGGTTTACAGTGCAAATCCAGAAGGCAATATGGCCTGAGCACTTGTGGTTTCAGTTCTTAAGAAAGATGCCCACTCCGCCACCAAGACTGAGGCATGCACGCTTCCTGGTTGTCTCATTATCTCACTTACCTGGAGGGCATAGTCCTTTAGTATCCCAGATTTATGTGGGGGTCTTCTATCAAGCTCCTTAGCTAGAACATTTTTCTTTCTTAGCGGAACATAAAGTAACTGCATGCCAGAGACTAGCCAGAGCAGTATTACTACCCCCTTATATCCATGAGGAAACCGAGGCTTAGAGAATTTAAGTAACTTTCCCCACATCACGTTGGAAAGTAAACTTGGGATTTAAACCCATTTCATCTTGATTCAATACGCTTTCTGGTGTACCACTTTTTACCGAAAAACAGCTGTGTGACTGGTAAACCATTCTCCCCACTGAGCACGGATTTTCTCATGTAAGAAATGAGAATGGATTGAGTAGAAGAATTTTAAAAGGAAGCAGCATGTGTTGCTTACATTTGTATAATACAGGTGTTTATGCTTTTTTAGTCATCTAGCAATCAAATGAACAGTTAGGTTTCATTTAATCTACCTTTATAGATGATGAAATTAAGACAGACAGGTGGAGAAACATGTCCAATTTCACACAGAGAGTTAGGGGCAAAGCTGATAGTTGAACCCCAATAAGCCTGACTCATGAGCCTTGCTGAGTCATACTGTTTCTCAGAACTTGTAGTCCAAATGCTCTTCGCTAAGAAACGTAACTCCTTCCTGCAGAGTTTGATTGCCACAGTGGTATTATTGGCGGTGCCCTTGGGCCACATTATCAATGTGCTTTGTCCTTTCTGCAAGTGGCTCACTGGCTATTAGGGGCTCCCTTTGTGCTCTAGCTAGATTTGGCTCCACAGGAAAAGCCTAGGCAGAGGGACTGGAGAATCCAATGGAAGACAGATGGTAGGGTAGCTCCCAGCAGCCTGCTGCTGTCATCACAGGCTTTTTTCCTCTCTTCTGTACCATTAATCCAGGCTGCTACCGCACAGGGCCAGGATCTAAGGTCCTAAAGTTTGGGAGCTGTTTGAGTTCTTAGTCTCTGCCTCTTATAGATGTCTACAACTTTGGAAGCGGTTCTCCAGATTTTCCCTTTTCAGGAAATGTTTTTCTAAGAGCTAGAAGATGCCATCTGTGCTGACATTTCATACCCTGCTTAAGAAATAAGTTGATGCCTACAACCATCCTTGCTCACAGATGTGCTGTCCCCTTGACCAGTCCAAGTTCCAGGCATAATCCCATTGAAAATTCATAGCTCAGCAGTGAAGCCCCAAACTAGGGGCATGTGGAGGGAGATTCCAGGAGACGCCTAGCTAAGTTCGTTGTCTGTGAAGGTGGACCGTTCTTTCAGAGACAGATTTACATAAACCGAGCTCATGGAGATTATTGCAGGGGGGTAAAACTTGCCACTTCAAAATGTCTCTTTGGCATGAAGATTATTTCGAGCCGAAGACAATCGAGGCCCAGAAGACTCAGGAAGAAACTTTGACCTTCACCCTAACTGCCTGAAGAATTTAGATAGAGTGTAGAGGACCTGTTAAAAGAGTAGAGCTATCACTAGAGATATATTCAAGGAGTATGGGCTGGGTGTGGTGGGGGAAACTCTTAGAGACCAGAGTGCACTGTGTGTCCCGTTGTCTTTGCATGATCCAGCAAACATTTATTTACCAAACATTTGCTTTTTCATCTCCATGTCAATTGCCTTCTTCCGCTTGGACGTCTCAAACCCCACTCTCAACATCCTCTTTTGTCATCAGCTGAAGATGGTATTTAAATGAAGGTTTTGACCATTTTGACAGGTTAGGTGCTCACTGCCCGTTTGCACAGAATTGCAAATTCTGCGAGGGAGGCTTAAAACTAATCATGAATGTGCATTTTATCCAGTGTGCTTAAGGGAATTCCAGATGACAAGTTCTTCAGGATATTTGCTCTTAAAAAGTATATTTTAAAATTCATAAAATCAGTATGATCCATTTCAGAAAGTTCACTAGGTAAAAAAAAAAAAAATCCCCTATATTGTAAATCCCATAAGACAGCCCCGTTGTCATTTTATATATTTAATTATATCATTTTTCCCAAGTATAACACAGTTAAAATTATAATGTACACATACATATTTCAAAATTATTTTTTATTGTTACTTAATATATTATAAACATTCTTCTATATTGTCATACAGAAATTCTCTAGTACAACATGCAAAGCCCTTTATGTTCAGTTTCCCTCTTTAGTCTCACCTCTCTCTACCCCAGTGTCACACTCTACTCCATCCATATTGAACAACACATGGTTATTGGACATTACCCACTTCCCAACCCACCTCTCACTCTGCCTTCACCTGCTGTATCAGCTGGCTTACAGGCAGGAAACAGAATCCACCTGTAATTGTTCAAATGAAGAGGCTTTTAATATAAGAACTACTTACTGAATGTTAGGCAGGTTTAAGGGAACAAGAAAAGGATGATGAGGAAATAAATAGTGAGATACTCAGAAACTAGCAAGTTGGGAAGTTCTTATTCCTCGTAGGGCCAAGTAGTCTGGGGACAGCTGAGGACAGGAACCTAGAACCCCAGAGAAGGAGCCACCTGGAAAGTGCTATAGTCATGGAGAGATGAAACTGATTGAGATGTGATATCACAGCAGGGAGGGAGCCGGGTAGAAACACCCCATTTCTCTTTCCATCAGGCCTCTTATTTCCTATCAGTATTTCCTACTGGCTAAACCCTAAGCAGAAACTGAAGGGCAAGGAAACACCAGTGCTATATTCTGCAGATGTCATCTGGTAGGGCCAGAGCCGCAGGTCAGAGATGGACAGAGAATGGACAGGAAAGGGGAAGCCCAAGAGACAATAACCATTATTCCTCCCTAATTCTGATTTATCCTCCAGGCTTCAGATTAGATGTTCCTTTATCAAGGATGTGAGAATGGGTTAGTTTCCTCTCTATGTTCTCACTGCTTCAGTGTTCACCTCGAGATAACACATTTCATACTTGATTATAATTACTAGCAAGGCAACGCCATATCCTGTTTAATATTATTTAACCAGTAGCAAGGAGAGTCTTGCATACAATAGGCATCCAGTGAATATTTGCATGCTCACCATTTCTAAAGTCTTCATAAAATTTGTTCTAGGAGCTGGACCATAATTGACTTAGTCTTTCTCTTCTATTGCATTTTAAAAGTTTTAAACTGTATCTGGTTCATTATTTCAGTGTTAGCATGATTTCTCTGGTTGAGTTGTAAACTCTCTGAAGGCCAGAGGCTATGTTAATACACATCTCTCTGTATGTCTCTAATTCTAGTACACACACAGACATACACACACACACACACACCACATACAGTACACACACAGACATACACACACACACACCACGTACGCACCACACATACACAACCTTTCAAGCTTTGGTAGACATGGGATCAGAAACTGCCTAAAGTGGGCAGGAATCTCCAGTTTCCCAAAACTGTCTCCACCTTCTCCTCATAGCTCCCACCCCAGCATCTCTGTATTCACATGCACAAAGAAAATAGGATTCATTAGCCCAACCATCCCAGAGCCTCATGCCAACAAACCAACAAACCAAAAAAAAAAAAAAATTACTACAGCCCCACCTGGCACTGACTGCCCTCTTTCTGGCACTAGGTAAGAATCTGACCCCACCCTTGAACTACTCCTACCCCTGCTAACATCCTGTTTGACTAGACCACACTAATTCTTACTTAATGTGCTGCCCGAGGAGATTTTGTGAGAGTGGATAGAAAGAACAAGGCATTGGGAGTTGGTAGGTCTGACTTCCTACTGTTCCTCCTCTAGGGACTCACTGAGAGGCCCTGGACACACAGTGCCCCTCTCTGGGTTTCTCCCTTTCTACGATAAGACACCATTTCTGTGGTCTTATTGATTTCTTCCCAGAAGGTAAGGGCTGGGTTCAAACCCTATCTTGCTCATATGTAAACTGGGTCTTCTTCATCATCCTATTTTCTCTCTTGGCTCCCCTTTAAACTGGAATCATGAAACTGAGTTCACAGACTTTTGTTAAGGTTAACTAAAGATAGATGGCAAAGTAGCTGTTCGAAAAAAGATAGTAGAGGGCTTCCCCGGTGGCGCAGTGGTTGAGAGTCCGCCTGCCGATGCAGGGGACACGGGTTCGTGACCCGGTCCGGGAGGATCCCTCGTGCCGCGGAGCGGCTGGGCCCGTGAGCCATGGCCGCTGAGCCTGCGCGTCCGGAGCCTGTGCTCTGCAACGGAAGAGGCCACAGCAGTGAGAGGCCCGCGTACCACAAAAAAAAAAAAAAAAAGATAGCAGTGATGTGGTCATAGATGTGGTTGAAATAGTAAGATGGTTCTGGGAGGATATTGTGAGGATGGGCATGGGAAGCAACAGAGTAAGGAAAGGGGATGAAGAGGGAGAAAGAATCACAGAAAGAAAGGAAGGGAGGGAGGGAAGGAAGGAAGGAAGGAAAGAAGGAAGGAAGGAAGAGAAAGGGGATGAATGGGGAGAGAGAGAGGAGTTTGGAGACAATTTATAGATACGTAAGAAAATATAGCCTAAGTCAATGCTTCCCAGCAGGTGTAGCCACAGTCCAATTTAGCTACCTAAGCTTTAAGGTGGCCTGACTTCATCATTTGGCATTCTAAATAGGCATGTAAATGACTCAGCATGGGGGCTGCAAGTCGGAGGCAGCTTTCGGCAGAGGTAATAATGAAGTGAATCCCATTAGTGATGGAAAGGCAATTAAGAAAAACCCCAATGAAGCTCCAGATCTGAGCATGTAGCTCAAAGATTGGGATTTTGGAGGAAAAAAGGTTAAGCACCGGGAGGCTATTTGTAATGACTTTAATTAGATTGAAAATGAATTGTTTTGCTCTTTTCTTCTCCCTTCAAGTTTGCCTTTTAGGTAACAGAGCATCTGTAACAACACTGAGGTGCACTTGTCAGTCGCAGGCGGTGTTTAGTGAGTGAGGGTGATTTCATAATGTGCTTGTGCTCTCTATAAGAACGTGAGGAGTCCAGCCATTTCAGTCACCACACCCCAGTGGATAGACTGTACAGTTGTTAATAAGGTGGATCTTTGTTTGAGTTGACCATATTATCAGGACATTTACTCCCTAGCAAGACTCAGGTTGAAAATTCCCTTCTACCTCTAGAAATATGTAACATGTCATGGATTTTGGCAACCCAAATTATTGTCAAACACTGTGATTTGAGAGACAAGGGAGCTCACATTGGATGTTGATATTTAGAAACCTGGTAGAATGAAAGAAAGATATTGCATAAATCACCTTCAATCTTAAAATTCTATATCATCTTTATTGATATCAACAGAGAGAAGAAACATCTATTACTATTATTATAGATATCATATTACATAGTAATTGGAATTTACAAAGTAATATGTCTTGTCTCATTCTATCTTCGAAAACAAATTTTGATTGAGGTATGAATATCCCTATTATACAGATAAGGAAGCTGAATTGATAGCAGGTTAAATGATTTGCCCAATGTTGTACCAGCTAATAAATTGGCAGAGACAATACACAAACAGAAGCTTTATAAACCTATTGTCCACATCACCCCCATGTAATATGGGAGTTAACCTTAGAGGTGGTTCTATCCAGCAAGTGAGAAGCAAATGTCCAGTGACTTTTCTGCTGCTATTTCGTGTATAGGTAGAACCAGAGCCTGACTTAGGTCCCCCGAGTAGATCTGAATGGGTCCATGTAGAGGAAAAGAGGAAGAAATTCGGCCGTGGCTCATAACAGGGTTTTATTATCCCAGTGATAGAAAAGTATCCGTTATTTTTAGATTGAAAGTAACCTGGAGGTTGGACAGCCCTCGCCTAACTGGTGGATACATTTCCATGGCAACCGATTATTAGGCAGAGATGGTTTCCGGAGGCAGACAGTCTACAGAGCACCGATTCTCAGCCCTGGCTACACATTACAATCACTGGGGAGCGTTTAAAAAATACTGAGGCCCGGGGTCTACCCCTAGAGGTTCTGATTTAATTGGTTTGGAATATAGTCACAGCATCAAGATTTTTTAGGTTACTCAAAGGAGTCTAATTGTGACACTTCATTGAGGACTGCTGTTATAGAATGTGATTTTTAAATATTGTATGCAGTTATAAAGATAATGTACCACCTGGGAGAATTTCAAGGGGTTTCAGCCAGTTCAGCTCCCTGTTCTTTTTTCTTTTCCTTCCTCCCTTCCTTCCTTCTTCCTTCCTTCCCTCCTTCCCTCCCTCCCTCCCTCCCTCCCTCCTTCCTTCCCTTCTTTCCACAAATATTTACTGAACACTCAGTTTGATACATTGCTCAGTGCCTCCCTTACACCCATCATTATAGTTTAAACCTCATCTTCTTGAGCCTGGAATATTTGCCAGCTTTCTAACTGGCCTTCCTTCCTCCACTTAGGGTCCCTACACCCGGTCCCACACAGTTCTCAGCATATTTCTTCAAAAATGCTTCACTGCTTATAAGTGATAACATAGAGTATGTGTCTTTCCCTATCTGACTTATTTCACTAAGCATAATACTCTCTAGGTCCATCCACATTGTTGTAAATGGCATTATTTTATTCTTTTTTATGGTTGAGTGATATTCCTTTACATATATATATATATATGTACAAGTATATATGTGATATATGTATATATATATGTGTGTGTGTGTGTGTGTGTGTATCACATCTTCTTTATCCATTCATCTGTTGATGGACACTTAGGTTGTTTCCATATCTTGGCTATGGTAAATAATGCTGCTATGAACATTGGGGTGCATGTATCTTTTTGAATTAGTGTTTTCATTTTCTTCAGATATATACACAGGAGTAGAATTTCCTGATCATATGGTAGTTCTATTTTTAGTTTTTTAAGGAACCTCCATACTGTTTTATATAGTGGCTAACAAAACAGAAATAGACTCACAGATATAGAGAACAAAGTAATGGTTACCAGTGAGGAGAGGGAAGGGGGGTGGCACAAGATAAGGGTATGAGATTAAGAGTCACAAACTACTATGTATAAAATATTGGGTTGGCCAAAATGTTCATTTGGGTTTTTCTTTAACAACTTAGTAAGTAACAAGGATGTACTGTGCATCAGAGAAACATAGCCATTATTTTGTAATAACTTTAAATGGAGTACAATCTATAAAAATATTGTCATCATGTTGTATACCTGAAACTAATATAATATTGTAATCAAATATACTTCAATACAAATAAATGCTTCACTGCTTAAAAATTCTCAGTAAATCTGATAATCATATACAGGCTAAACATGAGACTTCATAGTATGGCATAAAACGATCTTACAATCATGTCCCTGTTTGTCTGTTTAATTTTAACTCCCCAAATAAGCAAGTGACACTGAGTTTGGAGCCCAGCAGGAAGACCAAGATCTCTTAACATCCATGGGAATACATACACCATTCTGCCCAGCATTTCATGAAACACTGGATTTAGTTTTGAAACTGGTAGTAGGAAGAAATAAACCAATGATTAAAAATGCTTCTGATTGCCCTGAAACTCGGTCCTTAGAGGCAAATAAGTAACAGCCATTATACATCTCTTGGCAGAAGCTGCTTTTCTGAGGGAGTGAGGCGATGGTTGGAGCACTTGAACTTCTCTTCCATTAAAGGTAAGAGCAATATTGCAAGTGACAGTTCCTTGGGATCTGATTTTTTGGTCATTTTTTAATTTTAAATTTTTTATACCCTTCGTTAGAACATAACTATAATTGGCTTCCCACAAAGCACTGAAGAACTTTCCAATTGTGTTGTATTCTGGTATTTTAAAAGGGAAAATGTCAAGAGAGGAAAATGAAATCTCTTTCTTTGGACAACAGCACTGGTCACTGAAAATTATGCTATTTGAGCTGGATCTTGGCCAGGCTTCAGAGAGAAGCCTGTGACATGCTCAGTCATGGGGAAAGGGGCCATGCTTGACTTGGTGGGCACAGGTTAAAGGACACCAGACTGTATCCAGAGGGATTTAACAACTTGTGTTTGGTCTGGACAAGCTTTGACATCCAAGGATGTCTGATCTAAGGTGTAGGCCATTTTTTTTTTTTTTTAATAGCAATGCTTTAAGTGGCAGCATCTGATCTTCAGCTGCCAGTTTGAAGTTGAGGACTGGAGACTGTAAACTCCAGGGAAGTAGGGTAAGTTTAAATGAAGGACTGTGATCCTGAAGAAAGGAATTAGAGCAAAAGCAGATCAAGAATAAAGCTCAGTTGTACGTCTGATGTGAACAAAGCAGGCACTGGAGGGATGCTTAGAGGATGGGTTCCCTGAACTCATCCCAGAGTTGTGTATCAATCATAGGATAGAAAACTAATTCTAAATCCCATTTTCTTGGGAGTCCTGGAGCTGCCAACACACTCCACTTAGTGATTGGTAGTGTTGCGGAGGTTAATTTTCTTTGTGTCCGATGTCCTCGTCTGTAAAACGGGGTGGATGGTGAGGGCACCTACCTCACAGATCTGGGTGCTGGGAAAACATGGCCAAGCGTGGCCATCACTCCTCTCAGTGACCGACTGACCACACTGAATGACTCGGGCAAAACTGCTTCCATTTGGTGATGTGCGTTTTGACTGTAAAATATTACTTGCAAATAGTGCTATGGTGTGGCATACAGTATACAGAAACAATAAGCAGTATAAATTGATCATTCATAACGTAAGTTTTTTTTTTTCTTTCCACACATTCCCTTTCTGAAATGCCAAACCTGGCATCAGTCCTCTGGGATACTGGTATAATTACATGATTTTGTATTCGAAGAGTTGCTTCTTATTTAGGTTGCATGAGTGTCAAGTTTGGGCCTTACTTTTGGTTTGCTTTAGGTTGGTTTTGGACATTTTGACTCTTAACAGCAACTTCCATTCAGAAAAGAAATGCAGTCAGGTGAGACTAGATTTGCCACCAGTGCACCGCTATATATGGCATATGAAAGTAATAGCCCAAGTGTATTTGGAAGTACTCGGGATAACAAAGTACATGACCTACCTGAACAAATGTGCAGAAAATAGTTCTCTGAGCTCCTGTGTGCTCTGACCCTTAGAAAGTAGGTATCGTTAAACCACGCTTGCAGGTGAAGAGTATGCTCCTAAAATTCACCCAGGCAGGCTGGAGTTGCATTGCTTTTAGAAAAGATTCGAAAGCCTACCAGTGTCTAGATAACCCCTTGGGATGGAGCAAGGCCAGCAGGTTCTAACATCTTGAGAGGTGGTGGTGAGCATGAAATGAGATAGAATATATGGGCACATAACAGTGTGTGTAGAATATACATGCAAGTTTCAGAGTTGAGCATGGGGAGAAAGTTAAGGTTCCCTAGGATGGGCATGTAAGAATCTCCAGGTGATCATGCGTAGTCAGGAACCAAAGCAGTGTAATGGATTATTGCATTGATTCGCTTTGTGGCACAATTTAAGCATACTTACAAAACACTAAAGGGAGGAATAACATTCTTTAGGTTCACAGACAGAACAGTAGATGAGAAACACTGCAGTAAGCACTCTCCAGGCTCTGCCTATACTAGGCTTTAGGCATGATGCCAAGGGAGTGGGCAAGGAAACCAAACTCAGAGACAGCATGAACTATCTCCTTCATCTCAGCTTGCTTCTAGGACCATGGTTCTTACACTTGAGCCTGTATCAGAATCACAGGGAGGGCTTGACAAAACACAAATGTGGATCTCTACCGCCAGAAGTCAAAACTGAGTAGCAGACCTACTACTCTTTAATACTCTTTCTCCTGCCCTTTCTATATCCTAAAAGGGTGCATATGGGGTAGATGGAAACCTTTCTGCTAATCAGCTAATGAAACAAACTCCTAGAAGACTCATAACTCCAGTCTTTCACATATACAGACATCTGAATTCTTGCTGAAACACCCAAATTATTACCGATATAAAACTGAGGCTTGTAGAGATGACGTGAATCGTCCACATTCACACTAGGTGGCAGAGGTAGGACTTAAACCCACATCTCTTGACACTAGATCCGTGATTGCTTATAAAACACTACTTATGGTTGGGAGTTCTGGGCTGAGTGACTCTTTATGACCAAGATCATAATGAAAATAGGAATTTACACTGTAATTCCACTCTAGCACAAACAGCAGGAAGTGAAATTAAGTTAAGGAAAGCTCATGGCCTTCACTGTCAGTGAGAACATCAACAAATCTCTTTTGGAGGCACTCAGTCTAACCAGGCAGACTTATCTCTCCTTCTTGTCTTTATTTCACCAGGGCCACCTGGCTGCATTCTGTTTTACCGGAGACTTTGGGGTAGTTTGAGTTGTTTTTCTCTGTTAAAAAAATAAACCATAAAAGTCTCAGTAGATTTTATTGATGAAGGAAGATAAATTTGCAAAATCATTGAAATCAGTCATATTCAGGTTTACACCTTTATAGCCATCAGTCTACTTGTGATCGTATCAAATACTAACTTGTCTTTTCCCATGCAATGGCTAAAATAAACAAATGACAAACACCAAGAGGAATGAGTGAAAGCAAGTATGTTTCTTATTGGCTCTCTGCAAGTTTCATCTTGGTTCATGTTTCCCCACAGACCCTTCTCTAAGTTATTGTTATTTTTTTAATCAAGATCTATTTACCCAAGATAATTTAATCCTCAGAGTAATTTTGGTGACAGCTGTTCTAATAACATTTATTTGACATCTACCATCTTGAACCTGGAATGGCCATGAAGTGCAGTAAAAGGAACCCTTGGACTAAGACATGGAGACCTTTGTGTTGAGTTGGGGCCTTTTGCTAACTAATTTCTGCCAATATGTCATTTCTTGGATCCTTGATTCTTTCATCTCTAAGCTAAAATAATTGCATCGACCCTGACCAGGGTTGGAAGGAAGAGTTTGCACTCAGCAAGGCATTATTAATAGTTCTCAATAAGGAATAGATTGAACACTTTCCTCTCATTCACTCTTCCACATGCCCATCTGGATAATTTTGGCTTATTTTTCTCTCTCTCAAAGGAAGCAGAAATGCACTGCTAGTTCATTCCCCAGGAGCAGTTATGTTTCCCAGTGCAGGAAGCAACTTAATATACATGAACAGGAGTTGGCCTGGAGGGTGGCACAGACCTCAAACAGTGAGGTCCAGCCAGAGCGTGATGACTCATCTTATTCTTCTGCAGAATTCTTATGGAGAAAAACATTGTCGTCTCCGCTGACTTGAGTTGAAAGAAAATGGGATGGATTGTAGAAACTCCATGAGACTATCAACTCTAGGCTGCAAGTGTAAATCTAGCCCATAAGTCGACTTCTCTGTTAATGCCATACGATCCACCAGGGAAAGTGATGGACGCTTCACGTCCATTATTGATTTGAGTTATTGCTGCAACCTTGCAAATTACGTATTGGTATTTTTACATCACCAGTGCAAAAACTAGATTTTGGTAAGATAAAATAGCCTGCTCACAGTCACACAGGCTTTGCCCGCATCTCTGGGGCTCCACTGGTAGAAAAGCAGTGCATTAGAATGGTTCGGAGTGCATACCATGGGTTTCAGTCCCTACTTTGCAACTTAAAAGCAGTGTGTTTAAATGTATTTGATTTATCTGTGCCTCAGTTCCGTTTGTTGTAAGATGGGATGGTAACATTTCATAGGGGTAGCAAAGATTAAATTAGTTGAAACTTGTAAAATGCCCAGTACCTACAAGCCCAAATCCTAATCGGCTGTTATTTAGCATGTATAGTAGTTTTATCCCCCTAACTCTGAGTTCCCATGAAGTTAGTCATTTATTCAGGAAAGCTTTACGGAGCATTTTCTGTTTGTCCAGGCACTGCGCTAGGAACTAGAGATCCTCCTTCTTGGAGGTGATGTGATTTTGATAAGGTGATGTGACCTCCCCTTCCATTAGTTCAGAGTTTTGTAAGGGGTCAGAATATGTTACCGTAAGTTACGTTCTCCAACAGAGGCATGATTATGGAGTAGTGAGGGGAAGGAGGGAGAGATTAAATAGGCTCGGAGGGATCTGGCAAATCCCCACAGAATTTATACTTTTTTAAAGTTGGAACTTGAAATATTTATTCAATGCAACCTAAAGATCAATAATGGACATTACAGAAAGACTGACCACATCAGTGAAGCCACAAAGGCACACAACTACATCGCATGTTTAGAGAATTTACAAAAGGAGAAGAGCAATGAACAGAAAAAGAAGTAGAGGTGAGGGCAGAAATGTTAGTGAGGCATATTGCCAGCCATGCTAAGGAATTAATCTTAAGAACCATGGGAAAACTCTGAATTGTTTTAAATAGAGAAGTACCACCATCAGACTTCCATTTTCCTTTTCAATTGTTCTTACTCTTCCACTCTCTACCACATCTCTTCCCCCCGTTCCATCACAAATAAGATTTATTTTATTACATGAGAAGATCACGTCAATGTGGGAAGACGGGGCTGGGGTAGAGAAGTGTAAGGGGAGAAGTGGTATTTGAAATGAGTTTAGAAAGTAATTTCATGGTAGAATCAGCAGAATTTTTAAATTAATTGAATGAAGAGTGGAAGAAAATCAAACATAAACAACTCCAAGGTTTTCATGTTGTTACACAGGGTTAAGTAGATGGGAGTGTCAATCACAGAAATAAGGAGCACAGGAAAAGACGTGAGTTTGAGACAGAAAGATGCTCCTTTGGCTATGTAGCATTTAATGTACATTCAGGGTCTCTAATAGGCTTTGGGAGATATGTTATAAAGCATTTCACTTTAGACAAACTGGAACGGCTAGGTCAGTGTTTTGAACATTTACAAGTCACTGAACAAACATTTGCAATAATGAATGGAAGAGTGTGTTAATACTTGAATGGATGAACTTCTGCATGAGTGAGTAATTGATGTTTGAAAGAATGTGGGAATGAACAAATAAACATTTGAAAGAATTCATGGGCATGCCATTGCTATTCCTACCAAAAATCCTGAAGCAGATTTGAGAGTTGGTTTGTATATTTGCAAAAACCCACGTATTAGTAGAACTGCCTCAGCCTAACCAGAAATGCAAAAACAAACAAACAAACAAACCTTAAATCCAGTTATTTGTTAGACTTAGCTGACCTTTGTTGAGCACATCTTTCACATACTAATCACAGCATTTCTGTAGCGTGTCAGTCAGAAGAGGCTTAAAAAAGACTTAGAGGACTCCAAAAAGATCCAACACAGTTTCTATTTCTGTCAATCAAAATCAACAAGGACAGTATCAAAACTGAACCAGGAATATTCAAAGGTGGCCTCTGCAGCTCTCTGATGGCTTCCCCCCGAAACAGCCCCTCCCATTGTCTCCCCCCTGCTGTAAGCCAACAGATGTCCACATGGACTTAAACATTCCCAGCTCAGGGTCAGAGGACTGCAGTTTTTGCACTGCTCTGACGTTTCCATGAACAAATCCAATCACCTCTACAGTTCTCAGAGTTCTTATCTTTAAGAAAAGACAGATTAAGTAGCTCTGTCATAATCAACCCAGGGTTTTGATAAAATCTTAAAGGCATATTTGTTCATTGCTTTTTTGTATTTATTCATTCATTCAGCAAGTTTTTACTGAGGACCACCAGTGCTGGGTATAGGGGCTACAGAGGCAAGCAAAACAAGTGTGGTGCCTGTCCCCACATGGCTTATAGTTTCATACTGGGTCCAAGATATTTGGGAGTATTTACAACAGCTGGCTGAATGCCATCCACTTACCTATGACATTCTCATTGAAAACTCATTGGTTTTATTGCTTTGGGGCTAAAATTTAATCAACTCAGTAAATTCTACTCACTTGGTTAATCCCATCGTATCTGTAGCTGGAAAACTCGAGTTGCCTGCACGTACACTTGTGGGTATGAGAAGGTAGCAGAAATGCCCATGATGTACACTGTATTTGGAGCCTTTGGCTTATTTATGTAATTGCTAAGGCCGTGAAGTATGCCCGGTGTATAGGGGACTTGGGCTCCAGTGTCAGGATAACCCAGGATTGAAACCTGGCTCCTCTACTTACTGGTTATCTGGCTCTGAGCAATTCACTTATCCTCAGCCAATAAATGAATTTTTAGGTACCCTTTGGTGGAAACATCACCCACAAGACGTTCTTACTCTTCCCAACAGCTCTGGGACAAGGCATTATTAGTCCTTGGGACAGATAAGGAAATTGAGATTTAGAGAGGTAAATACAGAAGACTCAGAGCTTATAACTGCAGGAGGAAGGATGAAAAGATAGGATTTTGACTTCAAGTTCAGCATCCTCCTTGTTATCATGCCATCTCTGGAAGCTTTGGAAACTCATCTCCTTTGCGTCCCCTGCCATGCATAGTGCAGTGTCAAGCACTGGGT
Source organism: Tursiops truncatus (assembly GCF_011762595.2). Classification (NCBI taxonomy): domain Eukaryota; kingdom Metazoa; phylum Chordata; class Mammalia; order Artiodactyla; family Delphinidae; genus Tursiops; species Tursiops truncatus. The sequence continues at coordinate 51,253,234 of NC_047041.1, forward strand.
GGTGGCTGTCCTCCCAACACTGATAAGGAAGCAGCTCCTCCCTGGGGGGGATAAGACTGACCCCCATCTTGCTCTGTGCAAGCTGGTTTCCCTATCACAGGTGTACTTCTGCAACACAATTAATCTCTCCGGTCTCTGAATTCTGAATCTGTCCAAGCCTGTCCTCGTTGTCAGCAGATATCTTAGAAACCTCATTTTCAATGTGCTCTCCAGTAATAGCAGCAATTATTCTTAATCCTTATTTATACTAATTTGATGCTTCAGCAAGATTATGTATTATGCGTGTCCTTCCTAATATTTTTTCTTTCTTTTTTTTAAACCGTAAGCGAGAATCAATGTAAGGGATTGATGTCAAGCTTTAGGTAGGTATTAACATGACTAGGGTTATCTAACCTTATTATGTTGAGGGTAGTTCCTCTTCCGTATCTTCCAGCAAACCCTCAAATTGATTTTAAAGTGCTGCGATTGACCTAAAGATTCTTAACAACAGGAGGTTTAAATGATTTTCATTGTTATGCTTCCTGCCTATAATACCAATTACCGTCCAAAGTAGGGAATTAAATTTCACTATAGATTTCAATTCAGTCAAGGGCTCAGTGTCTCTTCCAGACAAAGATTGGGAAGAAGAGGCACCATCCTTCAGTTCCATCTCTCACACCCAGAAGAAATCTCCTTGCCCACAACCCCTGCTTGACAGACACCCAGTCTCTGTTTGAATGATATCTGGGAGCTGCTGGGATCAGGAGAGGACTTGGGCTGAGGACTCAAAGGACAGTTTAAGCCCTTGTTCTGCCACCAACTAATTTTGTGAATTGGAGTATATATAATGCCTGATCTGTTGAAGGCTCAGTCTCTCCATTCGCAAAATCACGCTATTAGACTCTGTCTCAGGAAAAGTAGTATCTATCTCAAGAAGAGTCAGTGCTTGAAAAGGGTCAAATTAAATACATAATTCACAGCAATGTATATGAGTGTGTGCTTTTTGTGTGTGAGCATGGGATATGAAGGTACACCTCAGAGACCCCAAGATTACACCCCAGCTTTGTAGATTTTTTCTTAGGACCTCTAATAAGTCTAATGAGTCTAGTAAGTATCTTAGATCTTCATGCCTTCCAGCCATGCCTGATTTATAGCTGGTCCAAATATAGGATCTGTGGCTTCTCCGCCTCCTCTCCATCTTTCCCCTTCCTTCTTCTTCTTCTTCCTTTAATTTTATAATAGAAGAGTGCTCTTACAGTAACTAGAACTCTTTTGTTGAAAGAGGAAGAAACCCAACTTAAACCAGCTTCAACAAAGAAGACAATTATTCAAATAATGCAGACTCTCATAGAGGAACTGCACTGCAGGAAGTGAGACAGGGGCCCAAGAAACATCACCATTTTCTCATTTCAGGTTTTTTTTTTTCCCCCCTGATAATTGGTTCAAGTATTTTCTTATGCTGTAGGTTTGCTTTCTTTACATGTTAGAAAATGTGTGCTCCTAAGTTCTGCACCTTCCAGGCTCAATCACTGGGGATATTCTGCATCCATTTATAATATCAGTTAAAGGCACTAGTTGTCCCAAAAAGGATCAGGTACCCAATAAACCACTACACTGAATGATGGCTGCTCCTGGGGTCACCATGTTTATGTAAGGGGCGTGTGGGATGGGGGGACAGTTTTCTGAAGAAAGGTGAAAGGCCAAAACCCTGTAGAGGGACGCTATATAACTAAATGGTTACACAGGTTCTTATACTGCATTTCAATTTACCCTTCTTTAAAAACCCTCTCCACTGGTCTGATTTTGTTTTGTTTTCCAAGTATGTTATATACAATATAATTCTAATCCCTCTTCAACATGACAAGCCTCTTAAAATCTGTTTCTTTTTAGACTTTGATATTTTTCAAGCATAAATACTACATGCACTATAATCGTGTTACAGATTGGAAGTTCTTAGATGGTGAAATTCCACGGTGGCTTTTGAAAAAATGATTCTGGCGTAGGGCCCTCTGCGTTTGCTGTCCTCTGCTCTAGTGCCCTCACTGGAGAGAGTGCAGAGCCCTGTGTTGCTCAGAGATGCTCAGGTCTATCCGTCTGCCTGCCCACTTTCAAAACCCTGCTGTCATCCCAGGCGATTCTGTTCCACCATCCTCCATACTTGGTGAGGTCATGGAAAGGGTCAGAAGTCGTGGCCCACAGATAGCTGTGTGACTCCCTGCAAGTTAAGTAACCTCTCTGTGGCTAGTATTTCTCATCTTCAAAATGAAAGAGGAGACATGTACTTAACTTGTCCAATTCTTCCCAGGCACATTAAGTGCTAGCCTCACTCTAATCCTTCAAAATAGATATTATGTTTTGTAAATTTATTGCACTTTAGAAATGAAGGAAGCCCCAGCTACAGAGTGGAAAGAGTTCTAGGTTTCAATCAGCAAGGTCTGGATTCAAATTTCAGTTCTGTAAACTGGCACAAGTACTTTCTCTAATTTCAGTTTCTTTCCTGTAAGGTAAATACAAGCATACCTTCCTTGCAAGGCTTGTGAGATAAAAGATAAGATGTTAAGCACCTGACATGTCTGTCATATAGTAGGTGGTTAACAAGTAACTGTAGTTTATGTATGTGTGTGTGTGTGTTTATTCATTAATTTAAAAGTCTAACAGTTATTAAGGAAAGAGACCTGGTTCCTACTGACCCTGGCACAGCACTGCAGAGTTGCCTAAGTGAGGAAGATTCAGCTGCAGTCCAACACATGTCGTAATTGCTAACATTTGACTTTGTAACTTCTCTTATGCAGCTCTTATTTGAAATGACTATTGTTTTCCTCTATCCATAAAGGCATAATATGTATGACATGTCTGACCAGGTCCACACTAAAACAGTCTGTCCCTGTATCTCAGTTTCAGTTGTGGAATTTGAGTGTTATTTATGGAGTGTTCCGCATACCTCCTTCTATGGTGAGTAGCTTGTATAGGGAGTCCTCATTTTTGAGGAACCAAAAGTGAACTTTGGTTATATCTTATAGCTGTTCTATAAGCCATCCAGCACCAAAAGTATGGCCCAAATTTGGTAAAAATTTATTTAGGCCTGTTCTCTTGATGCAATGACTAACAGATGGTTATTTTTCTCAATTTATATAAACTCATATAACTTATTTAATTATTTATTAATTTGATAATTTCATTTCAAATACTGAAGTAAAAATGGGAAAAATGATACAACTGAATAATAATTGAATAATACTAATAGAGCAGTCTATAATCATTCCATGCCACATGAGTCCTTCCCTGATACTCTAACTACAATTTCTCTTTCATCACCAAAATAGGATCTATGCTATAGAAGGTGGTTCTACTGGTAAGGAAGGGTGAGAATGTTTAAATTAAGAATGTTTAGAAAGATTAAAAGTTAGAAAGCTAAGAAGTGGCAGAGCCATGGTTTCTGATCTGTCTGGATCCAGAACTCTTAACCACCATGTTACACAAAGCCTCCTTCTATTGCAGTAATCCTGTCATAAATTATGATAGGTCTTGAGGCTATTAACACCTAAAAAAACAGAATTATTATTTGAAAGAGCTTGGGATTTAGAACTGCACTCTCCAATACGGTAGCATATTCAGCAACTGAAATGTTGCTAATGCCAGTTGAGACACACTGTGAGTATACAATGCACACTAGATTTCAAAAACTTTGTGCAAAAAAAGTAACATAATAATTTTGTGTTGGTTACATGTTGAAATGATAATAATGGTCATCGAAGATATATTACTAAAATCAATTCTACCTGTTTTCTTTCTTTTAATGTGGCTACTGGAAAATTTTAAATTACACAGGTGCCTTGCACTATTATCTTTGCATTTGACAGGGCCAGCCGAGGAGACAAAGTAAACAGGCAATTTTAATGCAGTTTGATTAGTTTCAAAAGACATTGTCATAGGGAAGACCTAAAGAATCCTAAAAGTTTCCTGAGAGATGTGTGAGCTACAAATGAGTAGTTATTACAGAGGTAAAAAGAAGGAAAATGTATTTCAGGAAAAGAAAATGAAATGATTCAGTCAAGAAGTGAGAAGGAGCTCAGCCCATGTAGGGAACATCAAGACATGGCAGTAAAGTGCAAAGAGTAGGAAGACAGAAGTGGCAAATGCCTCTGGGATCATACAAGGGAAATTTTCATCACGAAAGACTTGGAGCTACTCAGGACTGGGGATCTTGAATATAACAAATTCCACTTGCATCTACATAAGTCAACTTGATCCTCTGAGCCAATACTGACCCTTTGGTCACAGCTCACCCTGATCTCAGTAAAGCACACGAAGCACAGCTCCTAGTAGAGCGATTGACTGGATTTTTGTGATTTTTGACTTATGTCAATCACATCTTCTGCCTTTTGTCACAGACATTTCTTGGGTCTAGTTGTCTTAAAACTATATACAAGTGACCCAAGCAAAAGTGCCTTCTTAAATCAAGCCCCCAAAACCCTACTGAAATTGACACATGTATTGATGTGGTGTGGATACTGTATCTAATTCTAGATGCTTCTCTCTCATCTTCCATTTAGGTGCTCTGGTTTCCAAAGCACTCATGGTCCGGAAACACTAATTTTATTCCAAAAGGGAGGCACACCAGTGCTCTTCTAAACCTGGGATAGGATAGGACAGGAGAAGCCCGTTATTTTTCACAAGAAATCAGGAAAGCCTCTGCTCCTGGACTGCCCTTCAGGAGGGTGGGCCTAACTGGAGACACAAAAAGCAGAAGGCTTTATGGAGAGGAATCTCACTAGGAGAAGAAAGGACAAAAGATCAAAGAAAACAGTAAGTACAAAGGCACTTTCGAGCTAGGACCTTTCGGAAGCCTCCATGTATGTCTCTGTGATTAGCAAAATACCAGGGACATCCCTAGTGGCCCACAGATGTTTGCATGAGTGCAAAAAACCAAAAATGAATGAATGAATGAAGAATCAGTCACCTAATGCATTAAAATCTAGCTCTATCATGAACCTGTTAAGTGTCCCTGAGCAAGTAGCTTATTATTTTTTTGGAGGGGGGCTCTTTATTATTTGTTCAGAATATATGTGGCCTTAGAACTTACTTCTAAAGCTTAATATTCCGTGGTTCCATGCGCTCAGGAATATAAATTTCTGAGAATCTCTCTCCTGTCTTCTACGTACAGCTCAATAATTAGAAAAAAAAAAAAAAAGCCAAAGAATAGCGATAGCAGCAATACACCTATATGCCAGTTTTTAAATCTATTTAACGATACAAGTATGCCAAGGATTTTTCTCCCTTTATTTTATTCAGAAGCTCATCCTTTCATGAGCAAATAAACAATGCATCCACTTGGTTTTCGGTTTGTAGGAATGTAGTATATGTCCTTGAAGATATTTAGATGTTTAAAAATATAGAGAGAGAATGGAACCATGAAGTCACAAAAAATGATCAAGTTTTTCAGTCACATTTTATTTCTAAGACTCTCAAGAATTTTCACAAACTGTATAGGCATATGCCACCTCTTTTCATATGCCTGAAACAAACACTCAAATGAATACTATCTGGCGATATGTGAAATGAAAAAGGTACATTTGCAATTATGGAGGGAGATTTCCCTAGGCTGTGTGTAACTTTCTAAATTAGTGAGTATTTGTAGAGTCCCTAAGTGAGACTATTTTCTTTTTTCATTTCTCCTTTTCTAGAGTTCCTTGAGATAATTCTAACTAGTATTTGTGCAAGATCAATTTTAGAGGAAATAAGTTACTTACTATAAGATGCAGACTCGTGAAAAATATCTCGTCACTCTTTTTATGTTGACCGCTTCCAGATTCAGAGCTAAAGTTATCTTATACACTACAATGAAGTTGAAATGGTGATATAGTGGTTTAATACCTTTCATGAAATTGCCATGCTTCTAACATATGACATATTTTCACGCTCTGAAAAACTCTAGCACAGTAAATTACTCTGAGAATCACACTGCACCTATTTTTTTGCAGACAGAAAATTTATTTATTAAATTTATTTATTCGTTCAGTGCACATTTACTGATCAACCAGGATGTGTCTATATGCTTTACTATAAAGAGGAATACCAGAGCTCCTGCCTTCAGGGATTGCACAGTTTCATTGGGTGCACACACACACACACACACACACACACACACACACACACAGAATATTAAAATACAGTTTGTAGAAAAATTAATAGAAAGGCAGGAAACTGCATTAGGCAGACTCCTCAGAGACACAAGGCATCAAGATAGCATTAGATATGGAAGAGATTTATTGGTGGAAGAGATTTATTGGTGGAAGAGACTGGAGGAAGATTAGGGTAAGTCTTTAGATCAGGATGCAGATCTGACACCTACGGAAGGAAAGAGGAGGAAGTAGACATGGGGTAGAAAGCATCTCAGAATATATCATAAGTCCCAAAAAGTTTAGCCAGAGCCATGGGGAATCCTCAGGCCAAAGTTATTTGGTGGAAGAGTCCTGCTTCTCTTCCGAATGGGCCTGATTTGTACCCCAAACATGCCCTTTCATTGGCCGGGAACAACCTGCACAAAGCATGACCTTAACAGGAATGCACTGGTAAATCCAAAGAAGAAAAAGCTGGGACCGTGAATTAAGCAAGCTCCCAGAACAGGAAATGGGACTGACCCATTTTCATGGTTACCCCAGATAATTAGAGCATTATAGGAGATTAGGAATGTCTGCCTAAGGAGATGTGATATCTGATCTAAGACGTTGGGTACAGAGGCAGTCAGATGAAGACTAATAAGGGGCAAGTTATTCCAACAAAGAGTTACAGCTTGAGTTAAATCGCAGAGGAGTGCAAGAGCTGTTGATGGAGACAGTTATTAGCAGTGTAATATTTGTGGAGCATAAAAAGTAAATAAAGCAGGAAGTGGTAAAGGATGAGGCTGGCAAGGTTCTGCAAAAGCCAAATAAAAAATGAGTTTATGTTGCAATATAGTTATCCAGTGGGAAATAGGGAGCCGTTGAAAGGATTTAGTCAAGGAATGTCATAACAATAAATGAATTTTACTAAATCACTATGGTAGCTGATGAAAAGGGTAGACAAGAATAGAAAAAGCTGAATCCACTTGTGAACTGTTTTAGTAGGATAAAGACCTATATTGGAGCGATAGTCATAGAAATGAAGAAGAGGAGAGGGGGCATGACATACTTAAGATGTGAAGTAAGTAAGATGTGATTGTGGATCTGAGAAAATGAGAAAGATTCAAGGATGATTGCAGTGGTGTGTCTTAGCTGAGTGGGTGATGGTACCATTAACCAAATTGAAATAGGAATACAGGAGTAGTATCAGAGACTATGAGAAGAGAAACCATGGGAGAATTTCAGTTGACTGAGTACTTTGGTAATACCAATATTCTTAAGTGGAAAGAAGAGAAAGAGTTCACAGAGAACAAAAAAAGATGTCATTTGGTAGATATGAGGAGACTTCACATAGATTGCAGAATGTATAGAAGCATCAGGTTTTAAGAAGCGGGTGCACGCACAATGCTGTGCTAGAGCTGCTAGCAGTGGCTTGAGTAAACTGTTACGTTTTCAGAATTTTACAAGACAGTTGTTAAGTGCAGCCATTATTAAAAATGAAATGATCTAAGCTTAAACGTCATTTAACAACAGAGATAGTAAATACTCCAATCTTATCACTTCCTAATTATTTTACTACGTTTTACTATTGTCTATGATTTTGAGGTCATTGACCTCTCATATCTCATATCCATATGATTACAATAGTGTGTTATTGAATATCTCTTCCCAGCTTCATGTCCAATGGCATTATATTGAGAGCTTGAAATCAGCCATGGTGGGAGTATTTTTATCACGGAAATTGGCAAATACTATAAATAAAGTTTTTTGGTTTTGTTTTTTTTCTTCCTGGAGAACCATCTGTTGCTAGGGTTCTGGTCATGGATACCTAGGAATCACAGTTTCAATCTAGATGCATGAGAGCAAAATTAGTTCGTTAGCTGCAGTCAAGGCTTTAGGGCTCTGAGCTTTGTTCTCTTAGGAATGGATTGAAAATGCAAGTCCAATCGTAGTACTTAGTAGCCTCCCATTTCACTACATTGGAAAAAATAACTTAAAAGAAAAAGGAATGGATTGAGACCAGCTACAAGAGACTTGAGTTTGTTATAGGCTCAGGCAAGTGAGTCAATGTGAAATAAGAGGCAACACTACCGTAGAGCTGGCGAATAACTGAAGTACTGTGGTCCCCCCATAGGAAGGAAGAGGAAGAACAGATGAATAAGCTATCTTTGAGTAGAAGGATCACCTTCCCGCTGGGTTTGGAAGAGGTATCACGATGTATGGATGTAGATGGTGTGGTAGGAGTGAGCAGGGAATGGAAGTAAATGGAATATGAAGTCCTCGGGTATCTCCAGTGAAGTAAGAGGCTCAGGTCATTTTCTGGGACTGAGTTAAACCAGATCGTAATAAAAGCAGGTGTTGATAAACACAAGTAAAAGGACCGATAGGCATTGCCAAAGACTCAGCTGAGATTGGAGACCTTAGGTGTACATGGGTGCTCGTCTGAACAGCTGGTCTCAGCTATGAGGTGTAGGCATGGAGGAAGTGGATGATGGTACTCTGTAAGGTTGGGATTTGATCGGTGAGAAGTGGCAGACCAACAGGGATGACAGAGGTTTGAAGGTGCTGAAGTGAAAGTTTAGATTTAGATGATCAAACAGGGGACCCAACTGGGTAGTGAAGGATGAAAGGCCAGGAGGAGAAAAGCCCCACAGAGAAGAGATGGTATTTGACCAAACATTTACCAAGAGGTCCTGAAGACCCTGGTCTTAGCAAGGATCACTGCCTGGAATACAGAGTCCAGGGTAAATGTGGTGGTTCAGAGCAGTCAGAGCTCCAGTTACGATAGAGCTACTATTTCTATGGGGGCCCTTCAGGGCCCTGGTTCAGTTGGGAGTCTGTGTCACAGAATGAGTTAAAATATAAGCAAAATAAGCCCTGGTGAAAGGAGGGAAAGATGGCCCTCCTGGTTTAGACCATCATGGAGTTTGCTTCCTAGTAGGTCAGATATTGCCCCAAGAATTAAAGGGAGCTCTATGGATAGATAAATGGTGTTGGCCCTCTAAACCTTGATGACGAAATGCAATCATTTTTAATCTGTAGAAATAGTGTGTAATAACCAAATGCTTAAATCAAATAAGTGAAAATATAGACACACATACACACTTTTTTTCCCCCAACAAATTGGTGACTAAGCATCAGTTTAAAATCTTGGACTATGGTGATCTTCTATTGACTCCTTTGACCCAGATGTGCATTCCTGGACCCGGAACAAGGAGTCAGAAGCGTCACCATGAGCAACCTCTTTGAAAGCTGATTGCTCCTCTACTTAGAAATCCAATTTTTAGCATAGCAAATCTAGATTTGTATGCCTGGCCTGATTTTCTCATTAATTAGGGTTTAAATAAATCAACTTTCTTTTCTAGGACTGTTTCCTTTCTGAAAATAAGAGATTTGAATGGCATGACTATCGTAGCCAATGTACCTATGAGATGAAAAAACAGAAACCCACTGATGTAATCATAAGCAGAAGAGGTTTATTTGAAAAGTACAGGGGAAGCTTGTAGACCCCAATATCAGGCAGCATAGCTGGACCTCACATCTCACAGCTTTTTGTGAGCCTCAAACAACCTGTGTGTGTGTGGCGGGGGGGAAAATGGGGGACCACACTGTCTCTTACCCTTGCCACTCTCCATCTCTGCTTCACTGGCACCTTCCATCTGCAGACTGACTTTCTCCACTTAATTACGAGTGACACACAAGGGGTATCACCTCTGAATCTGCCATGGCCCTATGGCTCCATTCTCAAAATCTTTTGTTCAGTATTTGTCTTTTGACCCCAGTACCAAGGAGAGAGAGAATCTAACTGGCTTATCTTGGATCAGGTGCCCATGAAGCTGTGAGATGGTGGCCAAAAATCACGGGACACAAACGCTTTGAATGGAAACATAGAGGCCATTCCCAAGAAAGAGGCATGAGCTGGGCATGCTTTTTAAACATTTCATACAGTGGCCTTTAAGACTAGTTCATTTTCTAAATGTATACAATGCTTTCACTCCTTAAGCCTCTCCATAGTTGTATGCTAAGTTTCTACTATATTTTTGCATGTACTTCTAGATGGGTGAGTCTATAAATCTCTTATATTATCTTTCCCCGTCATAGTTTCTGTCTCAGTAACTTGTGTGTTTCCTTTGTTGACGTCCTGTGTCTAGTGCAGGGTTTGCCTGGCACGTAGTTTGTGTGATGAGTTGATTACTTGCTTCATGAGTCCCTCCTTCACCTGTAGTCTCTAGAGAGCTCTGAGACCCAACAAAGACTTCCACTGCCCCAAACTCCTTGATTTCAAAACATTCAGTTAGGTAACTGTATTTACTACAAACACAACTACAAACACTTATAAACTGTATGTGAAGAGTAAATGTGTGTCAAGAAATATCCGAACATAACAAGCATGAGCTTGGAGAAAGCTGGTAAGAAAGCAGAGAGAAAAAGCATGTGGGCGAGTTAAAGGCTTTGATTTCTATTCCAACCTCTGCCTGTGAGCTTATAGAATATTACCTTTTTTTTTCCTTTCTCTTTTATCCCATCAGACTTGCTATACACCAAGGGAGTAAACAGTAGTATTACAGAAGGAATCAGAGGGTGATATGTGAAAGTACAGGCTCCCAAACCAGTTTGGGGTAGATAGGGGTATCAGGGAAAGTAATGCACAGAAAGGAGCCAGACATTTCTTTATCCATCCTAACATATAAAATGAACCCTAGCTGCTGAAGCCGGGACAGAAATCACAGAAACTGAGCATATTATTTTGGACGTGTTTTCCCTGTGCCAGATTTTATAGCACATGGAGTCACCCTCTGCCCATCTTCCCACCTCCCCTGCCCACCCATAGACCTCCTTTACCTCCTGCAGGCTGCTTACATCAAATCCTGGTCTAGATGAAGAGGGTGATCTCCCAATTACCCAGACTCCCCATGGGCAACTCCAGTGCAAGTTCAAGCTTACTTCTCGTTCTTTACTTGATAAATTCTGACAGGATGTCAGCTCTGTCCTCTGTTCAATAGCCATCTAATATTGATGGGTGGAGCAGATGTGCTTCCTGGGGTGCAAATGAAATGATGGTCTGAGCTCGAAGTCCTTTTCAAGAGCATAACTCCACTATTATCTGGATGGAAACGTAGAGCTGTCTCTCTCATGTCATATTACGATTCTGGTGTGACAAAGTGATGTACTGGTTCCTGACAGACCACCTGGCAAACTTAGCTGGAGCCAAAAATGGTGGCAAGCTCTTCCTTTAAGGCCTCTCAATTCATCTGCTGAAAAAAGAGTGGAAACACTTCCTCTAGTGGGTCTCAGCCTGGGAAAGGACTACTGTCCAAGGCAATATGTGGAAGTCTGTGGGGTACTTTGGGGTGTCTTGATGAGGAAAAGGGATTGCTACTGCCATTTAATGCCTGTAAGCCAGGGACGCATAGCACTGTTTCTCACACTGAAGAATTGCACTGGAGAAAATGCCAATGTGGCTTTGCAGCTAAACCAGGCTTGATCTCCTGGGATGTGCACAACAATGCCCAAAACTCCCTGTCCTCCACCCCAAATCCTGAATAGGCCACCAAGCCCTCTGTCAGTCTGCCATCTAAATCAATGGTCTTCAAGACGTTTGGTTCATACGCCCCATGGGAGAATTAAGAAAAATAGCTCTGGGCTTCCCTGGTGGCTCTAGAATACTACATGAACAAGCTTTTCTTTAACAAGAAATCTTACTTTGTTACTTTTTCTTCCTTGAACTTGTATTTCCAATCCGTTTCCCTCATAGAATTTTTTTTTTTTTTTCGCTACGCCAGCCTCTCACTGTTGTGGCCTCTCCCGTTGCGGAGCACAGGCTCCGGACGCGCAGGCTCAGCGGCCATGGCTCACGGGCCCAGCTGCTCCGCGGCATGTGGGATCTTCCCGGACCGGGGCACGAACCCGTGTCCCCTGCATCGGCAGGCGGACTCTCAACCACTGCGCCACCAGGGAAGCCCCTCCCTCATAGAATTTTATCCTAATGTAATATATTTGTTATGCTTGAAAGTCTTTTATTGATCAACCTATCAAACTTCCCTGAAACAAAAATATGTATATAAATTAGATTATTCCCATTTCCTGGGACATGAAATTCTAAGTGTTCATTTTTTCTTCTAGATTGAGTTATTATTACAATTATTATTCATACATTAATCAAAGCCATATATATATAATTTTAACATTAGTAAATAATTATTTGAGATAAAAGCAAAATTTTATTGAAAATGCATCTCAATGAGTGGTGATTTTTTTTCAATCAATGCATGTATCCATGGATGAATATTACCTATGGATAGAATGAAATGGGATTTCACTTCAATTTTATTCTTATTTTTCTATATTTTAAATGTAAGCACTGGAAAAATAATTCACATACATAGGTGAATGGGATTGAACAGAGTTTGTTATAGCAACTTTCCTGATTTTTGTCTCCTTCTGAATAATATCCCAAGGATCATAGTAAGATCGTTCATCAAAAATCACGTTTAGGGCTTCCCTGGTGGCAGTGGTTGAGAGTCCGCCTGCCGATGCAGGGGACACGGGTTCGTGCCCCGGTCCGGGAAGATCCCACATGCCGCGGAGCTGCTGGGCCCGTGAGCCATGGCCGCTGAGCCTGCGCGTCCGGAGCCTGTGCTCCACAACGGGAGAGGCCACAACAATGAGAGGCCTGCATACTGCAAAAAAAAAAAAAAAGATCACTTTTAATTCTACATCAGTTGTCACTTTTTTAGGTCTCTTTCAGTGTCATTGAAAGCAGAAAATAGACAATCCTATTGCCAAAGTATTTATTACCTGGGTGCTGGCCTTTCACTCTGCAGCTCTTCACCGGTCTTTTGAGTTGTCCTTTGTTTGATGGCCCGAGGTTCTTCCTGCTGGAGCAATGTGCCTTAGAGAGGCTAGGGTGGATGAGAGGTCCTCTCGTTTCTTTTATAGAAAAAAAAGTGTTTTCTCAAAGAAAGGTAAAATAAGAGAACTCATTTGATTTCTCCCTTAACACCAAGAGTTTGCTTAGGCAGTGGGGTTTAGGAAAGACCTACAGCAACGTTGTGACAAAGACACCTGTGTACCTTCCTGCTTTTTAAAAAAATTTTTGGTCTTCCAAGTATATATAAAACCTAAAGTTCACTATTGTAAATAAATGTAAAATAATCCACTCTCTCTACTTCATCCTCTTGTCTTTTACTCTGTCAAGGCCTCAGTCATCTCTCATTTATCCCAGGATGAGAGATGCCTTTAAAAAAATGTTTGGTCACCCAAGTATATACAAATCCTAGTTTAAAGTTCACTGTTATAAATAAACATAAAATAATCCAGTCCCTCTATCTACTTCAGCCTCATGTCTTTAGCTCTGTCTAGGCCTCAGTCATCTCTCATCTATACCAGTAGGTTTTGAAATATACTATGAGAAATGTAACACAGGCCGCATATGTAACTTCTAATTTTCTAGCAGCCATATTAAAAAAGCAAAAACAAAGCCAAACAAACCCAGATACTATTAATAATATAACATTTATTTAATCCACTATATGCAAAATAGTATCATTTATAAAATATGTAAAAATTAAGTGTGATATGTTTTAAATTCCTTTGTATAGTCTTCTGTGTTTAAGTCTGAAATCCAGTGAGTATTTCACATTTACAACACATCTCAATCCCGACTAGTCACATTTTAAGTGCTTAATAGGCACATAGGACCACTGGCTACCATATGCCATAGTGTGGCTCTCTAGTGCTAGTAATCATTTAAAAACACCTAGCTTCTTTTTTATGGCTGAGTAATATTCCATTGTATATAATGGCATTTGCAGCAACGGGGATAGACCTAGAGATCATCACACTGAGTAAAGTAAGTCAGACACAGAAAGACAAATATCATATGATATCACTTATATGTGGAATCTAAAAAAAAGGGTATTAGGTGGGGGGGGAGGGATAAATTGGGAGATTGGGACTGACATATACACTCTACTATATATAAAATAGATAACTAATAAGAACCTACTGTATAGCACAGGGAATGCTACTCAATACTCTGTAATGACCTATATGGGAAAGAAATCTTTAAAAAAAAAAGTGTATATATGTATAACTGATTCACTTTGTGTACACCTGAGACTAATACAACATTGTAAATCAACTACACTCCAAAAATTTTTTTAATGTTTTAAAAATTAAACGAATAAAAAATAAAAACACCTTAGCTTCATTCATCCATTCGTTCATTCATTCAAGTTTGAATGACTTTTCATTTTTTTCAGAGCAAAGTCCAAATTCCTTAACATGGCTTACATTCCATGATGATCAAATCTCAGCTTATATATCTAGTCTCACTGCTCACCACTCTCCAAGCTCCAGAGCCCCAGAATAATTCCTATTTTGCTTTCTTATTTGGTGCTCTCTTCACAGATCTTGTGCCTCTGTCCCCACCTTCATCCCATTCTTTGAGGTTTATGCTTTGTACAAGGTCTGGCACAGAAGGTGGACTGAATAAATACATTGTTTAGTGAGGAAGTTACTTATTAAGTATATTTCATGAATAAATTTACCCTACAAAGGTTGGGGGGGCAGTAATTACATTTGCAGAAAGAGAGTGAGAGAGCTTGTAGGGGGACACAAATGAAGACTTCTTTTGCTTAAATACAAAGATTAAATGCTTCTCTAGGGGAAAAAAGGACCCTGGCTGAGTAATTATGTCTGCTCATCCTATCAGATCGGAAAGGGTCCTATGAAATGAAAACGAGAGGGAACAGGATGATGGTACCTCCATCTAAAACACCTTGGCAAGCCCAGCTCTCACAGCAAGCTGCTCAAAGCAGTTGGCAGACTATCTTTAAAGCTAGTAGTCATCCCAAAGGGATAAGTTAAAAAATATAAGTTTCTTTGAGTATGTTGATATTTGCAGAAATGAGACATACCTCTCCCTCATGGCTTTTAAAATGTAAGACAAAATCCATAGGCCCAATATTGGAAATGAATGATGAAGGCTGTATGGCAGTCTCCCCCAGTCTGGCTAATGATATCACAGAGAGCTTTGTCCAAAATTAAGAAATGTTACCGTACTGCAGAACTGGCCATATTAGGGTCCCAGCTCTCTGGATAATTAAAATGCCCATTTCACTGCTCTGAACCTTTTGTACAAGCCCTAAGATTTCAGGAATCTGCTTTTGCTGCCTGTACTCTCTTCCTAGTCTTTTTTTTTTTAAGCTTTAATATGTGATTTTTAAAAATTTATTGAAGTATAGTTGATCTACAATGTTATATTAGTTTCTGGTGTACAGCAAAGTGAAATAATGCCATTTGCAGCAACATGGATGGACCTAGAGATTATCATACAAGTGAAGTTAAGCCAGACAGAGAAAGACAAATATCATGTGATATCGCTTATATATGGAAACTTCCTAGTGTTTTGTTCTTAGCTGTGCAGCTTGAGGGTAAGATAGTTGTTAAATTCATCTTTGATAATATTTAATTAAATTAAGTTTAAATTACCTAATGATTACCTAATATACAAGTGCTTAAAAATATATATCCCTGGGCTTCCCTGGTGGCTCAGTGGTTGAGAGTCCGCCTGCCGATGCAGGGGACACAGGTTTGTGCCCCGGTCTGGGAAGATCCCACATGCCACGGAGCGGCTGGGCCCGTGAGCCATGGCCGCTGAGCCTGCATGTCTGGAGCCTGTGCTCTGCAACGGGAGAGGCCACAACAGTGAGAGGCCCGCGTACCGCAAAAACAAAAACAAAACAACAACAAAAAATACATATCCCAAGAATAGTAACAGATTTGTGTTAATTTATTTAAACAAGTTATTATAATATGTTTACACGATGTGTAGGATTTAGGGGTACAGCAATAAATTAGACCACTTCCTTATTCCAAGGATTTTAAAATCTAGTGAGGGAGACTTAGGCCAGTACCTTACAGCAGAGAAACTCATGTAGTATTTGTTAAAGAGTAATTGAATTCTGGGATTTAGGAGTGTAGTCTGGGATTATTATATTCCCAACAGCCAATAGATGATCAGTACAGACCAGGTACACATTGACTGTTAGATGAATGAATGATTGAGGCTGTAACTTTTTCCCTTCTTTCCATATAGTAATCATAGTCCTCTAGTTCTCTCTTTTCAAAAGGCTCAAGAAAAAAAAAAAAAAAAAACAGAGAAAAGCAGAGAGGGAAGAAAGTTGGATTTCCTGCTTACTTTATCAGGCCAGCAGTCAAGCAAACCTCCTCCCCCTGGGCTGTTCCACTGCAAAGTTTGACTTAAATTCACCCTTGCAACGCACCAAATACTTCCCACCGGAATTATTCCTTAGGATCCTTTTTGATTCTAACATATTCCTGAAAAACTCCATTTCAGGTGAACACTTCAGGAGAACTTCAGTAGAGGGAACTAAAGGGCCATTGCACCGGGCTGACTGGCTGGGAGGTGCTCAGGCATTGGGGAGATCATGACTTTATTGTTTTAGAAATTTCTGCATATGGCATTCACATGCAACCTTATGTTTGCCTAGAAGACCACACCTACATATGGCAAACAGAGAAAATATATCAATGATATTTTGCTAAATTTGCTATTAAATGCCAGGGTATTTGTTTCCCATCATTATTAATTACCCTGATATTTGTGAGCAAGCATAAGTTTTGTCTCTCTTACTTAATTGAAATTTCATGATAAGCAAACAGAAGTGTTGGAAATGACCACATAAGTATGCATGCACACAACTACAGGCTTTTAAATCATTTATTCATTTAAGAAAGGTGATTGAATTCTTTCCAAATGAAATGCACTCTGATTGGTACTGAGGAAAGAGAGCCTGCGCAAGCTCTAGTTGAGGTCCTACTGTGTGTTTGGCCCCTTGAATACATATACCACCCTATTAAATCTTCATGATTTTTAGTGGGTTTTGTATTGTTATCCCCTTTAAAAGTGAGGAATCGAAGACTCAGAGAGGCTAAATGATTTACCCAAGATCACATAGTATGTGGTAGAGCTAGAATTTAAATCTTTTTGCCCAACTTTAAAACGTGAATTTTAACAAAAACAAAGCTAAGTAATATTTCCGGTCCACCTGCGGCTTCCTCTTAATCTAAATCAGTGGTTCTCAACAGAGGGTGATTGTGTCCCCCAAAGGGACATTCGTCATTGTCCGGAGACATTTTTGATTGTCATGAATGGGGGCCACTACTGGCATTTAGTGGGTAAAGGCCAGGGATTCAACTAAACCTCCTATAACATGCAGGGCAGGTCCCCACAAAGAACAGTCCAAAATGTCATTGCTGCCACTGGAGAAACCCTGGGATGGATGAGAATAGAAGATATCATATTAGCTAAATTCTTTTAGTTGCTGGACATAAAAACAATAGCTACTTTACACTTTTAAAAATAATTTACTGGAAGGGTATTGAAATATTTTGTGTCATTTAAAGAAGAATGAAACAACCCATGACTTGGAAGTGGACGGTTGTTCATGGTTCTCAGTAACAGGAATTTCTGGACTGTCCTCTCGAAAACACTGCCACAAACATGCCTCACTCAGCTTCTAGAGCAGTCAGTCTCACCCTCTAGGAAAAAAAAAAAAAAAAGAATCAGAATAACTCATTTGGGTTAGGTGACTTTCTCTGTACACTGTGGCACAGTGTGACCCATCCATTTGTACTAGAGACCATTTCCACAAAAGGCAGCCTCTTCAAGAGAGGTCTACCACCAACCTGTGTTTGTTTCCTCTGGCATAAGTCACTAAGCAATGCCACTTGGGGACATAGATAATATATGTCATGTGAGTTCAAGGTGAGAGAGAATTTGGATCTTCTTTAGCTTCTTAGTACCAAAGATTAAATATGTAACTGTTATTATTTTTTAAAACCCTTGGTGGTATTTTAGATTCCGACTAGATGATCCCTCAAGGCTTCACTGCAGTTGGGGTTTGACTGGATCTTTAGATCTTAAGTATAATTTAGCTGCTAATGAGCATTCATCTATTGATATTTAGCTTAGCTCTGCAGGCAATTGGGCCCTTGTTCATAGATCTCACCTTGCCTGCAAGGCTGTCAACCCAGCTCTTCCATCTCAGTGCCATAACGCACTGCCATTTTTTTTTTTTTGTAATTGAGAGCTAGTGTTTGTATTGCCTCTAATGATGGTAAATACCACAGTAGAAAAACTTTCACTATGTGCACAATTTTAATTCAGGTTTATATTTGGGAAATGTTTACAGAACACCCATTATGTTCTCATCACCTAATGTTCATGTTAAATCCTTCTGTTATTTCATAGTTACCCATTCTAGAGAGTAAGATTCAGAGAGGTGAAGTAATTTGCCTAATATTATAGCTAGTGAGTAGGAGTAAAGACTTCCAGGCAGGTTTACTGGTTATTCTCCACCCACCCCACCCCCGTCAATCTTCAGTCCTGTCTTGTTCTGTGACCTGGGCTGGCTCAATATCTCTCTGGTCTCTGGTATGTTTTGGGTGCTGGGATGCAACCATAGGAGACAGGCTGGCAGAGGGAAAGAAGGGTTAAACTATTTCTCTCCCCACTCTCCCTGGTTTTGGGCAGTAGCTTCACCTTCTGTGCTGGTAGGTGAAACTTCCCCACACACCATGGCTCTGGCTCTTACAGAGAGACCCTCTTTCCTCTCCTCGACATCTCAGACAAAACTGTGGGAAAATAACCTTGCTGTTGCTTGCCCTTTCTTGGACACCTCAGCGTTCTTTATTGTTCCATTTAAATCTGTGTCTATGAAAACTTTCTTCCTCCAATTCCCTTGACTTAAGCCCTTTTGAGTGGAATTCTTGATGCTCTATTCTAGAGCTTCGTCTGGCATACTCTAGTCTCTCTGAAGTTGAGGGTGAGTTTTTCTTCTGCCTGGACCACCTCTCACTGGGGCTCCAAATGGGAGCCTCCCCCAGGTATCTCATTTAAAGTTGGGCTGAGACCACAGCTTGGAAAATGTAACTTACTTGTAAGAGATTCCTGGAATATCATTTCTCGAATCTTGTCTGATGTCTTTTAGCAATATCAGTGGTCCCGAAAATAAAAATTGTGTTTTTCTTGGCTGCTGGGAAGCTTAGAGAAAAATTTAATAAGCAATTATAGTCATTCTTGTTTAGTTTTAGAGCACTTGTATTACCTTTTCTACTATTTATTTTCATTGCCATTTTAGCATGTATCGTATATATCTAATACATGGTGTGTGCTTTTTGAGGTAAGGTAGCTTTTGTGCCGTTGGTAATAGAAAGACAACTTGGTGCAAGGGAAAAAGACTGGAATTGGACTAGAGATTTTGTTTCAACATGAAATTGCAGAGCCCCTTTAAAGTTAAATTTTCTCATCTGTGAAATGGGATTGACGTATATACACCAATATGTATAAAATAGATAACTAATAAGAACCTGCGGCATAGCACAGGGAACTCCACTTTGCTGTACAGTAGCAACTAACACAGTGTTGTAAAACAACTATAGCCTAATTTTAAAAATATGTATATAGTGCCAGGCCAGAGTTGTACAAGATATAAGTTTGACCTAATGCAAAGTCCCCTCAGTTGCCTCTGACTTAAGGACTTCTAATAAAAGCTATAAAGGACAGAGTGGTTGCAGCAGAATAGAGGCAGCCACAGTGGAGCTTGAGCTGGCACCTGAAGGGATGCGGACAAGTTAGGATGGAGCCTGATACTGAAGACTTCTCAGCTAACATCCTGTATCGTAAGAGAAGCAGCCAGAAGTCACTGGGGCCAAAGCCACCAGAAGGAGCTCACTGATGACGGAGGGAGAAGAGTGAGGGCTCAGGGCAAAAGGCTGCCTCTGGATGGCAGGTTCAGAATCCATAAGAAAGCAAGGTGACTGTTTCTGTGGCATCTATTGAAAAAATTAATGTACAACATTTTGTTTATATTAAAATAAACATACACTGTGGAATAAGATGTACATTTTTGAATATACGTCTAAACAATACCCAAGAATTTGGAGTTTGCCTCTTTGGTCTGTAGCCCCAGACACTCAGCGTAGACCTCTGTGCCCCTCCAACATGGGCATGTTTTCATGGACACATTTGAGCGGTTCTGTTTTAAGAACATAGGTTCTCTCAACTTCAGGATTGAATATATTCACAAAGTGGATGATCTTGAACACGTCACTTAACCACTGTGAACCTATCTATTAAATGTAAATAAAAATGTCAAACACAAGTATTGGGAGGATGAAAAAAGATACAACTTTGTAAAGCTCCATGAACTTGCTGCAGAGTAGGTGTTAAATTAATGTAAAGTCCCCCACCCCTCACCTCTTTGTACACTTTTATAAAACCAACTGGAAACCAGTGATACCTCCGCTGCGTCTTTAATTTTCAGCAGCACATCATTAGGTGAGCACAGAGTGCAACAAAAAATTATGAAATGCAATCTGTCTCTTTAATAAAAACAGGGAAATTACAAACATAAAATTCATTCATAAAATACAGAAATAATTAGTTCACTGCCCTGTTCACAATATCCTGTTTCTAAAAGTGCCCTAAACCAGAATATTCCACTAAACCTTGTGACATTTATTGATCTAATTTAACGCTTTTTGTTTGTTAAAGCTTGTTGTTTGCCAGAACCATAGATTATCAAGACTAGGCAACATTAGCCCAGGAAATCAGGATTCATCTAATAGAAATACAAATTCCAATTATTCCCCACATGTTGTGGTTAAGCACCCAGGTTTCTTTTAAGTTCAAATCAAGGTACTGCAGAAAGTTACAGGTTGGCATTTATAAATGCATGAAGTAAATAGATGGAATGAATACTACCTTGTTACTTCAAAAAAAAAATTCTAAATGAAGCTCAAAAGAGGTGAATTGAGAGTAGTTAAACAAATGTGCTGCTTCACCTGGTAGGTAAAGTTAAGGAGCTCATTAGTCCCAGCAGTGTTATAAGTTAAAAATGTAAGAAAGAAGAGACAGCACAATATGCTGTAAAGAATCAGGTGTACCTGGGTTTCAGTCCCAGTTCCACCACGTAAATATCGCTCAACTATACAATTCACAGTTTATTTACGAAGATGGGCATAAAAATACTCACCTTATAGGACTGTCATTAAGACAGAAAAACAGATGTTTGCAAAGCACCAAGCACAGTGCTTGCAAGTGAAATGTGTTCCATAAATGCTGTTTTCCTTCCTTTTGCGTAAGTCTTCAGAAAATAAGGAATAATAGATCATCTGCATGTCATCGTTTTCCAACTTTTTAATCGAAACGATTCCCCTCTTCCGTTTTATTTTTCCTAATGAAACTGTATGAAGTAGCTTATTGCATAAATATTTCTGCTGGATAAAAATGTAAATATGTCTGTCTGTATGTATACACAAACACACACATATATTTGTTTAAAAATTGTTGAATGATGAAGAGTAAGGATGAGGAAGCTGAAAATATTAGTAACTTTAATGAGGAATAACTTTTCAAGATGGGAAAATGCAATTGAGATTACTACAGCAGCAGGATCGTTTCTGGCTGCTCTGGGAGCAGAGTGATGGTATACAGTCAGGTGGGAAAAATAAGGGGGAATGCAAATCCTACCCCCACCAAAGCACTTAACCACTGTGCTCTGAGTCTCAGTTTAATCACAGGAGAACTAGATACCCTGAGATCCCCACCTTGCCTATGCTTTTAGGTAAAGGAAGGTATATTCTCATGAACTATCAAAGCCTCATGTTTTCAGCATGTAAAAGACTTTCTTAAACTGCTTTTTCCCACCATTTTGTTCCTAGATTAGTGAAATTTCTAAATGTGGTCTTTCAGTAAGGATCTGATATCACACACAAGTACCCAGTACTGAATAAAATCATTGTCGAAGACATTGTATCTATTTGAGTCCATTAGAATTTTATATGATCTTTATCAGGAATGTGAGGGTTCAGCCTTTTAATATCTTACCAGCCTATGAAATACATTATATAATACTATTTTCATCCCCCAAAGTATTCACCATTTGGATCTAGGGATCCTTTGCTGTTCTGTCACGTGTCACCATGGGTAAGGCAGATAAGAGTGATGAATGATGAGATTCAGGGGAAAGGTCAGAGCACTTTGAAATAAGCTTATCTCTCTTTTTCCCTTTCTCTTGTGCTCTCTCGCTCTCTCTCATCTCTTTCACTCTCACTTCGTTCTTCTTTACTTTTTTAAGTAATAATAATTTATTGAAACCTTTATATGGAACTGTAGGTAGTTTGAAACCTAGAGAACGTAATCTTAATTCCTCTAGCAATCCTATAAGATGGGCTGTTATTTATTTTTTGAAGTATAGTTGATTTACAATATTATATTAGTTTCAGGTGTACAGCATAGAGATTCAGTATTTTTGCAGTTTATACTCCATTAAAAGTTATTACAAGATAATGGCTATAATTCCCTGTGCTACACAATGTATCATTGTTATCTGTTTTATACACAGTAGTTTGTATCTCTTAATCCTATACCCCTAACATACTCCTCACCACTTCCCCCTTCTCACTGGTAACCACTAGTTTTTTTCCTATACCTGTGAGCCTGTTACTGTTTTGCTATGTACTTATGTTTCTATTATTTTTTTAGATTTCACATATAAGTGATATCATATAGTATTTGTCTTTCTCTGACTTACTTCTCTAAGCATAATATTCTCTAGATCAATAAATATTGCTGCAAATGGCAGAATTTCATTCTTTTTTATGGCTGAGTAGTATTCCAGCATATATTCTTCTTTATCCGTTTGTCTGTTAATGGACATTTAGGTTGCTTCCATATCTTGGCTATTGTAAACAGTGCTGCTATGGACACTGCAGCCCATGCATCTTTTCAAATCAGTGTTTTCATTTTTTCTAGATTTATACCCAGGAGTGGAGTTGGTGGGTCATATGGTAGTTCTATTTTTAGTTTATTGAGGAAGCTTCATAATGTTTTCTATCAGGGGTACACCAATTTACACTCCTACCAACCGTGTACAAGTGTGCCCTTTTCTGCACATCCTCGGCACATTTGTTATTTGTAGACTTTGATGATGGCCATTCTAACAGGTGTCAGGTGATATCTCATTACTGTCTTATTTGCATTTCTCTGATAATTAGGGATGTCGAGCATCTTTTCATGTGCCTGTTGGCCATCTATATGTCTTCTTTAGAAAAAATCTCTATTCATGTCTTCTGCCCATCTTTTGGTTGCACTGTCTGATTTATTGCTATTGAGTTGTATGAGGTGTTTATATATTTTTGATATTAATCCCTTTTTGGCCATATCATTTGCAAATATTTTCTCCCATTCAGTAGGCTGTCTTTTAGATTTGTCGATGATTTCCTTTGCTGTGCAAAAGCTTTTAAGTTTAATTAGGTCCAATTTGTTTACTTTTGCTTTAATTTCTTTTGCCTTAGGAGACAGATCCAAAAAATACTGCTATGACTTGTTTCAAAGAATGTTCTACGTATGTTCTCTTCTAAGAATTTTATGATTTCAGGTTTTATATGTAGGTCTTTAATCCATTTTGAGTTTAGTTTCATATATGGTGTGAAGAGAGTTCTAATACCATTATCGTACATATAGCTGATGAGTTTTACCAGAATCACTTATTGAAGAGACTGTCTTTCTCCATTGTATATTTTTACTTCCTTTGTTATAGACTAATTGACCACAGGCAAAAGGGTTTATTTCTGGATTCTCTGTTCTGTTCCTTTGATCTGCTTGTCTGTTTTTGTGACAATACAATGTTGTTTTGATTACTGTAGCTTTCTAGTATCGTCTGAAGTCAGGGAGGGTGATGCCTCCAGCTTTCTTCATTTTTCTCAAGATTGCTTTGGCACTTCAGGGCCTGTGCAGGTACCTGCAGCTCTGCCCAGAGGCCTCCAGTGCAAGTCCCCTTTGTCCTTCATAGCCAATCACTGCCCCTAGCCTCCACCACCCCTGCCATCTGTTGTGGAATCAATTTACAGGGCAGGTGGGGCCCACAGGTACTCTGGTCATGTATCAGGGGCATGAGCTATGGTGGAGCGCCTGCCCTCAGAGAGCTGGGCTGCTTCTGATTTGCTGCTTATGTAAGTGCCAACATTGGCTGCTGCTGCCCCTCCCAGGCTCTACCCCAAGACCATATCACTGGACTTCCCTGGTGGCGCAGTGGTTAAGAATCCGCCTGCCAATGCAGGGGACACAGGTTTGAGCCCTATTCCAGGAATATCCCACATGCCATGGAGTAACTAAGCCCGTGCACCACAACTACTGAGCCTGTGCTCTAGAGCCCACGAGCCACAACTACTGGAGCCCACGCACCTAGAGCCTGTGCTCCGCAGCCATGACACTGAGAAGCCCGCGCACCGCCACGGAGAGTAACCCCCACTCACCGCAACTAGAGAGAGCCCGCATGCAGCAACAAAGACCCAATGCATCCAAAAATAAATAAATTTTTAGAAAAAGACCATATCACCTCTGTGTCCCCCAGTCAAGTCTTTTCCCAGTTGTGGCCACTCCACATCCAGTGTTGCACTCTGACATGGAGTGAATAGGGCTGGAGCGTTCGCTCTACTCTGGCTGGGGCACATAGTGAGGCAGTAGCAGGAAACCGGGCAACTGCTAGGACAGACCTGTCTCCTCCCTGCCTCGGGCTCTAGCCTGCAAGCACAGCCTTCTCACAGGTGAAGTCCAGCCTTTCTGAGGCCCTTCTGTTAGTCCCAGTGGTCCTCCAGCCACCCAAGGGTGCTTGTCTTCCCCACATAGGACCCCAAGACTGGGGCATTCAATCTGTGGCTCAGGCTGTTCACACACCATGACAGGTGTCCATCCATGGAATCTCCATTTTCCTCTCAGTTCCTTCCCAGGGGCAAGGTTCTTGACCCGTTCATTTTTTCCCCCTTTCCTGTCTGATCACGTGTGTATCTTTCTTATAGTTTTAGTTGTACAGGGGTCCTTTTGCCAGTTTGCAGTGATAATTGTTCCATGCGTGGATGCATTTTTAATGTGTTCCTGGGGGCAGGTGAGCTCCACATCCTCTTACTCCACCATCTTGATCCCAACTTCCATTCTCTCTTCCGTGAAGCTGTTTTTTTCATAGTAGAAGAGAAAAATGTGTTGATATAGAATGTCACAGAATCAGACTTAAAAAAAACATAGAGGTTCATATAATACTTTCTGTCTCTGTCTTTCTCGTAATAAACTGAGTATTATATTAGGGGTAAAGTGTTGGTGAATAATATTAAAAACTTTGGGTTGAAATTGGAGCTTTCGGAAAACAAATTTATAGAGAAAAGGAAACAGTATAAACCTACTTAACATTCTAATGAAGGTGATGTGGCTTTGAATTTCCGACCACCTGAAGCCAAAGAGTAGAGGAATCAGGCAGGAACCTAGCTGCACTCAGTATTTATTATTTGATATCACATATGTAGCACCAAAAGTGCCATTTGAATTGCAAATTAAATGTTCTCTGTAGTTTTGCTGATTCTCTAAATTGTATCAGTGTCTTGAATTATCTGCCTTTTCATTTTCCAAGTGGTTTATAACAAAACCTGTTTTAAATGACTAAAAAAGGAAGTCTTCCCAAGACAAAATGAAAAGAAGCCAAGGTCGATGGTATAATAATAACCATAACAATAATGATAATACAGCTAATTTTAAAAATGACAGAGCTCTTCAAGAAGCAGCATGATGGGTTCTGGACTGTGGAGTTATGCAGATCTGGGTTTAAAATCCTGTGTGACCTTGGGCGAGTTATTAAACATTGGCTTACTTTTGCATAAAACAGTAATACAAATAGTTTCTACTTAATAGGGTTGTTCTGTTAATTAAATATGGTAATATGTCTACATTGCTTGTTACTAGACAAGATGATAACTATTAGCACAGCTTGCCTTAATTTTACATTCTTTAAAGCTCTAAATTACCTATGAGGAAATTGAAACACAGATCTTGAGTTATTAAGTTAATAAGAGGTAGAATCAGAATATGAATTTCAGATGTTTGGCTTCATCTCATTCTCGTTCTTTATATACCATCACAAATTGATTTACCGCAATGCCATTTTTCTACCCAGCTAAGGTTCATCAATAACCCCTTTTTAGTTCCACTTATATTAGAAGAGTAGATTTGACTGCACTTTTTGGGAACCCTTAGTACATTCAGAAAGGAATGTTTATTTTAAACAGAGTAAAACCTATCCACAGTGTTATAACTCAGATCCAAAAACTTTAATTCCATAAAATATAGGGTCGCAGTATCGTGCAGTTATTGGAATGACCAACATCTTAGCTGATGAGAATGTGAATGCATGGACAATTAACTTATATCTGGATTATCATTATGTGTGACACATTATTGCAAGATTTTACTATAGTTAATCACTTCGTTAAAAAATAAAGTTAATATAGATGTGGTATAACTCTAAGGGTAATAATACTAGTAACTGTGGCAGGGAAAATGCTGCCGTAAACACTGATAAACAGTGGTTTACAATATCACCTCATTCCTGGAACACACACAAGAAGACTACATTTCCCAGCATCCTTTGCCTATGTAGCACAGCTGGGAAGACTGCATTTCACAGCTTCCCTTGAATGTGGCTGCTTGACATCTGGCAGATAGGATGAGGGTAACACAGATTCAAATACGTTCCAAACCAGCTCTTAGAAAAATCCCATACGGTTCTTCTTTCCCCTTCCTACTTTCTGTGACCACCTTGGCAGGCACCATAGAGAAGGTATATTGATAGCTTGGGAGCAGCCAGGGTGCCTGAGCCCACCACTCACAGAATTGCTGAGAAGAAGAACTTCCAAAATCTCACCAACCTTTTTTGGGTTAAGCCTCTGAGATTTCAGAGGCAATGTGTTTCCACAGCCTAGCTTATCCTATCCTGGCTCATACAACAACTAGCATTGAGCACTGACTTTGTATCAGGCACTACCTCAGGCATTCTTTATATCTAGTTTAATTATCTTCACGACAGAGAGATAGACTAGGTATTACAGTTATAGCTATTTTTCAGATGAGAAAAATGAAACTTTGAGCAGTTAAGTAATGTACCTGTGATTAAAGAATCTAGCAGTGACTGAGCTGGTATTTGAACCCATATTCATATCTGTGTGTCTCCAGAGACTGTCAGCTTCATAAATAGGAGAACCTTCCATGTATTAGGTAAATAAACCATTAGTGTCTAAATAAGAAATCTCAGTAGGCTGATCTGCTCATCTGCTGGTCACGAGGGCCTGTGCTGTAAGGGGCCTCTGAGGAACAGGACGTGAGTCACAGAGCAGAGCGTGGCAGCAGGCAGCTCAGAAGCCTCCAGGGTTCTCCAGGATAAATGCAGAGACAACACCATCTTCAGTGACGGTGCAGAAAAATGACTGTATGATCAATTTTATGAACAATTTCTGGGGTTGAGGAGAATCTTCTCACCTAGATAATTAGAGGAAGTAGAATTGAGTTTGTGGAACTATATAATGTGAAAAATATTTTCAATTAATAGGAAAGTTTGTTAGGCAGGAATGATAGAAGGCATGCATTCCCCTGCCATCACCGTGCCACATTTCAGGTGACTGCTGCCAACTTAATGGCAATAATTCCTTGCTGCTGTAGGAATTGCTTGGTAAGACTTTTTCTAGACCAAGATAACCAAGGAAACACACAGTATAAGTTACTGGTTTAGGTTTTTAGAACCCCCTTTTATTTTTGTTTAGTTTTGCATAGCGATTTTTATCAATGGGTATGTTAGAGGGAGGTGCTACGCAGAGTATCAACTGTACTTTTGTATTGGAAGAAGTTTATACACACATATGTAAATACATATGTGTATATGTACATACCCATGCATAATACATGCACGTGTACGTGTGTGTGTGTGTGTGTGTGTGCTTGTATATGTGTAGTAACTAATGTAACCTTAAAAATACATTGTCGGGACTTCCCTGGTGGGGCAGTGGTTAAGAATCCGCCTGCCAGTGCAGGGGACACAGGTTTGACCCCTGGTCCGGGAAGATCCCACGTGCTGCGGAGTAACTAAGCCCGCGCGCCTAGAACCCGTGCTCCGCAACAAGAGAAGCCACCACAATGAGAAGCCTGTGCACTACAGCGAAGAGTAGCCCCAGCTCGCCCCAACTAGAGAAAGCCCTCACGCAGCAACGAAGACCCAACACATCCAAAAAATAAATTAATTAAATAAATAAATTTATTTTAAAAACTACATTGTCTCTGATATGAGGAAAGAATTTACAAAGCTTTCAGGGACAGATGTTTCTTAAAATCCACAAACATAGGTGCACAGCTTAGTGCCCTGATGAAAAGCTCTAAGAGGCACCTATGGTATCAGACACTGTTTGCGCAAATAATTTTACTAAGTTCACAATAAAGAGTTTTTGAGCATTTACTAATCACTACCAGCTTGATACGAGATTAGGACAAGGCTTAGAAAATGTTAACACTCAAACACATGGGTTGTGTTTTCTTACAGCACTAAACTTCAGTTCCCACTCAGTTTTGTTAAAAATAAGCATGTATTGAATGCTTTCCATGTACCTGAGCATTCTGCCATTATGGAGATTCAAAAATGAATTATATAGCACTCCTGCCCAAAAGGAACTTACAAGCTAGTGGGAAGACTGACTACCAATGGTGTTCGATCTGCTTTTGTTTTCCCTCTTCTGTTTTGTGTAGAAATGTAAGTTTCCCACCATGGTGCCTTGGGTGACAGCTTGCACCATGCATCCTCATACGCTGACCTCTCTGTATCAGGCCCCAAGCCTCTAAAGGATGGGGACTCAACTGTGTCTGGCTTGCAGCACATCAGAAAGAAGGTGTTAATTCACTTCCTTAAGATTGCTAATTAGATGTGGAATATTCTACTTCATCTTTTTCTTACAAAGGAGAGCTGGCTCACTGCACAGTTTCAGAAAAGGGTTTTAGCAGTTTTTCTGTTTAGTCATTATTGCTGCATCTTTTATCTTCCAGATTGGAAATATAAGGTTTGTGGAAGGCAGCAGGGTGTGTGTCTTCCTTGTATTTCAGGGTTAGGCTTTGAGTCAAGGAGACCAGTGGATTTTAGCTCATAGTTTCCTCCCCCTGGACAGAGTGCAGACGATCTACACTTGTTCTCTCCTCTGAGGTTAAGTCATAAGTATGATGTGGGATTAAGCTGCATAATATATACAGAGCAATAAACAATAACTATTACCATTCTTAATACCATTTTGTATTTATATATCACAGAAACTCATTCCTTTTGCTCCCAGAAATACTTAAATCTTGTCCCAATGTTTTCTGAACTATTTAAAATTATCCATCAGACTTGAATTCCATATTGATAGATTCAGTATGTTTGGTTTATAGGTAAAAAGGGAAGCAATGTAAATGATAAATGTGCTATCTTATAGGATATCATAACTAAAGTTTCTCTTACTTTAAATCTTTGAAATATTTTTCTCATAAAATTTATTTTTAATTAATGTTTTAAAGATTTCATACATAATACATTAGTAGTTTTTTTTTTTTTATTCATACTTTTGCCATTTAGTCATCCTTTACAAATTTACTTATTGGATTCTTTCCCTTTAAGGTTTTTAAAACATTTTTATACAAACATTTGTAAACATAGGCATACAGGATTTGCTGTGCTTTACTCTAAGATAGAACATCTCAAAGTGCGGCCTGTAGACCCATGAGTGTCCTTGTGACCTTTAGGGACTTCATGAGGTCAAGACTATTTTCATAATAGTACTAAGTACTTAAAAATAGTACTAGTACTAAGAAATCATTTGCCTTTTTAACTGTGCTGACATTTGTACTGCTGGTGCAAAATCAATGGTGCTTATAATTGGTGACCTTTAGTATGAAGCAAGACAAGGGTACCAAACTATACAAGTGTCATTGCGTCCTTCAGCATCATTTTCAGTTGTTTTTTTTTTTTTAAGCCAATTCACTTAAGAACATCCTTGATGATGTAGTAAAAATTATTAGTTTTACCATCTTGGACCTAGAGAACACATATTTTTTTCTTATTCTGTGCGACGAAATAGATACTCTCATGTTGTATTTTGAAGTATGATGGCACTGGTTTGATTGTTTGAGTTATGAACTGAACGAGCCACGTTTTCAAGGGACGTCATTTATACTTGAAAGAACAACTGGCAAACAAAATTATGGTTATTTAGACTTGGTTATTTGGTAGACGTTTTCTTGAAAATGAAGGAAGTAACCTGTCACTTCAAGGAAAACACTAACAGTATTTGTTGCCAATGATAAAATTTAAGCTTGCAAGTAAAAGTTAGTATTTAGGAAACTTATTTCACTACCATCAGCTTGACAGCTTCAATACTAGAAGACTTTTCTGTTGAGATAAGGGTGATACTATCAAATGCAATTTTTTGATCTTGTATAATGACGTGTAGACATTTGGAAGATCTGCATAGCTCAATGAATCAATATTTTTCTAAATGCCAAATACCTAATATAAAATCATGTGTAGGTCAAAACTCCATCAAAGTGCAGAATATACCAGTGGATTTTAATGTAACACTAAATATTCATCAATGTGTTTTCAGATGCCACACTGCAAATAACCTTTAAGAAACTCCACTTGTCAAGTTTTGGGGCAGTATCAGTTATCTGAAAAAGCTATTAAAATATTCTTCCATTTTTCAACTACACGTATTTGTGAGGCTAAATTTTCTTCATATAGTTCCATGAAAACAACATATCAAAACAGATTGAACACAGAGAACTAAATTGTCTTATATTGTTAGACATTATTTTTTAAATAATAGTATGAGAACTTGTCTTATTTTGTTAGACACTATTTTCCTAAAAGATGCAAAAATATAAACGAGTCCGCTTTATTAAGTGTTTTGTTTTATAAAACAGTTATTTTTCATAAAATTGCATTATTCATGCTGATATAATGGGCTTTCTATTATTTAGAAATGTATTAAATTATTTTTAAGTTGATTTTCATTTCTAACATAGTAACTATTAATAGACATAGCCCACATAAACAAAAGCTTTTTGGAGTCCTCAATAATTTTTAAGATTGTAAAAGCATTTGCAGACCACAAAGTCACAAAATTTGAGAACTGGTGCTTCAGAACTTGGAAAAAATGCAGATGAGGAGTAAAATCTATATATAATAGCTCTATTCTCTACTGACTGAACGGCTCTAACTGAGTTAGTATGTCTCAGTATCCTTATTAATAAAATGAGTATAAATACACTAAATACATTTACTTTGCCATTTAAAAGATTTATTGGTTATTTATTGTAGCTATTATTATTATGGACAAATCCAGGAATAATAAAAACATAGACCCAGATTAATTACACTGAAGGAAACTGCTAATATTGTCTTTTTGAACCATTCCAACCATAATGATTGTTGCCTTCAACCCTGGGCATGTTAATTGCACCTAGTGTACATTTTCCATAATTTTATTATTCCTTATTTCCAAAGTCTTGAGGAATAACTTCCTCATAGAGCCTTTGCCTTAATAGCCAACAGTAAATCTCTTCTCTCCTATAGATATGCCCTACTTGGACTTCTGCTTATTATTCCAGAGGTCAACAGTGTGTGTTCCTTATGGGCAAGTGCAATATGTCCCATATTGTTTGTGTTCCAACACTTTTTACCACAGTTATTAGTCCGTTCAGGCTGCTGTAACAAAAATATCATACACTGAGTGGCTTAAAGGACAGAAATTTATTTATCACACTTCTTGGGAGGAAGTCCAAGATCAAGGCACCAGTAGACCCGGTGTCTAGTGAGAGAACCTGCTTCCTGGCCCACAGAAGGCATCTTCTCTCTGTGTCTTCACATGGTGGGAGGAACTGGAGAGCTCTCTGAGGTCTTATACAAAGTCACTAATCCCATTCATGAAGGCTCCACTGTCATGACCCCATCACCTCCCAAGACCCCACCTCCAAATACCTTTCCTTTGGAATTAGATTTCAACATATAAATTTTAAGGGGAGACAAACATTCAGTCTATAGAACACAGGGTAGAGAATCAGTATCTGTGGTATTTGATTGAAATAGCTGATAATATGAATTATTTCAATAGAGCTATGATTGATTTTAAAGGTCCTGATAAAAAATATAGATAAACGAGGAACTTTGTACTCTTTCCTCTTTTCCTCTCTCCCTCCCATCTACCCTTTCATCAACCTGCCCATCCATCTCACATAAATTCAACATAATATGGAAAACTTTATTTATTTAATTTTAAGATGCCAGTAATTATAAAATTCACCATCAATTTAACCACAGCTCAGAGGAGAGGGATGGGGAAAAAATTCAATATAAAATGAACTTGATTCTTATCAAGATAACTTATAAGTTAGCTACATGATTATAAATAATATTCCTCTTCAGTATGACTATCAACATTTTAGTCTAAACCTTCTTTGCACTGAGTCTAGAAAGTTTTATGCACAAATCACTTTTAGCCACCAACCAGTGTGCATAATATCACAGTGACAATATTCTATTTTTCATAACCTCTAGTTGTCATCCAGACTGTTTTGTCATATTACAAAATATATAATAATATAATAATAATTTTGAGCCAAATAAAAAAAAATACCTGGGATTTTCCACATTTGGATGAACCTGACATTTTGAAAGTTCTGTTACTAGACTACACATTATGGGAAGTGAAGTAGTCCCTTTTGCAAGTCAGCCAAAGGCTTTTGACAGATAGATGTTATGTTCCTGAGTGGGTAGTCCTTCATAATGCATAAATTGGTGACACTAACCTCTCCTAGGGTTGAAAATAGATGTTATGTTCCTGAGTGGGTAATCCTTCATAATGCATAAATTGGTGACACTAACTTCTCCTAGGGTTGAAAATATTCTCTCTTCCAGAAATTTGATAGTTTCTACTATCAAATGCCTGCCTACTATTGCAATGCCTGCTGTATGACAGATAATCTTTGACGTACACAATAACTTTTCATTTCAGTCAAACTTTGTAGTAATGTATAATCTTCTTGAAGACATTTTAAATGACAATTAGGTATCCAAATATAAATCAATATTTAACTGTGTAATGTTAACAATCAAATAATCCAACTCAGATAACAATAGCATGGATGTAACTAACTCGTATGCTCACAGGCAAGACAAGATTTCTCTTCGTAATGGCTGTATTTTTCATTTTCAGAAAAATTATATTCCAATTTCAGATACTTTAAAATGTGAAAAACAGGTATTTTTAAATCAAGGAAATATGATATATATTTATATATTTTTATATATATATATATACACATACATACATACACATACCACATATATAGTATATACATACTTTTATTAATTATATGTTCATATATACATATATGTACATATATAAACATACTTTATAATATATATGTAGTCTATATACCTTATACTGTATATAGCAATATATTTAAATTGATGCTATGAGTTTGTTTGTGGTTGTATATCATTAATGACACTGTAGATAATGAGTACAGAATTATTCCCTAAAAGTAACACTATTGTAATAAAATTCTGAATGAGTAAAGATAATTGATTTTTTTTCTAAAAATATATATCTGTTGCTTTTCTGAAAAAACAAAAAACTCTGATACATTATTTTGTGGATAAATAGCACTTAAGCACATGGCCTTGTTAAAGTAAAAGTTTTCCTGATGTGTTAAAATGGTAAGGCAGATTTTATTCAAGACTATTGCAATAGGTATAGAACGTACTAAGATGGCATTTGTCAGTGTGATAGAAAGATTGGGCTCAACTCTGATTATAACAAGGAAAAGTGGGGATTTACTGCCAAGGAATGAGATGGGGAGGTTGAAGTGTGGGTAATGGGGTAATGGATTTCTAGCTAGGCCAAGGATTCTTGCTGGATGCTTGCTGAAGGCAGTTCAGAGTTATCAGACATTACCTGTGGGATAAGAATCCTGATCAGATATCAAGGATGATCAGATATTGAGGATGTGGTAATCTGGATAAGTCAATTTAGCAGGATTCTTGCTAAAACTGCGTGATATAAAGACTGACACAAAAGTCCAAAAGTCTAATTGGGAAGAGAATTTATAAGAGCCTGACTACAGTTTGGTCAAGGATAGACTCTGTCAGCCTATGAGTAGAGGCAAGCAGAGATGGATAAGCTACATTGAAGGGTGAAGTAAGACAAGTTTTCAGTTCTGTATTCAGGCAGCACAGAGGTGAGGGAATCAAGGAAATGGGAAGAAAAGAGATATTATGATGAAAAAAAATGAAGCAAGATGATAAGAGATTGAATCCCAGGGAGAAACTCGTAAGAGTTGCCAAGGGAAGGTGTGCACAAGGGACTTTACAACGTCTAGTATTCTATTTTAAGTTGTGTGTTAAGATGCATTATAATTATCAGAATTCCTTTTGTTAGTCCCTTACCGTTTATGAACACTACTTTGGGAAAATCAAGGAAAAGTTATTTTACTCCTTGTTTGAATCAATAAAAATCTTGAGTGGAGAGATATGAATACCATCTAGAATGAGAGGTGAGGGAATCAGGGACCTCAGCAGAAGCAGAAATATGAAGTATGAGGTCACTGGAGAAACAAGAGCTTTCTGAGAATTATGAGGTCAGTAGAATGGGGAAATTTGCATTTCCCATTGTGGAGAGGGTGCTTCAAGGAATTTTAATTTCTTTTACTTGATGTATAATACACTCAGTCAAGTGCACACTTCTTAAGTATACAATTTAATGAATTTTTACACACGCATATACTCATACAACCATAACTTGAATCAGGATATAGAACATTTTCAACAACTAGAAGACCATGTCCCAACTAGTAACCCATAAGAGGTACCACTATCATGGTTTTTATTAATCAAGCTAAGTTTTGCATGGCATTTTACTTATTTTAAAATTAATTTTATTTTAGATATTGGAACAAGTTGATTCCAGCAAGCTGGAGGCTTTTAGGACACCTATGTCATTGTCATCTGTGATACACTATAACAACAGTACAGTTGACCCCAAACAACACAGGTTTGAACTGCAAGCATTGGATTCACTTATACACATATTTTTTTCTACAGTAAATACTACCATACTCCAAGCTCCATGTTTGGTTGAATCCACAGATATAGAGGAACCACTGAAACAGAGGAACGTGGTATTGGGAGAGCTGACTATAAACTATATGCACATTTTCCACTGGGCAGACAGTTGGTGTCCCCTACCCCCCATGTTATTCAAGAGCCAACTGGATTTGTGTGGAGTATTTACTGTTGGCTTATCATTTTTCCAAGCACTTTAACTAATTAGAGACATATAGATACAAAGATAGTTGTTGATAGAGTTATACAGATTTGTAGATTCATAATTATAGTTGAGGGAATCGAAGCACATATATGCTAAATAAAACGCCCAAGGCTACACAGCTTGTAAGTGATGGAGTCAGGATACAAATCTAGGTAATTTGGCTTGAGCCAGAGAGTTTAACCAATACTGTCTTCCATAAATTGTCTCTTCTAACTCTTATGGCTTTCAAATTTTAATTACTCGCAGTATGGTTTACTGAAACATTGAGCTATAATAGTCTACAGACCAGGATTTCAGCCATGACTCTAGCATTCACAGAAAGCCTTAGGCCAAGGGTCGTCTTTACATCTCTATCTTTGGTGGAGGAGTCATGCATACAGTTCCTGCTTATAGAGAAACTCCTGAGCTTTCTACAGAGGAGGTGAGGCTGTATTTGGTGAGAGTTTCTCACAGAGGATAGGATTTTCTACCACTACTGGATAGTCTATCACTAAGACATTCCAACTGGTTCATTTACATGGAGTTTTGTTACACAATACCCACAGAAAATCAAATCAAGGAAAGTATTCATGTACTACAGAAGTATTCATAAAGTTTTCCCAGGTTCAGAGGTGATTGTCCAGAATCTATAAGGATGCAAGGTGACAAATATTGTGTACCCTTGTGTTATTTTTACACACTTGAAGACCAAATGGTATAACAGTGGAGGGAGTATGAATTTTGTGCCTAAAAGTGAAATTATTATGTAAGGTTATGCTCAGGAAATGGCATTGGTGTCATCCAGGCCTGTGTTGCCTTCCACCCAAGGCTCATATCCTGTGGGTTATCCCAGTTTGACAATCTAAGTAAATGTTGTCACCAACAACTCTATCCTTTTGCTTCTGTTATCTCAAACTTAACTCTTTAGGGGCATCTTTATAACCATGGAGTAGCCAAAACATTTTTGACCAGGACATAAAAAATACTAACTCTAAGGAAGATATTGATAACTTGTACTATATTTGGATTAAGAATTTTGATACTTAAGAGAGTGAAAAGGCAAGCCACAGAGTGTGAAGAGATATTTATAATACGTACATCTATAAAAGGTCTTGTGCCCAAAATACAAGATTTTTTCCTATACATCATTAGGAAAAATAGGAACAATTAAGTAGAAAAAGGAAGAAATAGTTACTTTAGAAAAGATGCTTAACAGTCATTAGAGAAATGCAAATTAAAGTCAGGATGCACTACCATTATTAATCACTAGAATGACTAAAATGAATAAGAAAAGTAATACCAAGTGTTGGCAAATATATAGAACAACTGAAAATGTTATGTGGTGCTGAAAGCAGTGTATTTTGTAATAACCACTTTTTTAAATTCGTAAAACTATTTGTCGTTATCTACTAAAGCTAGCCACATGATTGGAATTGATTTGGCAATTCCACTTCTAGGAATATACCCAACAAAACTTCACACATATGTTTATCAAAAGACATGTGCGAGAATATACCTGGTCGCGCTGTTTTTAATAGTCTCAGACTAGAAACTACCACGTAGTAAGTTGCCTTATGGGCCCCAGTTCTTTACCCCTTCCTGTGCCCATGTCCTTTCCCATGTGACTTAGAAATTTTGACCAAAGCCACTCCATGCGCATGTTGTACTTCCCTGCTGTTTGATATTGGACTCTTTCATGTGGCATGCTTTGGCCAATGGGATGTTGGCAGACACAAACTGATTAAAGGCTTGAAACACACTTGTGTGATTGGGCTTGTCCTCTTATGCCTCTGCCATTTCTGTGACAAGAAAATATTCCAGATTAGCTTATTAGTCAAAAAAGGATGAGAGACATAAGGTAAAAGTCACCCAGCAGCTCACAGATACAAGGCTTGAGGCAGAGTGACCCATCTGAGCTAGTGATGGGACTGACGTGCTCCTTCCTGGGGGACCATTTTCATTAGTCCCATTGAGTAAGTGAGGCATTCCATTCTCCCAGTGGCTTCAGCTCAGTCCTACTACCCTAGGCTTAGAAAAGGCACTACCAAGAGTCTGACAGTTTTGTGGAAAAACCTCTGGAATATCACTTATCACCTGACTTTGGACAGATTTCATCACTGTTCTGAACCTGTTTTCCTATATTTAAAATGGATACAATATCATCTAAATTGGAAGCTGTTATCCTCATAATCCAGGAAGTCCTTGCCTTTACTCAAGTAACAATTAAAATGCCTTCTATATTTACATCCAGAATCTAATTATTTCATTAAATAGCCCTTAGAGATAGATACTATTATCTCCACTTTATGAAGGAAGAAACTTGTAACAAAATACTTGTACTTAATTTGTAAGGCATTAGGAACTGCAGCATGGTTTGAAGTATGGGACAGTTGGAAGATAATTGTATCACCCCAAGTAAGAGGAAAATGTGATGTAAACTAGAGAAGTAGAAGGAGGTGAACAGATTCTGAAGACATTTGGAATATAAAACTGGCTGAATTTGATGATTGATTGCACATCAGAGTGGTGAGAAGCATAAAAGAGGAGATTATAACTTGGTTCCCTTGGTGTTTGGAGATACCATTCACTGAAATTGGGCACCCCATGGGGATGGCACATTTGGGAGGTGATAACAAGTTCATTTTTGGACAGGTTGAGTGGGAAGTAATTGTGCCATGTCTAGATAGAGATGCTTAAAAGGCAATTGGATAAGATCTCAGTCTAAGGGGAGAATCTGCGCTAGAATTGAAAGTTGTTCTTGTTTAGTTGATAAAGCTACTTTAGAAAATACACCATGAACTCGACTTTAGTTGCATTTGCTTCAGTAAAGAAAGCATTTAACCCTTCTGAACACCAATTTCCTCATCTTTTAAATGAGAAAAATAACATGACTTATCTTGCCAAATAATTTCTGATAAGAATTCAATTACAGAATGAGGGTGTAAGGAATTTGTAAACTTTAAATTGCTACCTAAAGGAAAGAATTATTAGTCTCATTGTCTTTAGTGGCGGGTTGGAGGTAACTTTCTAAGCACCTGACCAAGTCTCAATAGCCTACTGAGAATTGCTGGAAATCTTTTGAAAAATAATATTACTTTGGATAACTAGCATTTTTAACAGCCAAATCAGGATAAAGTAAATAAAATGTAAAGATATTGAATGAATAAATTGTACTATTACCTAAGTAAAAACAAATGTTGTGGGTACATCCAGGCACTTTTATTTTTAAAAAAGACTACAGTTCCATGTTCATGTAATAAAGAAACTGATACCTGCCTTCTCTTCATCAATAACAGGTTGGGGATTAAACAGAAAATATTTTCTTTCTTGGACATCTTCATTATAATACATACTCCTAGGTAACTAAGGGAGTTGATTTGCTGTTAGGATTATTAGTCAAGGCTATTGAATATTGGAAGGTATCTACCCCAAACTGAAGATTTTCACTATAGAGGAGTTAGTCTAAACTCTTCTTTATGATACTAATTTGAGAGCAGGATCAGGTGTCTATATGGCCCCTTTCATCCCTCTCTCTCTCTCTCTCTCTCTCTCTCTCTCTCTCTCTCTCTCTCTCTCTATATATATATATATATATATATATATATATTCAATGTGAAAAAGATATTTCTGGGTTCTCTATAACTGAGGTCATGTGTTCCACTCCTTCAGAAGTGCACCATCAGGTCATTAGGATGTAATTTCAAAAGAAACAAGTGACTAAACACACATCTGTGTTACTTGGCCTGTAATTATCATCTGCTCTTTCAGAATATCATTCCTGTAGGTCCTAGACCTCACTGGGACCTTAAGATACAGATTCTGTCTCCATAACCCGGCTCTGTTTGTGCAGCTTGGACCACAATTCATTCACATATGTACAGAGTCAAAGGGCTTGGAAAGTCAATCTCTTCCCTGAATTTAATTCACTTCCACCTACACGCATCAATTTCCTTTTTGTGCCAGGTCCTAAAGTACTAAAAAAAGCTATTGTAGTAAAAACCTCAAGTAACAGGAAATCTTAAGAGACAGAAATGGAAAAGCACAAAGGATGCTTGGAGACCAGTGGTTGTGCAGAAATTCTAATTGGGCAAACCACAAAACCCATATATCTCCAAATTTGTTTTCAGGCAACTCCACATGATAATCAAAGTGCCACGTAAAAAATGAATCAGGGCAGCCCTGTTAAGACCGAAGAAAAAAATGGTAGCAACCTTGGACAATATTCTGGGGATCTTGGGGTACTTTTCAGGATGGAGGAGGTATTTGAATACTTCTGTTGTCATTGTTGTTTGGTCAGATTTTTTATTTGAAAATAAAGGAAACAAATGTGTGTTTTTAAAAAATGAAACAACGCATGCAAGATATATGGGTTACCTCGTATGAGCTGGTGATCAGATTGAAAGCTGCTTCTGGCTTCAGGCACCTTCAATAGTGAGCTGTCTTTCCAGATCTGTCAGTAAGTGTCACTGGAGCTGGTTACATCTGAAGTAGGGACAGGTAGGACTTCCTCCTGCTGTGGGTTGAAATCACCTTTATTATCTGAGCTGTCCATCTTGTGAGTGTGTTGTATGTTTGTGTGCATGTTTTCCTTTCCATCTCTCCCAGTCCATTTCCAATACTAAACGTGATGTAGGAACTGATAATGGAATGACCTTGAGGCCAAAATATGTGGAGTGAGTAACGTTCAATAAAATGGACTATGACAGGTATTTCATAAAAGAGGTTTGCGAACAGATGACTTTCTACAAAGAAAATAAACTAACGTTGCTTTTTTGTTCAGGTGCCAACGTGATTTGCTTTTCTCTGCTCTAGCAGATTCTGATTGACTTTTTTCTCCTGTGAAAATGAGGAAATGGAAGAAAAAAAAAGGTTGCTCTATGTGATCCATTCAGTAAGAGGGCAGACCATTAATAGTTACCTTTTTTCTCATTTTGCTATTTCTTTTAATGCTAATGGAAGAGAATGTCAATTTGCTGAAACTTCAGATATATTAGCCATCATAATGATAGTTAATACTTACTGAGCACTTATTATGTGCCAGTTACATTACTAACTACTTTGTAGGTGTTATATACTTCACACACAAACTCTGAGAGGAAACTAAGATGAAGGGAGTTTAAGCATTCTGCCTAACATTTAGAAATAAAACTGAAACACAAACTTAAGTTCCTCCGAAACCAAACATTTGTGCTTTTCAATGTTGCTTCTTTTTTCAATTCCTCCCTGTTCCTTGCTGGAGGTACTGTGCCAGGTACTGGTGAAGAATAAAAAATGGAATAAGAGAGAGATCCTCCAAATAAACTCTTATGGGTTTCAAAACGACAACAAACATATAGACATCAGAATGGTACACCGTGGAGTGGACAGAGTGAGAAACACAGCGTATTGGAGGACCTTTGCCCATGTAAAGAGAGTATCAATATGTAGATTAAACCAACTGGCATCATGGGGGGGGTGGATACAGACCCAAAATATCTGTACGTTCTGAATTTTTTCAAGAGAAGCTAAAAATACAGATATTTTTGTGCTCTTTTCCAAGTTGCTAAATAATTTATCTATCTCTCTCTCTATCTCTCTATCCATCCATATATCCTAAAATATTATACAAGTCAAACTAAAAGTATCTGTGAGACAGATTACAGTATTGGTCTCCTAGTAAATATATGTGGAATAGAGTAAAGGTTGTATACTTGAAATTAGATTGGCCTGGATTATACTCCCATGCTACCACTTATTAGAGTTAGGTAATTGGGCACACTTGATGTCTTTGAGGGCCACTTTTCTCACCTGTAGAATGTAGAGAGAGTATTACTAAACCTCCTAAGTTTATGGAGAAGATTAAGTGAGATAAAACATGTAAAGCTGGTAATACAAGTATAGCACACAGTTGACAATACATGTATTTTTTCTCTTTTACTCCAACCAGAGGAAGATAGATCCATAAAAGCAAAGCATTGTTGGTTGGTAGTATCTAGAATGGCTTACTGAGACAGTGGTCCATTTGAGATGGACTTCAAAGGGGGGTATTATTTGGAGAAAAATGACCCTCATGAAAATAATGTTATAAGTGAAATCTAAGTGTTAGGATTATTTAGAAAGTGTACAACTCTTTTTTGAATAATATATAGTTTGATGTAAGCTCTTAAGTGGAGATGGGACTTGGAACATATACTGTTGTGACATATAGAAGGCTTAAAATGCCAAGGTATGGAGTATAATTATAATTGAGAATGCAACAAAGAACCACTGTGTTTTGTTTTTTACATTATTATTTATGGAATGACATAATCAAGTTGACCTAGGGAGCCTAATCTTGCAGCACCACAAATAGTGGATGTGAGGGAAAGACCAGCAGTGGGAAAAACAGTCAAGAGGTGATTCAACTAACTCAGGATATGGTCTGTGATCTACTGTTAGTGGAAATGGAGAAGAAAATCTAGGTGAGAGCAATCCTGAGAGATTAGTGGGAGAGACTTAAGATATCAACTTTCTTCATTGTTGGAGTTGCTGATTATAGATGGGAGGCAAGAAACAGAAGGATCAAATGTGAGTTGAGACCTGGGAAGACATAGAAGTGAAGGAACTCTACAATCCAGGAGGGATCAAATCCTTATTCTTCTACTTGCTCCCTGTGTGACTTAGGGTAGGTTGCTTCACACTTTGAATGCTAGCTTCTTCGTGTGTTAAATAAGAATAAAAATACCTAGTTCCAGAGCTGTTTTGAGAATAGGATGCGGTGGAATGTTTAATTACGATAGGCCTGGCATACAAATAGTCTCTCGATAAATGTTAAGTCCACCACTTTCTCCTTCACACCCAATAGGGTGCTCCTTGGGGCAGGAGATGACATTTTTTTCCTACCACTTTCGTCTCCACAGGAGATATTCAACCTTTATACCACCCAGGGGTGCTCCATGTGCAGCTTTCCCAATCAACAGAGGGTAGCAGGGAGCTGAAGCTGGACTTAACTAGCCCAGCCCCTCAAAGAATTCTCAAAGAGAAGCCTTGCTTTTGGGGATGACTAAGTCCAATGTTCCATTAAAAGCACCCAGAAATGTGTATATATTTAATAAATAATAAATTGATAAATAATGAATTGATTTTAAAAATGATTTCTGAGAGCTTTGAACAATGCCTCAGAGAAATATATAGAGGGTCAAGAAGCCAGGAACTCCACAGGAAAATAAGATATTAGAAGATTCCTTCACTTGTATACCACCCAAACAGGAAATGAGCCTTACTTAAAACTTGTCCTACAAGGTCTTATACTCTGGGCATAACCATCCTTATTCTAAATTGCCCTTTGGGTAGAACTAGTTCAACTGCTTTCTTATTAAATCTAGAAGAAATTATTTTATGTTAGGATTACGTAAAGAGTCTCCAAAGGCCTTGTAATAAACATCTGAATAATGTCACCAGGTGACTACATGCATTTCATAGCAAATTCAGCTTATGTACATGCACATGAAAACAAACAAATAAACAACAACAAAAAAACAAACACTGTGTGAATTCTATGGCCCAGAGTATCTATGGGAAATATTATTGTCTTGTTCTAGCTCAGAAACCCTTCTTTTATTGCATTTTAAAAGTCTCTGATCATTTTCTATATCCTACATTGCCTTTCACTGGACTTTCCTTAACAATGTTGATAAACTAATGGCAAAAATTTTCGCAGTTTCTCTATCTATAATTACTCAAGCTCCGGATTTGAAATACAAAATCCTTAGTAATTGAATTTCTATAGTTCTAGCTGATGCTTTGGCTACTTGGTTCTACAATTGTTCAGGGCAGGGACTTAAGGAGGACCCTCCTCTAATTATGTGCTCCCCAAACATGCCTGTTCTGTCTTCCTGCAGTAGACTTGTCTCTGCAGTAGTTGGTTGATGGGAGAGATATTGGCATGAAAAAGATGAGTTCTATGCTGAGTGCTACCTACAAAAGGCTTTCTCATTTTGAATAAATGAATGGCTCTTAGATTAGTTTCTACGTTATTCAGTCAGACATTCTCCCCACATGCATACTGAGGGATTTCTTTCATGCCCACTTAGACATGGGTTTTACTATGATTCTGTACAGACTTTGGAACTGCTTCTGGCTTAAAGAAGGCAGGCGAACACAAAATAACCTTGTGGTGCATTTGTAATTGTCAAGTGTCCGCTATAGGTTCTGGCATATGGCTGCTGCCTCTCATCTATTCTCTGCTTGCCATGGAGGCCAGACACGAAAGGAGTGGTCCCAGGAAAATGTTCATATCTAATCAGACTCCTCTCTTGGGTCAGGGGCTACTCTTCATATCTGTTCCTCTGGCCTGAGCCATAGGCAGTGACCAAAGGATGGAAAATCCACTCATCCGTCTCAACAGCCAAGAGGACAGGGAGAAAGCAGCCTTCCAACCAGACCATGGAGCCAAATGGCAGGAGGTTTCTCTTCTCTTCAGAATACAAGTTATACCTGGCAGATGAACTGTACTCAGGGCACTACTAAAGTCAACAGAAAGATTTTTTGGTGGTTTCGTTTTTGAAATCCTCTTGACTTATCAACGGTGTTGTAGAGGAAGCTACTTGGATAAAATGACTCAGATGCACTTGTGATTGTATTATTAATAATAAAGAATATTAAAAGCTAAAATTATTAGGTGCTTACCATGTAGGAGCACAGTGCTAGGCACTTTAGTTACTGTATCCTGCTTAATCCTCACAATGAGAGAGCTGTAACTATCACACTCATTTTGTAGATGAGAAAACAGACTTAAAGAGGAGAAATGACTTGACTAGGTGTTTACTCTTAAATGATGTGTAAATTTTAAAATCGTTTGATTGTTCCCGTAGATGCTGAAAGAGCTGTGGAGTTATACAGGAACCTATACAATAGCCAAGGCCCATGCTGATGTAGTCATCTTACTGATAAGGAAACTGAGGTTCAGAATATGTGAGTGACGTGCCCCAGATTTCACTGCTAGGTTATCTTGGAGCTGAATTCACACCAGATCTTCTGGTTTTAAATGCACTTTTCACCCAGTATAGCTGATGTAACTTTCAAAGCCTTTGTAAGGTGAAAGGTAAAGGAGAAGGTCCATAACCAAACAGCATGTGGGTTAATTTGGATTCAGTCAGATTTCTCTCTCTGAACCTGGGCTTCTTCATCTGAAATACATAAATAAATAAGGTTG
Organism: Tursiops truncatus; assembly: GCF_011762595.2. Lineage (NCBI taxonomy): Eukaryota > Metazoa > Chordata > Mammalia > Artiodactyla > Delphinidae > Tursiops > Tursiops truncatus. Next base: position 51,297,718 of record NC_047041.1, read on the forward strand.
TAAATACTTATAAAGTCCTAATCAGGATCAGCAATAGTTTATCAGAGCTCCTGTCCTTACTTCTGGCATATAATAGGCACTCAAAAAAGTAGGAGCATCTTCTGTGTTTAGTTAAAGTGAAAAAAAGTGCTGAAGAAGCAAGAAAGAATATGAATGCACTGTTGGACATGGAGCTAGTATGTGTTCATTTGCTCACTGATTAATATGTGAAGTGATAGTGGGATTTTTATCATAAATCTGTCCCCATCCCTCTCAGAGTTTACATTTACATTGTGGAAAGATGAGGTAAGATTTTGATAGCGCCTTCCTCTCTCATTGCAAGTTGGGTTCTCCGGCAAACGTGCTTGAACAAGTAGGGACCATTATTCAATGTGTCACTCAAAATTAAGTACAGAAAACGTGCCACTCAAGATATTTTAAGCAAGAATGGATTTAATATAGGGAATCGGTGGATTACAAATTCACTGCATAGGTTGAAGAAATGGACTGTAATCTGGGTCTCCAGGAAAGACTCCTAAACAATACAACTAACCCATAGGGAAGCTACCATCCTTGGTTACTTCTGGAGCTGCCTCATCCCTCAGACCTGTCACCACTGCTGCCTCCATTACAGACACCCAAATTATGGTGAAAGTAAACCCGTATCTTCACGCCAGGGAATAGGAAATTGTGTCAAGGAGCATATGTCACCACGGTTGTTGCTGCTTCTCCCACCCACCCAAGAAGCTGGGTATGGGCTGCTGCTGCAGAGAATCTTCACATTCCCACAATGTTCCTGTGCAGACACAACAAAAAAGACAAGAAAAAGGCCTCTGTCTAAATTCTGACTTCAGATCTAAGGAAAATATATCTAACAACACTTTATACCCAGAACACTACAGATAAAGAAATGTAGTTTTTGGCGTAGATTTTCAAACTCTCCCAAGAGAAGGAACTTGGGATGGAAGTTGAATGAATATTCAGCACACTCATTTTCCCAGACCAGTATGATATTCACATGGGGGAATCATTACATGATTTGGGGGAAAGTGATGTCACATAACTGACCTTCGGTTTCCTCATGTCCAATGAGGACTTAGAATCTAAAGTTGTTATTGTGAGATTGACATGAGATGATGTATAAATTGCTTAACATAGAGCTTGACATATCATATTCCCTCAGTAAATGATAATTCTGTATGAAACATAAAGTATATACAGAACTCAGCACAGTATATTGCATGTAGTAAATGTTCAGTAAAAATATGTGTTGCGAGTGTGAATTGCATTATTTGGAGATAAATTACGTTCCAAGATGTAGTCCAAAAAAACTATGTGCCAGGGCTTATGCCAAATGCTTTACTTGCCTTATTTCATTTAATCTTTTGTAAGTGAGCTCCTATTATTATTTGGTTTAAGGCATAGAAGTAATCTTATGTGAAGACACCAGAGTCTCAACCATTTCTTGAATATTTGGTATTCTTCATAGCATTCTTGGGGGACTCATACTGTCAATGAGCATGTGACTGTATTTACAGAACCTTCACATTGAATCCTGGATGCTACTGTATCCATAAACTTCCCTAAGAAGAGAAGTTTCTTTTTTGTTAAAAAGAAAAAGTTATTCAGGGCATGGGGTTCAAACATGCCTAATCTGGGTGAGGGTTCACTTGGAGACTATCAAATAATTGACTACATCTGTTTGCTCACTGTGGGGATTGAAGTAGCTGACCTTTCATATATATTTTTAACACAAGAATATGTGTGTTAAATTTGTAAGTCCAACCGAAGGCCCCATGAGTTCATACCAGATACCCAACTAATACGTTACCCAACCATGACTTTGTTCAGTCTCCTGGAATGCTCTCTCTGCTCATCATGGAATAAACATGTACAGAGAGAGCAATAACTTTGGCTTTATACAAACCTGAGTTCAGTTCCCACCTTGGCCACTTCTTATCTCTGTGATCTACCGTCTCAAATCCTCAATGTCCTCCTACGCAAAATGGGGATGCTTATTTCCTAGGTTGTTGTGAGGATTAGAGATTGTAATGTTTATAAAATGGGCAGTATGGTAATGAACATGTAGTTCATAATATTGCCATTACTTTTATCAGTAAAATACTGCAGTAAGTTTATTGAAATTACCTTTGCTCATTTTACTTAGAATTCTATTAATTCAGTGTTTAGATTATGAAGGTAAATGCCAGAGAATTCTGCTTCCAAGAGATTATTTTCGAGTACATTTTTGTTTGAGGATGTTTAGCCTGGCAATGATGGAGAAAGAATGCACAAATCAATTGGCATGTACCCTCCAGAATATAGTAGCTTAAATGAACAGCTTAATTTGCATTCTCCAGAAGTAGTATTTATCTGGAAACTGCTTGCTATTTCATAGTGGCAAAAGATCTTACTTTAGTGACATTTTAAAATAGGGCAGGTAGTCCTGTTTGGGATGTGTAACCTCCTTAATGAAGTCCTCACCTCCACCTCCATGCCAGTCAAATGAGAATTAATGTGTTCTTTCAGCTCTTTGAAAGATGCAAAAATGTATACAAAGGGAGTATGTTCTAGTGGCAATAAGGTAGGACTTAGAATCAGAGGAGTCTACCTTGGGTTTGAGAGTAAACGTGAAAAGTTCCTGAACCTCTTTGAGCCAGATCCTTTGCCTATGAAACGGTGATAAAATAAAACCAGGTTCATAGATTTTCTGTGAGAATTAAAAATAAGCCAGTGTCTCTCAAAATGAAGTGAGTGGTTGAAAGTACAGACTCTGGAGTCAAATGGCCAGTGTTCGACTCTCAGCTTCACCACTGACCGACGAATTGACCTTGAGCATGCTACTTAACCTTTCTGTAGCCAGTTTCCTCATATGAAGAAAAGTAAAGGGGAGGAGCAAGTTTTACGACCCATAAGATATTAAGAAGACTGTTAAGAGTATTAAATGGGATCATGCATATTAGTAAGTGAGCAGTGAATATGAAGTATTATTACAATGGTTTCGATAAACTGTGTTGGTTTCATTATGACCCTTCTCATACTGTGCTAAATGATGATTTGCTTCCATGTCTGTCATCCTAGCTAGGATGCAAGTTCCTTGAGGACAGATGCCATGGCATACTCTTCTTTGTCATGCATGCCCAGCATGGTATTTTGCACAAAATAGGGTCTCTGAAATACTTGATAAATAAATTCTTGGATCATTTTAGGTAGAATCCAGAGCAAGTGAACCACACATTCAGTGCACTTTGACCTTCCTTGCTGATGCACTGTGATACATCCGTCTCTGTGGCACACGCTCTAAGATACAGAAAGAACGAGTGCAACTACGCACTTGTACTGAAACACTCCAGTTGAAAACTAATAATGAAACGTGTCTTTAAAATGTGAGAAGCTCAATGCTAGCTCAAGGTACTTTTCAGAACTATGATGGCCGTTTAGGAGCACAGATCCGTGTTCTCAAGTAACTCATGTATCTCTTCATCCATGTAAAAATAAACCAGACAGGGAACCAAAAGCCATGGCTTCTCATCTCTACTAACCATATATTTCCTGTATCATTTTGGTAAAATAATCAGTCTCCCTTGGATTAAATTACCTAACTATTATATAAAACAATCTGTGGCTTTATACCTTTAGTCTTTGTAAATGTCATTCATTTCAAATACATTCACTTAGAAATCGCAGAACAGTTTTCCAATGTGCTTTGTTAAGATTCATATTCAGGAACTAAATATTAGGTCCTATCTTGGCATTCTTTACTTAAAACCCTCCAAGTGCTTTTTGTGCACTCAGAATAAAGTCTAAGTTCACATCATAGCCGACAAAATACCGCATGATCTAACCCTAACGTCTACCCCTCCCGCTCTGCTCATTGCTCTCCAGTTATAGCAGCCTGTCTGTTGTTTTCTCAGACCTTCAAAGTTCTGCCTAATCCCTCTGCCTGGACGACTCTATCCCCAGATATCTACATGGTTCACTTTGCCCTTCTTTGAGATCTTTGCTCAAATGACATTTCCTTATAGTTTTCATCCCTGACAACTTTATCGAAAATTGCTCCCCACCTTACCCCTTTACACAGCTTTACTTTTGTTCATGAATCATTTGTATTCTTAATTTATTATCCGTGTATGCATGCATTTAACAAATCTATGTTGAGCTTCTAATCTGTGCCTTGTTTTGAGAGGCGTCCTGTAGGTTTTTGAGGCACACGAGCTGTCCTCAGAAATCTGTGTAGAGAATATATAAATGAAAGGGAACTGTGGTTCAGTGATTTAAACACTATGATGGGGGTGTACAAGGAGTGCTCGCTATGGAAGCAATAAAGGAGTCACGTAATCTGGCTGAAGATTTGAGGAAGGGTTCCTAGAGAGTGATTGCTAAACTGACCCTTTAAGGTTGAGCAGGAATTATCCAAGTGAAAGAGGATGAGAACACTTCTCTGGGCAGAATGAAGACCAATTTCAAGATATAAAAGAGGAAAGGGAGCGCTGGCACTTTTGAAAAACTGAAGGACACTCATGGCTAGAATGCTGTATTTTAAGGGGGAAGGAAATGAGGCAATGGAAGAGATATCAGATGGTTTGAAATCCAGGCAAGGGGCAGACCATGGACCATTACAGCAAGTTTGATATTATTGCAGGGACAATAGAAATCATTGAAGAGTTTTGAGAAGAATGACTTGATAAAATTTTTTTTTTGTTTAAATCCCTCTAGTTATAGGACGTTAAATGGACTAGAAGGGTTAATGCTCAATTAATATGCTGTTGCAACAGCACAAATGAGACACAGTGAAGGCCAAGATGAAGAACATAGTGGTGAGAATGAAGAGAAGTGTCTGAAATTAGGAAGCATGTGAGGACTTTAGAAGTCTGGCATGAGAGAGAAGTAGAGTTCAAACATGGCACGGACATTTCTGATTGTGTCCAGAGGAATCATTTATTAAGGTGAGGTGCAAAACACAGGAAGTTAGGTGAGTTTGGGTAGAAAGATAATGAGTTCTGTTTTGAAACTCATGTAAGACCTCCAAAAGGAGATGGATTAAATATCTCTGGTTTCTCCCTCCAGTTATAAATTATTACATTGCTTTTTTTTAATGTTGAAGATATAGTTACTTTGTATCTTTAATAAATCTTCCACTATGCATAAACTTATCAGTTCATTAAATATTTGCTAGTTTATTTATTTGCAGGCATTTCAAGTGAATGTTTAAACTGCCTTGGAATTTAAGACCTTATAATTTAAACAGATTCACATATATTACACAACACAACTCTTAACCTTGCTAGGCTTCAGAGATCTAATGGAAAACAAAATAAAACAGAGCTGAGTGGACTTGGGGCTAGAAGTAATAAATGTAGGATGCAGTCACTTAGTAGCACTATAGTTAAGGATAGTAGGATATGTACATAAACACTGCCATGCATTGAAATAGCCTCAATATCATACAGGTCATTTAGGGGCTAATCACCATTTCAAATATTCCACTCTACTTTCTCAGTGAATGCATTCTTCCTCGCCCTCAGCTCTGTCATCAATGTAACTAACAATTACTGAGCAAATACCTCAGGCATTATATCTGTAAATCCTCAAAATAGTCTAATGAGTAGGTGCTATATTATGCCCATTTTACAGATGAGAAATCTGAGACTTCGAATGTTTTAAGTATATTTACAAGGTCAAAAGATAATAAGTGGTGGCACCTGAACTTAAACTAGGTCTGTCTGTAAGATTTTGTATAAAAATTGTCATTGCTCATGTAAATTATGCTACAAAGAAATGATTACAGATAATAATGTACACTGATTGCACAGACTTTTCCATGTATAATTAAGTCATTTAATTCTACCTGTGAGGAAGACATCTGCAAATTGGGGAGGAAAATGTCTATTTCAGAGGGTTGATGTTAATATTAAATATGTTTCTACATGAAATGACTTAGCATGACCTGGCATAGTAAGCATCATGGGTGTGGTAGTTGATATATCATCATCATCATCGTTCTTCTAAATTTTCCTATGAACAAAGGAAGACAAGCTAAGTACCTTGCTCAAGATCACATAATAATGATGGTGGAGCCAGGATTTAATTCTGAATCTAGCTAATTGTGGGGTTAAATGTTCTTTACACAGAGCATCATCTTAAAGAGTTGACTTCCTGGGTAATGAATGACTTACATTTGGCAGTCATCATCAAATGACAAAATCCAAGTTTTATTATTGTCATTTGGCTTCCTGTTTGATGATCATCATATTATAGGGTTATATAATTGTGTTAAGTATATTTGACTGTGTATCCATTTTGCTATGTACTCCAGCTCAAAAGTCTAAGTAATATGCAACTCACTGAGTGATTTGAACACACACACACACACACACACACACACACACACTCTCTTAGTAAAAATGTCCACTTATGGATCTAAAATGCAATTTACAGTGAAAGTTCACAAAGCTGTGAGCTTTATGAGAAAGGGCGGGCATCTGTCTTATACATAGTTGGAATTCACAGCACAGTATAGTACAGTTGTCATGCATCTGTTAAAGGCCAAAAAAATTATTAGAGCAAATTAAAAATTATAGGCATTCCCTTTGGATAAACGAATCCCTCAGTAATATGCAACATTACTAGGAGAAAACTCTTAGAGAAAGAACAATGATGGCAGATCACAGACAGTGACACATCTTTGTGCTCATGCAATGCTGAATATTGTTTGAGAATAATTTTATCACTTTGTTCTTTTATTCAATAAAGATTTCTTAGTGATTACTACATGTTGGCAGTACTCTATGTAATAGAGATACAAAAGTATTCAAACCACTGTCTTCATGGAATTTACATTCTGGTGGCCACTAACTAGCTTTATCATTACACCTGTTATGGACATCCTCTAAATGGAAAAAATTCAACTGACTGTATGGAGCTTTTGGGAAATAGTTAAGAACAAGCTTGTATAAATTCTGCATATACATTTTTAAAGTGTCACATAAGTGTAATATATGTGTTTTCTTATCTGTAATATGAAGAGAAAACCATTTTTTCAAGCTATCACATAGGTTAATGGTTAGGATAAAATATATACATGACATACCACTAACTCCCTGGAGGACCTTGGGCATGTCACCTTGTGGAATAAAACACCTACCTCCGAATCCATAAACCTTAGTTTCCTCTTTGTAAAATGAAAGGGATTTACTTTCAGCACTGACAGTCTATGATTCTATTTAAAAAAAAAAAAAAAAAAAAAAACTTAACAGTAATTAGTTTGAAATGGATAGTATAAAAATATTTACTGCAGTGGGCTCAGCTCTGCAATTCCCTGGTCCTCCATCTGTAAGAATTGTGTAGTAAGAAGATAAGAAAGAATCAAGTGGAGTCCAAGCTGAGGCACTAATGGGGAAATATGGTGGGGCCAGCAGGCCAAATGCTAGTATGCAAAGAGCTTATCAAACAGGGACTTGATCTAGGCCAATACCCCCATTCCCAAAGAAAGCCCATCTTGATCTTCAACACAGTAGAGTCAACAAGAGATTCTGGGTAATCTGCCTGGCTTGAAGCTGAAACACAGTCAGTTGTGGGAGTTCCACTTACTAGCTGTCTGACCATGGACAAGATATAACCTCTCTGTCCCTCGGTGTCCTCATCTGTAAAATGACATTATAATAGTAAAAATTATTATAATAACACCTACTTCAGGGGAATTTCTGCTTCTGGGAAGGTGAAGTAGAGATTCTTTACCTGAGCACTCCTGCCAAGCACAACTAAAAGCCATGAACAATATATGTAAAACAAACATAAGGAGACTCTGAAAGGTGGAGAGAAGAAGATAGACTTCCTAGGCACGTCAGGATCCAAAAAAAACAACACAATGGTGAGGTCCCTGGGTTTTATTTTTGTCTCATATATCAAGACTTAGAACTGGGTTATATGGTAGTTCTATTTTTAGATTTTTAAGGAACCTCCATACTGTTCTCCATAATGGCTGTATCAATTTACATTCCCACCAACAGTGCAACAGGGTTCCCTTTCCTCCACACCCTCTCCAGCATTTATTGTTTCTAGATTTTTTGATGATGGCTATTTTGACTGGTGTGAGATGATATCTCATTGCAGTTTTGATTTGCATTTCTCTAATGATTAATGATGTTGAGCATTCTTTCATGTGTTTGTTGGCAATCTGTATATCTTCTTTGGAGAAATGTCTATTTAGGTCTTCTGCCCAGTTTTGGATTGGGTTGTTTGTTTTTTTAATATTGAGCTGCATGAGCTGCTTGTAAATTTTGGAGATTAATCCTTTGTCAGTTGCTTCATTTGCAAATATTTTCTCCCATTCTGAGGGTTGTCTTTTGGTCTTGTTTATGGTTTCCTTTGCTGTGCAAAATCTTTTAAGTTTCATTAGGTCCCATTTGTTTATTTTTGTTTTTATTTCCATTTCTCTAGGAGGTAGGTCAAAAAGGATCTTGCTGTGATTTATGTCATAGAGTGTTCTGCCTATGTTTTCCTCTAAGAGTTTGATAGTGTCTGGCCTTACATTTAGGTCTTTAATCCATACGACCCAGCAATCCCACTACTGGGCATATACCCTGAGAAAACCATGATTCAAAAAGAGTAATGTACCAAAATGTCCATTGCAACTTTATTTACAATAGCCAGGACATGGAAGTAACCTATGTGTCCATCAACAGATGAATGGATAAAGAAGATGTGGCACATATATACAATGGAATATTACTCAGCCATAAAAAGAAACGAAATTGAGTTATTTGTAGGAGTTGGATGGACCTAGAGTGTGTCATACAGAGTGAAGTAAGGCAGAAAGAGAAAAACAAATACCGTATGCTAACACATATATATGGAATCTAAGAAAAAAAAAGGTCATGAAGAACCTTGGAGTAAGACAGGAATAAAGACACAGACCTACTAGAGCATGGACTTGAGGATATGGGGAGGGGGAAGGGTAAGCTGTGACAAAGTGAGAGAGTGACATGGACATATATACAGTACCAAACATAAAATAGATAGGTAGTGGGAAGCAGCCGCATAGCACAGGGAGATCAGCTCGGTGCTTTGTGACCATCTAGAGGGGTGGGATAGGGAGGGTGGGAGGGAGGGAGACGCAAGAGGGAGGAGATATGGGAACATATGTATATGTATAACTGATTCACTTTTGTTATAAAGCAGAAACTAACACACCATTGTAAAGCAATTATGCTCCAATAAAGATGTTAAAAAATAAAATTAAAAAAAAAAAGACTTAGAACTGAAGAAGCTGGCAACCCAAAAATGCCAACAGTGAAGACCAAAAAGGGAAGCAAAGCCTGCTGTCTCTTGGCAAAGGATCAGGAAAGGCGCAGCCTAGAAAGAGAGAATGCTTTTAGACAATAACTGTTCTACTCCAGACAAATACCACAGAAAATACAGTGTGTCCTACACCCACCCCTGACAGCAGAAACCAAATGGGGAGTCTAAACTTTCATCCTTTTGAGGCTGTAATGAGATGCACTAACACCCCTGCTCGAGTAGTGTTAGAGACAGCCAAATAGGGAGCTGATACTTTTATCCCCACCAGCCAGTAAGAAGATTCCCCACCCCCACATAGCATCAGCAGAGGCCATGAGGGGACCCTGGACTTCTCCTCCTACCTGGCAGTAACAAAACATCCCTCCCTCTTCCCACTGTGTGTGTGTGTGTGTGTGTGTGTGTGTGTGTGTGTACAAGACAGAAGGGGGAGGGGGCCTTGTGAAGAGTCAGAACTTTCACCATTACTCAGTGGTTACAGGCCACCTCCATACCACCACAGTGTCTGTGAAGACCAGATGGTAAAGTGGAATCCCACCCCTGCCTCAAGTGACAATGAGGCTCAATAAGGAATCTGGACTTTTTCCTCCACCTACCAGTAATGAGGTCACCTCCCCATTCCCTAGCTAGGGCAGTGTTAGAAAAGTCAGGTATAGCAAAATGTTTAAATGAAATCTAGAGTCTCATAATATGAATCAAAAATAACAAGTTTCAATCAAAAATAACTTATCATGAATCAGAAGGTCTCAAACCTGAATGAAAAATGACAATCAATAGATGCTAACACCAAGAAAACAGACATCTTACAATTATCTGACAAAGGTTTTAAAGCAGCAATAATAAAAATATTTCAAAGAGTAATCATGAATACACTTGAAACAAATGAAAAAAAAATAGAAAGTCTCAGCAAAGAAATAGAAGATATGAAGAATAACCACATGGAAATTTTAGAACTGAAACATACCATAACCAAAATAACAATCTCAGTGGATGGCTCAACAGCAGAATAGAATGGACAAAGGAAAGAATCAGTGAACAAGAAGATAGAAGAGAAATTATACAGTAGAGCACAGACAGGAGGAAATTGAACAGAGCTCTGGAACAAGTGAGACTATAAGAAAAAGACATCTAACATTAATGTTATCAGAGTACTGGCAGGAGAGGAGAAAGGCAGATATGGAAAAGTACTTGAAAAAAAGTGGCTGAAAATTTCTCAAATTTGACAAGAAACATAAGCCTATAAACTTAAGAAACTGAGTGAAATGAAGACAGGATAAACTCAAAGAAATTCATGCCAATATATATTATAATTAAATTCCTGAAAACTAAAACAAAGAAAAAATCTTGAAAGCGGCAAGAGAAAAGTGATATCTTCCATGTAGGGGAAAAATTCAAATGACAGGGGATTTCTCATCAGAAAGCAAAGAGGCCAGAAAGAAGCAGCACAATATTTTTCAACTGCTCAAAGAAAATAACTGTTAATCCCAAATCCTATACACTTCAAAAATATCCATCAGAAATGAAAGGGAAGTCAAGACACCCTCAGATAAAGGAAAATAAAAAGAATTTGTCAGTGTTTAAAGTTGCTCTAGGTATTACATTATAGATAGATGATGATAGATAGGCAGACAGGAAAATACAGACAGACAGGCAGGAAGATCCTATACAAGTTTTTTTTTTTTCATTTTAGCAATTCAAATGAATTCTAGAAAACTTACCTCTCTGTAATTTCCCTTCTCTCATTCACTTATACTGTGATTGTCTTTTTTTTTTTTTAATTAGGATATAGTTTTTTACAATGTTGTGTTAGTTTCTACTGAACAATGAAGTGGAGTTCCCTGTGCTATACAGCAGGATCTCATTAGTTATCTATTTTATACATATTAGTGTATGTATGTCAATCCCAATCTCCCAATTCATTCCATCCCCCCTTTTCCCCCTTGGTGTACATATGTTTGTTCTCTACGCCTGTGTCTCTATTTCTGCCTTGCAAACCAGTTCATCTGTACCATTATTCTAGATTCCACATATATGGGTTTATATATGATATTTGTTTTTCTCTTTCTGACTTACTTCACTGTGTATGACAGTCTCTAAGTCCATCCACGTCTCTACAAAGACCCAATTTCATTCCTTTTTATGGCTGAGTAATATTGATTCCATTGTATATATGTACCACATCTTCTTTGTCTATTCATCTGTCAATGGACATTTAGGTTGTTTCCATGACCTGGCTATTGTAAATAGTGCTGGAGTGAATGTGTCTTTTTGAATTATGATTGTCTTAAATATTTCCACATTTAGAAGCACATCAGACAATGTTATAATTTTTAGCTTCAATCCTCAAACATACTTTAGAAAGCTCAAGAGATGGAAAGCCTATTTTATTTACCCATGTTTTTGTTTACAGTGGGCTTTTTTCCTTCATTTTTCATGTCCCAACATTTCCTTTCTATTTAGAGAACCTCAATCTAAGTTTCACGCCGTATACAAAAATTAAATCAAAATTGGTCATGGACTTAAATGTGTTTAAAAAATACCATAAAGCTTTTAGAACAAAATAGCAGGAGACAGTCTTTAAAATCTAAAGCTGGTCAAAGTAGTTTATAGAATTTCCATCACAACATAATACATACAAGAAAAAAATGATAAATTAGATTTCATAAAATTTCAAAACTTTTGCTCTGTGAAAGATCCTCTTAAAAGGTTGAAAAGACCTCCTACATAGTAGGGGAAAATAGTTGCCAATCATATATCCATATATAAAGAACTCTCAAAACTCCGTATTTATAGAACAAACAATCCAATTAAAAAATGGACAAAATACATGAAGAAACATTTCACCAAAGAAGATATACAGATGGCAAATACGCACATGAAAAGAATGTTAAAATCATTAGTCATTAGAGAAATCCCAATGTAACCATAATGAGGTATCACTACACACCTACAAGCGTGAATAAAATAAAAAACAGTGACAGCATTAAATGCTGGAGGATGTAGAGATACTGAATCACTCATACATTGGTGTTAGGAATGGAAGACATGCCACCACTCTGGAAAAAAGTTGGGCAACTCTTCGAAAAAACTAATTATGGAGCCAAGATGATGGAGTAGAGAGACCATGAGCTCGTCTCTGATCATAGGCACATCAAAATTGCAACTATTTATGGAACACTTGTGGCTGCAAAAGCCTGGAAACTACCAGAAAAGATCTTCAACAACTCAATATATAAAGAGGGAACCACAACAAGATGGGTAGGAGGGGTGCAGTTGTGATATAGTTAAGACCCATACCCCTGAGTGGCTGACCCACAAACAGGAGAATAATTACAATTGCAGAGGTTCTCGCCAAGGAACAAATAGTCTGATGCCCACATCAGGTTCCCAACCTGGGGGTCCTGCATGTGGAAGGTGAGCCCCTGGAATGTTTGGCTTTAAAGGCCTGCAGGACTTAATTTCAGGAGACCTAGAAGGCTGTGGAAAATAGTGATTCCCCTCTTAAAGTATGCACACAAAATCCCACACACTCCAGGATCCAGGGCAGTAATTGGAAAGGAGATTGGGTCAGACCTACCTGCTGATCTTAGAGAGTCTTCCAGAGAGGCAGGAGGCAACTGGAGTTCACCCTGAGGATGTAGACACTGGCAGCAGCCATTTTCAGGAACTCATTCTACCATGTGGACATGAGTGCTATCAAATGACATTTTGGAATTCTCCATCTAACTTATTAACCTCAGGACCCAGTCCCACCCATGCCCACCATTCCATAGTCACCAGTACTGGGAAGCCTCAAGCCAAGAAACTAACTCGGAGATGACACAGCCCCACCTACACCTACAGCACCAGCCATGGGACTGGTTGATCCCCAGCTCCAGCCACCAGTGATTCTGCCTAGCCTTGGGAACAGCCTCACTCACCAGTGGGCAACATCAGCCCCAGAAAAACCACAGCCCTGTAACCTTCAGACCAAGCCAACTGAACAGCAGGCCAGTACCTGCTCTGGGACCTGCTGGGCCCCAACCCTGCCCACCATCAGGCAAACACTGCTTTGGGACACCCTGGATACCGCAGCTAGCTGTATCAGGAACCAGCCCCACCCACAAGTGTTCCACTAACTTTGGGACCCTTGGGCCCTGTAGCCAGGCCTTGGGACCCAGCTCTGCCCACCAGTGGACCAGCACGAGGCCCCAGGACCTGGTTTCACCCATCGATGAGTGGGCATCGGCCTTGGGATATCCTGGACCCCAACTCAAACCACCAGTGAGGCAGCACTAGCCCTGGAGTCCTCCAAGGTTCTTCAGCTAACAGCCTCATGACCTGGCCCTGAAAAGCAGTGGCCAGTAGCCTCCACACAAGACAAGTCCTCGCAATCAGCTGGATGGGAGCCAGCCAAGCCTACCAGACTGCCCACAGTTGTCTGCCCACCACAACAGGAGGACCCAAGCAGCCCACATAGGGGGCACCCCTAGAGCCAATAGCTCTAGTGACCAGAGGACAGTGAGCTGCTGGGTCGCATAGGATGTCTCCTACAAAAGACCATTTCTCCAAGGTCAGGAAATGTAACGAGCCTACCAGATACATAGAAATGAAAACAGCATATTAGGCAAAATGAGGTGTCAGAGGAACCTGTCCAAAACGGATAAGATAAAAAATCCCAGAAGAAACTAAGTGAAGTGGATATAGCCAATCTACCTGAGAAAGGGTTCAAAGTAATAATTGTAAAGATGGTTAAAGAATTCAGAAGAATAATGGATGAACACAGAGAGAAGTTAGAAATTTTTAACAATGAATTAGAAAGTGTAAAGCACAACCAAACAGAGATGAAGAATATGATAACTAAGATGAAAAATACACTAGGAGAAATCAAGAAAACACTAGAATAAATGATACAGAGGAATGGATCAGTGAGCTGAAAGAGTAGTGGAAATCACTGAAGATGAACAGAAGAAAGAAAAAAGCACATAAAGAAATGAGCACAGTTTAAGAGACCTCTAGGATAACATCAAGCATACTATCATTCTCATTATAGTGGTCTGAGAAGGAGAAGGGAGATAGAAAATGACAGAGAACATATTTGAAGATGTAATAGCTGAAAACTTCCCAAACCTGTGAAAGAAACAGACATCTAAGTCCAGGAAGCACAGAAAGTCTCAAATAGGATCAACCCATATAGGACTACACCAAGACACATTGTAATTAAAATGGCAAGAATTAAAGATAAAAAGAGAATATTAAAAAGCAGCAAGGGAAAAGCACCAAGTTACATACAAGGGAACTCCCATAAGGCTATCAGCTGACTTTTCAGAAGAAACTCTTCAGCCCAGAAGGGAGTAACACAATATATTTAAAATGATGAAAGGGAAAAACCTACAACCAAGAATACTATACCCAGGAAGGCTCTTATTCAGATTTCATGAAGAGATCAAAAGTTTTACAGATGAGAAAATGTTAAAAAGAGTTCAGAACCACCCAACCAGCTTTATAAGAAACGCTGAAGGGACTCCTCTAAAAGAAAAAGTAAAGGCCACAACTAGAAACATGAAAGTTATAAAAGGAAAAATCTCATAAGTAAAGGCAAATAAATCAACCATGCACAAAGGCAATAAATCAACCATGTACAAAGCTAGTAGGAAGGTTAAAAGACAAAAGTAGTAAAATCATCTATATTCACAATAAGCAGTTAAGGGAATATACAAAACAATTAGACATAAAATATGATGTCAAAATCAGTAATCATGAGGAGAAGAGAGTAAAAATGTAGGATTGTTAAAATGCATTTGAAATGAAGAGATCCGTAACTTAAAGTAACCATATATAGATAGATAAATAGGTAGATAGATAGATAGATAATAGAAATATTTATATAAACTCATGGTAACCACAAAACAAAAAGCTATAATAAATACTCACATAAAAAAAATAGAAAGGAATCCAAACATAACACTAAATATAGTCACCAAATCACAAGGGAAGAGAACAAAAGAAGAAGAAAGGAACAAAAAAGAACTACAGAAACAACACAAAAACAGTTAACAAAGTGGCAATAAGTATGTATGTAGCAATAATTGCTTTAAATGTAAATGGACAAAATGCTCCAATCAAAGACAGAGTGGCCAAATGGATAGAAAAAAGATATATGTGTGTGTGTATATATATATATATATATATATATATATATATATATATATATATATATATATATATATATATATATATCTTGTATATAGATAGATAGATACATACACACAGTAGACTTTAAGACAAAGACTGATAAACAAAAACATTACATAATGATCAAGGGAATGAATGGCCCAAGAAGAAGATATAAGAATTGTAAATACATATGCACTCATAGGACCACCTAAATACATGAAAAATTATTAACAGACACAAAGGGAGAAATTGAGAATAACACAATAATAGTAGGAGACTTTAGCACCACACTTACATCAGTAGATCAAGATGGAAAATCAGTAAGGAAGCACTGACCATAAATGACACTTTAAAACAGACGGAATTAATTGACACATATGGAACATTCCATCCAAAAGCAGCAGAATACACATTCTTTTCTAGTAAATGTGTAATATTCTTTAGGGTAGATCACATGCTAGTCCACAAAACATGCCTTGATAAATGTAAGAAAATTGAAATCATGTCAAGCATCTTTTCCAACCATAACATAATGAGACTAGAAATCAACGGCAAGGAAAAAAAAAAAAAAAACTGCAAAAAACACAAACACCACAGACATGTGGAGGCTGAACAACAATATGTTACTAAACAACCAGTGGGTCACTAAAGAAGTACTTTCAACAACCTGAATAAACCTTTAGAGAATTATGCTAAGTGAAAATGAGTGAAAATAACCAATCACAAGTTCACATATTCTATCATTCCATTTATGTAGCATTCTTGAAATGAAAAATGACAGAAATGGATAACAGGTCAATGTTAGTGTTTTCCAGTGCTTAAGAAAATGTTGGGGGCAGGAAGGAAACAGGTATATCTATAAAGGAGTGATATTAGAGATCCTCATATTACAGTGGTGTTGGAAATGCTCTGTATCTTGACTTTATCAATGATAATAACTTGGTTGTGGTATTATATTGCAGTTTCGTAAGATACTGTCATTTGGCAAAATTGGATAAAGGATACAGGGATATCTCAATTATTTGTTAAAACTAAATGTGAATCTACAACTATGTAAAAATAAAAAGGTTACTTTAAGAAAAATTACCTACCTCCAAGTTATGATTCTGAAGGTTAAATTAATTATTCATGTAAAGTCTCAGTAGTAGCTGAGTAGTAGCTAAAGTAGTAGTAGTAAAGTCTGGGTAGTAGCTTTCAAAAGCCCTCAGCTATTTTTATTTTCATTTTGCTTAATAAATCAATGAATAGACACATGAAAGTAAGAGCATCCAGAGATATTTCCTAGAAACCATGATTATTCAAATTTTGTGGGACAGGGAGTTTGTTTTATAAGAAGAATTGGTAAATGCTATTCAGACGACTGAGCCTGTTTTTTTATTTTTGTTTCCTTTCATTCTACACCATTGCATTAATAAAACAGTCATTTATTAAGCAGCTCTTTTACATCAGGCCATGTGTTATGATGTTAAGTAAGACTCACGCCAAGGTGAGAGAACTTACTCATTTATCAAAGTGTGTGTGGGTGTGTGGGTGTGTGGATGTGTGTGTGTGTTGGGGTATATGTGTTCTCAGTGCTTGGACAGCATCACTTAGCACAACAGACAATAATCCCCCATCCTACTGGAATTCTCATTCTAGTATCTATGTTCATAACCTAATAGGAGAAAGATACGAGTAAAAATAAATTACATTATAGGTTAGCAATAGATGCATATAGGAGGGAATACCAAGCTATGAGAGATTAACTCTAATGTTGGAAGCTGGCCAGGACAGTATTGGCTCCTGAAGATGATGCCATCAGAGTAGGTTTTGAAGGATGTGTAGAAGTTTAGTAGGTAAACTAGAGAGGGAACAGGTTTTTCCGAGTACAGCCAGTAGCAAGTGTGAAGACACAGTTACAGGAGAGTCTGCACAAAGTCAGAGTGGGTGGTCCAAGGAAAAGCCAGGAGGGATAGCCAGAAAAGAAAGGGAACCCACAGGGGAGAACGAGGGAGAAAGGAGAGAAAAGAAAAGTAATAAACCAAGTATTGGAGAGACCTTCTTTTGAAAGTCAACTCAAAAGAGGCGTTTTGAATTGATTTAGAGGCAATGTAGAGCCGTTGCAGAAAGTGTGGCAGGAATTGGGCAGCAACTATCAAAAAAGCTATCAAAATGTTCGGGCATGATTTGTTCTTAATAAACCTGGGGTACTCTCGGCCTGAGATTCCATTGTCCTCGGAAGGGTCATAGATTTTGTTGGTTGGTAGTTTTCCATTAGCTCCCTAATTACTGATGCACTCCAGGAAGCATTCTCTCCGAGAGATAACCGCCTGATTATGGGAGACTCAAGCTGATTTACGGTGTTTGTGAATACCCTCTGCCTCCATTTTTTCCTTCATGCACTGGGGACACTATTTGCAAATCAGAAGAAAAATATTAGAAAAGCTGGCATTTGTAATAGGTTCATTTTAGAAACATCTCTTGTTTTTCTTCTCAGGTTAGGTTTTATATTCATTTCAGGTTGCAGTGTTCAGTGCTTTTGTAGATGCCTTTTAGCAAAGTTTTATGAGTGTTTGAAATCCTCACCCAGTATTTTTTTTAAACTAAGTAGTGTGTTCCAAATTTTAACGTTTTTCTATAAACTGCTACATCTGTCTATTTATCATTCCACAGGCGGCCCTAAGTGCTTTATTTTGTTATATGCTCTGGATACCCTGACAGAGGGCAAAGACATATTTTCAAAAGATCCACAGTCTTGGGAAAAGAGTGACAAAGAAACCTGAGATGGTACGTGGTATAATAGATCGGGTGTGACCTGTTTGGGAGCACAGATCTGGGCTCCTATCTTTGAATGAAGGCATTAGGGGGATTGCTTTGGAGGAAATGAAATCTCAGAGTTTGCCAGATGATGAGGCAGGGGGACAAGCTTTCTGGTGTTCTAGGCAAGCTGATGCAAAGGTAGAGGCCTAAGAGAGGGTTGTCATTCAGCAATTCACAAGAAGATATATGTGGCTGATAAGGCTGAACATGGGTGTAATGGAGGAAGTGATGAAAATAAGCTCAAGAAGGAGATAAGGACGAGATGGTCAAGAAAATTATATTCCACTCAAGGAGTTTGGACTTTATCCAAAGGAAATGAGGAGCCATTGAACGAATCTGGCAGAGAAGTGTAGGCTAGAGAGTTGGGCATTAGGGCAATCACTCCAGCTTCTCCACCTTTCCTCTAATTAACCTGTATTCTCCTGTCCACACCTCTCATCAGCTACCAAAGCCGATTTCCCGGAGAACAAGGGCTCAGTCTCTTTGCATTCCAGTGCCCGATACTTTTCCAACAAACCTCAGCTTCTTTCCCAGTGAGAGGCTTCTGAACTCCTGCTGATTGTAGAGCCTGAAAAATTCCAACCTGTTGATTGATTTGATTTCATTCCACTGTAGTGCATGTAATTTCATGCTTCCAAGTGAAAGACATTCTCTGAAAATTCTTCAATCTCCCCAAATTACTTAGCTTTATATATTCATTCCCAGCTTCATTGGACTCTAAATAACCCAGTTTGGGAGAAAATGCTTGGCATGTGAAGCTGTGGTCATCAAGATTCAACAATTACTTTGATGAGCTCTATCAAATTGTTGAACGCTATCCCAATGGAATGAAAAAAATTAAAGTTGGGGCATGTTACCAGACTAAAAAGGTTGCTTGCTGGAGATGCCAATGCACCTTTCTTCAAGGAAAGAAGGGGCTGATTCTTTTTAGTAATTAAGAAAAATACACTTTAGGGGTAAAATGGAAGGGTGTCTCCAAGGATAAGATAGGTAGATCATAGATAGGTAGATAGATAAATAGATAGATAGAATAGCTTTTTAATAAAATGATGCATGTTTTAATAACATTTTAAAGTAATCAAAAGAGAATAAAAATAAGTAAAATACTTTCCTACATCATATCATTGCTAATATTTTCAAGAACATCCTTTAAGACATCTATGCATATATAAGGAACAACATACAATTTTATGTAAATAGAACCACATTTGTATATTTTAAAAATAAACTTTGTTATTTTATAGTAGTTTTAGATTTACAAAAAAAAAAAAGAAAAAACTACAAAGATAGTACAGAGAGTTCCTATATAGCCACCTCTAGTCTCCCCTATTATTAAAATCTCATTTTTACTGTGGTACATTTGTCACAATTAATGCACCAATATTAATAGATTATTATTAATTGAAGTCCTTCTTTTATTCAGACTGACTTAGAGTAGGTTTTCTGCTTGTTTTTTTTTTTTTTTTTTAATTTGACAGCTTACCTCTCGTCATTTTTCTCTTCCAGAATGCCATACGGTATACATTATGTTTACTCATCATGTCTTTCTAGGCTCGTCTTGGCTATGATAGTTTATCAGACTTAGACAACCTTGATAGCTTTGAGGAGTTCTTGTAAGGTATTTTGTAGAATGTCCCTTCATTGGGATTTGTCTCATGTTTTCTTATGCTTAGACTGGAGTTATGGGTTTTAATGTTGATGTTAAATGTGATCGCCTGGCTGAAATAGTATTTGCTGAGTTTCTCTACTGTAAAGTTACTCTTCCTCCCCTCCTTCTTTGCATATTGTACTCTTTGGCAGGAAGTTATAGGATAGCCCACGTGATTAAGGAGTAGGGAGTTATGCTCCACCGTTTGAGGGTGGAGTATCTACATAAATTATCTCGAATTCTTCTAAATGGGAGATTTGTTTCTTCTTCCTCATTAATCATTTATTGTATGGGATTATGGATATTTATTTTATATATCTACGTTATTTTTATAATACTACTTTTTTTATCTCGCTCAGATTGTTCCAGCTCTGCCCATTGAGAAACTCTATCAGTTGGCTGCTGTGTCCTTTTGACATATCCCCATCAGTGTGTGTGTGTGTGTGTGTGTGTGTGTGTGTGTGTGTGTGTTTCAGCACTTCCTTACTTTCTGGCACTCTAAGATGCACCAGGCATATTTTGTATATTTCTAGCTGTAGTCCTGGAATCGGTTATTTCTCCAATGAGCCCTGCTTCCTTTTATTGGAGAATGATGATATAAACCATGATCTGAGCAATAGGTGTGCTTTTTGCTACTAGGGTGTCGTTGCTTCCAGGCCCTCCCAGCTAAAAGAGCAAGGAAATATGTGTGTATAATAAACCATGCATGTATATATATTTATAAATATTTCTATGCATAACTATCTTATCTATATCAAACTAAACAATTTCATACTGATGTCTCCAACTCTAAGTCATTACCAGATAGATCCTCATAACCACCTCCTCCTCTTGCTTATTTGTGGCACTACCCCTCTGACAATGACTCCTACTTTCCTCCATCCATTCACCTAATTGTTCAATTCCCGTATACATATATAGTGCTTTCAGAACTCTTGATCCCTAACCCTGTGTGAAACAACTTTATCAAACAGATTACTTATGTACAATCCCATGCCATTTTCATAACCTGTTATATCTTAAGTAAAAATAAGTATGTTGAAGATATCCTTTCAAGTCTATAAATGAAAACCTAAACTATCATTCCAATATATATGTATAAACTGTGTTTGGATAGAGTATGCCATGTCTTATTAGCCATTGTAAGAATTTTGGCATTTTCTCTAAATGAGATGAGAAACTATTGGAGAAGGAGGGTCCTCTATACTTTGTAAGATCACTCCAGCTGCTATGTTTTAAATAAACTGAAGGGAGGCAAGAGAAGAAGCCAGAAGACCAGGCGGGGGCTCCTGCCTCCAGCCAAGAGATGATGGTGACGTGAACCAGGGTGTTAGAGTGGATTACTGGGAACTGGTCATATTTTAGATTCATCAACCGAATTTGCTTATAGATTGATCGTGGGCAGGAGAGAAATAGAAAATTCAAGGGGAACTTTGATTTTTGTAGTTACCTAAGTTTCTGGCGTGGGTAGGACAGCAGGAGGAGTAGGCGGTTCATTTTGTCTTGGTGGTGGTAGTCATGATCAAGAAATAAGTGTTTGTCATGTTAAATGTGAGATATTATATTTATATTCAAAAAGAGATAACTGTTGGCCAACGGATGACTGCCAGATAGAAGAGGTGAGGCCACAAATATCAAATCTACTTTGTTTACACTGACTGAAAACACACTAGTGGGCCACTGAATAGGTCTTCAGAGCTAGAGTGTTCTCCATATCACAGGCTCAACAACTGAAGTGCACCCCCTCTTCATCAAAGCATCATTTGTCCTGTGCATAAAATCCACCCCAGTTTCTTTCTAGACTTCCCCTCAAGGTGACCATTCTGAGACCACATGGTGCTCAGTGGCTTATCTTGGGATGATATTATAATGAGGTGGAGTCTCGTAATTGAAGCATCTTGAAGTGGTACTGGTATAACTCAGCCTAATTTGTCAATCCCTCCTCTGTTTTTGTCTAACCTCATTCCATCAGATCCTCTTTCATGTTATTTTATCTGTGTATCCCAACATCACAAATTGAACACATTTTGTTTTTACTAATGAACATACATCTTTCCTTCTTCTAAAATAAATTTCCCTTCAGACCTATTTTGTCTAAACCATACTTGATGTATTTAAATTTGGAATATAGTTTTTTTTTTTTAATGATCTACTTAATATTTAACACTTGTGAACTTTGGACATGACATTTGACGTCTCTGGCCTCAGCGTTCTCATTTGTAATACGGGGTTGGTGGCATCTTTCCTGCCAAAATACTAAGGGCGTTAATAGCAATTGATACTTTATTTCAATGTTTTCAGATGACTTTCACATCTGTCATCTGATTTTTAATCCAATTATTTGTGGCAGGTATAAATCCCTGCTTAAACATAAGGAAATAATGGCTTAGAGAGATTTAGAAACTTACACAAGGTCATCAGTTATTCACTCAAGAAACAGGTACTTCATGCATATTCATATACTAGGAGCTATCCAAGCCGATGTTAAAAAATAATGACAGAGGTTCTCTCATTGCCATGTTTACCTATGTTAAATGGCACTGGTACAAATATAACAAATTCTAATGTAATATAAAAAGCATCTATCAGTCCACTTTACAAGAATTTTGCAATAATTTGTGATATTATATTAAAAATCCCTAGCACCAGTCAAGTAGGAGATATTCAATAAATGCCAACCAGTACAAGTATCATTTGAGTCGTGGTGTTTGAGGTAAGCATAATTATATCAATTGTCATTTACAGAGTGCCTACTATATTCTGTCAGTATTTTAAAATATACTTTTAGTTCAAATCCTTTCATTAGAAACAATAGGCACAGAGAAGCTGGTTTCTGCAGGGAAGGGGAGAACTTATTATAAAGGATACAGAACTATCTCATAGAACCAGCTCAAGGGCAGGCAGACAGCCAAGCCGCACAAAGGAAGCAGAACCGGAAGAGGGGAAAGTCAGAAGGAATCCAAGGACTTTTCTCTCTCAATCTCAGCTTCTCTCTACATATCTGTGACATTGTTTTAGTTTTCTACGTATCAGCTTTCTCTGCTATTGGCTCCAAATTCTGGAAAGTGTCCACTTCTCTGTCTCTCTA
Source organism: Tursiops truncatus (assembly GCF_011762595.2). NCBI lineage: Eukaryota > Metazoa > Chordata > Mammalia > Artiodactyla > Delphinidae > Tursiops > Tursiops truncatus. Next base: position 51,320,685 of record NC_047041.1, read on the forward strand.
ATTTTAGTTTTGGTTTTTGTTGCTGCTGTTGTTATTTGTGGGTTTTGGGTTTGTTTTTTTTTTTTTTTAAATATAGATCCCTCCATTCAAAGATAAGTCTAGAAAGAACTGGCATCACTCAAGCTTAATTCCAAACTCCTGATGAATGGCTCCTGATTGGCCTAGTTTGGGGTCCACCCAGCAGTGATCTGAGTACACAAATGACTACTGAAAATGTGCCTCCCTGAAAATATTTCATCAAGAGACCAGAGGGATAATTTCCAAAGTAGAAGGAGGTGACATTGTGAGCTGAGCGTGTACCTCAAGAGGGTGTATGGCATGTCTAGACCCCACAGGACCCCTGCAAGGTAGCAAAGTAGAAATCACATCCCATTTCACAGATGTGTATAATGAGAGTCTTGAATTCATTCTTTCAACAAACACTTATTAAGTGCCAACTAAGTGCCAGGCATGGAGCTAAGTGCTAGGGAATGACAGTTTTTAACTTGTAAAGCTTGCTTTCTCTCAGAGATTATAGTCATCCAGTAAATCATCATATAACAAATATGTAATCTCAGTTTTTACAGGGGCTACAAATAAGGGCAGGATTTATGAGAACATATAACAGGGGGAATGGACCTACCCTGGGAGTAGTTGCGGGGGCATGAGAGAAGAATACCTTATGGAAGTGAATTTGATTTGAGCTCTGAAAACTCAGTAGTGATTAATGGATGAGAGAGCGGTCCAGGAGCTTTCCAGACAGATGGGACATCATGAGAAGTCAGAAAAAGAAACATGGCCAGTGTAGACAGAGTCCTAAAGAGAAGATGGGGAGAATGGTATACCATTAGCAGGTGCCAGAATATGAAGAGTTTAAAAATGTTGTTCTTGAAGTGCAATGGATAACCACCGTTAAAGTCTTTCAATTGGAAGAGTGACATGATCAGGTTTTGTGTTTTATCAAGTCACTAGTGCCGTAGTGTGGAAAATGGATTGAAGGAGGGCAAGAGTGAATGTAAGGAGAGTAATGCAGAGGCTATTTCAGTGTCTCAGAAAAAAAAGAAGATAGGAGCGGGGATAATGGGAATGAGTGAAAAAGAGACAGAGCACAAACTATCTTCTTATTTCACTTTGTGTAACTAGTTCATTTAACAGACCAAGGAAAAACCACTGAGATCCAGGGGCAAAGGTTGAGCTGGAACTTAAATCCATGCTGCCTGACTCCAAGTTTTATCCCATCCTATGTGACTAGGAAAGGTCTGAGATAATATCTATTTTATTATTTATGATCATATAATGACACGGAGCTGGTAAAAAGGTAAATAATATTCAGTACAGTGTTAAATAATAATCAATCAAGAAGGAAAGAAAAATTATATCCTGGGACAGAAAATGTTGAATTCAAATGTGAAAGACAAAATATTTTTCATTCCCTCAATATTCTCTTCATTGCTGCTCTATTTACTTTACCATAAAACATTATGTGTACACACAGATTTCTTATAAAAAGAGATACCACTTTTTTTCTACTTAAAAAACAGCTTTCTTTCCCAGCTTTTAAAACTAAGGGTGTAGATGAAAGACTGAGAAAAAAATTGTTTGCCAACCTACAGGAAATCCAGGAGCGGGCAGATGCAGGAGCACACACCATATCTTTTATTTTGTAGCAGTAGCCAAATTTTTCATCTCTTCAGGAATCTGCTCAGAAAATCTCCTGAACTCCAGCAAAAACTGTCCCACTCCTGAACCCACTATCAGAGGGAAGCTGGTGAAGTTGAAGCTGCAGACCCAAGGGACCAAGAAAGAGAAACACTGAGTTCTCCCAAATGCTCATCCTCCCTTTAGAAGGTGGCGATACTTCTTGATTATGTGACCTTGGGCAAATTACCTCCGCTCTTGGCGCCATAGTTTTCTCAGTACTATTTGAAGATACAAAAATTACTTTCCTTATAAGGTTGTGTTCAAAATATAATGGGTGCCAAATGAATGAATATTGAAATGGAGAGGAAAAATATGATTTTTAAGTTCCTGATTATTTTACAGCTCAGAAAATGAGCATTATACAACATACCATAACTCCAGGGGAAAACATGATTAAGATGTGGTCACCAGTTCCCCTCTTTACATTCTCTCTTGACCAGTTTCAATAAGGTATCCATCTTCAACTTTCCAAAATAGGTCCTACCAATGTTACCAGTACCTGCGTTTTGATAAACCCAGAGGTCAATCCTTGGTCCTAACCTCACTTGATCTATCAGAGGTCAATCCTTGGTCCTAACCTCACTTGATCTATCAGCAGCATTTAACACATGTCATTCTTCTGTGTTCCTTGGAAAGTTCCCTTCACTTCACCTTCTTAGGATACCGTTCTCTCGTCTCCCCTTCACTTACTTCCTTCTTTGCTGGCTCATCATCATGCCCTAGGTCTGTAAAAGTTGAAATGTTTTAGGGCTCCTTTCTCAGATTTCTTCTACTTTCTATCCATGGTTACCCCTAGCTGATGTCATCCAGTTACATGGTTTCAAATTTATCTGTAGCACTTTATAGTTGTACATCTCTAAGTCAGGTTTGTCCTCTGAACCCCAGACTTGTGCATCCAACTGTTAACTTGACATCACTGTTTGGCTGGCTGACAGGTATCTCAAAATTATGAGTTTCAAAACTGAACTTCTTATTCCCACCACCTCATAATCAGGCTCCTCCCACAGTCTATCCCCTCTTAGAAAATGTCAACTCTGTTCTCCCAGTAGCTCAAGCAAATCTTTGGAGTCATCTTTGATTCTTCTTTTTCTCTCACACTTGGAATCCATTCCATCAGCCAACGTCTGTTTCTATCTACAAACTATACCAACTCCTCACCAACTTACCTCTCAACCAAGCCAATATCATCTTTTTCCTTGATCAATGGAAGAGTCTCTTAGCCTGGCTTTCTGGGATCCCTTCCCCCCACCCTTGTCTCTTTCTGTCGATTCTCAACACAACATAATAATTTCTTAAAATGAAAATTTAATCATGACAAACCTCTGCCCGAAGTTCTCCAAGATTAGTCCATTTCACTTAGAGTAAAAGCCAGATGCCTTTATGAGGACCATGAGGCCCTCTGCTCTGACACTTGCCCCGTCTCCACTTCAGCTCACCCTCTTCCTTCTGCTTCAGCCTCACTGGCTTCCTTGGTCTACCTCTGCCACGGGGCTCTGAGTTTCCCACTCTCCATATGACATACCCCTGCCTTGGCTTCAGATCTCTAATGAAATCCCCCAGTATGGCTTCTCTAACCACCTTCAATAAAATTCCATCTCCCCCTCAACTGTCTGCCCCCTCCCGGATTTATTTCCTCCACAATACTTTTTTTTACTATTTCATATACTGCACATTCATTAACATGTTTTCTCCTATTACTGGAATTCAGTCTCCACGAGGACTCCATTACCTCTAACTGTAGCTAGCAGACCAGTCTCTGGCATACATAAGACACACAAATAAATATTTGTTAAATAAACAAATTAAGAATGCTGCCCCTGCCCTGGTAGACCCCACAGGTTTTGTTCAATAAGTTCAGCTGAGGTTTTTGAGCACCTACTCAGTGCCAGACCTGGTTCTTGGAGCTGGGGATGTATAAATTAAGGAAACATGGTTTCATCCCTCTAGGAGCTGAAAGCCTGGTGGTTGAGATGGTGAGGGTTTGCCCCTCTCCTCACAGCCACCACCCAAAATGCAGGGTCTGAGAAAAGGCTTGCATACAGGTAGCTAATTTTATGAAGTGACCCAGAAAATAGGGGTAGAGTACTAGGAAGAGTGAAAGAGGGAGCCAGCAAAAGCTAACATGAGTGCGTGGTATCAAACTGGTCGCTCTGTGGGCACCTGGAGCTCACATCTGCTCTGCCCCTCTGAGAAGTGGTATAGACCATGTCTCAGAATTATGGACCTGAGAGGCAGAGGAAGGGGGACTCCAGCCTCCAACCCCCTTTTCCCCACTGGGTAAGGGTCACCTATGGCTTGATAACACCCTCCTGCTTCCAGGGTGTATATGGGTGAGTGCCATGAGCATTGAGAAGCCCCCAGGAGAAAGCGAGAAATGCCCAGTGCAGATGAACAGGGCAAGGCTGGCTTCCACCTGAGTGCCGCTGGGCCACAGCAAGGGGCTAGGAAAGGAGTAAGGTAGAGCATGTGAGGCATGCAAACAACAAGGAAAACAAGCAACAATACAAGAGACACTGCATTATGTGCTTCAGGTAAGTAAAAATAGAATGCAGGGATAGAATAAGGCGAAAACGTTGATCACAGCCTGAATGTAAGGGAAAGCTTTGAAGTCGTAGCGTAGTTTTAGTAGGACATTGAAAGATGGGTAGAAGATAGACTATCTTTTGAATTAATTTTCAGCTATTTTAATGAATAAGAAAAGGCATAGGGAAAGGTTAGTGACACATTCATTTCACTCATTTCAATTCAACTCATTCTAAAAAGCAAGCAGTCGCAGCTGAACCTACATAGGGCCTGGGGCATAGCAGGGGCTTAAAAATATTTCATGAGTGATTATAAATCAGAATATAGCACAGACTACGAGGGCTAGAGAAAAAGAGTGAGAAGGGAAAAATAGTTCCCATTTAATTGCATTTACAGTCCAGCTGGGAGAATATAATTTTTGCATATATTTTTACAGACATGACACATTAAATAATTGTATGCTACTTAGTAATTCCACCTCTTTCTCCCCTACTTTCTAGTCTTTAAATACCAGATGCTATTTACTCAGCTACCAAGTAGACCCTTAGGATGGCCTTTCTGAAAAGTTAGTGTGGTGTAACACTAAAGCAGGCGGTTTGCATGCGTTTGGATTACCTGGTTATGGTAGATATACACATCAAAGTATGTTCTAGTCAGACTGTGTGCTGCTATAACACATTACCATAGACTGGGTGGCTTAAACAACAGACATTTATTTTTCATGGTTCTGGGAGCCGGAAGTCAGAGATCAGAGTGTTAGCCTGGTCAGGTTCTTGGTGAGGGCCCTCTTCCTGGTTATGTCCTCAAATGGACTTGCCTTATATGTACATGCAGAGAGAGATCTCCTGTCTCTTCCTGTTTATTAGAGCATGAATCCTACCATGAGGGCTCCATCCTCATGACTTCATCTATACCTGATTACCTCCCAAAGGCCTCATCTCCAAATACTATCACATTGGGACTTAGGGCTTTAACATATGAATTTGGGGGTGACACAAACTTTTAGTTTATAGAAAAGTCTTTGCCAGTATCTTCCTGTATTCCTTATCAGATTGCAAATGTGGAATCTAAGCATAGGTGAAAAAGGTTAGTGGATGTAAACGGTCTTCAGAAAATGGGAATTTGGACTGTGATAGTGAAAGAGGTTCTGGACAAAGTGGTTCATAAGTCTTGCTTAGATAGGAAAGTCGGATCAAGTTCGGAGGATCAGAGAACAACATTACAGGAATGGCTGCTAGTCCCAGACTCAGTGATGGACACTAAGGTACAAACGAGTTAGGGTCTTTATCCCCAAGGATTTTAGTGTAGAGTGAGCTTGCTGCTAAATGAACATTGGAGTTTAGGGATGGGAAAGTTGGAGAAAGGATAAGGTGATGCATTTGACCCCTTAAAAACTGTTTTTTTCCACCAATACTTTGCCTAAAGTATTGGTCTGATAATTTTGAAAAGGTATACTAGATCTACTAATATAGAGCTATTGCACCTGTGTGCAATTCTATCCTAAACTGCATTTGTAATACAAATAGGTTTTTGCTAGGTTAACATGTATACCACTCTTTTTTTCAAAATGTTTGTTCTGAGTACTATATATACCCAGTATTATGGATGGGCAGTTGGATAAATAGGTAGGTGATAGATAGATAGATAGATAGATAGATAGATAGATAAATGTACATTCCTGAACTTCAAGATGTTCCCAGTCCAGTCGCAGAAGCCAGTGTACTAGTCTACACCTAACTCTCCTATAATGTGGTAGTTCTCTAGTAAAGATATGCACAGAAATTTGAGGGACAAGGAAGGAGCTCAAAGATTGTTCTTTGAACTGTGGGGAATGGATCTTGGATGTTTTCAGAGAGGAATTGACTTTTGGACACAGTCTTTCCAGGGGAGAGTTTCAACCTATGGAGATGCGGAAGAGTCATTTCAAAGAGAGGGACAACAGAATCAAAGGTCACTGGTGAATGGTGTTTTCAGGAATGCTCAGTGGGCAGTGATATGGCTGGGAGTGGCTGCAGGATTAGATCACAGCAGGGGTGGGGATGGGGCTTGGTAATGCTTGTAGGGGTGAGACTGCAGCTTGTAGGAGTGAGACTACAAAGGCCTGACTAAGAGGCCAGGCTAAGGAGCTTGGCTTTCATGTTGTTGGATTGGCAATTCCCGTTTCTCAGAAGATGCCCCTCTAGAATAGGTTCCAAAAAAAATAATAAATTTGAAAAATTCTTTATGTTTTGGAGGTCCTGGTCGCACATCAGCTTATTAAACCTGCTGGAAAGTAAAAAAGCTTTTTAAGTTAGTTTAATTCCAGCATTTTCCAAAAAGCTCTAAAACATACAAATATTTATTTCTTCCCCTCTCAACATCTCTTTGAATCTCATGGAATATCATTGCAGGGAATTCTTCGGAATGGAAGTGTTTAAGCAGGGAACTGGTGCGACCGATTTTACCTTTTTAAAATATCACTCTGTTTACAATGTGAGGCCTGGAGAGGAAGCCTTTAATTTGGAACTAAGGAGATGGAATCAGAAGCTGTCATAGCGCTTTACCCGGAGAGGGTGAAGTGGGGATTGGGCACCGGTGACAGAAGTGAGTAAAGTGGGAAGTGGGAGCAAGTCGTAGGAGAGACTTGTGAGATCGGGCGACTTCGGCTCTGGGGACAAGGGGAGAGGTGTCGTGAGCCACTCACATTCTAGTCTGTGGAATTGGTGCAACGTGTGCCACTTCACAGAATGAGCAGCAGACTTGGAAAGGAAGATGCTGGTGGCTGACAAGTTCTCTCTAAGGCCCTTGGAGTTCAAGCTGCCTGTAGAAAAAGACATACTGAGAACCTTCCCCTTTCCAAAAAAATTTACCCTGTGGTCTCAGCCCCGGAAGGCTCATTCTGCCACGCCCCCCTCTGCTTTGCTCTCCACACCTCCCTCTCCAGCTGCCCCGAGCTCATGGCCCTTCTCCAAGCATGCCAAGCACATTCACAACTTCGTCCATTTGCTTCCGCTGTTCTCAGTCCACAGCGACCTTCCTGCCGTCATGAGTTAGGAATTGTATTTAACTGGTAGTAACAGAGGCCCAGTTACAGTGGCTTAAAAATGTAAGAGTTTATTTTCATAAATTAAAAAAAATGTTAAGATGATGCACAGTCCATATATTGTTTTTGACCTCACAAATTTACCAGGAACACCAACTTTTCTATCTCTCTATCCCCAGTCCTTAGCAAGTAGCCTTTATCCTCAAGGACACAGAGTGGTTGATGGAGCTCCAGTCATCACATCCACATCTTAGAGAGAAAGAAGAAGCAAAAGAGACAAAAAAAAAAAAAAAAAAAATCACGTTCATATCTCATTGACTATACCTATATGGGAGCTGGCTGGGAAATATAATACAGTCTTTTACTGTAATAATTGCTGCCTAGGGGGAAAAAAAGTAGGAGGGGGTAAATTTTGTATTTAAAAGAAAGAAGAAAATGCATACAGGAGGGCAATCTCTGCCACATTGAACTCCACCTTTTGCAGCTCTGCTCAGGGTTGATCCACCTTCCAATCAACCACCACCTTCTTGAAGGGAACTTCTCAAATTGCCCTCATGCCAGAGCAGCTCTTTGCTTCTGGAGCACATACATTGCCTTCTGTTCAGCACTTACTTACGTCATGCTTGCTTTACCCTCTCTTGTTCAGGCTCATTTCTGCCAGCTCCTTTCAGCTAGATCACTTTTTATTAGTCTCTGCGTCTTCTTTTGACCTCTCTGAACCACAGGGTCTGACCACGCCTCTGGCCTCTTTTAAGGAACTTAGAAGTTGAGTGTCACCCATGGTGCTCTTTCTTTAGTGTACGTCAAAATCACCTGGAGGGCTTGTTAAAGTACAGATGGCTGGGCCCCACTCTGAGTTTCTGATTCAATAGATCTTGGTATAGGGCCTGAGAATATGCATTTCAAAAAGTTCCCAGTTGATGTTGACGTTGCTGGTCGAAATTTCGCACTTTGAGAATCTTTGCCATAGAGGTCTTCTGCAGTCTTTTCTCTCACTAGATCCCAGGTACTTTCTTAATCCCAGGCTGGCTAGCTGTGTACCTATCTCCTTGCCCACAGTCCCCATCTTTTCCTCTTCTCTGCACTCTAACTATTTTGCTGTAAAACACCCCAAATAAGTTGAGATGAGCCTTGCATTATAAATGGTAAATGGGCTGATGAAAGTCAAGGACATAGTCTGGATTAATCACACTCTGCATAGCTACCCAGCCTTGTCTAGCTCAGCCTTTGCCACCACGACCTTCATGGTACCTCTCTTCTTCTCTCCTTTCTTTCCACCATGCTTAGACAGTCTCATGCTACAGAATCCCCAGTCTGCCTGCAGAGTGTTAATTCTTTTCTGGGCATGAAAAATGCCCCTCCATTGCTAGGAGGACTGCTAACCCCACACAAATCCTACCAGTGATGTTTGTGAAATATTTCACTTGAACTAAAAGATTTTTTCCAGGCCAGTAATTATTGTCATTGACATTTAGATAAGTTGGCTCTTCCCTGCTCTGTATCACTCTGCGTTCCATTCATTCATAATGGAGTAATAGGGGGAGCACTGAAGAATCTCAACCCAAATATTCTTTTTTTTTTTTTGCGGTACGCGGTCCTCTCACCGCTATGGCCTCTCCCGTTGTGGAGCGCAGGCTCAGCGGCCATGGCTCACGGGCCCAGACACTCCGCGGCATGTGGGATCTTCCCGGACCGGGGCACGAACCCGTGGCCCCCGCATCGGCAGGCGGACTCTCAACCACTGCGCCACCAGGGAAGCCCAACCCAAATGTTCTTTGCTAACAAAGCCGACCACTTCATTTAGGATGGGTTTTATATTCATTGCAGCTAGATATAGCCAGACGCCCTCCCCCCTCCCCCTCCCCCGCCCCTGCCTTCCTCTTCTGGGGCCCATGATGGTCCTGAACCTTTTGACTCCTCAGTGACCCCAGTCAAAAGAACTTTCAGTCCTGCTGCTGCTCGTGAGCAAGAATGACTCATTTGGGGGCTCCAAAACTTCATGGTTGTCCTGTGTGGCTCCCTAACTCCTCCCCCTGGGCTCCCTAACTCCTCCTCCCATCTGCTGTGACCAGATCAGGAATCAGGGACCCCAGAGTCAAGCTTTGGGCACTCCCTTTGCTCTTAAAACACAACAAACCTAAATCCCCTCCCAGATTTCTCCAACATGGAGATCTGTATACTGTGTCTACCACTTAGCATTTTTTTTCCCAAGCGGTTACCAAGTGTGTCCTTATCAGAAAGCCTAATCTAGTGGTATGCAATGGGCTTTGCAGGCAAAATGAGTTCCGATGTTATATATTTCGGGGGCAGCAGGTTGAGAAAGTGGAGAATTCAATTTGAGCTTGCAGAGTGGAGATGGCCGTGCACAAGGCTTTAGCGGCCAGCTGGCGTCACAGGGAGCAAGCAGACCCTTCACAGGTGCTTGTGCAGCTCTTGTGGGTCTGACACTTTACAGATGTGACTGGTGCACAGGGCCACCTGCCTGTGAGCATAAAGGGCAGTCTCATTAGCTTCTAATTGCCCACAGGAGAATGGGTGACTTCATGACCCAACCCCAACTCATTTTATCTACATTAAATTTTCAGTGGTTCACTTTCTGTTTCGTATTTTGGAAGTATTCAAATCTACAAAAAAAAAGTTGAAAAAAATAGTACCTTTTTTTTTTTTTTACCTAGTTTCACTAATCATGAACATTTTGACATATTTGCTTTAAACATCTCTCTCTCTCCCTCTCTGTTTCTCTCTGTCTCCACACACTACACACACATGCACACACATACATACTTTTTTTTCTGAAAAATTGAAAGAAGTTGTAGAGTTCAAATCAGATCAACCCCTCCTCTCTCTAGAAGCCTTTACTCACTACTGAAGTCAACCACTGGCTAAAAATAAGACCCTTTCACAGCGTGATGTGAAATCGTTTTCCTGGCCCATGCACTCCATGGGAAGGGGCTGGAAACTGCTTCGTGGAGTTTGAGTCTTGCGTCTCTAGGCCAGTCTGACCTTTCCGCTACTTCTCCTAAACATTAGGAAGAACTCACAGAAGTCATGTCTGCTGGGATAGTCGAATGACTAAGTAATTTGTCACCCATACCAGGACACTTTGAATATTCAGCAAGATCATTCCTGGTTAATGGAGAAGTAAGGTCACTCTCAGGCCACAGCACCTTTTGTGGCCACAAAGCAGTAAGGTCAGGAGCCAGGAGATGTGTGGGTTCAAGGTTGAACTTGACCATTTTATCAGTTTGTGGCCCTGACCACATTTCCCACCCAGGCCTCGTTTCTCCAGGCTCTTGCAATATTGCAAACAAAACAAAGCAAAAACATACTTGTTAATACATTTTGAACACTCTAAAATGCTAAACAAATGTTAAGGAGCCTTTCCATGGAGATTCACGCATTAGTCAGCCAAGCAGCCTGACTCTATTTTAGTTTAATATATGCTATAATGTCGAGCACCGTGGTGAGGCCTTTGCCATTTTCATGGAACTCCCCTGCCCCTTCCCTACCTCTTCACCGTTTTCATGCTATTTTCTCTTCTGAAATACCCTCACTCATATCTTTGTCTACAAATCGACATCCTGCTGAAATATCACCTCCTCTAGGAAACCTTCCTGGGTTTTCACTCGCAAAGAGACGTTTCCTGCTCCAAATACCCATGGCACCAATGTTCTGCTGTTGAGAAAAACAGCCTCCTGGTTACAGGTATTTTTCTGTATGAGGCATCTTTCACATGAAACTAAGTAGTACTTGACAGCAATAATCACACCAGTTTTGTCTTGCTTTATCTTTATCCCTGCACCTATGCCATAGCCTTGCAAATACTTAGATTACAGATGTTTGTCAAGTATCTCCTAGCTTTAAGTAACAGAAAGCAGGCTCAATATGGTTTAAATCATAAGGAAATTTATTATCTTATGTAACTAGAGGGAAAAGGTAAGGAAGGCCTCTGGGGAAGGTCCACCAGGGTTTCTGCTTTGCCCTCCTCCCGTTAAAGGCCACAGACCTTGCCAACAGAAACTAGGGTTGCACATTTCCTAGTTTAATTTAGCACACCCAGAAAGAGAGGGGAAACCTTTTCCCTATCCAAGGATTATAGTCCCGTCCTTCAACCAACTTGGGCCAGTTTAGCTGATCTATGTGTGTGTGGGCCAATAGCAGTTGCTAGGGGAATGCCACACTTTTATTCACTTTTTAAAAATAATGCCATGCTTTTAAAGACAGGATTGGGAAACAGTGTAGGTGGAATTACCATGGTGGATCTAGACTGCCAGCACTGTCCAACAGAACTTTCTGCAGTGAGGAAACACTGTGTTTTTCATTGGGCGATAGAGCAGCCACTGGCCACACGTGGTTATTATGTATATGAAGCCTACAGGTACAACTGAGAAGATAAAGATTTGATTTTAACTAATTGTAACTAATTTAAATAGCTAGTGGCTGCCATATTGGACAGAGCAGGAGAGGGATCAGTATGCATCCTGGAGCTGGGGATAGAGTTAGATTTTCTGAGTCACATGGGCTGCAGTGGGCAGAGGGGAGATGTGAGTGAAATTTAGGCCCTGCTTGGAAAGAAGAGAGGGAAGTAAGTTCCGATGAGACAGGCAGGTCCTCTAAACCAGCGGTCCCCGACCGGTTTTGTGGAAGACAATTTTTCCAGGGACTGGGGCGGGGGCGGGGGCGATGAAGAGCGGCAGATGAAGCTTCCCTCGCTCACCCACCACTCACATCCTGCTGTGCGGCCCGGGTCCTAACAGGCCGAGGATAGGTACTGGTCTGCGGCCCCGGGGTTCGGGGACCCCTGCTCTAAACCCTTGCTGCCCAGAGTGTAGTCCATGGACCAAAGGCATAAGCATCACCTGGCAGCTTGTTCAAAAAGCAGAATCTTAGGCCCTGTGTCAGGTAAACTGAATTGGAATCTATTTTAATAGGACTGCAGTTTCTTGGTATATAACCCGTGCTTTGGCATAAAGACTTACAATCTAAAGGACCTGGATTCCCAACCTGGCTCTACCATTCACAGACTGCTAGTTAGGCAACCCACTTAAGCTCCCTGAGTCCCAATTTCCCCATCTCTAAAAATGGTACATCAAAAGTTGCCTCACAGGGTTATTGTGATTATTTTTGAAATGAAATGCTGTGCATGAAATGCTTAGCACAAGCAGAGCATCTAATATACGCTCATTAAATCATGGTTTTGCTGACCTGTCTTCTAGGAGAGAGTACATCTGCTGCATGGAAAAATCCCCAGTCCTTTCCAAGACTGCACATAATATATGTTCAATAATGTGGGTTGGGACAATACAGAATAAATGATGGATTGAATGAGTGATTAGGAAATCCAGTGCCTCGCAAATCACAGATGGGTCAATAAGTATAATAACAAATTATGTTAGTGAAAAATACAATTATTTCACATGTAGCATCAGGCTAATATTTGATTTTTCCATTTTGAGTTAAATAATTTCTTACCTTGATTCTTTTGCCTAGAACTTCATTCTTAAAGGGGACAAGAAGGTACTTTTTTTTTTTTTCTACAAGATCATTCTCATTGCCAGGCTGTTAGTTTGCAAAGCATTGCACATGCCCTCTACATGTGTGCCCCTGCCCTGGCTATCTTTGGAAGCATTTATAAAAGGAGAAGGACGCTCGTGTGTCCCCACCACACATTCAGCACTTAGCTATGTGCTACCTGGTGGCAGCCCTCACATATCCTGAGTTTTCTCAATTAACCAGAGTCACCAGAGAGATTGCTTAAATTTTCAGGCATTTTGCATCATTCTCCCAAGTAGACTGATCTTCCCAGCCCTTCATAGCCAGACTAGGTCTCCCAGCACCTCCTCTGTCCCGTCCTTGTAAGATAGATAACGTTCCACTTTGCAGTTACGTGCCCTGTACCTCCTTGTTAAGCCCAATAAGCTGAGAACTACTGTGGATGGCCTGGGGCCTGGGGGTGGGAAAGAGAGCAGATCCTGCCCCAGGTGACTGGAGTTGTTCACCACCTTTGCTGTAGACCTGAGTTATGATTTTGATCTTGGGTGACTTAGATCATCTCTGATCCCCCATGTTCTTATCTGTAAAAGGGACCAAAACAAACAAACAATTTCACAATATGTAAAATTTAAAGCATTATAAAAGTGTAAGACATTATCTGTTTCTATTCCTTACTGTCCTATCTAGCATCCACTTATTCCTACATTCACTTATTCATACACATTGATTGTCCATCTACTGTGGAGGCGATTCCAAACAATGTACCAGGGTTACAGAAATAACAAAGGGCATAGTCCCTGACCTCAAGTAATTGACAATCTCAGACAAGACATAAAAAACTGTGAGCACAGAGATGGGACCAACTAAGGCAACATGAGGCAGTTAATAAATGCTTTTATGAGGAGAGTCTTGAGAGCTGAGTAGAAATTACCCAGACAAATAAGGGTGGAAAGATTCCAGACAGGAGGAAGAGCAGTGTGTTCACAACAAATCTTACTGTTGTTTTGCTTTGTTTAAAGAGAAGTATAAAGCTTATTGCCTACTTTAAATAAAACTCAGGAAGTATAGACCTTTCATTGCAGACGAAGCTTTTTTGTCTGTAACATGGTCTATTTAGTTCACTTGACAACTGACGGAAGTGAAATTCAGAAAAGTGCACCAGCATCCTCAAGTTACACAGGTTGTTACTAGCAAAACTGACCTCTACGAACACCCATTCAAGCCCTCTCTCCCTCCCATAGTGCTGTCTCTCTGACCCAGGGGCCACGTGATGATTTAGCATTCCTAGTAACCCTGACACGTTTGTCAGCACCAAACACAAATGAACAACCAGCACCTCTCCGCTGGACCCAGGTAATTTGCCAATAGGGTCTGTGTATGGATGTTTGCTATGAAGAAGAATTTTAAAACTTAGATCTGGGAGTTCTTGGCATTGTCCCACCTGGCACCCTGACTCACTTAGCTTCCCAGAACTCGTAGGCTTAAGGAAAACTTAGTTAAAATCAAGTCAACAGAGAGCTCTCTGAGAAAATAACAAGACAACACAGAAGTAAATTAGGCTTTTTATCTTCCTCTCCCTTTTTGCTGTTCTGTCATCCTCAACCCAACCTTTGATTCATCTGCATAATGTATATATACATTTGAATCGGAGAAAGATATCCCGAAATCTAATTCAATTACCACCAAAGCATCCAAAAGCTTGAAGGAATTTCAAAAGGTAACAGACAAAGGTCAGCTTTAACATTATGCAGAAATCCATGGGCAGTCTTCTTTAAACAAAAAAGAGAGTTTATCGGGAATTCCCTGGCGGTCCAGTGGTTAGGACCCCATGCTCTCACTGCCGAGGACCCGGGTTCAATCCCTGGTTGGGGAACTAAAATCCCACAAGCCGCAGTAGTGCATCCAGTCGATCAATCAGTCAATAAGCAACAAGGATATATTTTTTTTTTAAAAAGAGAGAGAGTTTATTAAAGTTGATGCTTAAATATCTGCCGTAATGGAATAGTTTATATATATATAAATATATATATGTGTGTGTATATATACATATATATATATATATACACATATATATTTAATTGCAAGTTTCTTTATTTTCTGACTGTGTATAAGCCAACCAAGATGAATAATATTTTGAAAACTTAAAAATTTATCTAATTATGATGACATGATAGTAGAAGGTGGGGCGGAATTATTGCTAGACATGAAATTGCAAACCTGGCCATGAGGCCCTGTGCCAGAGATAACAACTTGTGTGGGGTGGTGGGGTGGAAGCGCCCAGTATGATGTGGAGCTCATATTGGTCTATGCCTATTAATTTTCTACATTGATTGCTAAGACCTCCCTCTTAGCCTCACTTTCCCCATCAATAAAATGGAGGTACTGCCTGTTCCTTCCATTTTCCAAGTGATTATAAAAATCTCACGATCTGGTGTATGTTTTAAAATATGAGTTCAAAATGCAGGAGCTGATGATGTTATCTGCCATTTGGGTTGGGAGGAGGGTGGGCAAGGTGTCGTGAGCTATTTCAGACTGAGTGGCCAGGAAGGCCTCTCTGAGGAGATGACGTGTGAGCAGAAATCCAAACAGAAGGAGTCAGCCATGGGTAGGACCGAGCGTGGGTATTCTAGGCAAGGAGACCAGCAAGCACAGAGGCCCACAGGACACTTATGAGCGAGACACCAATGAAAAACCAAATGCTGGTCACTGGCATAATGAGAACACAGTGAGGAAAGAGGAAAGAACACAGTGAGGAAAGAGGGAGGTAAAGTCGGAGAGGCCCACAGAGCCATTTGTGAACGATGGGAACTTACTCTAAGGGAATGGGAACCCACTGGGGGATTGAAGCCAACATTTTCACTTACTGTGTAACCTTGAACAAGACTGTGAGCCCAGAGATGGATGCAACTTCTCCAAGCTTGCTTCTTCTTCTATAAAATGGACATACTAGTGCCCATGTTGAAAAATTATGTTGAGAATTGCATTCCCTATTCTGTATAGCATATTCAGTATTTGACTCCTAACAGGTACCGTACCTATTACTGACTGCTATCGCTGCTGTGGTTGACAATGTCACCATTATCATTATTATTATCTGATCTCAGTTAACGCGGGGGTAGCTATTGGTAAGAAGGAGGTGTAGCAAAAGAGACAAGGCCAATATTAGTACCACAAAGTTATATTTTATTTCCGTAAATCAGATAAAGAGCCTTATTTTTCTTTGTTCATATATTTCATTTTCCTTGTAGTCACAGGTCTATCATAGCCTCTGACGTTAGATGCTCCTGTTCAAGCTTATGTCGGGAAGTGACTGGCTTCAGAATAGTTCAGTGCTTGTGTCTCCAGGCCCATGAATCCAGGGGTCAGGCAGGGAGCTGCTCTATCAGAGTGTGGGGCACGCACCCCGATCGCAATCCAGGAGGTCAGGCAGCCCTTCTGGAAGCTGCCGGGGCTGATGACTGGTCTCGGATGTGGATAGTAGGTATTTTGACTCATCTCTCTTGAAAATAACAGCAATAGAACAAAACACATTTACTGCAGCTGCTCTCTCACTATGGCTTGTAGAGAGGATGCCCAGCAAGCCTTGGTTTGACTTAAGTGGGAAAACCAGAGAAGTGAGCTGGAGGTGTTCCAGGTTCAATAACTACTCAAACATGCTTTGTAGATCCCGTGCTTGCCTTCCTCTTATTCTCAAAAGAAATGCATGGCGTTCTCCTAATGTGGGCATAGCAACCCTTACTAGTAATCCTACAGTCTGCCTGTCTTTCCTCTTCCTCAACTTTTCTCTCTCTTCCTCCTTTTCTGCCTCGTTCTCCCTCTCTTTCTCTTCCCCTCCTTTCCCATCACTTTCTACATTTTTCCTTTTCTCTTCTTTCCTTTTCTTCTTTGTCTTTCTGTCAATGTGGATGTTGAATATCTCTTGGTTCCAACCAAGAGCCAGAGATTTTTCTGGGCACTTGAGATACAAACACCAGGATCACTGGATAACTGTGGACACACAAGGAAGAATACATCTTATGATATGTGATTTTGTAGAAGCACAAAGGAAGATGGGTTGATCTTAATCGGGGCATCAGAAAGGCTTTACTCATGGATGTGTTTTGGCAGTTGAGTAGACTGACAGAGACAGATAAAGACATAAAAGGCATTTTCAGCCAAGGAAACAGCATGTGCAAAGGCACAGAGTGTAAAAAACCAGGATGCATCAAGGTAAGGCTGCAAGGAGGGGGCTTTTCAAGCCATGCTAAGAGGGGTAGACGTCATAAAGGAGGAACTAGAGAGCCACTAAAGAATTTTAAGGGCAGACATGACATGATTAAATCTGTGTTAGAAATATCACTCTATATAGTATGTGGTGTATGAAATGAAACAGGCCAATTACGATTCTATTGGCTTTTCAGAATGAGAGTTGATAAATGTCTGAACCAAGCCAGTGACATAGCAGATGGAGGAAAGGAGGCAAAGAGGAGAAATATATTAAAGTGGCAGAAGCTTTAAGAGGATACCTGCTTGGGTGGAAGGAAGTGGTGCAGTATGATTACAAACTTTCTGACCCTAGAATCTGATTGGATATTGGTAACATCCACTAAAATGGGGATGAGGAATGAGGATATTCTATATAGAGAAGGATAGACATTTTGGGTTTGAAGTACCTGTGGGACCTCAGTAAGCAGATAACTGTATTGATCTGAGACTCTGGCAGTCTCTGTTTCCAGACTCCTAATGGAGGGATTGCATTTAGTTGCATTAATTTGGAAAATGTATGTAAATCTCCGAGCGGTCTCTAGCACATAACCTCTTCTAAAATACCAGTTATCCCTTTCTTGTTCTTTTATATGCCCACGGTGCTCTGTACTTTTTAAGGAGCATCAGGGGCTGCGTGTATGCCCTAAGAACTTTGGCAAAAGGGAAGTACATTGCCTCTTGGGAGTGAAACCATGAGATCAACCACACATAGAAGCTCAGAGCAGAGATATGCAGTAGGCACTCACTTGGTTCCTTGGCTGGCCTGATGAAAGGCCATCACATCTAAAGGGTACCTCTTCATGCATTTTTCTTTATTAGGAAGCAGGCTTTGTTCCATGCATCGCTCCTGCCATTAATTCCAGAAGAAAGGTGAAGGCTAAGACCACAAAGGAGAAGAAATAGAGGATAGTGGGGCGGGGGGGGGGAGTAGAGACCTTTCAGTTCTAGCATGGTGCCAAAAGGAGAAAGATTTGAGTTTCCTCGGCCAAATTAGTTATGCTGCCTGCCTTCCTCGAGGAGCCCTGGCCAAAGGGGAGGCTGTGGAGGGAAGACAGCAAAGAAGCCCCAGGGAGGCTATGGGAGAATAGAAGATGCAGCTTCTCTCCTTCCCTGCTCCATCTGGATGGTGTGGGGGGCAGGAGGGGAGGGAGCTGGAGAGCAGCAAGGAGAGAGAATGATGCCCAAAGCTCAGCTTCTCTGTACACGGTGCCGAATCAAATCTTGGAGACATAGTTTTAGGTGAAGTAGGAAAAGATAGCTTTATTACTTTGCCAGGCAAAGGGAGACACAGTGAGCTCCTGCCTCAAAAAACTGTGTCCCCACTTGGAGAGGATAGTGAGAAGTTTTATAGTAATGGTTCAAAGAGGGCATGATCAGCTCATGGACATTCTTATGATGGGTTGGTGGTGAGGTAAGTAGGAGTCAGCATCATCAGGCCTCAGGTTCCAACTGGTCTGGGGTCTACATGCTTGTGGGCAGCATACCATCATTAATTGTTAACTTCTCCCACTTGGAAGGGGTTTCAGTAACTGCAAAATAGTTCAAAGATATTGTTGCGTGTATCTGTTGATGGGGAACCAGGACCTTGCCCCAGGGCTGCGCTATTGTTTCCCTTGAGTGTTTGTTTCTCCGACTGTTTGTTTCTCCCTGGTCTCTCATCCCCTCCCTTTCCTAATTAGTAACTGCTTGAAGCTGTCCATTGGAACTCAGGGAAGGTCATGGGGGCTGAATGAAGGCTGTTTCCTGTAATCAAAGAAGTGGGGGACACAGAAAGGCTTTGTGCCCAGGAGTCCCACAAAGCCCTGCTCAGTATCAAGAGAAGCAATCAGAGAAATGTCTCTGCATAGACTGCAGCAGTCCCAGGGTTTTCCAAATGTTCAGGGATACCAGAGATGTTGAGAAGATGGTGGACCCTTGTAGGTCTGTGGCCAGAATGAGGCTATACAGTCTGGGGGATCTCAAGACAAGAGGCAATATTCTAGCATGACAGATTTCAACAACGGTAGGTGCCAACATCATACTTAAAATAAAGACAAACACACACGCACACACACACACACACACATTTTCTTTTAATTTTACTTCAAAGAAAAAAAAAGGGACTTCCCTGGTGGTGCAGTGGTTAAGACTCCGAGGTCCCAATGCAGGGAGCCCAGGTCCAATCCCTGGTCAGGGAACTAGATCCCACACGCATGCTGCAACTAAGAGTTTGCATACCACAACTAAGGAGCCAGTGAGCCACAACTAAGGAGACTGCGAGCCACAAGTAAGACCCAGCACAACCAAATGGATAATAAACAAATAAATATTAAATTAAAAAAAAAAGACAGGTGCATAGAAACCAATTCAAACCAACCACACTAGTAAAAAATGAGTGAGGGCGTGACACCAACCAGAATGCCTCTTGTGGCTGCCATGACGTTACATGAGTTTCACCCTCACCAAGTTTCCAGGCTGGGGAGAAGAAGTAGGGAGGAGACCCTTTGGAGAAGAGAAACAGTTCCATCAGAGTGTTTGAATTTGATCCTACAGTCCCTCCAAAGAGAGTAAGTTTAGTGGAAAAAACCCACAATATCTTAAAGGGGAAAATGGTGATTATTGGTTTCACCCTTTCACCTCCTTCACCTCTGGGAATAAAAGTTTGTGAGAATACTTTGATCATTTATAGGAAAAAATAATAGCTCAGGAAAAATAGTACATTTTAGGAATAATGGGTACATTTTCCTGAGGAATAATGGGTACATTTTAGGCCCCTCTGTACAATCATGTAATCATCAAATTGCAATACAAATGGGAGATTATCAGCCCTGGGAGTACAGCGAAAGCAACATTTTAAGTTACAGACATTTTAGGTCACTCTGAGCAGTGATCTGAAAGGCAGTTGATTCCTGGTGTGGAGGTGGATGCATAGGAACATGGCCCCAGCACTCCATGTATTTCCGAACCCCTTGGCAAACCATCCTTACTGTGAGGAAGTTGAACCGGGCTGTTTCCCGGTGCTCATCGGCATTCAGTTCCTCTGACTCCCTCATTCAGATTCCATGCCCACAAAGCCACCTCCTTCACTGTCTCTGGGCTCACCACGTTTGTCATCAGGAAGTAGTGTCGCAGTCACAGGTAGTTCAGATCCCATCACAGTAATGGTTCATAGTACACTCGCACGTGGTCCCTGATGATGATTTTGTTTCCCATGTAGCTTGATTCCAGGGACAGACGTCGACGACGACCCCAGTGCAAACTTCCTAATCTCAAGAAAGTGTTATTTCTCAAACTCCTCTCCATCTCTGCTATCACACTAGTCCATGCCACCAACCAACCTTCGCCTGGACAGCTGCATGGCCTCCTGACCTGAGGCCCTGCTTAGCCAAAGTGAAATTTTCAGACTTGACTCCGATCATGTTATTGTCCTACTCAAAATGCCCCAGCGGTTCACACTCAGAATAAATTCTGGACTCCTCCCTCACAGTCCACAAAGACCTTCATGTACGGCGCCTGCGCCCTCCGTCACCTTCACCCTCTACCATGTCATCCTCACTGTGACACCCCCATACCTGGCTCCTCGTGGGCTCAGAGACTTTGCCTTTCCCAAGGTTCTTCCCCTGGCATTTTAATTGAAGGCACACACACCCCGCCCCCTTCGTTCACGTGTTTCCTCAGGTGTCATCTCCTTTTTGTTCTCTAACAAGGCTTGCCTTCCCTGTTACTTTTGAACATAATATTCTACCTTATTTATTTTTTTCCAAAGCATTTATCACTGCCTCATATATTACATACTATTTATAGTCTTACTCTTTCACCATGGTTTAAGCCTAACAAAGCTTAAAGTTTACCACTGTGTCCCAAACTCTTGAAACAGTATTTGGCACATAAAGGGAGTTCAGTGCATGTTTATTGATTGAACGAATGAATGAATGAACAATGAAGGAAATCAGCTTTCTGATTCCAACGTTGATCTTCTGTACATATTAGTTAGATTTCTCTCGATGCAGAGTACTGTAAGGATACTGCCTCTAGGTCTTCTAAACCTTCAGCAAGATCCTGGAATATACCTAAGAGAAAAGTGGCTTCTATCTCTAACCCTGGAGTGAAGATGGGTTTGAATCCCAGGACTTCCTAGCTGTGTGACTGCACATTACACTCTATCTCCTTGGGCTTCTGAAATTTTGTTTCCCCATGTGTAAAATGGAAACAGTAACAGTCCCTACTTCATAGGACTCATGTGAACATGAATAGAAGAATTACCAGGAGAGAATGGGGGCAGGGGAGAGATAAATTGGGAGATTAGGATTGATATATACACACTATTATATATAAAATAGATAACTAATAAGGACCTACTGTACACCACAGGGAACTCTACTCAGTACTCTTGTAATGACCTATATGGGAAAAGAATCTAAAAGAGTGGATATATGTATATGTATAACTGATTCATTTTGCTGTACAGCAGAAACTAATACAACATTGTAAATCAAAAATAATAAATAAATAATACATGTGAAGGCCTAGCCCAGCACCTGGCACAGAGTAATAGTGGAGATATAGATACACATATCTATTTTTTTAATCGTATGGTCTCTGTGAGAAGACTATTTACTAAGCACCAAACAGTGTCTTTCTTGTCCATCATATGACCTCAGAGTTTAGCTACTCAACTGAATTAACTCTCCTCATGTGTTCTTATCTTTCTCTCTCTCTTTTGCTTATAGGGACAATGGTGTTTAAATCTCCTCCTGTTTGTCTTTACTACTCTGTCATAAAAATGATGCATAATCAGAGAGCCGAAGAAAAGGTAGCACATTTATGCTGTCAACTTTGGACTCAGGTCTGAGTTTGAATCTCAGCTGTATGATTTACTATTTGGGTGACCTTGCACAAAATGGTCATCCTCCCTGGTCCTCTTCTTTTTCCTGTTTCAAACGTGAATAATACTAGCTACTTCTCAGAGTTGTGATAGGAATTAAATACAGGTAAAGCATCTGTTAGGTGCCTGTAAACCAGCTTAACTTGCTACCACATTCAAGAATTCCAGGGATGGTTCTATGAATGGCAGACAAGTGTATGGTTAGGAGCACAGACTTTGAAGCTCCGTTGCCTTGGCTTAAAACCCCTGTCCAACACTCATCAGCTTTTGGAAGTCCCATTTGAGTCACTTAACCCACAGGTGCCTCAGTTTCCTCACCAGTAAAAAGAGAACAGTATCTACATCACAGTGTAGGGCCAGCAATTAGTAAATTCTAAACACATCCACACACACACACACACACATTTGTGGATATTAGTGAACATAATGTCCCTTTATAGTTGAAAAAGTGTTAATAAAAAAAAAGAAGAAAAAACAATGATATTCTTATTCTTCTACATGCCGGAAACTCTCTTCCTTCATTTTTCCCCTGTGAAACCTCCTCCCTCCCTAATCATTCAGCCTATTTCATCTCTTTAATATCTCACTAGAAAATACATCTTTCTTCTCACATTCAATATTTCTTTGTGCCTTTATTAAGTGTAACTAGAGGCTCCAGTCTGCATCAATGATTCTTTATCAAATAAAGCTGGGTTACATTATACTCTTGGGAGCAAAAGCTGAACTTTGGTGTTTTAGTTTTTATCAAATCATATTTATTAAGGTCCTATGTTGCTGACAGTATGCTATTCTTAAAAAATATTCCAAATATAAAAAAATCCACAGCCCCATGTTGAGAGAGGCTTAAAGGAAATGCAAGAAAAAAAAAAGAAGAAAAAAGAAAACAACCCTTGTATTATAATAGTGACCGTGCAGATCATTTTATTTGGTTTTAAAATGCCCTCCATGTGGTTGACATGTTATCTGATTAATCAATTGGGGAAAATTAAATGATGTGTTTCTGTATCTCCTCCCTAGCTCTGATTCTTCTAAAAGAACGAAACAAGGCAAGTCTTTTAATGTCCAATCATTGCAAGTTTTTTCTAAATTTAAATTATTATGAAGTACTACATATTTGCCAGTTGTTCAGAAGGTCACTAGGATGAGTAATTCCTTTTTAAGGTTGCAAAATAAACATTGCCCATCATTCTTTCATTAAGTTTATGTTAAATGATTTTCAGAATATATCACTGTGTTAATTAAGCTGCCTGCAAACCTTGATTCTCATAAAAATAGCTATTTCTAGCTTATCTCTGGATGAGGAATTACAAACAGTTTTTTATGTGCTCAGAAATTGGTGTTTCTCTATCTTTTCATTTGCCAAGTGGTGTAGAGGGAACAATACAACCTTGGGGGTCATGGAGTTCTGGCTGTGAATCCTGACTCGCTACTCAATTAAGTGAGTTGCCTTGGGTACTTACTTGATTGCTCCAAGCTTTACTTTCTCCATCTGCAAAATGAATACATAATTCCTTACTTTGTAAGGTCGCTGTGAAAATTAAAGGTAATGATGTATCTAAAGTACCTAGCTCATAGAAGACAATTAATAAATGGTAGGTTTTTTTTAATATTTGCATACATTAAATTTTACATAAAAATGTAAATACCCACTTGCTTCCCAGGAGACCTCCTTTGCCGTAAAACACAATTACTCAATACAGCTAGTACGAAAGAAATGAAACAGCACATCTACGAAGGAGAAGAAAAATAAAAATATTCCAACAGGAAGAACTAAGTGTTAAATGCAAACTCAGCTTCCAGGCAGCCAAGGCAATAAGCACAGTTCTCAGGAACTAACTGAGGCAGAATGTAATAACAAAGAGAGTAAACAACATCTTGGTAAAATAATCTAGACCAAGTTTAGCATGTGGATCCTGAAACAGCACAAAAAACCTTAGGAATAAATGACTGAATTACAACTTTATGAGAAACTAGAAGCATCTAGCGTCCTTTAGCATTTGATTTTGCCCATTTTATAGGTAAAAGAACTGAGTCTCAAAAGTTTAAGCAATATGCTCAAGATTACACTCTAGTAAGTGGCAGAGATGGGATTTTGACCGAGGATTTTTGTTTATTGCTTTTTTATGCATTTTATTTTCTTTTACCTTTGAGATTGTGCACCGAAATACATATATATATATATGTATATATATATATATATATATATATATATATATATATATATATATATATATATACACATATATATATATACACACACACACATTAGTTTGGGGGGAACTACGTCTTAGAGAATGAAATTCAGTGTAGCTTTACCTTTCATTAAGATCCCTAGTATAGTGACATATGTTATCTTGTACCAGCAGTAGAATTCTTTTCTAAACATCTATATGCTAACTTTCAATTTAGGACTAATGTCCCTGTTGGAAAAATTAAATATGACATGTGATCATTTTCAGTTTGCTTAGTGAATTTCCTAAAAAAACATGATTTGGATAAGTAACCATGTATAAAACATAGGTCTACAGAAATAGCTCACTGCACTAGTACATGGTCATGACTATCAGGTATTAAAATAGGTGTAGGTTTTATTCATTTAACAAACATATATTGAGTGTCCATTAAATTCCATTTACTGTTATGAACCTGAAAGGAGACACAGTGAGTAATAAAACACAGTGAACAATTTTGAAGACATCACAGTCTGGTGAGAAAGACTGATGGATAAGCAAATAGGTACGAAACAGTGTGATCGGTACCAAGTCATCATAGTTCAAACCATGTGATAATTGCTAGGTTCCTAAAATATATGTGGTTCATGGTTAGTTCAGTCACCCAAAATAACCATCAGGGACTGTTTAAGATTGGTTTCCCTAGGAAGCAGACTCAGATTGATTTTAACTTGCAAGAGATTATTAAAGAGTACTTTTGGGATCAGCGTTGTAGATGGGAAGGTGAAGAGGCAGCCCTGGGCAGAGGGAGAAGTCAAGCTGTCATAGAGGCCAAAGAGCAACCTCAGCTGACCCCTATGAGGGGATCTGTAGATTGGATGACCTTTCATATCTGTCTTCTATTGCAATGATAAGGCTGGGATTTTGTAACCTCTTAGCCCATCAATTTCCTAGGGTGGGGTATATCGGCCACCCTAGGAAAGGGATGTGGCTTTAGGCAAGGTAACTCTGTGCAGCTGATACATTCCAAAGGGACTGATGGTTGAGGGTCACCTGTCAGAGGTATTCCCAGAAGCAAGGGTAACTATCTTTCAATCTTTCATTGAGATCTGGGCAGCATTTCCCAGCACCCACCACAGAGACCTGAAATCTGCACCCTTCCCTTCCGCCATCCTCATCATGTTGCCTTTTGTCCTCAGAAGATCTCTTAATGTTCACAAGTTCATAGCTACTCAGCTCCAAATTTGACATTTACACAGGAGCATAGAAAACAGGGAAGAAGCAAAGGGACCATCATCTCACAATATTCTCTTTCTTATTAGAGAAAAATCTTTCTCAAAACTTTATCAGAAGGATTCTCTGTACATTTCACTGACCATAAGTGCTACCAGGACAAAATCAAGGTTAATTATCCAGGAAGAAAGGAAAATGACCATTGGGTAGAGTTATGGCTGGATGTTTGTGTCCTCCACAATTCATGTATTGAAACCTAATGCCCCATGCAATAGGATTTGGAGGTGGGGACTTTGGGAGGTGATTTGGTCATGAGAGTGGAGCCCTCATGAATGGGATTAGTGCCCTTATGAAAGAGGCTCCACAGAGTTCCCTCACCCCTTCTGCCATGTGAGGACACAGCAGGAGGATGGTGGTCTATAAACCAGGAAACAAGGGCTCGCTAGACACTGACTCTGTCAGCACCTTGATCTTGGACTTTCCACCCTCAAGGGCTGTGAGAAATAAATGTTTGGTGTTTAAGCCTATGTCTACAGTATTGTCTAAACCCAAATGGACTGAGACTGGTAGGCTGGGTCAGAACTGACCCTAGTGCCACAGTGGGATGCCCAAGTTGCACTGGGGATTTGAGAGGGTGGTCCCATGCAGGATGTCACAAGGCAGAGGGGGATGTTCATGCAGTATCCACTTAAGGCTTCTGTGTTCAGGTTTTTTCCCAGGATTTTGAGTCTGAGGCAAGTCTGTGAAGGCTAGCATTGCTCAGCCTTAGTTTCCTGCTCTGTAATGGAAATAATAATAAAAAAAAAAAAGGCAGTTAAAAGTTATGGGAGCTAATGGAGTTAAAAGCATGCTATAAACTGAAGAATTAGGAGAGAAGTAGTAAGCAGTGTTAATAATGCTACCTATTGAAATTCACTAATGTAAATCCACAAAACAAGAGGAGCTTAATACAGATAGATTCTAATAAAACATGCCATTAATTTCAAGACATGATAAAAACACTCCTTAATACTATTTTTGTGCAGTGATCTTTGCCAAGCAAATTTGATCCTGTTTTCTTGCTGGCTAAATGTTTTCAAAGAATCCTGAATTTTTCTTGTTAAATGTCAAACTCTTCACATTAGGTAACAAAGGTTCCCTGGTCGTGCCCTCATTTTCCTTTCTAGTCCACGTATCCTAGGCCCTCATTTAATCTTCTCCAGCCACAAAGTCTCATAGTGCCCCACATGCATCCAACCTTTTCTTACCTATTATCTTTTACCTCGAATACCCCTTCACACTTACTTACCTGCTACCTCTTCATGCTAGACACTGGTGAGGAGTGTCATCCATTCACATGCTTCCTTGACCCTCCTCCAGACGGAGGGGCTGGTCCTTCAGCTTGACCTATGACTATCACCATCATAGCACATCATACACCTTGTCATTTTCATGTTTGTATTTTCACCGTGATCTTCTGATCTCCGTGATGGCAGGAGCTAATCTGATGGCAAGCGTCTGATTTGTCTCTGTCCGCTGAGTATGTACCACGTTCTCAGTAAATATATGTGTGGGTTAAATGGAGACACTGCATGCTACACATCTCAATGTAGTCTGTAGACATACAGTGTTCCTAAGAGGATAGAATATTGGAGTCAGGCTGCCTGAATTTGATCTTGGCTCTACCATTTTCAAGTTATGTGACCATTGGCAAATAGTTAACCTTTCTCTAAAATGAAAACTGAACAAGAAAAACGAAATAGGAAAAATCATGTAAGACACCCAAGAGTGCCAGCACAAAGAAACACTCAAAAATTTAGTCATGCTGATGATAATGATGATGTAAGGAAGAAATCCCGTGGATAGGTATCAAATCCCTCATATCCTCCACTAACAATGGGTTGTCAACTATTACTCTGAATTATTCTTTGACTCCAAGAATGCGTATGGGATTCCTCATGTTATGGTGGACATGTAATAGGCAATCAATGACTATATATTAATAATAAATAACATATATGCATGCTGTGTGCCAAATAGTGTTCTAAAGGGTTTCATATACATTAATTTGTTAATCCTCATCAATCCTTTGAAGTAGTTACCATTATTATTCCCATTTTTGCGGATAAGGAAACTGAGGCACACAGAGGTTAAATGACCTACCCTGCTGGCCAGAGGCACAGATGGGATTCAAACTTAAGCAGCCAAGCTCCAAAACCTGTTCTCTTTCTTATTATAATATCCTGAATGAGTACGTGAATGAATAAACCTTATCACTTAAATATATTCAGTAGGGCAGACCTGAGCGTCCTGGCCGAGGTTGCCTCTTCACCAGCCAACCACCTGACAGTGCTGGGCACTGAGAGGGGCGTAGCATGGCTCTCCCAGCTCTGTGTGAGCCCCTGACTGTGGCCGTCCCGGACTGGGCACTTCTGGAGTGACTGTGGCTAACTCCCCATCCCCCAGCAGCCACCAGAGACCCTCACACCAGCAGCCTGGCTGGTGACCCCGCAGTGCCCACTCTCTACCTCTCTGTCCTTGCTCTGCCTGTCCCTGGTGTGGCACTGGTCAGGCGTGAGCCTGGCGCCAGTGTCTAAATGTCCATCATTCTTAGACCAAAAAAAAAAAAAAATTCAGAAAAGGAATCTATATGCCCTGTTCTTAAACCCAGTATAATTTAAATTTATCACTTCTATCTCCTTTTGTTTGTAGCAATATTCTGTGTTGCTTCTACTTTTGATTTCCCCACAAATATACCAGGAAGTGGAAACTAATCGCATGGAATGAGATGCTAGCACTGAGAAGGTCGGTGTGTCTGCATCTCTGTGTTTAACAATTAAGAATATACAGATTGGCGTTAGATCAGACTAGTCTCGTTGTCTGGAGCCGACTCTACAGCCAGACAAAACTATCCATGGCCCACGTTTGAGGTTCTGGATGACCCTGGGCCAGGCTGATCAGGTGAAATGTTTAACTACAGCAGCCAACAGCAGCAAAGTCAAAGAGCAAATTTAAAACATGGTAGGGATCAAAAGCCAAAGAATAAGTTGGTGGAGTAATAAAAAGAAGGATAAAGTGTAACCCTATGTATGGAAATGAGTCAAGTGTTGGAAAGTCATTGAGATCCACACTAGATTGTGAAATGAACAGAAGTAGGTCAGGGTAAGTGGTACCTCTGAGCCTGCTGTGGTGATTCTTCTGTGATGTCTAATTAAGACATTAGGGATTTCCAAGCATCCTAGTTTCCTTACTAACCCATTATAAATTTGTCTTCAATGGATTTATCTAAGCTATATCTTAAAATGTTAACAAATGTAGCCAGAAACTGGACATAAAAAAAGAAAGAGAATTTAGAAATTATTTATCCCTTTCATTTTAAAATAACTCAAATGTGCCTAAAAACATTGACATTGGTCTATAATCACTCAATTAAAGGAATATACTTTACAAGATTGCAACCCCTGCAGAAAGTGAAACTTCCTTATCCTAAACTTAGTATTTTTAATTTCCAAAGATGCCCCCCCCCAAAAGAAACCCTACTTTGGGAATACTATAATTGCGTAAAAGTCAAAACTGCCATACAGATATAATCTCCAGTCTTGCAAGTAAAAGTCTTTAAGAGAAAAATGATTTTTCACCATTTCATGGAGAAGCCATCCATTCAGGAAGAGTGATTAGATATAAATACATTATGAACTTCAGGTGAATGAATGCACAGTGGCCTCATGATTATAGGTACCTTCTGGTTGCTATTGCAGGATGTCAGAATGTGTGCTGCAGATAGACACAGCACAGGGAATTGGGGCTGGATTTACCCCTTCAGAATTCCAAACTCTGCTTTACAGATAAAGAAATTAAACAAGTTGGCATCCACAGCTTCCCAATGTGATACACTGAGAATGCATTGAAACCTATGTATGTAATGTTCAGGCAAAATAAAAGTTTAACCTGAATCCAATCATGAGAAAATAATCAAGCCATACTGAGGGATATTCTACAAAATAAATGACCTGGACATTTTGAAAATATCATTAATGTCTTTAAAAGTTAAAAAAGAAAAAGCTTGATTGACATTTACAGAGACATGACGACTGAACACAATGCAATTCTTTTTTTCTTTTTTGTTAACTTATTTTTTTTAATAGATCTTTATTGGAGTATAATTGCTTCACAATACTGTGTTAGTTTCTGTTGTACACCAAAGTGAATCAGCCACATGCATACACATGTCCCCATATCCCCTCCCTCTTGAGCCTCCCTCCCATCCTCCCTGTCCCACCCCTCTAGGTCATCGCAAAGCAGATCTCCCTGTGCTATGCTGCTGCTTCCCACTAGCTAACTACTTTACATTTGGTAGTGTATATATGTTGATGCTACTCTCACTTCACCCCAGCTTCCCCCTCCACCCCTGTGTCCTCAAGTCCATTCTCTCTGTCTACATCTTTATTCCTGCCCTGCAACTAGCTTCATCAGTACTTTTTTTTTTTTTTTTTTTTTTAAAGACACAGTGTAATTCTTGGTTGAATCTTGGATTAGGGAAAAAGCTAGAAATAAAATAACTGAGATAATTGGAGAAATTTAAATATTGAGGGTGCATTAGATAATGGAATTGCATTGATGTCAAATGTCCTGAGTATGATTATCCTATTGTGGTTGTGCAGACCCTTCTTATTCTAAGGAAACACACACTGAAGTATTTAGAAGTAAAGTTTCTAGATCTCTGCAATTAACTCTAAAGTGGCTAGACCAAAAATAAATATATGGATGTGTGTATGTATGTATGTGTGTACACACACACACACATAGATAGAAAAAACAGATGTGGCAAAAGGTTAACAATGGATGTATCTAGGTGTAAAGAATACGGATGTTCATTGTACTATTTTATAACATTTCTTTACATTTGAAATTATTTCAAATAAATAGAGGGACAAATGTAGAATAAGGGCTTACTACTCTAAACCAGATAGAAAACATGGACTCTTCAAATAACTGGCAGTAAAGAAATATGTTGAATAAAAAAATGATCATTTCTGGGATATTCCTCATGCCTGTCTCTATATTTCTTCCTCACAATCCTTTAAGAGTCATAAATACTATGATTACTAGCTTATTTCTTTGGATTAAGTCTTATCTTGCTTGAGATCCTTAGTTAAGATGAAAATATTATTGGAAAGATCAACATACATTCATCCTCATTTTCCAGTTAAACTGAATATTTCACTTTTCTGTTGCAGTTCATAGAAAAATTATTTAATCTTTTTATTCTTCAAGTTTCTAACCTTTGAAATAGGGATAATAATATAATTATTGCTGTGAGTAAATCAAATAATTGTGAGGATTAAATGTGACAGTAAATTAAAATGCTCACAAGTAATGAGCACTTAACTAATGGTAGATATTATCATTATTTTGCATGTATAAAGCCTACTTGCTTTCCTGGTACATTCACAAGCTATTTCCTGGTCATGCTTTCCATTTTACTTCCCAGTATAATATAATAATTATGGTGGAAAAATAGTAGAACCTCTGTTGTGCCCAACAGTGTTATACCTCTAAATAAATCCACTTCTTACCTATCACTCTGTCTCTCTGAATTCTTTCTGCAATGAGACATCAAGAACATGAGCTTCATTAAGTCCTGAGGCCACGTGTGAGATCTCAATTAAACAACTGTGGTTCAGGTCCCAATCTAAGTTGCACAGTTTCGCTATCACTCAGGAAATTCCAAGTTTTTAGTTGCTTTCTGGCAGGATCTGAGGACAAAGACCAATTATACTCCTTATTATACCACAGTGTTTATCCTAATATGTATCGGCACTTTAGAAACCTGCAGGATTTGTCTCTCAGGAATGGGTCATTTGGCAAGTAATTTCTGAAGCTGGTAAAGGACATGGAAAGGCAATTGTGGGGCAAAGAAAATGATCTTAGCCTTTTATCAAAAATGTTTTAAAGTATCTTTCAGGTGGAGTCTGGGTGCCTGTATGTTCAGTGGGTATCCGTGTTGCTACCATTCAAAGTGTAAGGGCAACCGTGGTTTCCATATTTAGCAAACTGTAATTTGCAGACTATTCCACAGAGTGGTGGAGGGAACATTTATCAAACAGACCCACATCAGCAGTCATCAAAGGGCTGAGATTCCAGGATTTAAAGGTGAGGCACTCTGAGCAACTCGAATGCTTTGAATGGGCTTCTCTTCTGAGTCTCCCTTTAGCCTTTCCCCAGTTCCAAGTAGAGATCCTCTTACTGGCCCAGTTAGGGGCAGGCAGCCACTCCATAAGTAATCAACCATGTTCAAGAATGCAGGGGAAAATTCTTAGCAGTTTGTCATCCCTCTACAATGTGTCCAGTGATCCTGGAGAGGAGGAAATATGTCAGTCAGGCAAATAATACATATGCTAGTAACCACAACTTCTAGAAAAATAAATTTTTAAAAAAATTGAATAAACTATTTTTATTGGAAGAAATTATTATTTTCAAAGTTGATGATAGGAGCACTTCTGTGAGCTGAGGTATCTGGCATAGCTTTTCACTCGAGGATCTTTGGTTTGAAGCCGACGTCAAGATCTCTGTACATGGCACCCTATGAGCAAGTGAAACTGGACTAAGCACAAAGGGGAAGAAAAAAAAGGAGCTCATATTCTTTTCTTCCCACTGGTGTCTGCGATATTGCAGTATCTGGTGCTACGTGTCAGTCTCTGAGTCTCATTGGCCACCGGCAGCCAAAGTACCAGGTTACCCATCAGCATTCTAAATCAGGAGGACCTTCAAGATGACAGAGGAGTAAGACGTGGAGATCACCTTCCTCCCCACAAATACGTCAAAAATACATCTACATATGGAACAACTCCTACAGAAAACATACTGAACGCTGGCAGAAGACCTCAGACTACCCAAAAGAGTCTCGGTGCTCTGGCTGGGAGTTAAGCTTGAGGCTCTGAGGTGGGAGAGCCAAGTTCAGGACATTGGACCACCAGAGACCTCCAGGACCACGTAATTTCAGTGGACAAGAGCTCTTCCAGAGACCTCTGTCTCAACACTAAGACCCAGCTCCACTCAACGACCAGCAAGATCCAGTGCTGGACACCCCATGCCAAACAACTAGCAAGACAGGAACACAACCCCACCCATTAGCAGAGAGGCTGCCCAAAATCATAAGTTGACAGACACCCCAAAACACAACACTGGATGCGGTCCTGCCCACCAGAAAGACAAGATCCAGCCCCATCCACCAGAACATAGGCACCAGTCCCCTCCACTAGGAAGCCTACAAAACCCACTGAACAAACCTCACACAATGGGGGCAGACACCAAAAACAATGGGAACTACGAACCTGAGGCCTGTGAAAAGGAGACCCCAAACACAGTAAGTTAAATAAAATGAGAAGATGGAGAAATATGCAGCAGATGAAGGAGCACGGTAAAAACCCACCAGACCAAACAAATGAAGAGGAAATAGGCAGTCTACCTGAAAAAGAATTCAGAGAAATGAGAGTAAAGATGATCCAAAATCTTGGAAATAGAATGGAGAGAATACAAGAAACGTTTAACAAAGACCTAGAAGAACTAAAGAGCAAACAAACAGTGATGAACAACACAATAAATGAAATTAAAAATTCTCTAGAAGGAATCAGTAGCAGAATAACTGAGGCAGAAGAATGTATAAGTGACGTGGAAGATAAAATAGTAGAAATAACTATTGCAGAGCAGAATAAAGAAAAAAGAATGAAAAGAATTTAGGACAGTCTCAGAGACCTCAGGCACAACAATAAATGCACCAACATTCGAATAATGGGGGTCCCATAGAAGAAGAGAAAAAGAAAAGGACTGAGAAAATAATTGAAGAGATTATATTAGGGAAGTTGGAAACTTCCCTAATATGGTAAAGGAAATAGTCAATCGAGTGCAGCAAGTGCAGAGTGTACCATACAGGATAAATCCAAGGAGAAACGCACGAAGACACATTATCAATCAAGCTATCAAAATTAAATACACAGAAAAAATATTAAAAGCAGCAACGGAAAAGCAAAAAATTACATACAAGGGAATCCCCATAAGGTTAACAGCTGATTGTTCAGCAGAAACTCTGCAAGCCAGAAGGGAGTGGCAGGATATATTTAAAGTGATGAAAGGGAAAAACCTAAAACCAAGATTACACTACCCAGCAAGGATCTCATTCAGATTCAACGGAGAAATTAAAAACTTTACAGACAAGCAAAAGCTAAGAGAATTCAGCACCACCAAACCAGCTTTACAACAAATTCTAAAGGAACTTCTCTGGGCAGAAAACACAAGAGAAGGAAAAGACCTACAAAAACAAACCCAAAACAATTAGGAAAATGGGAATAGGAGCATACATATTGATAAGTACCTTAAATGTAAATGGATTAAATGCTCCAACCAAAAAACATAGACTGGCTGTATGGATACAAAAACAAGACCCATACATATGCTGTCTACAAGAGACCCACTTCAGACCTAGGGACATATACAGACTGAAAATGAGGGGATGGAAAAGTTTTCCATGCAAATGGAAATCAAAAGAAAGCTGGAGTAGCAAATCTCACATCAGACAAAATAAACTTTAAAAGAAAGGCTGTTAGAAGCAACAAAGAAGGACATACATAATGATCAAGGGATCGATCCAAGAAGAAGATATAACAATTGTAAATATTTATGCACCCAACGTAGGAGCACCTCAATACATAAGGCAAATGCTAAAAGCCATAAAAGGGGAAATCAACAGTAACACATTCATAGTAGGGGACTTTAACACCCCACTTTCACCGATGGACAGATCATCCAAAATGAAAATAAATAAGGAAACACAAGCTTTAAATGATACATTAAACAAGAAGAACTTAACTGATATTTATAGGACGTTCCATCCAAAAAACACAGAATACACTTTCTTCTCAAGTGTTCATGGAACATTTTCCAGGATAGATCATATCTTGGGTCACAAATCAAGCCTTGGTAAGTTTAAGAAAATTGAAATCATATCAAGTATCTTTTCCAACCACAACACTATGAGATTAGATATCAATTACAGGAAAAAATCTGTAAAAAATACAAACAGATGGAGGCTAAATAATACACTACTAAATACCCAAGAGATCACTGAAGAAATCAAAGAGGAAATCAAAATGTACCTAGATACAAATGACAATGAAAACACGAAGACGCAAAACCTATGGGATATAGCAGAAGCAGTTCTAAGAGGGAAGTTTGTAGCAATACAATACTACCTCAAGAAACCAGAAACATCTCAAACAACCTAACCTTACACCTAAAGCAATTAGAGAAAGAAGAACAAAAAACCCCAAAGTTAGCAGAAGGAAAGAAATCATAAAGATCCGATCAGAAATAAAGGAAAAAGAAATGAAGGAAACAATAGCAAAGGTCAATAAAACTAAAAGCTGGTTCTTTGAGAAGATAAACAAAATTGATGAACCATTAACCAGACTCATCAAGAAAAAAAGGGAGAAGACTCAAATGAACAGAATTAGAAATGAAAAAGGATAAGTAACAACTGACTCTGCAGGAATACAAAGGATCATGAGAGGTTAATACAAGCACCTCTATGCCAATAAAATGGACAACCTGGAAGAAATGGACAAATTCTTAGAAACAAACAACCTTTTGAGTCTGAACTGGGAAGAAATAGAAAATATAAACAGAACCATAACAAGCACTGAAACTGTGATTAAAAATCTTCCAACAAACAAAAGCCCAGGACCAGATGGATTCACAGGCAAATTCTGTCAAACATTTAGAGTACTAACACCTATCCTTCTCAAACTCTTCCAAAATATAGCAGAGGGAGGAACCTCCCAAACTCATTCTACAAAGCCACCATCACCCTGATACCAAAACCACACAAAGATGTCACAAAGACAGAAAACTACAGGCCAATATCACTGATGAACATAGATGCAAAAATCCTCAACAAAATACTAGCAGACAGAATCCAACAACACATTAAACGGATCATACACCATGATCAGGTGGTGTTTATCCCTGGAATGCAAGGATTCTTCAATATATGCAAATCAATCAATGTGGTAAACCATATTAACAAATCGAAGGATAAAACCATATGATAATCTCAATAAATGCAAATAAAGCTTTTGACAATATTCAACACCATCTATGATAAAAACTCTCCAGAAAATAGGCATAGAGGGAACTTACCTCAATGTAATAAAGGCCACATATGACAAACCCATAGCCAACATCGTTTTCAATGGTGAAAAACTGATAACCATTTCCACTAAGATCAGGAACAAGACAGATCAGCACAAAAACAGAAATATAGATCAATGGGACAGGATAGAAAGCCCAGAGATAAACCCACACACATATGGCCACCTTATCTTTGATAAAGGATGCAAGAATATACAGTGGAGAAAAGACAGCCTCTTCAATAAGTGGTGCTGGGAAAACTGGACAGGTACATGTAAAAGAATGAAATTAGAACACCCCTAACACCATACACAAAAAAATAAACTCAAAATGGATTAAAGACCTAAATGTAAGGCCAGGCACTATAAAACTGTTGAGGAAAACATAGGCAGAACACTCTATGACATAAATCACAGCAAGATCCTTTTTGACCCAGCTCCTAGAGAAATGGAAATAAAAACAAAAATAAACAAATGGGACCTAATGAAACTTAAAAGCTTTTGCACAGCAAAGGAAACCGTAAATAAGACAAAAAGACAGCCTTCAGAATGGGAGAAAATATTTACAAATGAAGCAACTGACAAAGGATTAATGTCCAAAATATACCAGCAGCTCATGCAGCTCAATATCAAAAAAAACAAACAACCCAATCCAATAATGGGCAGAAGACCTAAATAGACATTTCTCCAAAGAAGATATACAGACTGCCAACAAACACATGAAAGAATGCTCAACATCATTAATCATTAGAGAAATGCAGATCAAAACTACAGTGAGGTATCACCTCATACCAGTCCGAATGGCCATGATCAAAAAATCTACAAACAATAAATGCTGGAGAGGGTGTGGAGAAAAGGGAACCCTCTTGCACTGTTGGTGGGAATGTAAACTGATAACAGCCACTATGGAGAACAGTATGGAGGTTCCTTAAAAAACTAAAAATAGAAATAACATATGACCAAGCAATCCCACTACTGGGCATATACCCTGAGAAAACCATAATTCAAAAAAAGTCATGTACCACAATGTTCACTGCAGCACTATTTACAATAGCCAGGACATGGAAGCAACCTAAGTATCCATTGACAGATGAATGGATAAAGAAGATGTGGCACATATATACAATGGAATATTACTCAGTCATAAAAAGGAAACGAAATTGAGTTATTTGTAGTGAGGTGGATGGACCTATAGTGTGTCACATAGAGTGAAGTAAGTCAGAAAGAGAAAAACAAATACCGTATGCTAACACATATATATGGAATCTAAAAAAAAAAAAAAAAAATGCTGCTGAACAACCTAGGGACCAGATAGAATAAAGGCACAGATGTAGAGAATGAACTTGAAGACACGGGGAGGGGGAAGGGTAAGCTGGGACGAAGTGAGAGAGTAGCCTTGACCTATATACACTACCAAATGTAAAATAGATAGCTAGTGCGAAGCAGCCACATAGCACAGGGAAATCAGCTCGGTGTTTTGTGACCACCTAAAGGGGTGAGATAGGGAGGGTGTGAGGGAGACGCAAGAGGGAGGGGATATCGGATATATGTATACGTATAGCTGATTTACTTTGTTATACAGCAGAAACTAACACAAGAACGTAAAGCATTTATATTCCGATAAAGATGTTTAAAAAAAATTTTTGATGACAGGGTAAGAATTGAAATTACTTATGCTTTATGAATACTCATATGTACGAGCGTGTGTGTGCTTACATGTGTGTACAAATGTGTTTCAATGAGCATAAAATGATAGGATATGCTGGAATTATAGGTTATAGGTAAAGCTGTGATTGACTTGATCAATGTCAGTGTTATTTCCTTGCAGACGGTCTCCATTTATCAGAAATTAATGGGAACAGAATGGATTATTGCAGATGGCATTTCCAAAGATAGCTTTTATAGCACTTGGCCAATCGGACACCCCACCTTGGCCCTGTTGGGCTTATTACTGTTCATTCAGACATTTGAAAATCTCTTGACAATTCTCTTTCACACAAAACGAAGCCAGCACTTTCAAACAGATCTCATTAGACTTCATATAAAACCACTACACGCTAGAAAGAGTTTCCATCCCAGAAGGGTTTCTGCATTCAAACTTACCACGCCTCTATGCAGTTCTATTCCTGATTAGTAATTTGTCCTCCTAAGAGCTTTAAAGATACACCTTTATATCTCTGTAATTTCACCCCTTTCCCATTTTCTCTTTATCGGCACATTCAAATGTATTTTACTCTTATCTTAGATCTGTCACTCAGCATATGTCAACTTCAAGAGTGCTGGACTATAGCAGCGACTGTCAATAATGTTTCAAGGGAAAAAAAGAGAAAGAAAAAAAAAGTCAGAATTCATGCATCAGATCTCAGAAAGCTGTCTGCCTTGTTACATAGCATCCTAGTATGTTATTCTAAATTATTTCCATCAAACAAACAAATGCCAATCTACACTCTTGTCTGGGAGGAGCAAAGAAATTTTCTTTGACTGTAAGTTAAGAAATAACATGTCTAATCTATTCATATCATCTTTTCCTTTTAATGTTTCCAAAGCTTTTATTTGAGGCTCTTTTCTTTCTGACCTCCTCCTCCTTAAACCTCACATCCTCAGCCTATTTCCTCTGTGAAGTTTTCCTGACAATCACTGCTTCCTGTCTGGTGTAGCCATCCCTCCACTCCCCTTCCTTTCATTCTCTGTGCAGACCTTGACTGCTGTCCTTACCACATTTTTTTGAAGGTTCTGATCATGTATCTGGCTCCAAAACTCAACTGCAACCCTCTCTGGGCAGAGACTACAAATTATTGTCTGAGCCAGGGCCTAACACATATATAAATAGCCCAGATTAGTGGTCCAAGGAGGTTTGCCTGCTGAACCAGTAGTCAGATGGGTATAAAGGTGGATGGATGGATGAATGGATGAACATGAATAACTGGGTTGCTTTCTATAAAAGCAACCTGTGGGATGATGTCTATACCTAGTAGGTACTTAGTAAAAGTTGTTGAATTAAATTGACATCCCAAATGTGAGGCAGAGTTAAATGGAGAAATATAAACATCTTTAGAAAGATTACCTCCTAAGTGATTCAAAAAGTAGAATGTAGAATCTAGTAATAACAATGTACAAATTAAGTAGGAAATGAGGGAATTTTAGGATAGCTATATACATCTCTTTCCATAGAGAAGGAATTAAACTTTGACTGAAATAAGGTAAAATTAGCTTTTCTAAAACCACAAAGTGACAGAAAGTAGCATTTTCCTTCTGCAGGGGTCACTTTTAAAGGGAAGCCTAAGAAACATTGGGTCACATCATACTCAATCTGTTAATTGATAGTTTTTCACCAACTTGGTCTATAGTGGATCGGGAGTCAGCACATCTTATGTCAACTCTGCTACTAACTATATGACTAAAACTGTATGGAATCCAAGCATTAAGTGATCACATGCTTATTGAGTGCCTGCTACACGGCAGACAACATACCAACTCATTGATCTTCACAACCACCAGATGAAACTTGCATTTTTCCCACATTACAGATGGTAAAACTAAGTAGGGTCTGACGCATGGTAAGAACTCAACCAAAATACTTTTGTTCCTCCTTTTTCTTCTGCCTTAATCAACTTTCACTTGGATTCCGTACTCATACTACTCTGTACAGTGGACCATGTTAGCTAGCTATCACCAATCTACCTCCTCTCGGCTGACCTCAAGTTACCCTTCACATGGGCTGCTCAAAAAGTGAGTTGAGCAAATAAATGCTTAATGCACATCCCTTCATTGTCCACATGTTCTAAAAGTCAGTGACCCAATTCTTCAGGGTCTCTACAGGAAGTGCAGTTCTTTGAGAAATCTAAATTTTAGATTGTTTCTGTATCCCAGAAAACATCCAAGTGGCCTGGTGTTAATACAAACCATCATAGGCAGCACAGGCCATGATCATAGGAAATTTCATTTTCTGTCCCAAAGAGTGACTGGGAGGCAGCCTGTCATCAGAGAGAGAAGGGTGGTGAGAGGGGTTCTGACTTAAATGAGGACATAAGTTAGGAACATGGGAGTTGGTTACCAAAAGAGATTCGGTAGCCATATAAGGCACCTGGGGGTAGAAGGAATGGCCACTGGCATGGATGAAACAAGAGGAATATCCAAATGATGTTTTCTAATACCCCTGATGGGATTGCAGAAATGTAGACATGAAGCAAGTTTTGATTGTATTGTAAAGAGCATAGAGTATGTTCTATAGCTAATGAATCCAATTCAAAATTTAAAAAAAAATATATCTAGCATAATGTCTGAAACCAGTATACACTAAGTGATATTTTATTCATAAATGTGTTTACATAATAATAATAAATGCTATTTATCTATTGTATACTCTCAATGCTTGGTACTTTATAAAAACTCAAAACTTTATTAAAAAATTCAGGTAAATTAGAAGATAAAGATAGGTGGAAAATTATATATTAGAAAACCAAAAAAGTAATAAAACTGACAAGCAAATCTAAGAATCGGTTTCTTTGAAAAGGAAACAAACAATTCAAAATTACAGAAGCTCCAGTGAGCCTGATAAAAACAAAGAGAGACAATACAAATATACAGCATTTGTATGAAAAGGATGGGGGTGGGAGGTTATCAGAGATATCAAGGAAGTAAAAAGAATCCTAATAAAATTACTTTGCAGACTAAATAATACTTTTGAACATCTGGTTGAAATGAATGATTTTCTAAGAAAATATGTCACCAAAACTGACTCCATAAGGTCCAGATAACCTAGGCAGTTGACAAAATTGAGAAAATGATCAAAGATCTACAACCAGCAGTAAGCTGGAGCTGTCTGGCCCTGATTTGTGAAGGACGATTGTGCGCTCCGAACCACCTTCAAGTTCAATGACATCATGTTAATAAACTTGAAATCAGCCCTGGTGGGGATATTTACATTACAGAAACCAGCAAATGCAACAAATCAGTGACTTTTTATTCCACCTGAAGAACCGCTTATTTAACTTTGACTACCAGCACACCACTGATTGTAGTTCTAAAAAATGCCAGGGTCAGAGGACTTGACTCAAATTTTTAAAGGGCAGCCATTTCAGTTATTTGAAAAGCAGTTGGGGCAGGGTGGGAGGTGGGGGTAGAGTCCACCTCTTTGTTTGACAAGCCCTACACTGATACCAAAACAAACGCTGAAAGCTGTAGACAAGTCTTTCTCTTGTGTGGTAATGCAAAACAAAAACAATGTAAAATAAAAGCAAAGAGAATTCCATAGTCTATCATGGGCTAATGCACCAGAGCCAACTGAGGTGCATTCCCAGAAGGCAACGGTGGTCTGTAGTAGGAGCTCCATTAATTCAATGCACAGTAATAATATTGTGTTAATTGAGAAAATTTGAGTTCTGTTCTCATGTGACTGAGGTGAACATACAAAGAAGCAATCAAACAAAATATAGTGAAAAAAAGAAAGAAAATAGACATGATTAGGGAAGAAATTCTGAACTGTGTTTATCGGAAGGACTTTGCTACTTTCTACTGATTCAGCTACCCATATTTTTTGTAAATATAAACAGGAACAAGTATAGAAGCTCCCCTTTTTTTAGTTTGGAGCCACATATGATGCATATCTTAGGATATTTCCATTAACTTATACTTGAGACAATTATTATAATGAAAGAAAAAATGAGAAGGAGAAAAAGAGAAAGATTGAGCAAATAGGATGAAAAAGAATATCAAGAAGGAGAAAGGAAGGGAAAAGAGAGAGAGGAAGATAAAGAGAAAGTAAGACAGTGGGAAAGAAAAGAAAAAGAAAGAAGGAGGGAGGGAGGGTAGGGAAAAAGGAAGGGGAGAAGGAAGCTACATTCAGCTTTTCTCATCCCTCTTCCTGATTTAAAAACTCCTTAAGGAGCATATCAGCTTTGATTCCTTGGAAAGCAGCATCTCCCTCCCATTCAGATGTGTTTATTAAAGCACAAATGGTCTGACTTGGCCCAGGCTCTAGCAGCCTGGGAGGAGGCAGATAATGAGGGGGAAAGAAAAGACCAGAGCCCTGAGGTTTGCGGTGGGGTGGCCAAGCCCTTGCCAAGTCAATCAAAGCCACCAGGGTCACAAGTGCCTAAGCTTGCCAGCTGTGGAATGTGCTGCTGTGCCTCTGAATGCAGCGGGTAATTGTCCTGGAGAGGTCTGGATGAGGGGAAGGAGCAGGGCTCTTGAAAATAGCTTAACAACTCTGAGCTGGCCAAACCCTTCCATGGGGCCTAGAAGCCAAGGTAAATAACATTTTCCTAAGCCGAAGACCAAACCAAAGGAGGAATGAGACAAGGGAAGGGGATCGATTGCTTCCTGATAGTTTTTTTCTTTCACTCATTTGACAGGGAAGGTACTAACATTTTTGGCTGTAGTATTGTTGTAGGAAAAGTGGAGCTCAAGACGATGGTCATGTCCCAGGTCTCAGGTGAGTCCCTGGGATGGGTCGCCAGTGAGGGTCCTTGGCTTCGCATAGGAAAGAATTAAAGAGCGAGCCATAGTAAAGTGAAAACAGGTTTATTCGGGGAGATACACACTCCATAGACAGAGTGTGGGCCATTTCAGAAGGTGAGAGGTGACCCTGAAATATGGAGAGGTTAGTTTTTATGGGCTGGATAATTTCATATGCTAATGAGTGGGAGGGATATTCTAACTATCTTGGGAGAAGGGGTGGGGATTTCCTGGAATTGGGGCACTGCCCACTTTCTGCCCTTTTATGGTCAGCCTTGGAAGTGTCATGGCACCTGTGGGTGTGTCATTTAAAAGGTAATATATTACAATGAGTGTATAATGAGGCTCAAGGTCTACTGGAAGTCAAATTTTCTGCCATCTTGGGCCTAGTAGATTCTAACCAATTTTTGTGGCATCCTGTTCTTTTTAATGGTTGTCTCATTCTTTTAATGGTTGTGCCCTGCCCCCTTCCTTCCTGTCTTAGTATCCAGGCAATTTTAGATATTTTGCACATACTGCTCTGTTGTACTGACAACATCCCTGAGAGATGTCCTCATCATAGGGGGAAGGAAAGGAGGAGAAAAAGGGAAAAGAGAAGTAGTAGTAGTTACAGTAGTGACTGTATAATAATGGCCGTGGTGATGATGATAGGTCAAATTATGGTTGTGGTTATTTGAAAGCATTTTGACTAAATACCCCAGGTGCTAGGTAATAAAAACAAGTGTGATAAGAGTTATAATAAGATGAAGAAGAAAGATGGAAAATCTTTCTGGGAGGATGTTAAATCTTCTCAAAAGCTTCTGAGAGGAACTTAGGAAACTAGAGAGAAAATTAAGAAGATTTAGAGAAGAAATAAGAAAGGACATTATGTGAGCTTGCAAACTGTGAACACTCTAGGTGCTTGTTATAGACTGAATTGTGCCCCTCCCTGCCCCCCATTCCTATGTTGAAGCCCTAATCCCAGTAGGTTAGAATAGAGATGTGATTAATTTAAAAGATGCCAGGCTGGGCCCTAGTCCAATCTAACTGGTATTCTTATAAGAAGAGGGGATTAGCACATACAGAAAGACACCAGGGGTGCATGCTCACAGGAAAGAGACCATGTGAGGATGTAGCATGAAAGTGACAATTTGCAAGACAAGGAGAGATGCCTCAGAAAGTAATCACACCTGCTGACACCTTGATCTTGAACTTCTAGTCTCCAAAACTGTGAGAAAATACACTTCTATTGTTTTTCACCCAACCTGTGGTATTTTGTTATGGCAGCCCTAGTAAACTAAGACAGTACTCAATTAAAAAGGTGTTATATAAAGAGAGCTGTCAGGGAGGGGCGGAAGGAAGGAAAAGAGAAGGCAGGAAGGCAGGGAGGGAGGGAAAGGGGTAGGAGGAGGGAGGGAGGGAGGGAAGGTGAGAGGAAGAAAAAAAAGGAAGACACAACAAGGGGGAGGGAACAAATCTTGTGTTCCCTTACTTTATCAGGATGGTAAATATCACAATTTACTTCCAACTTCCTTACGTCATTTTATAGACCAATATTACTGAACATGACCATAGCCAGGTGTTAAAATTAGGGGGATGGGAAGAGATGCATTCTAGAAAGTGCTTAATTTTGGAGGTTTAAATTAAAGCATTTTTTTCATTCTCTTGTTCCTGTCTTCTTAAATAAAGGATTATTTGGTGTTGCAGAATTTAGAAGAAGTCACTGCCTACCTTGTTGATACACATGTATTTGCTTCTCTCTGAATTTATCCTAAACTTCATACCCAGTCTCACGCATAGAGGATGTTACTAGATACATGAGTAATCCTTGGGATTAGTATACTGACTGCTTAATAAACCCAGACGATTTAGCAATTTCCCCATTTACCTTTACATCCCTCGCTGTTCTCTTTTCTGAGGGGAAAAAAATTGAGATTGTAATAACATTAGTTTGTTGGTTCGAAAGGTTTCCACCTGGCAAATTAAAAGAGGGATTTAAACATCATTAAAGCACTAACACAGTGGTTACTCATTTGCTGAGCATTTGGGGGCAGATCAGGAAACAGAGAGATGCCACGATGATTAAAGTTGAGTAATAGTTTGCTAAGTGTAAAGAGTCCAAACCTTGCTTTCAGGGGATCGTTCACTCCCAGTCCGTTGCTCTAAAGAATTCTGTGATGAGATTGGAGTAAACAGCTTCCCAAGAG
Organism: Tursiops truncatus; assembly: GCF_011762595.2. Lineage (NCBI taxonomy): Eukaryota > Metazoa > Chordata > Mammalia > Artiodactyla > Delphinidae > Tursiops > Tursiops truncatus. The sequence continues at coordinate 51,364,721 of NC_047041.1, forward strand.
GAGAGAAGGCCAAAAGTAGAACCAGGAATAATAAATAGGTACTACATCAAAAGTAGTTGCAAGGGGGCATCTCTGACTGCCAGAATCCAACCCATCCTTCAAGGCCTGGCTTAAGGGAAGGGGCCTGTCTCTACCAATCACCAGACTTTTGGCAGTCCTGAGCCCCATTTTCGAATCTATAAGATAGAGATCATTTATTTATTTCACAGAATTTTAAACTAGATACTGCAGGGGAGAAAAATGATGTTCCCTCTACCCTTCTAGGTTCTTGACTGAGATCCCCCTGTAATACAAAGATTAACAGGAGAAAAATAATTTTAATCACATACATACGTACAATAACCCCCACAAACATGTGAGACTCAAAGGCAGCCACCCTGTTGAGGCTTAGCTATAATCCTGAGTTAAGGAAGGGGATAGGGCCCAGGAGATTCAAAGCATGGGGGGAGGGAATTCACCAAAAGGTGAGGAGAGGAAATATTTGCTAGGCAGATATTTGCCCTGCCCCGCCACAGGGGCAAGTCTCTCAGGTGAAAAAGTGGGTGATCTCTGGTAATAGCCCCCCTCCTGGTTACAGGCCCCCTTTCTAATGTAAATGTCCCTTCCAGAAGGGTAATTTCTACTCTGTTTCAGAGTGTCTACTGTGTCTGCAGTTTCTCAAAATAATCATTTCAAAATAATCCTTATGCCAAACAGATATATTTTGGAGTGGCATAGTCTGCTATCCTTCAGAACAAAGGAGATAGTGACTGGAAAGCACATTTTATTAAATGTAAGTGCAAGATGATGGTGGTGGTGATGACAAGGAAGAAGACTTCCTGGGGACAGTGTGTTATCTCCAGAGAGCTGAGTCATTACTACCCTAGGAGGTGTCTCCACTCCTCTTGCCCCGCAGCCCACAGTTCCATCACCTTCCAAAAGGAAGTGTGGTCAGCTCTTCCTGGCCCCCCCTCACCTCTAGCCCTTCAAGGAGGCACACAAGAGGTGAGTTTCCTTTTTGCTGTTGCCAATGGGAATTCAGGCCTTACTGATTTGGGGCTTTTTTTTCTTTTTCCTTTCCTGCTTTCAGAAACAATTCCTTCTTGAAATGTTCCTCAGATCTTCAACTTCCAAACCATGGCAGTGAAAGGTTTTAGACTTAGGGACTCCCGTTATCTCTAGTTGCAAAGCAAGGGAGTGAAGCCCTGGGCACTAGTGATAAGACAGATCTATTCACTGAGCCATTGTGTTCACTGCCAGAGGCCCTTGTTATTGGCAACATTCACAGGAAAGGGTGAAAGAGGGAAGCCGTTCCCATAGACTGAATGTGTCCTCCCAAAAGTCATGTGTTGAAACCCAATCCCCAATGTGAGGGTATATTTGGAGGTGGGGACTCTGGGAGGTGATATAGGTCATGAAGTAGCATTCTCATAAATAGGATTAGTGCCCTTAGGAAAGAGACCCAAGAAGGTTCTCTAGCCCCTTCCTTCCACCATGTGAGGACACAGAAAAAAGATAACTGTCTATGAAACGGGAAGATGGCTCTCACCATACGCCAAATTCCCAGCCTCCAGAACTGTGAGAAATAAACTTCTGTTGTTTATAAACCACCCAGTTTATGATATTTTTGGTTATTGCAGTCCCAGCAGACTAAGGCACCTGTGAATGTAGTCTATCCACACATAGTCCCAGAGCCCTGACTGGATGCCTGGCTCTGCACTGGATGCTGGGGGAGGAGATAGATAAAGATGAGCAGATCAGGATCTGCCCCTGGAAAGTAAGCTTTCCTGGAAAGAAGACTTGCATGATATACCTTCTATTGGGGGCTCCAAATATGGGAGAGAACACAGGGGCAAAGTGTTTCCCAAGCACTGAAGAGGGAGAAAGATCTTCCTGCTGAGATTAGGGAACTCTTCGTGGAAGATGTGAGTTCTTGGAACAGGGCCTTCAGTTTGAACATTCAGACTTGCTGAAGGCAGGTAAGGAAGTACATTTTAGTTGGGATGAAAACTTGGGACACAAATCCCAGGTCACACCTATGCTAGAATTTAGGAAACAAGAGGCCATGATAATGAACATATACTTTTGACTAATGTCAGTCACCATTCTAAGTACTTAATGTATGTTTCCTGTAATCCTCATAACAGCTCTACACAATAGATACTACTGTGATCTCAGTTTAAGGTATGAAGAAATCCAGATCACACAGCTATTTAAGTCTCGAAGAAGACTATTTCTGCCCTTGGACTTACATGTGTAGGTACTGAGATACAGTTCAGTTAATGGAGGAACATGCAAGACGCTAAGGGAACCTGGAGGAAGCCCTCCCTATTCTGTGCAGGAGAGGAGTTACAAAAGAGGCAGGTCTTCCCCAAAACCAGAATGAGATAGCAGAGAGAGTGGAGTAGGCAAATTCTAAGCAGAAGGAATCAGCATGTGCAAAAGTTGGCACAGACGTGGGATCTAAGAGGAATAGTAGGAACTTCAGAACACAAAGTATGGGGGTAAGTGGTCCATGGCAAAGTGTGAGATAGGACGGTAGCAATATGCAAGGCCCACCACCAAAAAAGCTTCCTCTGCCGGGTTATAGAATTGTGCCTCAATTCTCAAGGCAATAGAGTTTTTAAAAAGTTTTAAATGTAGGAGGACTCTGATTGTTTTTCTTTCCCAAAGATCACTTTGGCTACAGTAAAAACTGGATGGTAAGCAAAACAGGCAGCAGGAGACAATTAGGAGGCTCTTACAGAAGTCCCGGTATGATGTGCGCAGGGTCAGTGGGCTGGGGATGAGGGAAAAGATTCCAGAGAAATTTAGGAAGTTAAGTGGTCTGGACTCAGTAAATGCTTAGATGGGTGGGATGAGAGAAGGGATAAAATTGAGGATAGCTCATGATTCTAAGGCATCTATCCCTAAAGACTAGTTAGATAAAAGAACCATCATCCATGTTAGGAAAATCCAGTGTAATGGTGATAATCATAGTCTGTTAATGAATCTCATTGCCCCCAGCCTTTTTCTGCTTCAGTTCATTTTCTATAATATCTCATTTAGAAGATTATTTTTAAAGGTGCTACAATGTCATAACAATCTAAGTCCACTGTTTTCTTTAAAACTTGGCCTGAGAGAGAGAGAGAAAGAGAGGGAGAGAAAGGAAAGAAGGATAGGGGAAAGAAAGGAGGAAAGGAAAAGAAAAGGGAATGCTTAATTCCAATTCAAAACAAGAGATTGAGATTTTTCTGTTTGTTTTTTTTTTTGGCGGTACGCGGGCTTCTCACTGTTGTGGCCTCTCCCGTTGCGGAGTACAGGCTCCGGACGCGCAGGCTCAGCGGCCATGGCTCACGGGCCCAGCTGCTCCGCGGCACGTGGGATCTTCCCGGACAGGGGCACGAACCCGTGTCCCCCACATCGGCAGGCAGACTCTTAACCACTGCACCACCAAGGAAGTCCAAGATTGAGATTTTTATGTCAATCTGTGTTTTGCTGCTGCTTGAAAGTAATAGTAAAAATATTATCAATTCATAGTTATCAGGTCCCTACTAGTAGCCAAGTTTATTATTAGACACTTTTCACAAATTGTTTAATCCTCTTAACAATTAGTTTATTATGTAATTATCCCCATTTTTCATATGAGGAAACCAAGGCTAAGAGAGGTTAAGTAATTTGATTAAGGACACACCTCGTAAGTGGTAATTCTAAAATTTGAACAAGGTATTTTCGCTCCAAGACCATCCTTCTTCCACTGTGTCATGACAAATGTATTTTATAGACACACTCAAAGGAGAAAAAGTTTATGTCCATCTAAGTGTGGAATTGATTTACTGAGGAACCAGAGAGAAAATGTGCCTCAGTATTCTCTTCATAACTCATGGCCCACCTCTGACAAGGTATGAGGACTGATTGATTTTCACATGTTAACTGGATGCTCACCAGCTGCATAAATACAGGTTCTGAAACTAGGAGTAGCCCAAAATAGATTCTGTTTTTCATTTTGTAAAACAAGAACTTGGTGACTGCTGAATAGTAAATGTTGACAGTTGGGCAGCAAAGTCTTGGAGTGTCAGCACGGGAAAGCGTAATCGGTATTTTCAAAATGGCACTGGACAGGAGAGACCCTACCAAGACTGCAGCAACTCCATCTGGACAGTGGGTCATTTTGAGGTTGATTCCCTTAATGTCTATGCTCATTACTTTGTTACTTCTCCCTTGTCAACCATGGAAAATCCTGTTCCACTGACAGCCCTGGACGTACCTGCCTCTTGGATGACTAATGCTGTTCAGTACTCATTTACTGCCTTTCTGGCTCTGACATCTGGCATGCGCTTCTCATTCAGTCCTGTGCTAATCCAGTGAAATAGAATAAGATTTTTTGGTGTAGGTGTATACTGGGAGAAAATGTGATAGGAGCACAGATGCATTGCCCAACAAATCTTTCCTGAATTTGCATACAAAGCTATGTATGATTATAGATAGATGATAATGTCGATCAAATAGAGGTCCATGTGAAATTATTTGGGTGGCATTAAGAAAAACTCACAGCACTGAGTCATAAAATCCCCCTTTTCAGATCCTCCCTATGTTTCTCCTTCAAAGTCCAACACAGATATTGTCTTCTCCATGGCAATGTACATCAGTGTCTGCGTGCTGTAAAGTGGAGAGAGGGGGTACAGGAATGAAAAAGTCACATTTCCTTACCCCCAAGGAGCCCTAATTTAGTAGGTGAGATGTACAAATGAAAAAGCTAACTAAGGGTGTGGCCAGGGGTAGGGATGAACAGGCAGGGCACAGAGTGTTTTCAGGGCAGTGAATCTACTCTGTATGATACTGTAATGGTAGATGTATGTCATTATACATTTGTCTAAACTCATGGAATGTACAGTGCTAAGATTGAACCCTAACAAAAAACTATGGATTTGGGGTGATTACGATGTTTCAATGCAGGTTTATCGATTGTAGCCAACGTACCACTCGGGGCAGGGGGGAATGTGGATAATGAGGGTATATAGGGAATCTATACCTTCTACTCAGTTTTGTTGTGAACCTAAAGCTGCTCTAAAAAAGTAAAGTCTTAAAAAAGAAGGAAAAGTAACCAAGATAAATAAACACCCAAGACCCAGTGGTTGGTGTTATGATATAGGAAGAAATGGGTTGCCCTGATGACTCAGACAAAGGCTGATTGTTTCGTAGCCACCTTTGCCACCCCTTCGCCAGACACTGAGCAATTTCTTCCCTGGAGAGGCATGTGGAGAGAATCCACTGGAACTGTGGTCAAGAACCCCGAAGTGAGTCCTGCTTTCACAGCTGACCAGCTCCGGGACTGTAGGAGAATCACTCAACATTCTAAGGTTCAGTAAAGTTGGGGTGATAACAGCAAACTCATAGAATTATTGTGAATATTCAAAGAAATAATACAATTTTAAACACTTGCCAAACAATTGAAAACAAAAGAACCTAGAGAATAATGGTACTGAGCTGGACTCTGGAGTCAGAATGCTGTACTGACTAACTGTGGGATCCGGATATGTTGCTGTAGCATTCGTGCCTCAATTTCCTCATCTACAAAATTAAGTTAACAATTAAGTTAACAAAATTAAGTTAACAAAATTAAAATACTTGAGATAATATGGGGAAAGCATTTAAAATGGTGTCTGGCACAATGGTGTCTACAATGGGTATTCACAAATGTTTGCTGTTATTATTGCTGGTATAGTGATGTCAATGACAGTTATTCTTGTTGTTATTATTATTATTATTTACTAAAGCCCATTGGATTTACGCATACCTTCCTAATGTATTCAGCCTTTTTGTTCTGCATCCTTCTGTCCTTTTGTCTCTTGGGTTTTTTTTTTTTTCTTCTTCTTTTCCTCTATCTTCTCCCTCCCTCACTTCCTTCCTTCCTTCCTGCCTTCCTGCCTTCCTTCCTGCCTTCCCTCCCTGCCTCCCTTTTTCCCTTCCACAAATATACCCTGATATTATGCTGTGAACTGTGTAGCCATGTTCTCGATATAATGAGGGAGAAAACAGATGAGCCAGATCCCATCCTCAAGGAAAATACTGCTTTTATAGAAAATAAGAGAAAAGAAGAAATATATTATAAACCAGTGAAAAAATGCTATCAGAGGAAAAGTCCTGCTAAATTTCTTTAGAATCCCAGAGGCAGGAGTCCTCACTTCTACCTAGAAAGAAGCAAGACTGTTTCCAAGGGTGTCAGAATTAAAGTAAGTAATAATAATAATAATGACTACTACTGACCTTTTTGAAGCCTTCACTGTATCATGCATTTTACATACATTATCTCATTTCATCCTTCAACTTTTCTCTGATTCTCTAACCCAACAGCCTTGTCTCTTACTCACCAAGAGATACTGCCCACCACAGTCCCTCTGGGCTTTGACAGAATGAAGCACAATATGCACATTTGGGAATGAAAAAGAAGAAAAGGGTGTGGGGAGCAATTTAGTGTAGTAGTAAACAATGGAGATTAAGAGCCTAAAGACAAAAAGCTTATGGCATATCAGGAAACCATAAACTATTTCGTCAAGATGACCTGAAAATTAAATCAGGTAGGGACATGTATAGAAGCACACATACCTCAACTCTATTCTGAGGTCTGTAATTTCTTCAGGTTAATTAATCTTGTTCATGTTTTGGGTCTCTGCATCACAGAGACCTTGTCTTCAATCTCAGCTCTACCACTTCCTGGTCGAGGGACTTCCCGCAGGCATTCAGCTTCTCCAAACATTCATTTTCTCATCGGCACAAAGTGCACAATTACGTCTTCTTCCAGAATTGCTGTGAAGATTGAGATGAAGTATGAGGCCTGCCTGTCAGAGGGCTTGGCATATAGGAGAGGCTCAACAAATGTAAAATGTCAAAAATGCTACCTGCTCAAAGGTTTGTTGTGAAGTTTATATATCACCTAGGAGTGTGGCTGACAGATGTTGGGACTCAGTAAATGTAGACACCTTTTTCTTCCCTGAGGAGGCAATGTCAAGTAGATAGGTAAGGGCTCTTAGAGCAGCTGTAGTGGATATGAGGTTCCCTGAGGAATCAGATGCCTCCAGAAGTGCCTGGAGACTGCAGAAGGGGAAGGGCCCCTCGTGCTCCCGCTGCAGACTCCCTGTCAGGACACCTGTTCCCTGGGTACAACCTAGGCTAGGAAGAAGGATCAGTTCATGCTTTGTAAAGTTTAGTGTAAACCTCTTTCTTTTGAGTGCAAATATTATGTGTCTGCTCTATGTGCATACTTTGTAAGGTTCTTTTCTTTCTCCCTTTCTTTCTTTCTTTTTCTTTCTTTCTTTCATCCTTTTTCCTTCCCTCCCTCCCTTCCTTCCTTCCTCTCTCTCTCTCTCCCTCTCTCTCTCTCTCTCTCTCCCTCTCTCTCTCTCTCTCTCTCTCTCTCTCTCTCTCTCTTTCTTCCTTTTAATTAGTTTAAGGTATTCAAGCTTGGGACTGAACAAAGCTGGAATATCCTTTGTACCTCACTATGCTTGGAAATGAGGACAAAAGGAAAATGAATTTCTGTACTCTCAGTTTATATGTGCTTCACTCATTCTATACATCTTGAGTTAAGGTCTGCTGAGTTCAGGGAACTTGATTTATTATAGTTCGTAGCAGAAAATGAGAAAAGAACTTGAATTTCTGGATTGCTCACATGTAGTGCTCTCCATGCAAAGTTTTTCCATCATTTATCTGATTCTCACAACAACTCTTTGGATAGATAGGGTAAGTTTAAGTAGCTTCCCAAAGTCATATACCCAGCAGGACACAGAGCCAGAATTCAACAGCAAGGTCTTTCTTGTTCCATTGTTCACGTTACAGCCATTATGTGGCTCTGTCTCTAAACTAACTAATTTTATAAATAAGGAGACTGAGTCCCAGGAAAGCAATGTACACAAGGGTCATACTTCGTAGCTAGTGACAAAGTTAGCATTCGAATAATGTATTTCTCACCCCTGGTCCAAAGTAATTTATTTTTATATCTGCCAACTTTCCTTTCATTTTTTTTCCATATTTTAATAAATTCTACTTTGTCTCTACAATGTGCAAAATACTGCTTGAGATGCAATGAAAGATACAACAGTGAAAACTAATATAGACCCTGGCCTTAACAAACTGAAAGTCTGGGGTGAAAACTTAAATGAGGAAATAAAAAGGTTTAAAGCACTAGTGCCCTGAGAAAACTACAAAAGGTTTTTAAGAGAGACACCAATGGAAATACATTAGGGTATTTCTTAAGAAAGTGGTCGGGGCTACTTTATATTAGATTACCAGGGAAGGTCTCTCTGAGAAGGTGACATTTAGTCTAGTACAACAGTTCTAAAGCAGATGGAAAGAAGGCAAGTATGCTGGATTCCAGTGAGCAAGCGGGAGTCATTGGAGTTGGTGAAGTTAGAGAGATGGGTCAAGGTAAGGATATTCCATTTTATTACAAACAAATGGGAAGTCTTTGGGGAATAAACACAGGATTTTCACAAGGTCGCTCTGCTGCTATTCAGGGAATGAATTAAAAGGGAGCAAGCACGGAAGCAGGCCAGTGTAGTTGTCCCAAGGAAAGAGGATGTGGCTTAGGTTTGGAGTGGAGCTGGAGAACAGTGAACATATTCAAATTTATTTTCAAGGTGGAGTCAATATTCAAGTATGTAAGCTCCATGAGCATAAGAATGTTTATGTTCTATTAATATCTGTATCCTTAGTGCCTGGAAGAATGACTAGCACATAGTAGGTTCTCAGTAAATATTGGTTGAAGAACTGAATTAATTGAAAGTATGGTGTCTTAGTTGACTCGGGCTGCTATAACAAAATAACATAGATTGGGTGACTTAAACAATAAGCATTTATTCCTCACAATTCCAGAGGCTGGGAAACCCAAGATCAAGGTGTCAGCAGATTCTGTGTCTGGTAAGAGCTCTCTTCCTGGTTTGCAGATGGCTACCTTCTTGCTGTATTGTCTCATGGCAGAGAGAGAGAGAGAGGCTGTCTCCTCTTCCTCTTTTTCTAAGGGCATTAATTCCACCACAATGGCTTTACCTTCATGACCTCATGTAACCCTAAATACCTTCCAAAGACCCCGCTTCCAAATACCATCACACTGGGAATTAGAACTTCAACACATGAATTTTGAGAAGACACAGATACTCGGTCCATACCATGAAGAGAAAGGAAAAGTGTGATTATCAAGAACGACTTGGGTTTTGTTTAATTAGCTGGGTAAATGGTTGTGCAATTTACTATGCACTCGGAGGTAACTGGGAACACATGCAAGAGTTGTTAGTGATTTTTGTCAAGTCTGAGATGCATTTTAGACATTCAAGTGGAGCTATCCAGTAAGCATCCAGTGTACGAGTCTAGTCCTCAGGAGAGAATTCATTTAGAAGCTATAATCACATAGAGATTATTTAAATTCATAGGCTTGTATGAGATCACCAAAGGAGAGAATGTGGATAGAGAAGAATAGAACTCTGCAGAGCCTGGAGCCTTCTACTTGTAGGTCGAACAGAGTTGGGAGCTGGAAAATGCAAGGAGGGCTGCTCCATTGTCTGAGATGGTGCTTAGTGGTCAAGAGAATGATTCTAATGTTGCTACTACCATTGTGTCAATAGCAGTCATCATCACCATCATCCTAATATGACTAACGTTAATTGAGCAGCTACTCTATCTGGCACAAGTTCAATGCTGTATGAATTTACATTTAATTATCACAACAAATCTAAGAGGTATGTACATTTGCTATGCTCGCTTTTCAGATGAAGGAATCGAGACACTGAAAGATTAAGTCACTTTCCCAAGGTCACACAGCTGTTAAGTTAGAAACACTGGTACATAAACCCGAAGATCTAACTCCAGAGTCCACCCTCTTAACCTTTATCCTATAAAACATATGAAGAGGAAGGAGTGGCCATAAGAACTGGCAACTTGAAGATCACTGATGAGATGACAAAAGGCTTGAGGAAAAAAACAGACTGGAAGGGGTGGAGAAAAGAATATGAAGCTGGGAAGTAAAAACCAACCGTGCCTACAGACAACTCTTTAAAGAAGTTTCACTGTGAAGGGTAACTTAAAAAATGAGGCAGTAACTAGAGGCAACGTGGAGTCATGAAGAGTTTTTGTTAGTTTGTCATAATAAAGAATTATCTGACCCAGAGGTCAGTAGTACCAAGGTTGAAAAACCCTGCTCAGCCAATAAATAAACTCAAAGTGGGATCTTCAGATACTTCATCATAAATCTCCAAACTCCAAGTTCAGAATCCTCATGGTTCTCATCTGTGGAGTTAATTAGTTTCAGATACAGTTTTTAAATAGAAAATGCTAGAGCCTGTTTGTAAATCGTTAGAAATGATCCAGTAGGGAAGTAGAAATTGATGCTAGGGGACACAGGGTATAATTATAGGAGCAAATTCCCTGAGAAGGTGAAAAAGAATAGGATACAGGCCTCAAGTGTAGGGTTGGCCTTAGATGAGAAAAGGGACCATCCATTCCAACAAGAGAACAGAGTATGGGGTGCTAATGTGTGGTGAGCAGTGGTAGATAGGGTGATAGAAGGAGATCACCAAGGCAGAGATGCCCTCATCTGTGTGTTCACCACTGTATCCCTATTTCCTAAAACAATGATTGATACAAAGTGAGCTAGCTATTTGTGGAATGAATGCATCCATGATGGTTTGATGCATGAAAGCCTAATTGTCTCAATTTTCTAGCTTAAGTGTTCGATAATGAAAGTGAAGGAGGAGAATCGAGGTTGAAGAGAGGCAAAAATATAAAATATTCATCTGGAAAGTTTGAAGACAGAGGCATTAAGGAAAGGTATTAGGATCACCAGGAATCCTGGAGTACCCATTGGAATTTGTGTTCATACTTTTAAAGTGAGACCAGAAAATAAAGCTGTGGGTATCCCAGGATGTTTCGTTGCTCAGGTTCAGGAAGAGAGCTGGTGGGTAGTTAGATTTAACTGGGGTTAGGGTTCTTCCAGGAAAGCAAGAGAGAGGGGAAGGAAGTAACTGTGGTTGCGAAGGAGTAGTTATAGTACTGAGCCATAGACCTAAGCTGGGTAAGGAGGGAGGTGAGAAAAAGAAGGCATGAAACGGATAGGAAAAAAGGAGGATGATAAAAGATCTTAATGAAGATCAAGGAGACTGGAATAGGGGTATGCAAGGAAGTGGGCTGGGCAGGGAGGAAGTGGTGAAGGAATTGTGGGATAAGGTCCAGTTATTGGTGTTAACAAGCACAGTGGTATGAGTGCACAGTGGATGAGGTAGAGCCTGCTTTAAAGAACAGAGAGGACTAGTGTTGAATGGATCATCTAAGGGAATCTTGAAATCACCAGAATGGTGACAGGAATAGAGATGGAGAAGAACAGCAAAGCAGGTGCTAAATCATCAGTGAATGCAAAGGACTGACGAGGAGACAGGAGGCTGACAGCATCAGGAAAGAGGGCAGGTGACATAATCTGAAGGTATCAATTTCAAAGGAGTTGGGTTTTTGAAGGAGGAGGAAAAGTGAAGTGTTTGGGAAAATGGAGAGAAAAAAAGGACAGCTAACACCCAGTTCCTGACATGGGGAATAAAAGCAAATACAGCTACACTAAAGATGGTTGCAGGAAAAGCAGTGCTAGCACGTAGAACAAGAGATGAATGGAGTGAGAACTTTGAGATACTAGTCTGAAGAATTAGAGGAGTGTGCAGCTGGCCAACTATGGGTTCCAGAATGCACAATGGAACACTTAAGTGATTGCAAAACACTGGGTGATGGGGTAGGGGTGCTCTGGCAATAGCAATGTAAAGAAGGGTGGAGGACAGAGAGATGCTGTCAGTGGTCCTGACGGTACCGTGGAAGAAGGTGGATAACTGTTTAACATGGAAGCTGTGAGACAAATCTTCCCTGCAGCAGCTCTTCGAGCTGTGACGGCCCAGTGGATGACAGAAGTCCTCTTCTGGGCATCCTGCTTTCGTAGGAAGCTGGGAGCATTCGCCACTGAAGTCTCCTCCCTTCCAGCCAACACAAGGGTGTGCTAGCTCCAGAGAGGCTAGGGAAGGACCTGGGGGTGGAGCGGAGGTGATGTATTGGGCAGGACATTGAGATGATCTGTTCTCTCCTGCAGTGAGTGATGGTTGGAAGCGAGGAAGCACACCCATCTTTACCAGGTTATGACTCAGAGTGTGTACTGAACATTTGGCAATTTTAATACTTTGCTCCATATGCATGATATAGATCCTAATTACAGACTGACCAACATCCTCCCCGTTACGCTTATTTCTGACTTTGTATAGGCATATGATACTGTACACTATAGTAGAGTCACTGTAGGCTTTGGAGCCAGATAACCCTGGGTTTGAATTCTTCTTCTGGTCCTTATGAGCTAGGTAGGTGGCTGTAGCAGACCCTGGTGGTCCCTCCTTTCCTTATATCTTTTAGGCCCTACCACTTCAGTGGGCAACCTCTAAATCCAGCTGCCTATATGTGCATTTCCTTGGAAGATGCTTTTCTCTAAAGTATTGAAAAAGGACCACTCTGCCCAGGCTTTTGGCAGACCGGAAGGGGCAGGAATGACACCCCAGCTTCCTTATCCCTCAGGTGGGACAAGCCAGTGAAACCAGAGTTTCACTGTTGGGGTCCCAGTGCACCATGGTGACAGCTGGCTTGATAAAGCGCTCTTCATCGGATGCCTCCCTTCCTTGTCTCACGTCTCCATTTCTGCAGGTGTTTTCTCCCAACTAATCTTGTAATCAATTCCTTGCCTCAGCATCTGCTTCTGGGGAACCCAAACCCAAACAGTGGTTTTTCAAGTAACCTAAATTCTTTGAGCCTCAGTTTTTTTCTCTGAAAATACCTAGTGGTATTTATTTTTTTAAATAAGGTCATTTCAGATTTAAATGAAAGACTAGGAATAAATCACTCAGTATACTCCCTGGCCCAGGTAGGCACTAGGTCAGGATGAGATGTCCTTCCTCCCTTCTCACCCTCACAGCCCTCAGGATGCCTCACAGCGTCAGAGGGAGGGAGGGAGAGAGAGAGGCAAGAGACGTCACCTAGATCACAGAAACCGCAAAGATGACTTTACCTATCTTGGAAGAGCCCCGAGCTTCTGCATCTCAGTAATAGGGAGTCTGGCAGGGGTACACTTAAGATACTCGGCAGGCTTGTGTTGACTAACTGTTGGTTTATAATAATAAATAATGAATTCATTTAACTTCATAATATTTTAATTAATGTTAATCCTTTAAAACAATTATTAAATAATAATAATAAAATTATAGTTGTGGTGTTCAGTGCTGTACCAGGCACACAGGAAGTAAAGGAAGTAAAATCTGCCTGCAACAACCAGAGGGACAGGTGGGAAGACAAGATTCTCATATGTGGATAGTAGCTACCGGTACTTTTTATAGAAAGGAAGGATACTGTCTTAGCCTGAGCCGTTTGGTTTCCTGAAGGCAGAATTTTTTTTTGTAATGAAAGTGTTACTCAAGGCCCATCCTGCCAATCAGAATATCAGAAATGAGCCATAAACAGGCAAGGGAATTGAGTAGCTGATATGTTTATAGGGCCTGAAACTATGGTATAATGAGCCAGTTTTATCTAAATCTCTTCTAACTGTGGAGCTGGACATTTTCAAAGGCCGGTGTCACCTCTCAGGAATGCAGGAATGAGTCTCTTTTCCCATATTTCTTTGCCATTGAGGCAATTTGCATAAAAATGGGATTCCTATTCTCTGCTTCTTGGGCTTGTTTTCTTTCTTTGGAGCAGAAAATTACACTGTGTCAGGCCAGCTGCAGGCATTCATAATTAAAAATAAGCAGGGACTTAAAAGAATTCACTGCAATTAAAAGAGTAACCTCTGCATTCTGGGAACTGAGAAGTCAACCTGAGCTGTAATTATGTGATATAAAGTGTGACCAGGAGCTCAAAGGAGAAGGTGGCAAGAGCAGGGAGAATTGGAGAAAGAGAGGCCAGGCTGGTGAGATGGATCATTAAATTGTGGAATGAGGACACACGCAGTGATATGGAATAAGCAAGCTTTGCCTGATGGCTGGGGAGGGGGAAGGGCAGCATGTGATGTGCAAGCCACAGAGTTCCCGGATGACCTGATGAGGATGCCCTTGAACAGTCTCTTTTTTAATGAGTTCCGTTGGTGCCCTCTCCCTCTCCCCCTCTCCCTCTCCCCCTCTCCCCCTCTCCCTCTCCCCCTCTCCCCCTCTCCCTCTCCCCCTCTCCCCCTCTCCCTCTCCCTCCCCTTCCACCTGTTTTGTTGGGTTCATCCCCTCTAACCTAGCACTGTGAATCTTAAGAGTAAAGACAGCCAGACCAAGGATTTCTGGCCCTTCCTCACTGGCCCAGTTCAGTGAATATTTACTGAACACCTACTAAGTACCAAACACTGTGAACACAGAGGTAAATAAATAGGATTGTCCATGAGGAGTTCATACTGCAGAGTGAGATGGAAGGCGAGAGTAACGCACAAAAGATTGAGATGGATACAATAATAGACACACCTGGGCTTCCCTGGTGGCGCAGTGGTTGAGAGTCCGCCTGTCGATGCAGGGGACACAGGTTCGTGCTCCGGTCCGGGAAGATCCCACATGCCGCGGAGCGGCTGGGCCCGTGAGCCATGGCCGCTGAGCCTGCGCATCCGGAGCCTGTGCTCCGCAACGGGAGAGGCCACAACAGTGAGAGGCCCGCGTATCGAAAAAATAAAAATAAAAAAATAATAGACACACCTGTTGTGATACTCTAGTTGTCATGGAGCCCCTGCTTTCTGAGTGTCGTCTTTCTTATAATGTCCCCATTAAATTAAATTTATCCATTCTAACGACATTTATTTAAGTATCAGCAGTATCACATACATTATATTGTTAGGAAATATTATTGCTCCGAGACCTTAAGTGCTTTGCCAAGGTTATACAACTAAAACATGGCAGGTCCAGGATCTTTCTGGTTCTAAGGCCATGCCAAGGACAGAAATCACATAGAAGAAAACATGTTTATTTCTTTTAGGAGTGGGTGTGGACTGGGGAGAATTGAAGGTAAGAAAAGTCATGTAACACAAGACCTTAAAATGGAGGTAATGACTGAGCCAAAATTTTGGGGGGTTTGTCAAAAAACTCCAGAATTGGATGAAATAATGTAACAGCCCTCTCACCTCTGCAATTCTATCTTACTCTATTTCATTATACTTTAACATGTTTCTTCTGATCCATTTTCTCAATGATAGGAGAAATGCTCATTTCTGTTAAATACCCATGCCCTGGATAGTCTAGATAAAGAGACTGATCTTAAATATACCCAGAAAATAGTGCACTTAGGTACTGCCTTCAGGGGTGAGCATTACCATATGTTTGCTACAGAAGATGAAGCTCATGTTTTCAAAAGCAGGAACACTGTATTTTAACGTGATTTCAACTATTCCTTCAGCACATCCTTTATGAACATTCACTCACCCCTGACACTGAGCTTCCTAGAGTTCAAAACTATAATCTCAAACTGCCTGCTGGACAGCTCCACTTGAATTTCAAGAGCCTTCAATGCCAGGAATCTAAGCCTGGCTTCATCACGGTCACCCCAACCTGCTGCCCCTCTCAAGTTTACACTCTTGATTGGACACATCTTCATTCACAGTGCCACCTGAGCTGGCATTCAGGGACTCATCTGTATATCCCTCCTTATCCTCAGTCACCCATCTCAGGAATCACTATGGGACCCAATATCCTTTATCCATGCACATTCCTTTTGCTCAGACCATCTCATATCTTAACTTTCACAAGAGGCTTTGTACTGGCATCCCTGACTCCAGGCTTTCCCCACTCCAGTATTTCCTTGCTCGCACAGTGTACAATGGAATTCTGTGTGCATAGCTGTTTCCGCAAGAAGACTCCAAGTCACTTGAGGGACAGGATGATGTCTTCCTATTCATCATACACTCCAGGGCATGGTTCTTAGCATACAATAAGGGCTCAGTAAACATTGCTTATTGGACCCTAAGGTGGGGCAGATGGAGAAGAAGAAGGGAAGTGCCAAAAGATAAAGGCATTCATGACAAACCACACATCTTTTATGAAATTATTTGTCATTAATGAAGGAGAAAAAAGGCCGGGACTCTGAGAAGAAAAGTAACATAACTTGCTACCTCTGGAGGAATGAATATTTTCCTATATGCATAACTGCCATTTATCACAGGAACTTTCGGCACCAAACAACTGTAGGCTAATGAATGAATGAATGTGTGTGTGTGTGTGTGTGTGTGTGTGTGAAAGAGAGAGAGAGAGAAATCAAGAGGCACATATTTGTTTGAGCATCTTATATGTGTCAAGCTTTCTGAGTATATATATATTCCTGTATTTAACCTACAACAACCATAGTGAGGTTGAACCGAGTCCCAGAGAGATTCAAGAAGTCATACTAGCACATGGTAGGGCCAAGATTAGGGCCCAGGTCCACCTGGTTTGAAGCCCAAGCTCTTATCCCCAGGAGAAGATTTTATGATGCTGGGCTGGTACAGTTGAACCTTACGATGGCAAGAAGAGTTCAGACATGTCTGTCTTTCCTGAGTTGGCCCTTTTATGTGAGAGCATCATTCAGAGTTGTGGTTTGAGAGAGAAAGAAAAACTGGCTTTTGTTATCTGAACGCATGTGATATCTGCATCCAAAATACCTGTCATGCTCTGAAAGTCCTAGAATAACTATTTGTTGCTGGCAGAATTTAATGGAAATGGTACATCTCAGGCTCAGAAGAGGTAATAGGAAAGAGAGTGCTCCGAGAATAAAAACAGAAGTGATAGAAAAGACAAGCCAGGGTAGAGGCCAGAGGAAATAGCATGTCGGTTCCAGGCAAAAGAGTGAAGAGATTTTTAGTGCTAACATACAGAGTGCCCGCCCAGATAAAATGTGTTAATATTAGATGAATTAGAAATGTAAAAGTTGCATTTGTGCAGCAATTTTACCTTAAAATAGATAACAGTTTCTTCTCACAGCAGGACCACTCAATAAACTATCCATACCTACATGTCAGGCACAGGGCTATCCACCAGGGGTACAGTGTGAAAACGGTGGATGTAGTCCCTGCTAGTGGAAGATATAGAAACATATAATAAGGGCTGACAGGAAAGGGACTGGGGCTCTGGAATAATGGCTAATTCTTTCCAAAGGAGGAGAAGAAAGAAACATGAATGATGACTACGTTAACCAGGTGGAATGAAGGGCATGCAGCAACTCTGAGGGACTGGAGGTCTCTGTTGCTGAGCAGTGGTGAGAAATGGGTCAGATAGATAATTTTCATTTCACAAATGGAGAAACAGAAGAGCTAACTGGTGGGTCATTTATTGGCATACCATGCAAGTGTCCTGGAATCAGTAGAACACATTTCCTGGGATATTTCTACAGAAGAGCTGCTGCTTTTTTTGTAGTTCACAAGACTGACTTTCAGACTGCAGAGGATAGAACAATCATTCATGAGAAGAAAATGGAACAAAAACCAGGGCATAGCCCATAGATGGTTTAGATGTAGACTCCTAAATTTATTATCAGATGTTCTAGACTCAAGTCCTGGCCCCAGTGTTGTTATGGGCAAGTCATTGAAAGTCACTGAGTTTTCGTTTCTTTATCTGTCAAATCTGTAAGGATAATACACACACACACACACACACAAACACACATACACATTCACATAATTTATGCTGACATTAGAGAAGTGGTGGACATGGAAAGTTGCTGTCAACAGACAGGTAGTGGAAGTAACTGTCAGTTTCCATGAACAAGAATATCTGAGTTATCTCTACCTATCCATTGCATGCTTCAGTAGGAAATATTTTTTCAAGCTCCAGACTGGAGTCAGTAATCTTCCCCACACTTCCACATCACCCTGCCCAGGCTTAGCATATGTGACCTTATATTAGAATATTCTCTCTCTACATCTTTCTCTTGGACTGCATTGGCCTTCTGGAAGGAAAGCATTTTGTCCAGTTTCATCTCTGTAATCCTATAGCCCTAACACAGGGTGTAGAGTTAGCACTTGGGCATTTATGAATTCTATTGAACTTTACGTTCATCAAATAATTCTATGATAACTCAGACTAGAGGTGAAGAGGGGGTGAAATGCTAGCCTGTCTCATGCTTTCCTTGGGTAGAGACAGAACTGTAATTGAAGCAACAGAGACTAAAGCGGTCAGCACATTGTCTTTGATTGAGACACTGAGTGATACCACGACCTGTGGGAATAGCCAGCCATATTTCAGGGCATTAGTCACACGGGAATGTTGGGTTTGTCATCTCTTTATCTACAGGGTTTTCATGTGTCAGAGAAAATCTGGAATTATCCCAGATGGATGACCACTGACTTTGGAGAATTTTATAGCGTGGATTTTTTTTTTTTGCAAGAATGATTTGTGTGATTATCACAGTCTCTCAGAAATAGTAATCTGCTTTCCTAAATTCAGCTTATTGAAGTAACTACTGCCCTTCCCAGAAAAGAGTCCTCTCTGCCAGCTTTTTTTTCTGGTCTTCCAGAGAGGCTGGAATGTTACAAGCCATCAGTCAGATGGTTGGACAATTTGTTCTCATCTCTGTTTTCACTATGTATTTCCATTTTCATTTCTCTAGTATGCTTTTCCCCATAATAGAGAAGCTGGTGATTGATGGAGCAAGGAAGCAAGAGTCTTGTACCTCAGTTGCATCAGAGCTGCCCGATGCCTGGCATGTTCCAAGCAAGCCACACTGAACATTCTTTGGGACCTACTGTCCTGGAGACACAGGGCTTAGTGAGACCAGAGGGAGAGAGCAGGGTCAAAAGGGTGAGCCTATCTATGGCACACGGAATTTAGAGACATGATGTTCTCCATGTGACTTTTTCTTTTTTTTGGTTTTTTTTTACAGTTTTTTGTGTGTACATGCAGCTGGGATTAGAGGTAGATGAGGGGACACTGGAAGTGCAGAATCTCAAGAATCAAAGAGAGATTCAAGGTTGCAAAGGCCAAAAGCCCATCTTGTTTTGGATCTCCTCAACCACATTCCTTTCAAAAGTTCTTCCAGTCTGTCACTGAATGTATCCAGGACAGGGAACTCATCACCCCACAGTGCACCCAGGATCATCTCCGGGCATCTCTGAACAACAGAAAATTATCTGTCTCTTTCTCTCACCTCTACCTACTACCTATATAGCCCTTCTGGTAAAATAGAGATCTGATCCCCCCCATATCTCTCCTATAAGCTAAGCATTCTGTATGTGACATGGTTTTGGGTTCCTTTAAGACCTAGTTTATCCCCTCTGAATGTATTCCAGCTGGTCCTGAAGATCAGATTCCCCATCATCATGAAGTGTTCTGACATCTCAGTGTTGTTATGTGCCTCACTAGGAGCCAGGTAATAACCCATCAGAATTGATGTGGTTTGTGCCAAGGAACATTGCGGTTCATTTAATTACAGCATGTGTTTGTCCTATGGAGCTGTTGTTAGTTTGCTCCTCTGGGCTGCCTTTGGCCATGGGCGGCAGGTCATATGAACAAGGGTGATTTTCTTGATTCTCATAATAAGAAATACAATTGCAGGACTTTGTTCACTCTTTGTTACTACCGTGACACAATACTACTGTAGCTGTCCACAACAAAGCAGAGCTGGGAGCATGCCTAGATTTTGGAGGTGGATGAGAAGGAGGATTCAGTAAGGCAGGCGAAATCATGCAGAGGGAGATCCATGGGAGCCACCTACATCTTGGAAAACAAAAAATATGTTTTTGTTTTGTTTGTTTTCCTTTATTTGCTTTTTTTTTTTTTTTTTTTTTTTTTTTGCGGTACGCGGGCCTCTCACCGTTGCGGCCTCTCCCGTTGCGGAGCACAGGCTCCGGACGCGCAGGCTCAGCGGCCATGGCTCACAGGCCCAGCCGCTCCGCGGCACGTGGGATCTTCCCGGACCGGAGCACGAACCCGTGTCCCCTACATTGGCAGGCAGACTCTCAACCACTGCGCCACCAGGGAAGCCCCTATTTGCTTTTTTTTTTTTTTTTAATGTTGAGACCACTAAGAATGCAAGTCTACATTCCACAAAGTCGACTAAGGCAAATAGGTTCTATAAACCCAAAGACATAAAGGTCCACACCCCAGGAGGGAGATCAGCCAGGGTAGAAGTTCAAATGGGATAAAGGTTATGACAGGTAAACTGTAAAGTGATGGACAGATCTGAAATGACTGTTTTTTGTTTGTTTGCTTTTTTTTTTTGCCTGAGACCGAAGACTCAGGAAATGTATCTGGGAAATCAGACAACCTGGAATTATTAATTTTGCCATTATCAGAACACGTTACTTGTTATTCCCAATACTTTGTACATTTTCTGGCACATAATAGCTATTTAATAAGCAATATTTTTAAAAGCATCTTTTAAAGCCCTCACAGTCTTTTTTTCTTTTAATTTGGAGACATGGATATGCCCAGGATGAGCCAAAGAATAAATGTGAGGTAAAAATGCTTTTCATTTAAATAATAATAATATATATTTAATCATTCTAGAACTGCTGTCATATAATAAAGATATATATTTGCTCTGTCTCTGTTTCCTAATACAGAGATCTTAAAACCCTTGGAATTTCTTGAATGTTAGGAGTGTTTTTTGTTACTCATAAAGAACCCCTTTGGAACATACCTAAATCAGTGCTAATGAGATGACTCAGGGTGTCAGGGCAAGGCCACCAGAGAGCTTCAGGATGTTGGCTGGTCATCAGAAAGACCAAACACAGGATTATAGAATGAGAACTCTCAGCTTCCTTCCCCACTCAGACCTCTAAGGTTGGGAAAGGCTTGGAGATTAGGTTACAAAAACTCATGAGCAGTGAAGTTCAGTGAGCTTCTGGGTTGGTGAGTACATTGAGGTGCTGGAAGGGAGGTATGAGCACAAAAGGCATCAAAGCTCCACGGACACCAAATCCCTGCCTACCTCTGCCCATTCCTTGCCTATGCATCTCTTCCATTTAACTGGTCCTGAGTTGTTTCCTTTATAATAGACCAGTGAACATAACTACAATGTTTTCTTGAGTTCTGTGAGTCATTTTAGCAATTACTTAATCGGAGTGAAAGTCGTGAGAACCCCAGATTTGTAGCCAAGTTAGACAGAAGTGTGGATAGCCTGGGGACCCAGACCTTGTGACTGGTATGTGAAGTCTTATAGAATAGAGCCCTTAAGTGTGAGGAGTCCGATGCTAGCCCCTGGTAGTGTCAGAATAGGACTAAATTGTTGGACATCCTCTTGGTGGCAGAGAATCAGAGAGTTGCAATAAAGTATAGGAGAAAGGTAAACATCCTAGGAGTCAGAAGTCTTAGGTTCTGTCCCTGGCTTTACCACTAACCTCAGCTGTGACACCTGTCAGCAAGGGAGTTATACCCTAATATAAGCTAAAACATAATGATAAAGAGGATTAGGGAGATAAGGCACCGACTATAAAACTATATTTTTTTCTGGGAAATACAGGCCTTATTCAATACTTAACCATCAGTTACATGCATCTGATTATTTCACTCGCTTGCTCATAAATCTTTCATGATGCCTTCCAGAATTAATAACAAACAACTCCATTTGGCTTTCAAACCCCCTGACATTTTAATGCTTACCTACATTTTCAGTGTCGGGCACAGGTCTATCAGGGTGTCTATGATTTTGAAATTGCAGGATCTACTGGTATGTTGGAAAATGTGATGACTTCATACACTGGTTGTCTCATGGACCATAAGAGTGGCCTTCGTACAGCTAATACTCAATTTGGGTGCCTCACACACACCATATGTTCTGAGTCTCAGCTTTCATGCCTGTAAACAGGTTACTGTTTTGGGTTGAATTGTGTGCCCCCAAGATTCATATGTTGAAGTCTTAATCCCCAGCACCTCAGAATGCAACCTTATTTGGAAACAGGTAGAGTCATTGTAATGTAACCAGTTAAGATGAGGTCATAATTTTAGGATGGACCCCAAATCCAAAATGACTTGTGTCCTTATAAAAGGGGGAAATTTGCATGCAGACAAAAGCACAGGGAGAACATCCTTTGAACATGAAGGCAGGTATCAGGGAAATGCATCTACAAGCCAAGGAATGCCAAAGATTCCCAGCCAACTCTCAGAAGCTAGGGGAGAGGCCTGGCACAGATTTTCCCTCACAGCTCTCAGAAGGAACAATCCTGCTGATACCTTGCCCTCGGATTTCTAACCTCCGGAACTGTGAGACAGTAAGTTTCTGCAGTTTAAACCACTCAGGTTGTGGTACTTTGTTATATCAGCCCCTATGAAATAATACCGTTATTAATATTATATTCATAGGCTTGATCTGATTTTTTTAAATAAAGTTTAAAAGAGATAACTATGAAAATGAAGAACCTAGCATAGAGTCTAACACAAAGTAAGCACTCAGTATAAACATCTTGATTAAATAAATAAATGAACAAATGAGTTAAAAAAAAATGTTTCCATTGCATCGTCACAATTATTGCAAAAAAACAGAGACACTGACCTCAAGGAGAAAGATTGTAATTATTGTAAAGGTCAAGTCTCTCCCTGGAGGGTAAGGGGTTTGATGTGTGCTTTCTGTGCTGTTCTGAACTGTCCACACTCCAACATCAATGCCCGTGATGTTGTCTTTTGTTGCTTTTTATTTTGAGGATATCATGCAAGGAAAGACAGCTTTGATTTGGAAAGAGAGAGAGGCTGAGTTCTATTATCTAACCTAGTTGTATATATTATTTTCATCCAACTTGTCTGTTCTTTCTGAGGAAAGCTAGACAAGACATTCATAGTTGGCAGGGGAAATAAAGAATTTACAGAAAGCACTGGATCTCTGCAAATGTGGCCTCTTTAAATATAACTACCTTGAGAGTCTATACTGGTCGTCTTATAAAAATCAAAGCCATGAATGTTGACACCTAAAACCAATCAAAGCCATTTTGCACATAAAATTTGCAATGACTAAAGAAAAAAAAAAAATCCTTGTTGATGAGAGTATGGAAACATGGGCTGTTACATGTTTAATTTAGATCAGATTTTCAGTAGAGCAAGTAGGGAATATATATCAAAGCCCTCACAACGTGTTTTTTCTATAAAACTCAGCAATTTCATTTTTAAGAGATGATCCCAAAGAAATAATATTGGACGTGAACAAAAACACTGTTCAAGGATGTTTATTGCAATATTGCTTATAAAAAGGAAAAATTTAAATTAATTTAAATGGTTAAGAGTTGAGGTTAGGTTAGTTAATTGTACTAATTGTTAGATTAATTTTTAAAAAACCCATATAATGGATGTATATTCAGACATTGAGAAATACATTGTAAAAGGAGAACTAATGAATTTAAAAGTATGATATTTATTTTAGCTGTGTATACCTATTTGAAAGCAATTATATTTTATTCCACAACATTTAAGAGTAGGACATTTTACAGTTCTGTGTTTCTCTGTATAAAATTAACCCTGCTACGATACCAACCGACATGACTGGTGCTAAATCCGTTCTCAGACATCAGTGGGTGGCACCCATGGGATGCTACGGGAACCTTAGGTTTATGTGCTGTTGTAATACAGGGGAGGTATTGGTTCCTCATACGATTTTAGAGAAGCTCAGAATCCAAGCTCATTTCTTTTTTCAAAAGTAATGTGAAATGTGGCTCTACACATTAAACATGAGGATATTTTGCTGCAGCTCCTAAAACCATGGCTCTTAGTGTGAACCCCCTCCTGTATCTATACACCTCTGCCTGAGAGGTCATGCCTGGGCTCTCAGGAGCTCTATGGAAACAATATGCAAATCCTTGACCTTAAGGGTTTCAAGTCTCCTCCTCAGCCTCATGGCATCTCACTCTCCAAGGTTGGGACCTCTTGCAAGCTCTCAATTCCAAGCGCTGGCCTCTATGCCCTAGGTTTGAAACAACCTAAGGCTGTCTTCCTCGCTGAGTCTGAAATCCTAAAGCTACAAAGCAAAATCCCTATTTTTTAGGGGTTGTGGGATGAAAGAAAGTGGGAGAAGGTGGAAGGGAGAAGCTCATATCCCAAGAGACACAATTCTGCCTTTTCTTTTTTGGATAGGAAAAATAGATGCCCAAATCAGTTCTTTTCTTAACTATTTAATTGGCATGTTGAAGTCCTGGATCTCAACAGTTGCATGACCTCAGAATCCTGCTCAGCCCTTTCATTTCAGCAGGACCAAAAGAAACTTGCTTACATCTTTCCGCTTCAGTTTCATTATCTATACAGTGGGAATTTAAAATACAACCTAATAATATTACCTACACTCAAGTAGCCATCCCAGGTTGGGCGTTGCTCCCGAGAAGCCAACTGAAAAAGAGGTTAGCTTATAAAATTTTACTGAGGAGTCTTCTCAGGACCAGCACCTTTGAAGGAAAGACGGCAGCTGGCTTGAGCAGAGGAAGAAGTTATCACAACATTACCCCCAAAAGGAGCTCCCAACCTTCCATCCAGAGTGGTCCAAGTTGGGGCAAAGGTACTTTATCCCCCCTGTGTTGGTCAGTATTGGAAGCAGACTGACTCTGGAAGGTGGTGAGACTTTGGGAAACAGTTCTTATTTTTTAGCTGTACCGCTTGGCTTTCAGGATCTTAGAACCCAGGCCCCAGCAGTGAAAGCTCTGAGTCCTAACCACTGGACCACCAGGGAACTCCCTGAGAGGCAGTTCTTTACAGCTGAGCACTGTCTGCCAGCCAACCTTGCCAGCAGTAGGAAAATCTGTCCTTCACTGCTGAAGGGTTGCTCTGGAAGGTACAGCACATCTATGACAGTAGTTAAATAATACGATATTTGCAAAGAAAAATCACGCCCAGTGCCCAACACGTATTAAGAATTCCATTAACATTATTATGTATGTGCTTCTGCTTTCTTAATATTCTTGGAATTGTATGTACTGAAGTGTCAACGGTGTTTAGCTTGGTGGTGGGACCATGGTTGCT
This sequence comes from Tursiops truncatus, assembly GCF_011762595.2. Lineage (NCBI taxonomy): Eukaryota > Metazoa > Chordata > Mammalia > Artiodactyla > Delphinidae > Tursiops > Tursiops truncatus. Next base: position 51,389,602 of record NC_047041.1, read on the forward strand.
TGGTGTGTTTTCTTTGTGTTTTTCTGTGCTTTTGATTTCACAGTTCTTTGTTACTCTAGGCCAACTTCCAACTACCTGATATAGATGTGGATAGATGTCAGACTCACTGGGTAGCTGAGCTGTGTCCTGTGAAGTAGGAGGAAAAGCACAGCACCCTAATCAGCTATTTTTATACCAGTTTAGTTAAACTTGACTCATGTGTCCAAACACACCACCCCCTGCAACACCTTACAGAAAAGGTGGCATTTCAGAAGTACCTCGTAAATGTCTACAGAATAAATGAAAATAAAATACTGTATCATCTCATGCACTTCTTGCATACGTTCCTTCCTCTATTCACTTGGTAATTCATGTGTTTATTCATCCGCTTATTTGTGCCTTCATTCAACAAGCATATATGAAATTCATACCCTAGACCAAATATTATTCTAAGGGCAAAGCTACTGCTAACAGTAGTAGCTTTACTTTGATGTGATGACAGTTCCAGGCATCACTTGGGTAGGTCAATCGAGCCTGGATTATTTAACATATAAAAGGGAAGGTTGGTGCAGTAAAGCTGTCAGAGGAGTCAGCAGCATTACACAGGACAAGAAGAGGTGCAGGTTTTACAACTTCAACATCTTCACTTGGAAGATGCACCGTTGCAAATGATAATGTCCGAACAAGTGAAGGTCAGATCAAAGCTATAGAAAGTTCACTTATGCCCCACTCACACCCCAAGTTCAGCCTTATGTATATAAGACTAGTGCAGTTCTCTGCTGGGGTCACCTTCTATCAGTCAAGGAACCTTTGTCAAATTTGGGGTTATGAAATCTACATCATGACTAACAGAATATAGTACAGCCTTGAACATAGTTCTCATTTATCACCCTCAGCTTTCTCAGGCTAGTCACTGGTCTACGGGCATTCCTAAACTTTGACCCAGAGAATTGGATTGAGGGTCAGCCACCCATGAGCCTCTGGGGGTCATGATAATAAGACCTAAGCCAGTAATAGGGCATACCTTTCAGAATAATCAATAAACCTTTGATCTAGTCGAGGAGATAGAACAGGCAAAAATGATACAAGCAAGACTGGAAAAGATAAGAGTTTGAAGTGACATTGAGGTGCGACGAGACCTGGATAAAGAGAAAACTGGCAGTCTAAGGTGATAAGCTAAACGGGGTCAGTAAAAACGTAAGGGAGACGGTAGCACATTGGGTAGGTTTTCAGTGTGCAGATGGAGAGGAGAGCGCATTCCAAATAAAGCTAATGATATGAACCAACACAGAAAAACATACGCTGCCTGTGAACATTTGTAGGAAAGCCGTGAGATAATGTACATCAGATGGCCTTTTAAAGGCATAACCTTTCAAATGCGAGGCACCGCATTAGGTATTAGTTATAACTGTTATCCACAAACCCCATCTTATTTGTGGGACAATATTTCAGTGTCCTTTTTCTTGGGAAACATACAGAAGAACACATCTTGTTTCTCTCTGACACACACACCTCCCAGTCTGCTTCTTTCCTATACTGTGTCAACAGTCCTTCCCAAGCACACTTGACCTCTTCAGATTACATTGCTGGCTTTCTTAAGCATTAAATAACTGGAAGAGAACCACTGGCTGAGGTCAAATCATTTATCAGGATCAATAGTTTTGACTGACTCTGGGTAGATGTGGTACACTTTCCATATCGAAAGGTCAGCATCTGTCAACTAGCAGGAAATGCTCTCAGCTCAAATAACACAAGTCGGGATAGCATAAAATGTTTATTGGACTCTCCAGGGGCCATCTTGAAACATCCTCATGTGTTTGTGTCTAAATTAACCGCTAGATGGCACTGCTATTTCAAAATGGATTATCTTGGAGAAGAATGGAGGCATCCTCTGATCTTCAATCCCCTCAACCACCGCCCCCCACCATGTTAATGTATACATTAGGCATGTAGATTGAACTCAGGCGTCTGTTCTTCATTTCTTATCCTGTCAGTTTTCACACATAAAATATGAAGGTAGTGATAACACTTGGTGTTCTTGTGAGGGTTAGGGTTACTATCCGTTCAGTAACGGATAGTAGCGTATTTCTTATGGACAGTAAGGTATTCTGTGGACTCTAAAGCACTAAATAGGTATTAATTTGTCTAATTATTACCAATAAGTATAAGTCAAATGAATATAAAGGTATAAGAATGGAGAGTGCAACTGATAATGATCCCAATAATTAAGCTTCATAAATGATAAGATAGACAAAGAATGGCGATACAGGAAAACACCCTAAATTGTCTATCTTCAAAGCCTAATTGAGAAAAAAAAAAAAAGACACTGAAGGAAGCTTACCTAAGTACTGCATTATGTGTCTGTATCTTTAAGCAGTCTCAATTCTAGGTACACTTTGGTCTTTAGCAAACATCACAAGAAAAATCCATTTGCATTTGTTGTAAAATATATTGAAAGCATTATTCATTGTCTTACCTAGTGACCCTTTGTATAACATCTCAAGAGATAAGTTTCCAAAGTTTCCATTGGAATTTAGCATAAGGGAAATGATAAAAATGGGTCTACTCTATTTTATCAGACAGTAAAAGATTATGTAACATATCATCTATTTATCTCCTTCACTACCGAGAGACTCAGAACCAGTTTTAATATTCATCCCAATATTAACCTTCCTGGCTAGCATATCCTGATGCTTCCTCTTTTTCACAACTTGAGGTCTGCTTTCTTTTCCAGAAACCTTAATGTATGTTTGACTTTTTTAATGGTCTATCTCAAAGTCTTTCTGGAATGAGTTACAGTATTGATAAATAAAATCTGATAATATGTTTAAAATGTATCTTACAATGCTTCGATTTGTCAACCCAGTAAAAGTCACATAGATGCATTTAATAATTATTTGCTTTTTGCTCAATACCTTCCAGGTATTGAAAACAAAGGAAATAAACAGGCTTTAATTAGAAATTAATGTGTCAGAGAGACAAAATATACCATATGCTGTTAAATTGCTTTGCGTGGCATTGTCTAACGTAGTGCTGAGGTGAGTTGAGGATGTCACAAAAGATTCAGAGAGATCCCTGGGCTGGAGAGATCTGGAAAGGTTTTATGGCTTAAGTATGTTCTAAGGATCAGGGAGTGTTTGAATAAGCATAGGGAAAATATGTGGGAAGAGAGGTGAAAACCTACTTGATACCTAGGGAACAGTCAAATTAATGTAGTTTCAGTTAATGGTTTGTTGTATAGTCTGAGAATTGACAATAGGAATCTGAATACTTGGATGCAAGGCTAAGGAATTACTACCCTTTTTATAAATGTAACTGTTGTGTAAAATGCAGGCTAAAATGGGTCGTTCCTCACTATGGCTCTCTAGATAGAGCACCTGCCTACATTAGTAACTGAAAGACCAGGTAATCTAAGATGATCAGTATGGAGAAGACATCTACAGTAAAACTCCTGGAAACTGTTCTCAGTTTACCTTTCGATGAAATCCAATTTAGTTAAATACTGAACATTCCAAAACATTCCTGTTTTTATGGGATATGGATTTGTGTTGTAGCAGGTTGTGTCCCTCAAAGTCAAGGCAAAATTCACGTTCCCAGTTACCTCTGAGCTTTTTGTTTTCTTTGTAAGCTTCCATAGACGTGGTTCAGAAAAGTGAATTGTTTATTTATGAAATTTCTTTTTTCTTTTTAGTTATTTTCTTAAGGGGAGATGGATGGGAGAGCATTGCATATTGGTAAGCTTATTTAATGCACCAGGGCAGATGATCATGTTATCTAACACACAGAGTCCTTTAGTGTCTGAAATAATTAGAAATGTCTCCATCAACAATTTTCCCCAGGGTAAGAAGCCTTTGTTTATCAACTCTGCATTATGTGACACAGCTTTGAGCTGTCACCCTCACAGAAATCCCTAGATACCCATTAATCTCCTTTGAATACATATATATGTGTATATATATGTATATTTATATAAAATACTTAATATATGTACATATATATATATATATATATTAAGCATAGACGTCATATCTGACCACAAGAGAGCAAGGCTATCCCCTTTATTATCATTTTATATTATTCAGTCATTCACATCCATTCATTCAGTAAATGTTTGTTAAGCAACTATGGTGCACCGGGCATTTCACCCAATAGATAAGTGTGTGTCCTCCCATAGAGCTCGCAAACTGAAGGAAAGATACTAAACAAACAGAAATATTTGTGTAGTGACACTTATGTGAAGGCTACTTTGAGAGTATGAAAGAGTTGGGATGTGGTGGTCAGGTCTGTCTTCCATCAGGAAATGATCTTAAAGCTGAGACTGAAGGAATGAATAAGAGTTGAAGCAATGAAGAGAAAGTAAAGAAAAAGCAATCAAGTTGTCTGGGATGGAGTAAGCTATTAAACTTTCTGTACCTTAGTTTCCATATCTGTAAAAAAGGGAGCAATGATGAAACCTATTACATAGAGTCATGGGAAATAAATGAGATAAAGGAGTTAGAAGAGGACCAGACTGGTGATGGTGATGATGATGATGATGACAACGATGAGTATTATTCTAGGAAGAGGGAAGAACAGTTAGAAAAGCCCTAATGGAGGCATATACTAGGCTTGGTCAAGAAGCTGAATGAAGAACAAAGGGGGCAAATTGTGGAAGAGTGGGAAGAGAGGCCATTGGACCCACGTATGAGAGAGCGGAGGCTTTTTGGAAGCTGTGTCTGCCTTTTGATAGAACTGAGCTTACTGTTAAAGGGAGAGCACAGCAAACTCCCATTTTCCCCGCAGCTCCCATTTTCCCCATTTTTCCTTAGCTGTTCTTATTTTTTATATGACCTGCTTATAATGTGAATGCTATTTAATGATTCTGTGATTTTTATTTTGGTGATTTTGCTTCTTTTTCTCTTAATTTGTTCTTCAACTTAGGTGATGCCTGAACTATACAAAACAATTCTTGCCCTCCCACCCCTTGGGATTACCATCGACCTTCCTGGGCATGGGCATTTGCTGGTGTTTCATTTCTCCTTCTGCCTTTCACCAAGCTCAGCTATACACAGTTAACTCCCTTAATCTTGTCTCACCCAGTTAGTCCCATTTTCTTAATCATTTTTGTTCCTCCTCTCACTCTTCCCTTGCAAATTGCTTTATCTCATGGTCAGTCTATCACACAGCCATTTAATTTTTACCAGCCACATAAAGCTCTGGGTAGAAATAGCACTGAGAAGCATATTTGCACTCACTGAAGCTCCTGCTTTTCCGAGCATATTGCCTACTCTTGTATTATAGATTGGTTTCTATAAGATCTCAAAAGGTTGAGTGCAATTAGCAGGATGTCTGTGTGCTAACAACGTTGCCATCTTCACTGAGGGGGACTGATGTAGAGAGTATAGTTGTTAAAAAACTTGGCCTGGACCATTAGGAAACCCACCTAAAAACTGTGTGACTGACTCAAATTCTGTGAGCTTCAGGGTCTTCTGTATAGCTGGTGGCTAAGCATGTAGCTCCAGCATCAGACTGCCAGGGTACAGAGCTCCACTCTGACCTCTGTTGCGTTGTGACCTCAGCTCAGTGACTTCACTGCTCTTTGCCTTAGTTTCCTCATATGTGAAATGAGGATAATGGTTATACTTCTGTGACAGGGCTGTTGTAAATATGAAGAGCAAAGTACTTAAAAGAGAGCCTTGTGGAAATTGAGGGCTCAGTAAATGTCAGCATTATGTTCTGTAAAATGGGTACAATAAAACCTACTTTGCAAGGTCTCTGTGGCGATCACATATCTATGACATGTAAATCACCTAGCTTTTGTAAACTTTCGTAGAAGTTCACTAAGTGTTAATCTCTTGATCTTTCACATTTATTTGCTTTCATGAATGCACAGTGCAGAGTTTTCAAAAAAGATTTAAAATATCATCAGATGATTAGTGGAAGTTACAACTGAGTACATACAGTTTCTTGGAGGACAGATGGCTTTCTAATATTTGAAGCAAGAAAGGAAATCACAAAGAAAAGATTGACATATTCAATTGCATCTAATTTAAAAATGTATGCACAATAAAAATATTATAACTACTAAAATAAAAAGGTAAACAGCAGATTGAGAAAAATATTTCCCCAAATATGCCAAAGGAAATTGTTGTGAAGATTAAATGAGATGGTGTGTGTGAAAATGGTTACTCAACTGTAAAACGTAATAAAAATGTTTATGTTGTTTAAAATTATACTACAATTTACTGAGCAATTCTTATGCACCAAGCACTTATAGTCATATAATCCTGATGCTAACTGGGGCCTCCCTGCACCTTAATATCTCCCTAAGGATTTGGGATGACTGCAGCCTTAATGGGAGAAATCCCATTAATCATGTGTCATCCCTCTTCACCTGCCACCTTAACTATGTTCTAGGGGCTCTCTACTGTCCCATGTCAAGCTCAGTTTTTCCCCCTAAAATGAACTTACTCCATATATTTTTGTGAGTATAGGATCTTTAGGGAGATTGTGGAATGTCACAGGGCAACAACACAGGATGTTACCACAAAGCCTTTGCCATTTTTTTGTTCCTCCTTCCCCAACCACTCTCCTCTTCTCTCTCCTCAGGAAAAATTTTCTTCCTTATCTCATGAAAAATGACTTCCTTTCTTTCATTAAAGCCTTGAAGCCCACCTCAAGTGGGCTTATCATGGCAATTTCTGAAAAAAGGAGGCCCTGTTTCTAAGGTAATTCCTACATTAGCCTCTAAGAGGAATAAATTTTCTCTGTTTAATTTTGTATATTATTCCAAGTCCTCACAAAAGTCTTGTAAGGTATGTCCATTCTTGTATTTGTTGCTTGAAGAAATGGAGACAAAAAGAGACAAAGTACCTCCTTGAAATTATCCATCAATAGGTAGCTAGCTATGTGGTCTTAATCATAATTAACACAGTAATATGTAAATATAGAAAGAGTATATATGCAAAAGGCATATATGTAAATAAATTAGAGAAAATATTTATAGCCCAAACAATCAGCACTATCAATTCTTATAATAGGAAACAGAAATTCTACTTCTTTGCTTCTATCAGTATAAAACCACTACTTGTCCTACCGATAACAGCAACAATGATAATATGTAACATAACATGAGTGATTATCATGTACTAGGCACCCTTCTAGGTTCTTTACGTGTATTAACTCATTTAACCCTCACAATGATCCAACCAGATAAATGTTATTATTATCCCCATTGTGTGGATAAGAAGCAGAAGTATAAATACAGTAAACATCTTGTCCAAGCACACAGAAGCCTGTAACCCAGTAAATTCTCAGTCTCTACACTAACACAGAATAAAAAAACTCACTAGCACTTGTAATTGAAGACCTTAAAAATCACACCCTAGAAAGTCTCCATTATACATTCTTTTTTTTTAACATCTTTATTGAAGTATAATTTTACAATGGTGTGTTAGTTTCTGCTTCATAACAAAGTGAATCAGTTATACATATGTTCCCATATCTCTTCCCTCTTGTGTCTCCCTCCCTCCCACCCTCCCTATCCCATCCCTTCAGGCGGTCACAAAGCACCGACCTGATCTCCCTGTGCTATGCGGCTGCTTCCCACTAGCTATCTACCTTACATTTGGTAGTGTATATATGTCCATGCCTCTCTCTCGCTTTGTCACAGCTTACCCCTCCCCCTCCCCATATCCTCAAGTCCATTCTCTAGTAGGTGTGTGTCTTTATTTCTGTCTTACCCCTAGGTTCTTCATGACATTTATTTTTTCTTAAATTCCATATGTATGTGTTAGCATATGGTATTTGTCTTTCTCTTTCTGACTTACTTCACTCTGTATGACAGACTCTAGGTCTATCCACCTCATTACAAATAGCTCAATTTCGTTTCTTTTTATGGCTGAGTAACATTCCAGTATGTGCCACATCTTCTTTATCCATTCATCTGATGATGGACACTTAGGTTGTTTCCATCTCTGGGCTATTGTAAATAGAGCTGCAATGAACATTGTGATACATGACTCTTTTTGAATTATGGTTTTCTCAGGGTATATGTCCAGTACTGGGATTGCTGGGTCATATGGTAGTTCTATTTGTAGATTTTTAAGGAACCTCCATACTGTTCTCCATAGTGGCTGTACCAATTCACATTCCCACCAGCAGTGCAAGAGGGTTCCCTTTTCTCCACACCCTCTCCAGCATTTATTGTTTCTAGATTTTTTGATGATGGCCATTCTGACCGGTGTGAGGTGATATCTCATTGTAGTTTTGATTTACATTTCTCTAATGATTAATGATGTTGAGCATTCTTTCATGTGTTTGTTGTCAGTCTGTATATCTTCTTTGAAGAAATGTCTATTTAGGTCTTCTGCCCATTTTTGAATTTTTGTTTTGTTTTGTTTTGTTTTTGTTAATGAGCTGCATGAGCTGCTTCTAAATTTTGGATATTAATCCTTTGTCAGTTGCTTCATTTGCAAATGTTTTCTCCCACTCGAGGGTTGTCTTTTGGTCTTGTTTATGATTTCCTTTGCTGTGCAAAAGCTTTGAAGTTTCATTAGGTCCCATTTGTTTATTTTTGTTTTTATTTCCATTTCTCTAAGAAGTGGGTCAAAAAGGATCTTGCTGTGATTTATGTCATAGAGTGTTCTGCCTATGTTTTCCTCTAAGAGTTTGATAGTTTCTGGCCTTACATTTAGGTCTTTAATCCATTTTGAGCTTATTTCTGTGTATGGTGTTAGGGAATGATCTAATTTCATTCTATGACATGTAGCTGTCCAGTTTTCCCAGCACCACTTATTGAAGAAGCTGCCCTTTCTCCACTGTACATTCCTGCCTCCTTTATCAAAGATAAGGTGACCATATGTGCGTGGGTTTATCTCTGGGCTTTCTATCCTGTTCCATTGATCTATATTTCTGTTTTTGTGCTAGTACCATACTGTCTTGATTACTGTAGCTTGATTACTGAAGTCAGGGAGCCTGATTCCTCCAGCTCCGTTTTTCGTTCTCAAGATTGCTTTGGCTATTTGGGGTCTTTTGTGTTTCCATACAAATTGTGAAAGTTTTTGTTCTAGTTCTGTGAAAAATGCCAGTGGTAGTTTGATAGGGATTGCATTGAATCTGTAGATTGCTTTGGGTAGTAGAGTCATTTTCACAATGTTGATTCTTCCAATCCAAGAACATGGTATATCTCTCCATCTATTTGTTTCATCTTTGATTTCTTTCATCAGTGTCTTATAATTTTCTGCATACAGGTCTTTTGTCTCCTTAGGTAGGTTTATTCCTAGATATTTTATTCTTTTTGTTGCAATGGTAAATGGGAGTGTTTTATTTCACTTTCAGATTTTTCATCATTAGTGTATAGGAATGCCAGAGATTTCTGTGCATTAATTTTGTATCCTGCTACTTTACCATATTCATTGATTAGCTCTAGTAGTTTTCTGGTAGCATCTTTAGGATTCTCTATATAGTATTATGTCATCTGCAAACAGTGACAGCTTTACTTCTTCTTTTCTGATTTGGATTCCTTTTATTTCTTTTTCTTCTCTGATTGCTGTGGCTAAAACTTCCAAAACTATGTTGAATAAGAGTGGTGACAGTGAGCAACCTTGTCTTGTTCCTGATCTTAGTGGAAATGCTTTCAGTTTTTCACCATTGACCACAATGTTGGCTGTGGGTTTGTCATATATGGCCTTTATTATGTTGAGGAAAGTTCGCTCTATACCTGCTTTCTGCAGGGTTTTTATCATAAATGGGTGTTGAATTTTGTCGAAAGCTTTCTCTGCATCTATTGAGATGATCATATGGTGTTTCTCCTTCAATTTGTCAATATGGTGTATCACATTGATTGATTTGCATATAGTGAAGAATCCTTGCATTCCTCGAATAAACCCCACTTGATCATGGTGTATGATCCTTTTAATGTGCTGTTGGATTCTGTTTGCTAGTATTTTGTTAAGGATTTTTGCATCTATGTTCATCAGTGATATTGGCCTGTAGTTTTCTTTCTTTGTGACATCCTTGCCTGGTTTTGGTATCAGGGTGACGGTGACCTTGTAGAATGAGTTTGGGAGTGTTCCTCCCTCTGCTATATTTTGGAAGAGTTTGAGAAGGATAGGTGTTAACTCTTGTCTAAATGTTTGATAGAATTCGCCTGTGAAGACATCTGGTTCTGGGCTTTTGTTTGTTGGAAGATTTTTAATCATAGTTTCAGTTTCACTGCTTGTGATTGGTCTGTTCATATTTTCTATTTCTTCCTTGTTTCCTGGAAGGTTGTGCATTTCTAAGAATTTGTCCATTTCTTCCAGGTTGTCCATTTTATTGCCATAGAGTTGCTTGTAGTAATCTCTCATGATCTTTTGTATTTCTGCAGTGTCAGTTGTTACTTCTCCTTTTTCATTTCTAATTCTATTGATTTGAGTCTTCTCCCTTTTTTTCTTGATGAGTCTGGCTAATGGTTTATCAATTTTGTTTATCTACTCAAAGAACCAGCTTTTAGTTTTATTGACCTTTGCTATCATTTCCTTCATTTCTTTTTCATTTATTTCTGATCTGATTTTTATGATTTCTTTCCTTCTGCTAACTTTGGAGTTTTTTTGTTTTTCTTTCTCTAATTGCTTTAGGTGTTAGGTTAGGTTGTTTATTTGAGATGTTTCCTGTTTCTTAAGGTAGGATTGTATTGCTATAAACTTCCCTCTTAGAACTGCCTTTGCTGCATCCCATAGATTTTGGGTCGTCGTGTCTCCATTCTCATTTGTTTCTAGGTATTTTTTTATTTCCTCTTTGATTTCTTCAGTGATCACTTCATTATTAAGTAGTGTGTTGTTTAGCCTCCATGTGTTTGTAATTTTTACAGATCTTTTCCTGTAATTGATATCTAGTCTCATAGCGTTGTGGTCGGAAAAGATACTTGATACAATTTTGATTTTCTTAAATTTACCAAGGCTTGATTTGTGACCCAAGATATGATCTATCCTGGAGAATGTTCCATGAGCACTTGAGAAGAATGTGTATTCTGTTGTTTTCGGATGGAATGTCCTATAAATATCAATTAAGTCCATCTTGTTTAATGTATCATTTAAAGCTTGTGTCTCCTTATTTATTTTCATTTTGGATGATCTTTCCATTGGTGAAAGTGGGGTGTTAAAGTCCTCTACTATGAACGTGTTACTGTCGATTTCCCCTTTTATCGCTGTTAGTATTTGTCTTATGTTTTGAGGTGCTCCTGTGTTGGGTGCATAAATATTTACAATTGTTATATCTTCTTCTTGGATTGATCCCTTGATCATTATGTAGTGTTCTTCTTTGTCTCTTCTAATAGTCTTTATTTTAAAGTCTATTTTGTCTGTTATGAGAATTGCTACTCCAGCTTTCTTTTGGTTTCCATTTGCATGAAATATCTTTTTCCATCCCCTCACTTTCAGTCTGCATGTGTCTCTAGGTCTGAATTGGCTCTCTTGTAGACAGCAAATATATGGGTCTTGTTTTTGTATCCATTCAGCCAATCTGTGTCTTTTGGTGGGAGCATTCAGTCCATCTACATTTAAGGTAATTATCAATATGTATGTTCCTATTACCATTTTCTTAATTGTTTTAGGTTCGTTATTGTAGGTCTTTTCCTTCTCTTGTGTTTCTTGCCTAGAGAAGTTCCTTTAGCAGTTGTTGTAGAGCTGGTTTGGTGGTGCTGAACTCTCTCAGCTTTTGCTTGTCTGTAAAGGTTTTAATTTGTCCATCAAATGTGAATGAGATCCTTGCTGGGTAGAGTAATCTTGGTTGCAGGTTTTTCTCCTTCATCACTTTAAATATGTCCTGCCACTCCCTTCTGGCTTGCAGAGTTTCTGCTGAAAGATCAGCTATTAACCTTATGGGGGTTCCCTTGTGTGTTATTTGTTGTTTTTCCCTTGCTGCTTTTAATATGTTTTCTTTGTATTTAATTTTTGACAGTTTGATTAATATGTGTCTTGGCATATTTCTCCTTGGATTTATGCTGTGTGGGACTCTCTGTGCTTCCTGGACTTGATTAACTATTTCCTTTCCCATATTAGGGAAGTTTTCAACTATAATCTCTTCAAATATTTTCTCAGTGCCTTTCTTTTTCTCTTCTTCTTCTGGAACCCCTATAATTCGAATGTTGGTGCATTTGATGTTGTCCCAGACGTCTCTGAGACTGTCCTCAGTTCTTTTCGTTCTTTTTTTCTTTATTCTGCTCTGCAGTAGTTATTTCCACTATTTCATCTTCCAGGTCACTTATCTGTTCTTCTGCCTCAGTTATTCTGCTCTTGATCCCATCTAGAGTATTTTTAATTTCATTTATTGTGTTGTTCATCGTTGTTTGTTTCATCTTTAGTTCGTCTAGGTCCTTGTTAAATGTTTCTTGCATTTTGTCTATTCTATTTCCAAGATTTTGGATCATCTTTACTATCATTACTCTGAATTCTTTTTCAGGTAGACTGCCTATTTCCTCTTCATTTGTTAGGTGTGGTGGGTTTTTATCTTGCTCCTTCATCTGCCATGTGTTTTACTGTCTTCTCATTTTGCTTATCTTACTGTGTTTGGGGTCTCCTTTTTGCAGGCTGCAGGTTCGTAGTTCCCGTTGTTTTTGGTGTCTGTCCCCAGTGGCTAAGGTTGTTTCAGTGGGTTCTGTAGGCTTCCTGGTGGAGGGGACTAGTGCCTGTGTTCTGGTGGATGAGGCTGGATCTTGTCTTTCTGGTGGGCAGGTCCACGTCTGGTGGTGTGTTTTGGGGTGTCTGTGGCCTTATTATGATTTTGGGCAGCCTCTCTGCTAATGGGGGGTTGTGTTGCTGTCTTGCTAGTTGTTTGGCATAGGATGTCCAGCACTGTAGCTTGCTGGTCGTTGAGTTAAGCAGGGTGCTGGTGTTGAGATGGAGATCTCTGGGAGATTTTCACCATTTGATATTATTTGGAGATGGGAGGTCTCTTGTGGACCAGTGTCCTGAAGTTGGCTCTCCCTCCTCAGCGGCACTGCACTGACTCCTGGCTGCTGCACCAAGAGCCTTTTCATCCCCATGGCTCAGAATAAAAGGGAGAAAAAGTAGAATGAAAGAATTAGTAGAAATAGAAAGAGAGAAAGGAGGGAGGGAGGGAGGAAGGAAGGAGGGAAGGAAGAAAAAAAGAAAGGAGATAAAGTAAAATAAAATAAAGTAAGATAAAATATAATAAAGTTATTAAAATAAAAATAATTATTAAAAGAAAAAAATATATATAAAAACGGATGGATAGAACCCTAGGACAAATGTTGGAAGCAAAGCTACACAGATAAAATGTCACACAGAAGCATACACATACACACTCACAAAAAGAGGAAAAGGGGAAAAATAATAAATCTTGCTCTCAAGTCCACCTCCTTAATTTGCGATGATTCGTTTTCTATTCATGTATTCCACAGATGCAGGGTACATCAAGTTGATTATGGAGCTTTAATCTGCTACTTCTGAGGCTGCTGGGAGAGAGATCCCTTTCTCTTCTTTGTTCTCACAGCTCCCAGGGGCTCAGCTTTGGATTTGGCCCCGCCTTTGCGTGTAGGTCGCCGGAGGGCGCCTGTTCTTCGCTCAGACAGGACGGGATTAAAGGAGCCGCTGATTCGCGGGCTGTGGCTCCCTCAGGCCGGGGGAGGGAGGGGCACGGAGTGCGGGGCGTGCGTGCGGCGGCAGAGGCCGGCGTGACGTTGCACGAGCCTGAGGCGCGCCGTGCGTTCTCCAGGGGGAGTTGTCTCTGGATCCCGGGACCCTGGCAGTGGCGGGCTGCACAGGCTCCCGGGAGGGGAGGTGTGGAGAGTGACCTGTGCTCGCACACAGGCTTCTTAGTGGCGGCAGCAGCAGCCTTAGCGTCTCCCGCCCGTCTCTGGGGTGCGCGCTTTTAGCCGCGGCTCACGCCCGTCTCTGGAGCTCCTTTAAGCAGTGCTCTTAGTCCCCTCTCCTTGCGCACCAGGAAACAAAGAGGTAAGAAAAAGTCTCTTGCCTCGTCGGCAGGTCCAGACTTTTCCCCGGACTCCCTCCCGGCTAGCCGTGGCGCACTAACCCCTTGCAGGCTGTGTTCAAGCCGCCAACCCCAGTCCTTTCCCCGTGCTCTGACCGAAGCCCGAGCCTCAGCTCCCAGCCCCCACTCGCCCTGGCGGGTGAGCAGACAAGCTGCTCAGGCTGGTGAGTGCCGGTCGGCCCTGATCCTCTGTGCAGGAATCTCTCCGCTTTGCCCCCCGCACCCCTGTTGCTGTGCTCTCCTCTGCAGCTCCGAAGCTTTCCCCCTCCGCCACCCGCAGTCTCCGCCCGCGAAGGGGCTTCTAGTGTGCGGGAACCTTTCCTCCTTCACAGCTCCCTCCCACTGGTGCAGGTCCCGTCCCCCCTATTATTTTGTCTCTGTTTTTTCTTTTTTTCTTTTGCCCTACCCAGGTACGTGGGGGGTTTCTTGCCTTTTGGGAGGTCTGAGGTCTTCTGCCAGCGTTCAGTAGGTGTTCTGTAGGAGTTGTTCCACGTGTAGATGTATTTCTGGTGTATCTGTGAGGAAGAAGGTGATCTCCGCGTCTTACTCTTCCGCCATCTTCCCGGAAGCCTCCCACTACATGCTACATTCTTTAATATTAAGGAATAAAAAAAAAAAAAGTACCAAGTAGTAGTGACATTGTGGTAAAACTATGTGCACTCATGTGCTGAGTAGTCATGGAAATTTGGCCTTTTAGAGAGACAAAAAAATGATTTATAATTCTTGATCAATAATCTATTTCTGGCTAATGTATTATAAAGAAAAAAATTAGGGGAATATAAAAAGGAGATATAAATCATGTCACTCATTACAGCTTAACTGTCTGACAACTAGGTAAATAAGTTATGGTACATCAATTCAATGGAATATAATGCAGTCATTAAGATTTCAGTTATGGACTGTGTATTTACATGGGAAAATGTGCACCTATAATGTTAAGCAACAAAAATCAATGAACAGAGTATACATGTATTATTACTATTAAATAAGATGTATGCTTATGGACGAAGAGTTAATAATCAGTACAAAGTGTATGGAGTTAAATTGGTAGAAGATGAGTGATTTTTTTTAACATTTCCAGTCTTAGCTTATTTTATGTTATAACATTTGCATACTAGAATACAATCGGTAGACAATTTGGGGATGTTGTATGCACTCAGCATAGGTCCTCAAAATTCCACAAACTAAGTAGCTTTTCAGCCAACCTTGTTTACTCAGTGCCCCTCAAGCATTCCGTTCCAAAATGCCTTTCTGGCCAGGAGTTTTCAAGGGGAAACTGACATACCCAGCCTCCAATTTCCTCATGAATTTTTACCCTTCTGTGTCACCATTATGATGAAAAGTGTCCTATTATTCTAATATGTTGGGGTTGGGGAAAAATTTAGAACCCCTGTAGAAATAACTAAATCTTCTTGCTCAGAAAAGTCCTTGTGGAAACCATCGTCACCCCTTCCAGTGCCTACATCGTCTTGCTTTGCGTAGTGAACTGTCTTATGTATGCACTGTCTTCTCACATTTGTTGGGAGCTCCTTGAGGGAAGATAGGACCAGGATCTATTCATTCTGGTGTCACCAAGTCAAAATAATTTGCCTAAACTGTCCCTCTAATCTCGGTTGCTTTCTCCTGTTTTCACCTTCTAAGGAAATACTACTCAGACTTCTAGCTGTGTTTGGGAGTTCACCTCTCTGCTGAGTTTCCCGAACCTCATTAGACAGAGCAAGGAGTTCTTGCTTCTTACTCACAGTAAGCCTCTGAACACCCTCTGCTATAATCTTTCTGAGAGTTGATGTTTCGCCTTCACCATGGCAATATCCTTGTAGTTATTGCCAGTTGCATAAACAGTATGTCCACTTGGTAAAATCTTGAATACAACTACATAAAGGAGAAAGGGAGAACCTTTACATTTACCTCACCCCCTGATAAGCGCCATGTGTATAAAGCACCCTTTACATATCTTGGTTTTATCAGTTATAAAAGCATTCGTTACCCAAGCAGTCTTACCAAACATACCGTTCAATAACAGGCTTTTTTTCCTGCATAAAAATATAGTATGGATAATTATCCAAGTCAATTTATATAGATTTAGTTTATTCATCTAAATAGATCTACAGTTTTCCATAGTGCGAGTGCAAAATAACTTACTTAATTTCATTTCAGTGGATACTAAATTCAGTTATTCAACTGTATTCAATTTTTCACTATTCTTAAATAATGCTGCAGTGAACGTCCTTATATATACATTTCTTTGCTTGTCTATTTTTCTATGACAAATGCCTAGAAATGAAATTGCTGTGTAAATCTGCACGTATCTTTTGAATTTTGATGTATAATCACATTGCCCACCAGAAAGGCTGTACCAGCTGAAACTCCCATGAGGCTGTATTGAAGTCCTTGATTTCCCATGCCCTGCCAGCCCTGATTATCTTCATATTATATTTTAAATGGTTGTTTATTTGTCTGCCTTCCTCCTAGACTGGTTTTATAGAGAGCAAGGGTGGATATTTATCATCTTTTGATATCCTATTAAGTTTTTTTTTAATGCATATGAACACTTGGCTAATGGAAAGCATTCTCTTTCTAAAATAAATGTGAAAATCTGAAAGTGCTGAGTCATGAAGCAGACTATATATACTCTACAGTGTATTTGAGGGAAGGTCTGAAAGGACATTGGACTGAGAAAGATGGTAGATTGAATTCCGGCTCTGTCTCCTTGTCAGTATATCCTGAGGCAGGGAACATAGACTATTTGAACTGCAGTCTATTCTTCAGTAAAATGAGCACAATAGTTTCTCTAAAATTCTTGTAACAGTATTCATGTGGGGAATGAATAAAAAAATGCTATAAAAGCTTGTTCCTCTCGATAAGATTTACAAAAGAGCAGCAATGATATCACCTGGGAGCTTATTTTAAACGTAGACTCTCAGGCTATCCCCAGACTTACTGAATCAGAATCTGCATTTTAACAAGATCTCCAGGTGATTCTTATGCAGTGTAAAGTTTGAGAAGCACAAATAGCAAACGTGAAGCACAGCCCCAGACACCTAACAGGTAATCAGTAAGATAAATAATGACATTGAAGACAGTGATGCTGATGATGTGATGTATGTCAAATGCTCAGCATTTAATAAACCATAGTTACTCTAATATTTTTTTGTTTTTTTTTTGTGGTACGCGGGCCTCTCACTGTTGTGGCCTCTCCCGTTAGAGAGCACAGGCTCCGGGCACGCAGGCTCAGCGGCCATGGCTCACGGGCCCAGCCGCTCCGCGGCATGTGGGATCTTCCCGGACCGGGGCACGAACCCGTGTCCCCTGCATCGGCAGGCGTACTCTTAACCACTGCGCCAGCAGGGAAGCCCTAGTTACTCTAATTTTTATTAGCTGTTCAACTTTGGCTTTAAAATAACAACGTGGGCTTATGTAAAATGCTGCCATTTCTTTAATGCATGCAAAAGTTCTATTTTAGGATGTTAAGTGATGTGCTTTGCAGTGGAATGAATGTGATTTACGCTTGGAGATTCATTTGGGAGGCAGTGGAGCATGGGTCTTGGGAAGCAGAAAGGGCTGGATTAGAATCCCAGCTCCGCTTCTCACTTAATACCCTTGAGCTCCACTGTATGCAGCTGGTTGTACTGACACTTTTAATAGTTTACCTGTACAGCACTATGAACGCCACTAGGCATATTTCAGGAGTCAGGAATACTATCTACTGACAGTTGCTGTGTGAAAAGTGCTCAGCAGTGTTCTAAATGCCTTAAGTAGTGATTTCATTCCTCCTTGTGAAAACCTATGAGCTAAATATTTGTTATCATCCCCATTTTATGGAAGAGTAAATAGTCTCAGAGTTAGGTTGAATCACTTGCCTACAGCCTGTAAATGGCATAGCTGAGGATATAATCCCAGGCAGTCTGATGTCACAGCCTAAGGCATCTTTTTTCTTTTCTTTCTTTCTTTCTTTTTTTTTCCCCCCCCCTTTACAATGCTACCTTCAGAAAGTGAAGACTGTGCTGGGTTTTAGAAGAAAAACAATCATCTGCCAGGTGCCAATTCTTATGGAACAACTTCCAAGTCACTTTTTCTTTTTTCTCTCATATTCTTCACCTTTCTGTTTTTCTCCTCTCTTCCTCCCACTGGAATTCATTCTTTTGATCAGCTGGCAATACCCAAGAGCTCAGTGTGGCTTCTTCAGTGATACTGACATGTATCAAAGATTACTGATCTGAAGAAGATTTTTTTCTCCTCACTGTCTCATGTTTGACAGAGCTTTTAAGAGCTTTAAATTTCTTTCCCATGTGGACAATAATAATTAACACACTTATGTTAAATGTCAGGCACTGTTCTAAGCAATTTCCCTGTACTAACTCAGTCAATCCCTATAACAACTCGGTAGTATAGGTGCTATTGTTATCCCCATTTTACAGATGAAGAAATTGAGGCCAGAATGTATGTCACTTGCTCAAGGCAACACAGTTGGTGAAGCAGAGTTTCAAACCTAGGCAGGCTTGCTATAGAATCCATGCTTTTAACCATTACACTTATTGCTTCCCTCTTGACTCTCCAAACAAGCCTGAGAGATCAGGAGGAAGGTGCTAGCGTGACCACTTTACAAATGAGCACAAACTCTCAGAGTGGTATATGATTTGCCTGCAGTCACACAGATTGCTAGTTGAAGAGCTGGAATTAAAATCCAGGTCTCCTGACTCCAGGCTAGCTAAATCAGAAAAGGCCACTCAGGAAAAACAGTCCTAGAGAAAGCCATGAAGGAGTTTGAATGGGAACTCAGGACTGCAGCATGCCCAAAGGGAAGGGACCTTTGAATTTCCTCTTGGATTTGTTGTGTCAGTTGTGACTGAAGCAATAGTTTTTCCTCTTCTCAGCAAGTCCATTCTGCCACCATCCCTGTGATTCTACGTTAGGAATCCTGTTTGACTTTGAATTTGCAGTGCAAAATAATGTGATTTTGGTTTTGTTTGTGTTTTTCCTATTCAGTGCCTCTGCTACCTTTCTTAACAGTCCGCCCCTTTCCCTTTACCTCGGTCCACTGAGGCTGTGTTAAGAGAAAAAAATATCCTCCAATGAATCCACCATTCATCCTGTTCTCTGTGGTGTGTTTGGTAACATGTCATTTCCGTTTTCTAATTATTCAGTCAGTTGTTTCTTTCCTTCTTTTTAAAAACTGACTCTCTTCCCATTTTCCAGATCACGTAGCTTGTAAATGCTTTCCATTTATCTCTGATTCTGGGCTCCAATTTGTTCCCAAACTGCCAGCTGTCAGCATTTTGAGACTCAGTGTTTGACTTAAAATATTAGATCCTATCTTTCTCTTCTAGTAAAAAAAAATTAATGGATGTTTGCTTAGAACTACTAGAAAAAAAGTTATTTTTAAAATGCACAAAGCATGATTTCCATTTCGTCTGACTTTTAGTGTAAAATAAGCAGGGAAAATATTATCTTTCTTTTTTTTTGTTTTAATAGAAAAAAGCCTGAGGCTCAGAGGAATTAAACCAGAGAAACTGAATGAGTGGCTAGAAGAAGGACGCTGCCATTCTGCTAAATCCTCTTATTATTATTTTTTTTTTTTCCTGCATGACATAGGGAGAGAAAAGAGGCTAACACGTGGGGTGAATCTTCATTCTTCTTAGTTCTGTGTAAACTTGAGCATACCACAGACCTCTTCTAAATAGGGATGCCTATCAATTAGAATAGAGGTGATTAAAGATTATATTACCCACACTTGAAAACAAATTCAGTACTGGAGTAAGTCAGATATCTAGAGTGCTCCTAGTTTGGTCAAGTGGGCAGACAGTGCTACTTTTAATAGAGAGAGGAAGGTGAGATTGTGTAGTTGGCACCTGAGCTTGTGAAGCTAAGGCTCAGCAGACAGGCTGGGTGGGAGTGGTCGGCTCCATGGTGTCTCTGTTCTGCAGGTGATGTGCTCCCTTCTTTTGAGTGATTGAACTAACTCATTAGTCCAAGGAGATTTCACTGAGCTCTTCCATGTGGTTTCTTTAAAATTTTCCATCACAATGGCATTATTCCAGCAAGTCTCAGACGTAGTTTGTGATCTAAAGAAAACTACATAAAGCAGTTATAATAAGGCCTCACGTCCCCTACGTGCTCACTAAGCAGGAACAAGAAAAGAGTGAATTGGGCAAGAGGAGGACCACAGATTATAACAGTGCTTGGAGAGAGCCCTCGTGTTGAGCCCTGGAGATTCAGAGAAAATGGACTGGCGTGGTAGGAAGCAGAAGTCAGAAGACCCCAAATGAGTCCTTCCCTCTCTCCAGATCTCAGGCTCCACGTGTTGAAATTGAGGGGCTGGCCTAGAGCTGTCCTAGGATTCTAGCACTCTGGTCACGGGGCTGGTGCACAATATACAGTAGGAGTATCTGGGGGCGTCCATGGCATGGGGAAATGTCTCTACCTCCTTTTCCCTTTGATACAAAAGACAGAGACAGTAAGGATCCTATGAAGACATAGTTTTTCCTCCCCAGGGAGAAAATGAAATATTAAAAGGCTTTACTATTGCAGAGAAGCAGATAACAAGACAATTAGGATGATTAAAATTTTTAAAGTCCCAAGCCCAGGTAAATTACATGGCCTCATTCTGAGGGCAGTAACAAGGGGATGAGAAAACCCTTTGGCGGAGCCTTCTGGAAGATCAAGAGACCCCACACGTAGACACCCAATGCTCTCTGGAGTCTGAAGCCAGAAGCAGGCCCATATAGGAAAGCACTGTGATGCCAAAGGGTGCCTTGGATCACACACCTTCAACTGGGTCTTCTCTGTGCCCTGAAAGACCCTCTCTATCCCCTCATTATGCCACCAGTAACACTGCTTCTTATAGGTCTGCCTTGTCCCCCACTAGAATGTCAGCCTTTCTAGAGCAAAGCTTTATTTATTTTTTTCATGTCAAGCATGGTGACTGGCACAAAGCAGACACTCAGCAAGTTTGTGGAATGAACGAATGAATGAATATTTGAAAGAAGGGGATGCGAGTGTTGGTCTCAGTCCCACAGAAGCTCCCTCAGAGACTTATATGTTTGGGGGAAGAATATCTATAATACCTTTTACATATTAAACATCTTGAAGCATCATTCTTTCTGCAAGAAGATGGCCGACTCCTAAGGGGTCCTGAGAAGAATATGGCATTTGCAAAAGAAATTTGAGAAGAAAAAGCTTATGACCAAAAAAGCTTATGACCAAAAAAGGCATTCATTTTTAAATGCATTCAAAATGCGAATATATGGATAATAAATACTGTGACTGGTTTTCCTGTACATCTTGATTTATAGAAGATGTAAAATTCAGAAAGGTGAATTCAGTAGGTCAAAATCACAGAGCATAGCAGACAGATTGGGGCTTTACCCAAATATGTTTAAGTCCAAAGCCTCTTCTCTGTCCATTATGCCCAGAGCCTCCCAACTTTATGGGACTGTATTTTATGCCCCTGGCACAGAAGAATATTAAAATCATGTCCGACAAGGCTCATGGTCACTATTCAGCTTTCTTTGTTGTGCGTATCAAATGATAGTGGGTATAAGAGTGCTGTCCTGTGAACATGACCTGCCAGTTCTTAATTGGGATCCCTGTTCTGGAACTCTGACCACTATCTCTCAGACCAGGCTCCTTGTTCAGGGGAGGTGTTCAGATGGAGCTCTGACCGTGAGGAGGGGAGATGCATTACCATTTCCAATGAATAATTGGGAAACAGATTTAGAAAATATGTAACAACCCAACTGACCTGAAAACAGAAAAGCCTGGAATGGACACCCAGGCTCCTGTCTCCTCGTCCAATATCATTTCCACTAGTCCTCAGCTCAAAGCCACCCTGAGACATTATAGATCTTAAGGAATGTGGGAGAGCATCTGCTATGGAGATAGATGGTCTTGGAGCTGCATCCTGATGCTGACGCTTACCTGTTGTGTGACCTCGGATAAATTGCTTAATATCTCTGAGGCTCCATTTCCTCTCCCATGTAATGAGGGAGCTAATACCTACCTCACTGGGTTGCTCTGAGAATTAAATGAATCTGTGAATTAATTAATTTATTCTCCGCCTTGTACCAGAAAGGATTCAAGGTAGCTTACAAGGACACAGTAATATGACTTAAGAATGGGGGAGAAAAGAAACAAGAACAAGACAGGCAGATGGGGGAGTCAGTCCAATTCCATGGCTAAGAGCAAGGGCCCCATTTTGCCCTAAGCTGTCCAGTAGCCGACCCCAAAAGAGAAGCCCTGGCAGCTATAATTTTTGCCATGTTCATATGGCTCAAGGGAAGCACAGCTAAGTTAGGATATAAGATACATTTCATATTCGTATATTTAGGTTATTAGGTATACCTACATATATTCCAGATTCCAGGCACTATAATAGGCAGTGGGGATCAGTGCTGAAAAGGCAGACATGGCCCCTGCCCTCAAGGAGGTGAAAGTCTTCATGACTAGATGATGTCAATATGATATGTCACTTCTGTGATATCATCTTTACCAAAAAAATGCAAAGAGTAAATGAGTTACATACATTTCCACATGTCAAGCTCTGGGTACAGTGTCTGGCACACAATAAGTATTTAATATTCATTTTTTTTACTTAACATATATTAATCTATGATATCTATGTCTATGCCTTTTTAGGCACTGGGCTTATGCAGAGGACAAAACAGTCAAACATCCTCTACCTACATTCTAGTTCAGGAGAGAGATTATCAAAAAGATCATTCAGTAAAGTGCCTAGTACAGTCGATATTGATAAGGGAAGCACGGTAAAGTGCTGAGCGTAGTTCAGAGAGAATGGCCAGGGGAGGCCTCAGTGAGAAGGTGGGCTGAAGGAGGCCTCACTTTGAATCCAACCTGAAGGAGGAGAGGGAGGGAGCCATGAAGGTTCTGGAGAGAACATTCCAGGGAAGAGGAAGAGCAAGGGCAAATGCCAAAGGCTGGCAGGGCCTAGCAGGATCCATTCAATGTTAGGCAGGACTCTTTAAATTGAAAGTATCAGAAAGTCAACTCTACACAGATTGAGCAAAAGAGATTTACAGGAGGGAGACGTGGGTGGTTCATAGGATCTGAGGATGAGATGCAGGAAAGCAGTGAGCTCTATCTTGGGAAGCTCCAGGGAAGAGGCAGGCCCAGCATGCTTCCTCTCTCCTCTCCCATCTGGACATTGGCTCTGTCGTCTCATGGTTCTTCCTCTGTCCACAAGGGACACATGACATGGGAGCTGTCGGCTGCAGTCATATTCTTCCAGCCTTTCAGCCAAGCAGTGTAATAGGCAGACTTCTCTTTGCCTGCTCTTGCATAGAAAAAAGCCCAGGCCAAAGGTCATTATGGCTGTGAGATGGGATATTCTATGATTGGCTCAGCCTGGGTTATGCACCCATTTCTGTGGCCAGGTTAACAAACTGTGTCACTGAAAGGAGGTAGAGAAAAGGGAGTTGGGCTCCCTAAGACCATAGCCACCAAAAGTCCTGTTCAAAGTAAATGACTTGCCCTAAGAAAAGCAGTTCATAAATATCTCAGTGGAAACTACATTCTCCTACCTACTGTATCAGAAATCATTAGCATCCTAGTTAGTATGACATACGGATAGGACCTTGAATTATTCCATGTTCTTGATGATTCCCAGGAGGTGTTTTGTGGTGTATCTCATCTGTACAGAGGACGTTCTGTTCATTGTTATATGCATATAATGATCCTATAATCCAAAATTCTTCCTGCTTGTGATGGATGGTGGGTTCTAATTACCTCCCCTTTGTTGTCATTAAGAAGTGCTATGAGGTTTCAAACAACTGGAAAACTAGGCCACAAGTACACACAAAGCATCCAGTAAGGCACAAGTTAATTTTAAGTGTGGTCGTTTTTGGTAATAACAGTAATTATGATTGAAAAGTAATTTAAAGAGCAGAAGACAAAAATGTATGATCTATAGTGAGGGGATTTTTGTGAGATATTCTAGAGGAAATAGGAATAGATTTATAATGAGATGGTAAGAATTAGGGGCATCTTCTTACACTGCAGTCATTTTCATCAACACATGCCTATCTGCCCCTAAGGATGGGTGGCCTCAGTAGGTGCACATATCCTCGGGCTTCAGCCAAAGAAAAGGACCAGCAAGAGACCTGGCTGAGGAAAGGGACTGAGGCTGGGTCGTTTATTTCCCTACCATGTTTCCTACAAAGACACCTCATATTCTCTCTTGCTCTCTCTGTGTCTAATATTCTCCCTTTCACTCTGGAGAACCACTCTCTCCTCAGGCCCTTTCAGGTCCAGGGAGTGGAGCTGGGAGTGGTGGAGAGTACTCCCAGGTATTATGAACCCCAGGGTACTGCCATACCCTGGCCATACCTTTGAAACTATGTCTTCATTAAACTCTCCTCACATTTCCCAATTTGAGGAACCATCTATTTTGTGTCGGTACACTAACGCACTCCCTCCACTCACTTTGCAAGTACCTTTATAATGGTTTTAATTCTGTTCATCTTGAATCAGGTGTGTCTGTGGGCAGATCTGTCTTTTTATTTCCCTGTAGGTCACCTACACGATTTTTGCTAATTCTTACTCCTCATCCTGAAATGCCCTCTGAGCCTCCATCTCTGTCGAAATGTCTCGTCTTCAAATTTTTCCTCCAAGGCCACCTTCTGTAGGAAGCTTTCCCTGATCCACCAGTCAGATGCAGTCTTATCTTCCTGTAGACTCCCACAGCTCTTTATCCAGCCTCTCTCATGACACTTACTTCTCCTTTTTACAGACTTTGTTTGGCACGCATCTTATCTTCCTTAATTAACTGCTGGATTCATGCCTTCAGGATTTGCTTTCCAACAAGAGTCCAGCAAAATACCTTGCAGATGTAAGGCATACAGGACATGTCTGTTGATTGGAAAAATGGATAGTTTGCTCAATTTCCGTGTTGTTACCTAGACAGCTAATCTCAGACAACTGCTCCCACATTTTAATAGCATGCTCATTAATTCAGCTAACATTTCTGGAGGACTTACTACATGCCAGGAATTGTGCTAGGTGCTAATTATTTCATGGCCATAAAAAATCTACAGATAGGAAGTATATATTCATTGATCCTACAAATTCATAAAAACTATCTCTCATTGATTTGAATTTTTAAAGTCACCTGTGCAGAAATATACAGGGTCCTTAGAATACATCTTCAATAACCTCTCCACTCTGATTTCTGCAAGCACTGCAGTTAATACTACTTTCTGAATAGTATCGATAGTAACAGCAACCTAACTACACTTTGCATTTATATAGAACTGTGAGGCTTAAACTTTTCTAGCTATAAGAAAATCACATAAGGAGTTTTAAATATATATAAGTTCTTATCACATTAGTCCTCACTTCCACCCTAGACCTGTTGGCTGGACATTTGGGTTAAGAGTGAATATTACCACTTTCTTGCTTCCATCTTCATCCAATTCTGACTCTGCTAACTAGGCACTTGTCCAAAGATTGATGTTCAGGAGCCATTGTTTTAAAGTAAATTTCAGTTATATAAAATACTTGTGAGGAAAATAAAAAGTTTTTTCTGCATTTAATAGATGAGGAAATGGAGGTTTGAATATATTAAATGAATTGGAAAAAGAAATACACAAGCATTTTGCTAAAGTAGGAACACTAAAGCTGAATAAACATACTAAAAGAGACTTAACCCTGGACATCAGTGACGACAGAATAGAAAGTCTTAAGCCCTCTTTCCTCCAAAAGAGACACCAATTCAACAATACCTAGACCAGTTCCATATGTGAGAAGTCCAGAAAACAGTTGAGACATCTGCACCCCAGACAAGCATAGAACCAGCTGGATCAAGCCTGTAGGAAAATTTATGGCATTCACTTGCCATAGTCCTTCCCCTAAATTCAGCAAGGAACAAGTGGAAGAAAACTCCCAACTCCAAGCATCTCCCTGGGAAGGGAAAATGTTGAAGCATTTGTCCAATGTTTCAGATTTTCTGGGAACTGGCTGTAGGACCAGTTTCTTTCTCACTTTCCTTGGAGCACTGATGGGACCTAGCATACTCTAGATGCCTGGGGTTCCATGAGAACAAAAGAGAACTTGGGGACTTGCTGCTGCTCCAGAGGGCCTGCAGTACAGTGGACGGAAGCTGATGTAGCTTGATGGCTTCTCCCTCGTGGGGGAAGAGAAGAGTGGAATATGTATTCAATGTTCTGGGTTTTCAGAGGGATATATGGTTTCTGTCTCACCAGACTCAGAGTGGAGACTGAGCTCAGCATACTCTAGAAGCCTGGGGGCCTCTGAAAAATCAGAGCTGGGTGGGTTGGGGCAGCTTCAGAGGACCTGCAGTACTGCAAAAACAGACACCAGAGAGAGCAAGTAAGAGGAAACTGGCAAATCCCTCTAACTGGGAATTTAACACAAGTCCAGAAAAGATGCATCCAAAGAAAATATTTAAATGGCCCCCAGAATATCTACCTGAGCTGATTGGTAAAGGTTTTTCTCTCTAAGAAGCCACTCTATAAAGATTGGAGAGGCAGGTTTTTTTTTTCAAGTGCAAGAATAGCAAAACAATGTGAGAGGCACATTAAGAAACAGGGAAATGTGGCCCAATCAAAGGAAAGAAAAATAAATCTTTAGAAACCAACTCTAAAGAAGCAGAAATATATGAATTACCTGACAAAAAAATTCAAAATAATCACCATAAAGATGCTCAGTGAGTTCAAGAAAAGTGATATGCAAACAAAGTGATAACATCAACAGAGTTAGAAAATATATAAAAGAACCAAACAGAAATTTTGGAACTGAAGAAAGTAATAACAGAATTTTTAAATTCACTAAAAGTGTTTAACCACAGACTTGATCAAGCAGAAGAAGGGATCAGCTACTCCAAAGATAGGTCATTTGAAATTACCCAGTGAGAGGATTAAAAAAAAAAAAGAATAAGAGTGAAGAAAGCCTAAAAGATGTATGGAATATCATAAAATGAATCAGTTTAGGCATTATGGGAGTCAGAAGGAGAGGAGAGAGAAAAGGGGCAGCAAAACTTATTTGAAGAAATTATGGCTAAAAACTTCCCAAATCTGGGGAAGGAAATAGACATCCCAATTCAAGGGGCCCAGAGGACTTCAATTGAGATGAACTAAAGAAGTCCACACTGAGACACACTATAATCAAATTGTCAAAAGTCAAAACAAAGATTTTTAAACAAAAGCAAAGAACTAATTCATTATATACAGTGGAATCTCAATAAGACAGCAGATTCTCAGCAGAAACCTTGCAGGTCAGAAGGAAGTAGGATGATATATTCAAAGTACTGAAAGAAGAAAAAAAGTAAAAAAACCCTGCCAACCAAGAATAGTAAACCTGGTAAAATTTCCCTCAAAAATGAAGGAGAGATAAAGTCTTTTTCCAGAAAAACAAAAGCTAAAAGAGTTCATCAACACTAGACCCACCTTACAAGAAATGCTAACAGGAGTCCCTCCAGTTGAAATGAAAGGGAAGAAACTACTCAGCAACACAAAAGCATTTGAATGTATAAAGCTTGCTGAGAAGGTGAATATACAGCCAAATAAAGAATACTGTAATATTATAATACTGTAATATCAGTGCATAAATCACTTTTAATTCAGGAATAGAAGTTAAAACACAAACATACAAACAATAACAATAACTATTAAAACGTTAATGGATGCAAAATATAAAAAGATGAAGTTTGTGATATCAGTAACATAAAGTGTGGGGAAAGGAGCAATAATAGAGTTTTTGTACATAATTTGTTATCAACTTAAAATAGATTGTTATAAGATGTTGCATGTAAGTCCCCAGAAAAAAAAAAAAAAAAAAACAAAGAAAATAACTATGGAAGATACAGAAAAGAAAATGAGAAAAGAATAAAATCATGTCACTACAAAAAATCAACAAAACACATAAGGCAGCAATAAAGGAAAAGAGGAACAAAAAAGCTATAAGACAGATAGAAATTAACAAAAGGGCAATAGTAAGTTCTTCCCTATCAGGTATTACTTGAAATATAAATTAATTAAACTGTCTAATCAAAATCCAACTCTATGTTATCTAGCTATCTACAAGAGACTCACTTTGTATTACCAAACACGCGTAGGCTAACAGTGAAAGGGTGTAAAAAGATATTCCATATAAATGGTAATAATGGTAATCATAAGAGAGCAGGAGTGGCCATAATGATAGCAGACAAAATAGATTTTAAATCAAAGTAGTCACAAGAGATAAAGAAGGACTTTACTATACAATGAATAAAAGTGTTAATTCACCAGGAAGATATAAGAAATATAAATATATATGCACCCAACATCAGAGCATTCAGATATATGAAGCGAACATTGACAGAACTGAAGGGAGAATTTACAGCAACACAGTAATAATAAGAGATTTCAAAACCCAACTTTCAGTAATAGGTACAGCATTGAGACAGAAGATTGGTAAGGGAACAGAGGACTTCAACAACACTATAGACAAAAATGGACCTAACAGGCATATGCAGGATATTCACCCAACAGCATCAAAATATACATTCATCTCAAGCACACAGAGAACATTCTCCAGTAGAGATCACATGTTAAGTTAGAAAACAAGTCTTTACAAAACCTTTCTGAAGACTGAAATCATACCAAGTATCTCTTCTGACCGCAGTGAAATGAAAGTATGAATCAGTAGCAATAGGAAAACTGGAAAACTCATAAATATGTGCAAATATTCTCAAACAACCAATGGATCAAAGAAGAAAGCAAAAGAAAAGAGAAATTATCCTGATACAAATGAAATGCAAATACAACATACCCAAATTTATGGGATGCAGCTAAAGCAATACTAAGAAGAAGCTTATAGTAGTAAACATCAACATTAAAAAAAGAAGATCTCAAATAACCTAACTTTACACCTCAAGGAACTAGAAAAGAAGAACAAACTAAGCCCAAATTTAGCAGAAGGAATACAATAATACAGATTAGAGCAGAAATAACAATATAAAGTCCATATACGAAAAACCTACAGCTAACATCATACCCAATGTTGAAAAACTGAAAGCTTTTCCTCTAAAATCAGGAACAAGGCAAGTATGCCCACTCTTACCACTTCTATTTGACATACTACTGGAAGTTCTTACCAGAGTAATTAGGTAAGAAACATAAATAAAAGGCATCCAAATCAGAAAGTAAGGAGTAAAATTATTTTGTTGCAGATGACATCATTTTATATGTAGCAAGCTCTAAAGATTCAACAAAGTAACTATTAAAACCAATAAAAGAGTTTTTAAAATAGGGGAAAGCAAGGTTGCAAGCCACAAAATCACCATACAAAAGTCAATTTTACTCTGTATGCAATCCCAAAAGGAAATTAAGAAAACAGTCCCCTTTACAATAGAATCAAAAATGATAAAATACTTAGGAATAAACAAGTGGAAGAATTGTACACTGAAAGCTAAAAGACATTGCTGAAAGAAATTAAAGGTAATACAAAATAAATGTAATACAAATAAAGGTAATATAAATAAATGAAGGTAATACAAATAAATCCATGAACACCCTGTGTTCATGGATTGGAGACGTAATATTGCTAAAATATCCACACTACACAATGTAATTTGTAGATACAATGCAATATTTATCAAAATACCATTGGCATTTTGTCTAGAAATTTTTAAAAAATCCTAAAATTCATATGGTATCACAAAAGACCCCAAATAGCCACAACAGTCTTGAGAAAGAAGAATAAAGTGGGAGTCCTCACACTTCCTGACTTCAAAGCATATTACAAGCCTACAGTAATTTAAAAAGTACGGTACTAGTATAAACACAGGCATATAGATCAGTGGAACAGAATAGAGAACCCAGAAATAATCTCATATATATACAGGTCAAATGATCTTCAACAAGAGTACCAAACTGCAGAATGAGGAAAGGATAGTATCTTCAACAAATGGTGCCAAGAAAACTGTATATCCAACTAACAGAGTGAA
Source organism: Tursiops truncatus (assembly GCF_011762595.2). Lineage (NCBI taxonomy): Eukaryota > Metazoa > Chordata > Mammalia > Artiodactyla > Delphinidae > Tursiops > Tursiops truncatus. The sequence goes on from NC_047041.1 coordinate 51,419,510, forward strand.
AAGGCAACCTAGGGAATGGAAGAAAATATATACAAATCAAATACCTGATAAGGGGTTAATTTCCACAATGCATAAGGAACTCCTGAAACTCAATAGCAAAATTGCTAATAACCCAGTTTAAAAATTGTCCAAGGGCTTGAATTTCTTCAAAGAAAATATACAAATGGCCAGCAGGTATATAAAAACATGCTCAGTGTCACTAATAATCAAGGAAATGGAAATCAGAACCACAGTAAGATATCAAATTACACGTTTCAGGATGACTATTTAAAAAAAAAAAAAAAAAACATTGGCAAGGATGTGGAGAAACTGGAACACTTATACACTGCTCATGGGAAGGCAAACTGGTAAATCTGCTATGGAAAACTGTATGGAGTTTCCCACACACACACCCCCCCCCCAAAAAAAAACTGAAAATAGAACTACCATATGATCCAACATTTCTAGGAACTTATTTTAAAGAATTGACATCAGAGAGGGAAGTTTATAGCAATACAATCCTACCTTGAGAAACAAGAAACATCTCAAATAAACAACCTAACCTTACACCTAAAGCAATTAGAGAAAGGAGAAAAAAAGAAAAACCCAAAGTTAGCAGAAGGAAAGAAATCATACAGATCAGGTCAGCAATAAATGAAAAAGAAATGAAGGAAACAATAGCAAAGATCAATAAAACTAAAAGCTGGTTCTTTGAGAAGATAAACAAAATTGATAAACCATTAGCCAGGCTCATCAAGAAAAAAAGGGAGAAGACGCAAATCAATAGAATTAGAAATGAAAAAGGAGAAGTAACAACTGACATGGCAGAAATACAAAGGATCATGAGAGATTACTACAAGCAACTATATGCCAATAAGATGGGCAACCTAGAAGAAATGGACAAATTCTTAGAAATGCACAACCTTCCAGGACTAAACCAGGAAGAAATAGAAAAAATGAACAGACCAATCACAAGCAGTGAAATTGAAACTGTGATTAAAAATCTTCCAACAAACAAAAGCCCAGGACCAGATGGCTTCACAGGCAAATTCTATCAAACATTTAGAGAAGAGCTAACACCTATCCTTCTCAAACTCTTCCAAAATATAGCAGAGGGAGGAACACTCCCAAACTCATTCTACAAGTCCACCATCACCCTGATACCAAAACCAGACAGGGATGTTACAAAGAAAGAAAACTACAGGCCAATATCACTGATGAACATAGATGGAAAAACCCTCAACAAAATACTAGCAAACAGAATCCAACAGCACATGAAAAGGATCATACACCATGACCAAGTGGGGTTTGTCCCAGGAATGCAAGGATTCTTCAATATACGTGAATCAATAAATATGATACACCATATTAACAATCTGAAGGAGAAAAACCATATGATCATCTCAATAGATGCAGAGAAAGCTTTCGATAAAATTCAACACCCATTTATGATAAAAACCCTCCAGAAAGTAGGCAGAGGGAACTTTCCTCAACATAACAAAGGCCATATATGACATACCCACTGCCAACATCATCCTCAATGGTTAAAAACTGAAACCATTTCCTCCAAGATCAGGAACAAGACAAGGTTGCACACTCTCACCACTATTATTCAAATTAGTTTTGGAAGTTTTAACCACAACAGTCAGAGAAGAAAAATAAATAAAAGGTATCCAAATCGGAAAAGAAGAAGTAAAGCTGTCAGTGTTTGCAGATGACATGATACTATACATAGAGAATCCTTAAGATGCTACCAGAAAACTACTAGATCTAATCAATGAATTTGGTAAAGTAGCAGGATACAAAATTAATGCACAGAAATCTCTTGCCTTCCTATACACTAATGATGAAAAATCTAAAAGTGAAATCGAGAAAACACTCTCATTTACCACTGCAACAAAAAGAATAAAATATCGGGCTTCCCTGGTGGCGCAGTGGTTGAGAGTCTGCCTGCCGGTGCAGGGGACACAGGTTCGTGCTCCGGTCTGAGAAGATCCCACATGCCACGGAGTGGCTGGGCGCATGAGCCACGGCCACTGAGCCTGTGTATCCGGAGCCTGTGCGCCACAATGGGAGAGGCCACAACAGTGAGAAGCCTGTGTACTGCAAAAACAAAAAAAGAAAATATCTAGGAATAAACCTACCTAAGGAGACAAAAGACCTGTGTGCAGAACATTAAAAGACACTGATGAAAGAAATTAAAGATGATACAAATAGATGGAGAGATATACCATGTTCTTGGACTAGAAGAATCAACATTGTGAAAATGACTCTACTACCCAAAGCAATCTACAGATTCAATGCAATCCCTATCCAACTACCACTGGCATATTTCACAGAACTAGAACAAAAAATTTCACAATATGTATGGAAACACAAAAGACCCTGAATAGCCAAAGCAATCTTGAGAAAGAAAAACAGAGGTGGAGGAATCAGGCTCCCTGACTTCAGACTATACTACAAAGCTACAGTAATCAAGACAGTATGGTACTGGCAAAAAACAGAAAGATAGATCAATGGAACAGGATAGAAAGCCCAGGGATAAACCCACACACATAAGGTCACCTTATTTTTGAAAAAGGAGGCAAGAATATACCATGGAGAAAAGACAGCCTCTTCAGTAAGTGGTGCTGGGAAAACTGGAGAGCTACATGTAAAAGAATGAAATTAGAACACTCCCTGACACCATACACAAAAATAAACTCAAAATGGATTACAGACCTAAATGTAAGGCCAGAAACTATCAAACTCTTAGAGGAAAACATAGGCAGAACACTCTATGACATAAATCACAGCAAAATCCTTTTTGACTCACCTCCTAGAGAAATGGAAATAAAAACAAAAATAAACAAATGGGACCTAATGAAACTTCAAAGCTTTAGCACAGCAAAGGAAACCATAAACAAGACCAAAAGACAACCGTCAGAATGGGAGAAAATATTTGCAAATGAAGCAACTGACCAAGGACTAATCTCCAAAATTTACAAGCAGCTCATGCAGCTCAATATCAAAAGAGCAAACAACCCAATCCAAAAATGGGCAGAATACCTAGATAGACATTTCTCCAAAGAAGATATACAGATTGCCAACAAACACATGAAAGAATGCTCAACATCATTAATCATTAGATTAATCATTAGAGAAATACCAATCAAAACTACAATGAGATATCATGTCACACCCGTCAGAATGGCCATCATTAAAGAATCTACAAACAGTAAATGCTGGAGAGGGTGTGGAGAAAAGGCAACCCTCTTACACTGTTGGTGGGAGAACAGTATGGAGGTTCCTTAAAAAACTCAAAATAGAACTACCATATGACCCAGCAATCCCACTACTGGGCATATACCCTGAGAAAACCATAATTCAAAATGAGTCATGTACCAAAATGTTCATTGCAGCTCTATTTACAATAGCCAGGACATGGAAGCAACCTAAGTGTCCATCAGCAGATGAATGGATAAAGAAGATGTGGCACATATATACAATGGAATATTACTTAGCTATAAAAAAGAAACAAAATTGAGTTATTTGTAGTGAGGTGGATGGACCTAGAGTCTGTCATACAGAGTGAAGTAAGTCCAAAAGAGAAAAACAAATACCGTGTGCTACCACACACACACACACACACACACACACACACACACACACACACACACACACATATATATGGAATCTAAAAAAAAAACAAGTGGGCATGAAGAACCTAGGGGCAAGATGGGAATAAAGATGCTGACCTACTAGAGAATGGGCTTGAGGACACAGGGAGGGGCAAAGGTAAGCTGTGACAAAGTAAGAGAGTGGTATGGACATATATACACTACCTAACGTAAAATAGATAGCTAGTGGGAAGCAGCTGCATAGCACAGGGAGATCAGCTCAGTGCTTTGTGACTCCCTAGAGGGGTGGGATAGGGAGAGTGGGAGGGAGGGAGACACAAGAGGAAAGAGATATGGGGACATATGTATATGTATAAGTGATTCACTTTGTTATAAAGCAGAAACTAACACACCATTGTAAAGCAATTATACTCCAATAAAGATGTTAAAAAAAAGATTTGATATCAGAATCTTAAAGAGATATTAGCAGTCTTTTTTTCATTGCAGCACTACTTATAATAGCCAAGATTTCCAAGATGTCCATCAGTGGATAAATTGTTAAAGAAAATGTGGCTTATGTATTCAATGGACAGGTCTTTGGCTTTAAAAATGAAGGTAATCCTGAAATATGTGACAACATGGATGAATCTTTAAGACATTGTACTAAATGAAATGTCACAGAAGGACAGATACTGCATGATTCCACTTATATGAACTATACAAAATAGTCAAATTTATAGAAGCAGATAGAGAATGATTGGTGCCAGGGCTGGATGGAGAGGAAAATGGGAAGTTGCTATTCAATGGGTATAGGGTTTCATTCATGAAAGATGAAAAATTCTAGAGATCTACTGTATGACAATTATGTATTGCACACAAAATTTTGTTAAGAGAGTGAATCTCATGTCATGCATTTCCCCCCCATACACACACACAAAATATGCCCAATCTTATTTTTAAAGGGAAACATAATTTTTGACTAAACTGTGATACTAATTTGTACGTACTAAACTGGCAAAAATTAAGAATTCTAATATACCAAGGGTTGAAATATCTGGGATTTAAAGGGAACTCATATACTGCTATGGGAGTGCACGTTGACAGAACCATTTGGAAAACAATTTGGCACCATTGTGTAAAGAACTTTTGCTTTCTTCATAATGCAGCAATTACAATTCTAGGCATAGAACCTTACCTATATGCACCAGAGAAATATACAAAAACGAGAAGCCTATAGCAGCATTGTTCATACAAAGTAGAAACAACCCAAATGACCATCAACAACAAAATGAGTTGCTGTATAATAAGTTGTAGTTTACTCACACAATGAAATATTATCTGCAGAGGAAATGAGAGATTGATGGTGACTGCAACAAAATGGATATACTTTAGGAATAAAAAGTGTAAGGTAAACAGCAAATTGCTGAAGATTACTTACCATGCAACACCATTTTTATAAAGCTTTAAATCAAGCAAACAACATAAATATCGATATAGGTATAGATATAGATACAGATATAAATATAGATCTAGATATGGTAAAAACTTTTTTAGCAATGACATTATAAACAAAAATTTAGAAAAATTCTGAGAGTGGTGATGGTGTGGGGATGAGCAATTTGGATAAGGAGAAATGTAAAGAAAGTGAAGGGTCTATTTCTTAAATAGTGTGGTGGGTTCATTTGTGTTTATTACTTAATAACTTACATACTTGTCATATGTATTCTTTTGTACTTATCAAATATTATTATTTATTACTTTAAAAAACAGTAAAAAATAATGCTTTAGGATAAACAGAGAAAGAAATGCAAAATGATGAGAAGGTGGTAAGCAAGAGGGCCGAGTGGTTCAACAAGGAGTTGGTGAGTAGGCAGGCAGGATCTGATGACCATGGGAAAGAGTGTGGATTGTGTTCTGACTTCAATGGGAAGCTTTTGAATGTTGTTAAAAAAAAGAGAGAAACATCACCTAACCACCTACTTAAAAGATAACTCTGACTGCTTCAGTGACAACAAGCAGAAATATGGACACCATTTGAGAGACTGTTGTAGTATTTCAGGGGAGATATGAAGGTGGCAGGTACTTGCTGACTGTTGGATAAATGAGAGATATGAGGGAAAGGAAATTGGCTTGAGCCGTTAAGAAGAGGTGGGGGAGTCTAGGTATGGAAGTGGGGAAGAATATCAAGAATTTGAATTTTTCTAATTGTTTTAAGGTGTGTGTGAAATAGTTAAGAGTAGCCAGTTGAATGAAGTAGGGCAGCTGACCATATAAATCTGTAGTCCCCATAAGGAGAACAGGCTAGTCGTTGAAAATATGGAAGTCTTCAGTCATTCGGTGAAGTAAAAACAGTAAATAAGTAAATGATAGAGCAATAGCAGAATCAAATATTTTTATATGAGCTACTTCCATTAAGCCTATGTGTTTGTTTAGGGATTATGGAAAGAAATCATTGAACTTAGAGTCTGCAAATTGGGATCTAATTTCAGTGCCCTTTTCCTACCCTTCTCAATTAACACATAATTCACATTTTAAAAGTGAATCGAATTTTCCTCTCGAATTTCCCACTTTAGAATAGAGGGAGTTTAAATTAATATTTTATGGCCTTTGCTTAACAAAGAGATTTCACATGCATTAATTCCTTTAATCATTTGTAACCATGTCCAGAGGAAGTTATTGTTTATATTCCTCTATTGCTGACAAAGAAACTGAGTCAGAGTTTAAATACCTTGCTTAAGGCTACGTAATTAGATCTGTTCACATAGCCCCTGAAATCTATTCAGCAGTGGTTCTCAAAGTGGGGTTCCTGGACTGGCAACATTAACATAACCTGGAAAGTTGTTAGAAACTCAAATTCTTTGGCTTTACCCCAGACCTACTTCAGCATCATCTCTGGGGCTGGGATAGTCTGTTTCCAAAAAATCTCACCCAGTGACTTGTGCTTGTAAGGTTTCAGGCTTATTACAAGAAACAAATTAAACCAAAGATCTGAAAGGAATATTATCAAGAAGTAGACAACATACAGTAACATTGTTGCTTCACTCTTTCTTTTCTGTTTTTGGCCTTCTAATGATGGATATATTGAAGACAGAAATGTCAGCACAATTGACAGCACAAATGTCAGCACAAATGAGCAAAATCACAAGGTAGCCACCTTAGTAATAACTAGCAACTAAAAATACCAAGAATCAGTGGCTTGGCAGTAATAACAATTACTTTGTTTTCCCTCCAAGATTCTTGTTTTGGTTTTGGGGGGGGGGTTTTCATGTGAACGGTGGCTGTGAAACTGAATTTCCATAAGTGTGATCAAGAAAGTGACAGTGCAAATCTGTTTTGTGTGGAGGAAAAAATCATCTATGTACCATTAGCACTGCTCTGTAGGCTCCGATTCTGGGGAAGTGTTGTATCCCCTCAGGAAGTTCCCTTCCAAGGACACGACTAATTAAAGGCTACTTTTTGCTGCTACATCCCAATCTAGTTCTTTGCATCTAGTGAGCAAACATCCCAGGCCTGAGGGTAAAGAGGCTCAAATCCTTCTAGTTTCACAGAGCTTCTCCTAACTCATTACTTCTCCACCCTCCTTCAAAGCTCATTTTACTTTACCATCTGGGATATCTTCCAGGGTTATCTACTGTCTTCCTGGTCATTTCCCCATACTCAACAGAGATACCCGTTACTTGACTCATAATTTTACTCTAAACCCCAAGTCTTGTCATCATATAGGGTGTTTTTTACAAAGACATATTTATTAGTGGATGGCACACACAGCATCCTGTTATCACCTCCTAAACTTTGCAAATTTCAGTGGCATTGGTCCCACTTGACTTCAGCCACATTCTTCTTGGGTATCCTCTGGACCTGGACCTGCTCATCACGGGGACTTCTCTATTCTGTTGTATCAAATCCAGACCGTACACTCTGTCTCCCAACTTTTTAGCTCTTAAGCTGAATGATGCCTACTATCCTAACCTCACTGACAACCTCAGTGAATTCCAGTGGTTCTTAGTCAGTCAACCCCTTCTAACTTCACCTATTCCTGATGAAGTCTATAGACACATCTGATGTATCACTTTGGTTTCTTGACCGGAGACAAGTATTATATATAATATATATATTATATATTATAAATGGTATTATAGGGTGATTGATTTGGTCACGAGTAGCAAAATGCTAAGGGTACTAGAAGGTGAAGAATCCTGAGTTAGGGAGAATTCTAGCTGGCTGTGCACAAGGTGAGGTATGGAGTTTTAAGGTCCTGTCTAACCTTCATGAGGCAATACCACAGGGAAGTGGAAAAGGATGACTGGGAGAGATGGTGTAGAGGGCACATATCATGAGCTCTCTGAGAGCAGCCATCTTATTTGTTTTGTTCCTCATTGTAATACATGGTTTTAGGATATTGTCTGTTTTATAGGAATGTGAAAAGATTAAATGGAATTGATTAAAGTTTCATAAGAAGAGACAAGCAGAAGCTGCAAGGCTTCTTAAATTCTAGGCTTTGAATCACAGAACATCACTCCTCCTGGTCAGGGGGCCAGCCTAGATCTAAAGAGATCAGGCTATACAAAGACATGAGTCTGGGAGGCATGGTTCATTGAGGAGAGGGGGCATCCTTACAAACTAGCTCCAAATTTAAATAAGAGCCTTAAGAGAAATGTTTTGTTTTGTTTTTAATCTTGTGTAAAACAAAACACCAGGCTCAGTGCCGGAGTATTAACATATGTCAAGAAATTTATCCTGAACAGAAATTCCAAGATTTACTTAACTCTTAAACATTTAGAGGGATCATAAGAAAATATAGTTCATGGCAACCTTTTTATTTTAAATTCTGTGTCCCCAGCCACTCTTAAGCACCCCAAGACTCATGAGAGAGCCTCACCTTCCTCTGCCAAAAACATGCTCTCTCTCATCAGTGCCATCCTGTCCCCTGTCTTGGTCCTTCTGTCACTCCCCTCTCACTGCCACATGCCCCCCCACGGGTACCGTCATTGTCATCCTCTCCTCTGCCGCATGTAGCACCTTGGACTTGTTCTTCTTGAAAGCAATGTCTGCTCATCAGTATAATTTAAATTCCATCAAAACTAAAAATTATTATTATTATTTGTTTTAAAGATAGACTATTTTTAGTACAAAATATCTGTTGGGAATATGCATGAATTAAAATCGTAACAACCACTGGTGTGGTGGAGTCTGACTACCCTAATTATTTTTGCCAAAATCTCTTTTGGCCAGGAGGATTCCTCATTAGACTTGTCCTTGACAGAGGGACATGATCTCTCTCTTCAAGGGTGGAGTGACTGGAAACTAGCATGTCCTGCCCCACCCCACCACAGTTAAATGCTTATAGAAATACTTGGAATGGGCATTGAAGTGAAAAGAGCATTGGGATGGAAGGTCAGGAGATCTGTGTCTGATGACCAATCAGCTGTGTGGCCAGGAATATGTTGCTTGAACTCCAAGGGAAATGCTTCTCAGTCTTTAACGTGCTGATGAATCCTATGCTCACTGGGGATCTTGTTCATATGCAGACCCGGATTCAGTAGCTCTGAGCAGAGCCTGGGGTTCTGCATTGCTAAGCAGCTCCACTTGATGCTGTGCTGCTGGTTTATGAAGTCCACTTAAAGGAGTTGCTCTAGATCACTTTTCTCCCATTTAGGAATGGAGATAGCAACATACACTCATTTCACTCCCACTTTGACACACCTTTATGGTTGTCTGTTTTCTAAAAAAAACTAACATCCACATTCTCTTCTAAGTACCTTAGCATGGCTTACAGATCTCTTTGAAGCAGGTACCAGTCTGGTTTCGAACTACTCTCCTTTTCTCTCTCTCTGGAAATTACTGCATGATCAGCCACTAGGCTGTGAGCTCCTTTCGTAGTCCAAACAGTGTCGTATTACTACTTGTAGCTCAAAACTTAGCATATTTCCAGTATATAGCAATTGCTCAATAGATGTTTGTTAAATAAAACAGGTTCGACTCCTACTCACTCTCTAAAGCAAGAGATAAATGTTACCTCTTCTATGAAACCTTTCCTCGTGTGGCCAGATAGAGCTGCAGACAGCAACTTGTATATGCTTCTCTTATATTGCTTAAGTGAATTTTAATATTTCTTTGTTGGTCTTTGCTACTAGATTTTGAAGTCTTTGAGAGCTGAGATAATGCCTTGTCCATCTCTGATTCTTCATCACTAAGTGCAAGTCTAAGCCCATAGTACATCCTCAGTAAATGTTTGATGAACAAAAGAATGAAAAAGATACACTTGAAGAGGCAGGTTTTGTTTGGTTTAAAAGAAATTTAGGGCTTCCCTGGTGGCACAGTGGTTGAGAGTACACCTGCCGATGCAGGGGACATGGGTTCGTGCTCCGGTCCAGGAGGATCCCACATGCCGCGGAGCGGCTGGGCCCGTGAGCCATGGCCGCTGAGCCTGCGCGTCCGGAGCCTGTGCTCCGCGGCAGGAGAGGCCACAGCAATGAGAGGCCTGCATACCGCAAAAAAAATAAATAAAAATAAATAAATTTAGAGACACATACTTCCCAATTTCCATTCCAAGGGTGAGTTTCTGCTTCTTTCTGTAACTTTTGTTTTGAAAGCACATATACAATGTGCTATCTCTGATCAGACCTTAATCTATTATTGCTGCTTAGGGTAGCAATGCATGCATGGGGTCCAGTAGGTGGGGGCCACAGTGGATTACTTTGTGGTATTGACTTGCCTGGAGTTGGAATGATGGTCTTGTCTCACTCTGTGATAAGGACTATAGTCCATCAAGTGTTTAACGATAGTGTAGGAGTCAGATGACAACAAGAATGAACTGCTGCACACAGAAACCTGGGGAGAGAGAAAATCAGAAGGAGGTCAAGAGCTCCTAAAGGATTACCTTTAGAGGCTATAATAAGGAACCTACACTGACCAAATGAGTTACCGGAAAAGAGGGAACCTAACAAGTATTAAACACCTACTATGCGCTGGATGCTTTCATCCATTATCCCATTTGCTTTTCACAGTGACTCTGCAAGAACAATATACCATAAGAATTCTAAAAATAGTTGCCATATAAGAAGTAAGTACTTTATCCACATGCTCTTGCTTGGTGCTCAAAGCGACATTGTGCAATACTTATACACCCCATTTTACAAGTAAGAAATATTGAATATTAGATGAATATTAGAGCAGCTGAGAAACTTATCCAGGTTACCTAGTCCTCATGTGACAGAGTACACATTTTATTCTGTATCTGCCCAATATTTACATTTCAACGGACACACTTACAAGTCTTCTCTAAAGGTTGATTTCCCTCACTAGGCTTGTAAGCTCAAGACCCATATTATACTCATATTCACACTCCCCAGAACCAGATATGCTCAATCAATTTTAAATTAATTGGATTGAATTTTTCTATACCAAATTGCCTCAATACCTCTTTGAGGGCTAGGAAGGTGTGCTATTATTTTTATATTCTTAGCATCCTGTATAGTATCTTTTGTATTATAGGTGAGTGATAATTGGTTATTGGATGGATGAATGGATGCATGAGAGGGTCCAAGAAAGAAATTAGCAAACCTCTTCCACTGGATTTGAACATGAAGGAGGGGGTAGGAGGTGAAAAACAAAGAAGCTAAAATAGGAAAGGATCTGGAAAGTCAGTGATTAGATGAAACACTTGAAGAAGGTTGTTCTTGCCATGGGATACAGTTTAGATCTGAACAGGGAAGTTGAGAAGTGATGTATGTGACCCTGACACAAGGTGCTATGGCATAGCTCTTCATTTTAAGGGCTGCTTGAGGTCACTTAATTTCTATTGCAGCACCCACGGTCTTTTCCATGGAGCCTGTGTCTTATGGAACCAAACAATTTGATCACCATAGTGACTTGATTGAGGATAATATCACTTGCTATTACCCTCAAGCAGCTTGTAGACTAGCAGAAAAGAAGTATGTTAACTTCATAAACAGCTGTAAGCCAAGATAAAAATAGGAGAAATAGACAGAGATAGAGCTATGAGTACTCCACAAAGGGAGAAATTGAGACAGTTGTACACTGGAGTTAGCTTTCGAGTCAGCTTTTGAGTCAAGGCTGCCTGAATGAGTGAACAGAATAAGGGTAGATGGAGTCAAGGGATAGGATAGCATGAACAAAGTGGAAAAACATACCTCCAAGACAGAAACAAAATCTATCTTCAATTTAAAGGGAATGAAATTCAAGTTCAGAAAGGTAGAGTAAGATCACACAGTGGATGAGTAGTGTGGCCAGAATTCAGACCTAAATTTTCTGGTGCCAAACCCAAGGGCTTAATGATTTAACCAGTGGCCTCCATGAATTAAGGTGGTATCAGGCAATTGGGAGAAGCAGGTTGGGAAGAAACTGAGTAATAACAATAATACCAATAGCAAATGCTTAAGAAGCCATATACTCTTCTAAGCACTTTACATATTTTAACGTATTCAGTCTTCACAGCAGCCCGTCTATACAGGTGAAAACTAAAGCCCACACAGGTCAAGTGATTTGCTCAAGGTCACACAACTGGTGATGATTTGAACCCAAACAATCTGGCTCCAGCATGTGATTTGAAATAAAAACTAGATTAAGGGGGAATTAGAGATGACAAGGGATTAGTATCTTCTAGATACACTAAAGACTTCCAGGAATAAATACCTCAGAACCAGAGCCAAAAGTTCTAACCTCCTTTCTACTGAAGGTCTATCTTGGGTCAGAAATATGACCTTCCCTTTCTCCTTTCCTTTACTCTTAAAACAGGGGGAAAAAAAAAAAACCTAACTGAAAAACAAACTGTAATTAGGATCCTTATCACTTGAATTCAAAACAAAAATTAAAAAGCAGCTGAAAGGACTCCTTTGAAACAGGAATGAAATTATTTTAGATTACAAAAAATATGCTAATTAAAAATTATTGATATGTTATTTTGTTGGTGATTCATGTTACCTTGTTACAGTTTCATTCATTTCTATTGCCTAATGAGCTCACTGAAATAAATTTAGATTGAGTTTTAATTTTCTTTAGTTTCATATATGTTTACATTTCATTTTAGTTGTTAAGCAACCCCTGAAGTTTACTTTTATTTTCCATTTAATTTGAAACTAAAAAGAGAAGAACTTGTAGTCTGGCTGAGACAAAGGGCCCTCTTTGTTGGTGCATGATGACTGCTTACAGTAATGGAAATGTTCTTCCCTTAATATTATAATAAACAAATTATCTTCAAAGAAACAGAATCATTCTTGGCCAAGTATGATCACTAATAGATGGTGGGGAAAAGTCCTCAGTACTAACTACTTTTCTGACTTTTTCAAAATATAAAAATAAAAGTTAAAATGTGGTCCTTGTCTGCCTCAGTGCCTTTTTAGGTGTTTGAACTTGGCCATGACACTTGGCATTTGTGAGCTTCCACTAGCTTCTTTGTTAGCTGGAAATCTGCTCTTCCTTCTTTGCAGGGGAGCTATGAGATCCCCAAGGGATGATGTAGAAGAGTGCTCCAGATGTATGATGCCATAGAAGTTCATGGCCTTATTAGAATATTTTTTTTTCTAATTTTGGCACTTTTCGTCCATGGGAAAGGATCTTGGGAAGTCATAAGTTGTTAACGAAGGTCCTGCCTCTGGATCTCCATCTCCATTAATGACACAGATAGTGTAGTGAAAAGAGCAGGGAGTAAAAACTGTCTCATTTACTTCTTTTTTAAAAACTTTTTTTTTTTAACAGTCTTGTTAGGGGTTTATCAATTTTATTAATGTTTGCAAGGAGCTGAATTTTAGTTTAGTTTCTCTATTATTTTTAAAATTTCATTGATTTCTGCTCTTTATTTTTTCTTTCTTCTACATATTTTTGTTCTCAATTGGATGCTAAGCAACGTCCACACACTGGATGGGACAAAACTTTAACATCCTCTGCCCTGTGCAACCACGATGATTTCTATTTAGTTCTCAGCTCTACAGCAGCTACTCTTCTAGGCTTCTATGCTTGTTCTGATCATGCACAGCCTAACATATGATAAGGAACTCTCACTCATACTTCTGTGGTTCACCCCCTGTACAAATTCAGCATCTCAATTACTATGAACCTCTCAAATACCTGTTTGAATAATCAGCAGTCCCAAATCTGGTCTTTGCCTCTTCTTAGCCATGCTCTCTTTTGGGTTCCACTTTGTTGGGCTCAGTGCAGAATATGCAGCTAGGCATTTTCTAGGTGAAAATGCATCTAGAGCAAATTTTTGGCTTGCTTCATCTCTCAAGGACCACAGTCTTGCATTGCCTATTGTCCAGTGTCTGAAAACAGTGTCTTTGTATAATCTGTCCAGTTTTGTAAGTTTTATTTTTCAGTAGGAAGACAGGTGTAGTACCAGTTAGCCTGTCATGGCTAGAAGCAGAAGAAATACCATGTTTCTAAGAACTGGGAGACTTAGGGTCTAGTCATGGATCTCCTCCAACCTGTATCCTGTGCCTTTGTTTGTTCATTTGCCCAATTGGTATTAGTATCTTCATTTAATTCACTCACAGGGTCTTGATGAAGACCAATTTAGATAATGATGTGGAAGTGTTTTGCATGCTAAATAATGTATTACATAAAAATCGTGTAACATTAAACATGAATATTACTCATTAAGCACAGATGTTTAAAAGGATTAGTCAATGCACATGATAAAATAAGTATTTTCTGGCATCTCAGAAAAGGAGAAAGGAGCAGAGGAATAACATTTACAATTAATCACTATGTGCCATGTGCTATAACACTATAATATACATGCTAATTTTATCCCCATTTTACAGATGAGAAAACAGAGGCTCAGAGGGGTTACATCACTTGCACAGCTAATGAATGATAGATTCAAAGCTTGATCTGTAGATCACAAAGCCTGTGCTTTGTTTTCCAAAGATTTCTTTCTCAGACTGAAGGGCTTCATATAAACACCTAGATTAGATTGCTGAACCTCTGAGATTTGCCAACTGCTGAATGAAATACATTCTATTATGGTGTCCTGTTTTCTTTCTAGTGCTGTTTTTTTTTTTTTTTTTGGGGGGGGGGGGGACTTGTTAGAAGTTTTTTGAGTAAATGATTCTGTGAGAGTCATTAATGATGGCCACATCCCCAAATAACAGAGTCATTCATTTGTGTCCATGTACATGTATGATAGTGTGTGTATGTATATTTCTGGAGTTGCTTCAAAGTAAATCCTTTCCTTCTTTTTTACACCAGAAGTCTGGCTTGAAATCAAACTATTAAATGTAGTGTAATCATCACAATTTGGGATGTTAACACTTAAAAATTGTTCCATGCCTTTTAAATTTGTTTTGCTGTTTTCCCTGCCTAATTATCATTCCTTTCAATATTTATATGTTAACATGACCTTTTTCTGATTGAATGACTTCAACTGGATCTCAGGTACACACAATATCTTACTTTTAAAGTTAAATTACGTTCCAAAATGACAAGTGAATCATATCACAAAAAGAAGCAGACTGTTGGAAAGGTCAGGACATCTGTCAGAACCTCAGAGCCATAGTTTTCACAAGTAAGAATCAGAGAACATGAGAAAAAATTCAGGGCACAGGTAGTATTTGAATCGTTACCATGTAGGCACTGTGTTAAGGATGCTTTCCTATCCATCACTTCATTTAACAGCCACAAAAATACAACAAGCAAGAAATTGTTATTGCTCTTGACAGTAATTGACACAGAGGGGAAATGAGTTCGCACAGCTCAGTGTGGAGTGGAGATGGGATTTGCCTTCAGATCTTTCTGATACACAAGCCCAAGGCAAGTAAATCATGGTTGGTGTTTCAAATTCCAATTATAGTTCACCAGGAAGAGTTTAGAAATACCTTGCACAAGGGTGGATCTTAGAAAGAGTGTCTAGTCTCCCATGGTAACTACTTTTCCATTCATAGTGTGTTTGCCAAACCATCTATGTCACTTTAAAGTTAATTATATGTGGTGTATAATACAAGATGGGTGGTACTTCATCATTTTGGCCTCAGATTCAACCAACATTTATTGAGTGCCTGTGATGAGCCAGGTACATCACTTTGTTTTGTGTTCATTATCTTACGCCGTTCTCTGAGAAGAGTAGTGTCACATTGTGAAATGAACACAAGTTTTAGAATCAGACAATCTGGGCCACCCATCTAGGCTCTGCTAAGTGTGGGGCTTTGCGAGTTACTTGAGTATCTGAGCCTCAGTTTTTTCATATAAAATCCAGAAATAGGAGAGCTACCTCAGACATTTGTTATAGAGACTTCAGTGATATCACATCTAAAAAATAGCTGAAAATTCACCATAATAAGCACCAAGTAAAGAGTCACATTCTGTATTATCCTCATTTAATCATTATCCTCATTTAATAAGTGAGAAATAAACTGCGGTTCAAGACGCTTCAAAGGTCATAGAGTATTGAAAGGGCAGAGTTGGGGATCAAGCAAAAATCTTAACAATTCTCTCTCTTAGTAGGTTACAGGTACATTTCGGGGGGTACGTGGTTTTGGCCTACCTATTAAATTATGTTAGGATGTAATCACTCACATTACTCAGAAAGCCTTCTTTCACCTTGTCTCATACCCTATAGCTGTGTTTCAATGACTCAGTTGTCTTTACTTCTGTCTATTGTAAAGAAGTGTCTTCCAAATTTGGCTTTTTCTTCTTAGAATAACTGCCCATGTATTTAATGAGAGCAAACAAATCCCTGGTACCCCTTCTCTAGACTTAATGCTTCTTGCTACTAGAACCTCTCCTTGAATTCTATTTATTAACTGGTCTTTATGAAGCTTTTTCATGAACCTTCTGAAAATGAGCTGGCCATCATCTCATTCATCAGCTCTTATCTTCAAATGGAAAAGCTATCTTTGGACTCCCTCATTTGCACAGCAGAATAGGCATTCCTAGGAAAATCCTTTACATACACATTTTTTTTTGGAATGATGATTTGCTAAACCTTTCTAGAAGCAATGGAAGAGCTTGTTCACGACCCTTTTGTGACTTCTTAAGACCTTGGAAAGCAGGAACTAAGGACTAGTTACCACTCACGATGAGTTAGACATGCAACAGCATTTATCTCATTTGCTTCTCACAGCAAAGTTGGAAACTAGGTAGTGTTCCTTGCATTTTACTGCTGCGTATGAAAAATCTCTGGCAGTGGTTCCTTTGTGTTACTTCTCTCTCTCAAAGTGAAGTAAATTGAAGGGAAAAGAGTCAAGAAGACGCTGAAGACTTTGCTACAGGTTACTCCAATCTAAAGCTAAGAGGAAACATCAGAGGCACTCCAAATCGAGGTTGCTTTGCCAAGCCTGTCAATAGCATTTTGGTGGGACTTAGCAAGCGTGTAGCACCACAGAATCTTTCAGGCACTAAACTGCTATTAACTCCCACTTGGGGGAGAAAGAAAAGAGCTCCTGTGTTCTGTAACAGATCTCATGCTCCCGTCAGAACTGCCTACAAAGCTAGTCTGAGAACTCAAAATCCTGTTTACTAGCTCCAGGGAAAATGAAGTTATTTGTAATCAAAACCATTACAAGCATTACAGAGCCGATGTTTAGATAACAGGTTGGTCTTTTAATTTTTTTTTTTTTTCCTTCTAGGACTTCTCAAGAGGGAAAGAAGGAAAATGTTAATATTTATTGAGTACCTACTGTGTGCCATCCACTCTTCTAGCACTTTCATATACATTAGCTATTGAGCTTTGTGTGCATCACCTTCCTGTTTTCAAATTGGGAAAACCATGTCCTTGAGAGGCTAAATAAATGGTTCTAAGTCATCAAAATTATATAGGAGGCACATAATGTAATAGTCAAGTGAGTGAGTTCTAGAGATGGATGGGACTGGATTTGAAACTACACCTCTTTACAACTGTTTGACTGGAACAGGTTCTGAAGCCTCTTGAACACAAGACCTTACATCTTCAGCTGCAGAACAGGGATAATAATAAGATCGTTGTGAGGATTAAATAAAATAATGCCTGGGGAAGCAGTTAACACTCTTCCTGACACAGCGTACGTGTTTGGTAAATGTTATTTAGTTAGTGGGGAGTGGTGGTGGTATTAATATCAGAACTGACCATTTGTTTCAGTTTGATTCCCAAGTCCAGGTCTTTCATTATACCACAGAGTCTTCTAGAACCACCATTCCTCACCTTGGGAATTTGGTCTTTCCAGGCACTAGTTATTTACTTGAGAGAGGCACCTTTAGCCATCAGTCACCTGAAATAGGCTTTAGAAAGCTGACATGTGGCCTCATAGTAAGTCTACTAAATTGTGAGTCACTAAGTGGTTTGCTTTGCTCATTTTTGCCTCTCTTGGTAAGTCTTTCCATAGGTTGAATTACTTTAAGTCCCAAGAATGTAATTATCTCTGAGTGGAAAAACAACCCAGGAGCTACAACCAAAACTGGGGAAGGGAGACTGGTTCTTGGGCTATCTGGAAACACAGTGCCGACCATGATGACAGAGCAAGATGTGCACAGAAGCTTGTTAGCTCCAATTAGCAGAGGCCGCTCTTCCACCTTTGGGAGACACACGGATTGGTAGCACAGAAAGCCATGTGGTAGACTTCTGCAGAGAAGAGGGCTCGTAACCATGACACACTGGGACAGCTTTTGACTCCCTCATTCTCTGTGTGTACTTAGTTCTCAGGATGAGATCTCAGATGTGAACTGACAAAAGTATGAAGCCAAAGAATTGAGGCCTAGTTGGCTAAAAAGAGGGTGTGTTTTTGAGTCCTAAGACTTTAATTTGAGAACTAATTTACTGAAGTATCATTTCATGCAGAATATTTTCTCCACCCAAACTTTGGTTTTCTAGAAAATGGAGGAAGATAGTAATGAGAATGCAGAAAATAATTCCCGCTCTTTTTATCTCTCAGAGGTGTTGGAAATACCCCATGAGAAAATGGATGTAAAAATATTTTATGTTGATTCAGTCGGTCAGCAAATATTTATTGAGTACCTATGTGTCAGATACAGTTAAACTCTATAATAATATATACAAAGAATTGTTTTCGTTGTCGTTGTAGTATTAGGCATTACTTATTTTCCATTCACCAGAGAATAACAGTTGAATATTCATCCTGGCTCCTAGGTCCTGTTTCTAGCTTATCTTCACAATTGGGGAAGAACATCAGACCGTGTGTTAAGCTACTTGCTGTCCCTTGAACAGTCACACCTCTGTACTTTCAGCCAAGCTGCTGTTTCTCCCTGAATGCTTTTCCCTTTCTTCCCTAACTATCCAAATCATGCTCATGACTCAGATATTTGTGTTGAGATTTAAACCCAGGTGAATTTAGCCCCAAAGCCCATCTTCTCTCTAGAGCATATGCCATTTCTCCTCAGGGCTCCTCAAACTGTAATGCGTATACCCATCGCCTGGGGATCTCATTGAAATGCAGATTCAGGGCGTCTGCATTTCCAACTAGCTTCCAGGTAACCCTGCCAGTCCCTGGACCACACTTTGAGTAGTAAGATCCTACAATACTAATTCTGGGCCTAAACTGTTGGTTGCCAACGGTACGCGACCACAGTTTCTTAAGTTAAAATTTACTGGCAAACTCCTCTCTGCTAATAGATATGAAAAAAGAAGTGCCTTGTGGTTTTAATCAAGTAAGAGACATGTGAGCTTAGAGGGGTCACTATCTCCGCTGAACCCAGTTTTCTCATCCGTAAAGTAAGCACCGGGCCAGTTCCTGCCTTGCTTTCCCCACCCTGTCCCTGTGTGTGGCTTCAGTGGACCACGTGTCTAACGGTGCTATGCAGCTCAATTTTTGAAACAATTATTTTCCTTTCACTAATATTACCTCTCCTTTTATTTTTGAGCCTCTTTGAAAGCTCTTTCTGTGGGGATTGTCATGGAACTTCGAAACAATGTCAAGAGGCAATTGATATTTTTTGGTTGTCAGAGTCTCTGCTAAATTAAAGGTTAAATATTCCAAAGTCGAGGCCTTCCAGAGGAAATCGATACCCATGAGTGCCACCAAGTATTATCATCTCTTCCTCAGGTGCCATGTTTCTGATGCATTTCTTTCTGTCTCTACTTCATGAATTTGCATTTTCTCACTCCCTCTGACATAGCAACGAGAGCACAGGCTTTGAATCAGACACTTGGTTGAATGTAAGCATTGTTGATTCCAAGTGAGTTAGCCTCCCCGAGACAGCAATTTCCTCATCTGATCATCTGTAAAATGGGAATAACAACAATAATAATAATAAGGAGGAGAAGAAGAAAAAGAGAAAGAAGAGAAAAAAAGCATACAACGGTCTTACTAAGTTTTTGAATGTCAAATTAGATCAGATGTGGTATCTGGTTTGTAGCTGGAGCCTAGTAAATGTTGAGTCCTTTCCCAGCCTATCCTTAGCCATCTTTTCTCTATTTCTTAACCTCTCTCTTTTCCAAACTCATTATTCTTCATTGGGCTTCTTTTACCAAGTAGATCATCCACAAATCTGTAAGTAAAGAAATGAGTGAGTAGATTAAAGAATGAATAATACTTTGCATTCTACTTCTACCTTTTCAAATCTCTGAAGCATTTTCTTTGGTTAGTCTCATAACATCCTTAGGCGAGATTGTTTTGGCCTTTCTTGTAGTCGTATTTGCCTTCACCTATGGGTCTTGTGTTCTTATGGCTTATCAGTATAACTACATGGAGAACTTCCTGAGGGTAAGAACTAGTTCTTATGCATCTCTGCATCAGCTGTGTCAAGCACAGTGCCTGGCCCACATGATTCCCTGAGTAATGTTATTGAGTGAATGGATGAAGGAAGGAAAGGAAAAAAGGAGGAAGCAAAGAAGGAAGGAAGGAAGGAAAAATAAATTTATTTTTCTAGCTTGAAAGTGGCTTATCTTGTACAGTGCCTAGCACATAGTAGGTGCTCAATGCCTATTCATCAAAAACATGCAATTGTCAATTTAAGTCTTAGATAGATTCCCAAATGCCAGGCAGATGATAAGAAGTCTTTTTCTTTTGGGGCTTGCAATGACAAACACAAAAAGTAGCCAGGGAAAACAGAGAAAGAGAAGCCATTTTTTTTCAGGGCAATGATGTCAAGCTTTCACGTCCGCCTCCGCTGGGCCTCTGCAGACTGATGGTTGCCAGGGTAACCGTAATGCCAAGCCTTTGCATTTGTGTAGTTTTCCATTGATAATTGCTAATGTGAACAAATGCTAGCTTGCACTTTACACCTGCCTGGCTTGTAAGTCTACCTTAAATGGATGTGCCAAGATTGAGGAAAAAGTAATCTGCCCTTTCAAGACAACTGACAGGGAGACAAAGTGTTGTTTGGGCCTTTATTGTTACAATTTTGCTGACAAAATTGCTATGAACTGTCTTCTCCGGATGCATAGCCTGCCTCTGTTGACAGAACCCAGTGTTTATCTTCCAGGAGTGGTATATTAAGTCAGGGGAAACTTCGATGAAATGTTTGGAGCAGTTTGGTGGAAGTTCACTTGTTCCTTTCAGACGCAGGATGGGGAGACATGGCATTGGGGAGGAAGCCAAGGACATGAGGAATTAGGAAGGGGTTAGAGGGAACTAACTCTTCACTTGCTCTGTGAAAGGCATTGTTTCGGTCTTTCTAGTGTACACGGTCTTAATCGTTCCAATGTTCCTTCAGACAGGTATTGAAAAATCTCCATGCTAGAGACGAGAAAACTGGCTCTAATGGTGAATTCCTTTGTTGTAAGTCTCAGGCTGAAATTAAGATATGTGGTCAAGATTCAAAATCATGTCTTCTTGATGGTATCTATTCCTGGTTCTCAATAGGAATTTGGACAACTCATTACATTTTTAACTATAACTTTCCCTCCTTGTCTCATTTTGCTTTCTGAAGGCTTCTCAAAGCAGTCCACTCCCTCCTGCACCAACAGTTCTACTAATAGATACTGCATCTCTAAAACTGCAATGCAACCTAGATAATTAAGGTTATTCTTTGTCGCTCTTTGTTTTAGAAATCGCGTCGAACATTAAGCTGGTGATAGACAGAACACCCCAGCACGTTTTCACTTGCATCGGGACCAAACCCTACCTCCCCATTGTCTGCAAGCAAGATTGTGTTTCTGTTATTGCTCTTGTTGTTGTTTTCACATTTAAATGAAAATCTTTTTTTTTTTTTTATGTTTACCTCTGTTCAATTTTGTAGTCTTAATGTTAACACCCTGATCAAATGAGTAAGATCATTTTGAATCCTTTTTTTTAAATCATCTGTTCTTTTCTCATCACCTTTTATTATCTGTTCTTTCTAATTTCATAGAATCTTAGGACTGGAGGTTCTCTGAAGTTCTTCTATCCATTGAGGTTGGAGTTGGCACTACAGAGCCTGATCACTTTGCCATCACCCTTTGCTTACACACTTCCAGGGACGGGTAATAGAAATACAAATCAATACCACCCACTGCATTATCGAACAGTTCTAATTGTTTAAACAATGGGGTAGATGGAAGGAGCAAACACATGTTGGTGATCAGCAATTGTGTACATAATCTTATTCTCCAAACAACCAAGTGAATTAAGGATTCTTATATTAACATTACAGATGAGAAAACTGAGCATTAGAGAATGTTAGTACATATATAGTCCTTGCTGGTAGGAAATGGAGGTAAAATTCAATGCCTGTCTGACTCCTTCAGGTAGTTCCCTGATGCCACAGGTGCCTCATTATAGCTAAAGATCTTTTCTAATGTTGAACCAAACTTCCTTCCTTATATGCTGTGTTCATTCTGCCCTCTGGAACGACACAGAATAAATTAATTTCCTCTTCCCCTGACTTTGGTTCCTGACAAACCCTCAGGAGGAAGAAGGGGGCCGGTGGGGTGGCAGCATAGCTTGGTGCTATGGACATGAGTTTTGGCACAAGATAAATCTGGGTTTGAATCCCAGCTCTTGTGCCTACTTACTTTGTAACCATGATCAAGTCATATCAGTGATCTGACCCTAATTTTCCTCAGCGTAAAATGAATAGTATGAAATTTAAGAAAAGGTTTAAAAGAGGCCTTCTCTCATGGTGGTCTTATGAGGGTTAACAAGGTGATGGTGCTGAGAACTTGGCACATTCCCTTGTAGAGAGTAAGCATTGCCTACTTAGCAGCCGCCATGTCCTTCCTGAATATTCTGCTTCCACAATTAATAACGTTTTCAAGGACCCCTTCAGTATATGGACACTCTTCCTCTTTTCTGCTTACCCTCCTCTGGTCAGGCCACAGTTTGTCTGTGTCCCACAAGGCAATACTCATTATTTAATGGGTAACTTTGTCTGTTTCTTTGTTCCTGATGAAAGCATTGAATAATAATAGTTCACATGCTTAAGCTTTCTAAGTGCCAAGGACGATTTAACTCATATTACCTCATTCCATCCTGATAATAACCCTGTGAGGTAAATGCTATTATTATGATCCCCATTTTACAGATGGCTAAACTGAATCTCAAAAAGGTTACTCAATTGCCCAAGGTCACATATGTAGAGAGTGGTAGAGCTAGGATTCAAACCAAGGTGGGCTGGCCCGAGCCCTCATGATCTTAACCTCTATGCTCACCTGCCCCACAGAGAAACCAGGGCCAGGGGAGCAGAGATTTCATCTCAGACTCTCACTGCAAATGCTACTCAGCATCTTTTCATCTTACTTTTTTAAATCTCTCTTCAAATCAGCAATACTCTTTTCCCATGACTTGTACTGTCTCCCTCAGGAAAGCTAAATTAATTCCTGCTAATTTGAACAGTTTATCTTCTTTGAGCCTGTTTCCCCATCTATTAAATGGAAATAGAGGTACATACTCAAAAATGTTGTTACAAATACTAGATGTAGTCATTTGAACAAAGTGTCCAGAGTGGTTTCTGATACATCTGAATAAGTAAATGTTTCTGGTTGTTTACCACCTGGCAGCCTTTGCATTAAAAGAGGATGATTGACAGAATAATTAACTTATTCATTTACTCAACAGCTATTTATAAACAACCTACTAAGTGTAGGGCTTAGGTTTGTGCATTGAATAAAACAAAAAAAATATGCAACAATATTTTGTAAACTGTAGGAAAGAAAAGGATGTGGTATAGTAGGACCCTAGAAGGCCAAGAAGGGCTTCCCAGGCTGAGAGGAATTTGATCTGGGTGTTGAAGAATGAATAGGAGTTATTCAGAAAGCAGGGGGAGAAAGGAGACCTTCTATTTAAGGTCAACTAGGACTAGTAATAGAAAAAGAATGAAGAATACAAATATTGACTTGTTCAGCCAGCTTGTTAGTCAGCCATTTTTAGAAAATTACCTCCCATTGCTTCCCTTTTCCTACTAATTTTTGTGTAATATAAAGTAACATGATCAAAATAAAGAAAATTAAAACAAATGCATCTGTAGAACACCATTCTAATGCACTGAGTGCTTTCTTTTTTTTTTTCAGTATTCGTTTCTAAGCATTATTAATGACTCTATCAAATTTTCTATTTTTATTAACCATTAATTATTGTTAAAAATTCTATGTTTCTAATTTTGGTGTTTACTATTACTCATTTCCTTTCAATGACAATTACTTTAGATTATGTTTAAATTTTTTTAACATCTTTATTGGAGTATAATTGCTTTTCAATTTTTAAACTTTAAAACATTCCAAGAATAACTACCTTGAAGGATAAATCTCATAAAGTTGCAAAGTATGTAGACCAGGTTCAAGTTCTAGCATTGTTAAATACTACTTTTGTTCCCCGGGGGTGATTTATTTAAACTGCCCTGGCTTTTTGTTGTTTTGCTGTTGTTGTTTTCTCTCAAATGGGGATTAGCAGTAACTACTTTGTGTTTCTTGTCATGAAAATTAAATAGTTTGCATGTATAACAACACTGAGCCCAGTGCCAAACTATTCAATATTAGTGTCAGCCATAATTATTAATACATAATACCTACCTGTTTCTACATAAATGCAAATATATATGTAAATATATCTGATTGATTTGATTCTTAGCCAGGAACAAAAACACTCATTTCTTATTTTACTCCAGTCTTCTTATATCTGTCTTGCAATAAGAATCATATAGAACTGCAGTGTCATCAGATGCTGTTTATTCTTTCATTCAGTTTGTTGAATGTGAGCTTTGTCCTGAACACTGTCCTAGGCTCCTAAGAAGCTCACGGTCTGCCAGGGAAACAGGTCAGTAAGGATGTTATGACAGTGAGATGTGAGGATAACCTTCTACCAACAAAGGTTATATAAGGCTCTGTAGGACTCAGAACCCGATGCCTCACTGTGGCCCACTGGACCCTGAATGATGTGGCCTCAGCCCATTCCTCCAGCCTCCTGCACAAATCCCTACCCCTGTCTCCACCCTCCTCTTTCTTGTTCTCCCCCACTCCACATGTTTTCTTCCAGTTCCCATGCTCCTGTTTGTCTCAGGATCTGTGCACAAGGTCCTCCTCTGCCAGGAACCCCTCCCCCACTCATTACATGTTGCCTCCTTCACACTGTCATCTCAGCTTCAATGACATTTTCTCAGAGAGACCCTGTGCCATCCACTGGCCTGTTGCCCTCAATTTTCTCCATCCTTGCATTTTTGTCATTTCCTTCTTAGGACAGTTCAAGTGTGTAATTGTAGATCACCCCCCTAGGCTGTGAGCTTGATGCAGAGGTGGTGCCTGTGTTCATCTCCGTCCACGTAACACCCAGTAAAGTGGAATGTAGGAAGGGTTCTGTAAAACATGTGTTCAATAGGTAAAAATCAGGTAAGATGCCAGATGGGTGGGTTGAAACTCACCCAATGTTTAAAAGTTCACCTCGGTATCATATGATATTTGTCTGTATGATATTGCTTATATGTGGAATCTTAAAAAAAGGTACAAATGAACTTATCTACAAAACAGGAATAGAGTTACAGATGTACAAGACAAACTTACGGTTACCGGGGGTGTGGGAGGAGGGATAAATTGCAAGATCGGGATTGACACACACTACTGTATATAAAATAGATAACTAATAAGGACCTACTGTATCGCACAGGGAACTCTACTCAGTACTCTGTAATGGCCTATATGGGAGAAGAATCTAAAACAGAGTGGATATACGTATATGTATAACTGATTCACTTTTCTGTACACCTGAAACTAACACAACATTGTAAATCAACTATACTCCAAAAAAATATTTTTTAAAAGAAGTTCACATCGGGGACAAGGAGAAATCATCAGCGGTTAAGTATCACCATTTGGAGGCAAGCATACAAATTTAGGATACGTTCAGATGACGGTTCAAATCCCAGTCTTTCTATACACCAGCTATGTGAACTTAGGCAACTCTTCACAACTGCATGGCCCGTGTCATCTTCATCTGTGGAATGGAGGTAATAGCACCTAAGTGTGAGGTTACGGTGAGGAGTAGACCCAAGGTATCCAAAGCATGTGGATAAATACAAATAAATAGCATTATTATGTGTGTCTTCAGATATAATAAGGAGGATCATAAATTGTATGAACTGAAAATATTTCAACACAGTGGGTCCTCACATCTCAGTCTGAGAGTGAGAGATAGTGGTCTGACCCAAAGGGCTAGGTTGCTGTGAGGAAAATTGAATCGTTGCAAAGTCTTTGGAAATACAGAGTGCCTACTGCAAGTGTTTGAAGGTCAAAGATTTATAGTTTCTTTTTCACAGCATTCAGAGGATGTAGAAAAAATGGTCACTCCTCATCTCAGGCACTAGTCTAAATGCTGTACATATAGTAGCTCATTTAATCCTGGGAACTCTGTGAAATATTATTTCCCTGGCTCTACAGAAGAGGAAACTGAAACAGAGATGTTAAAAAGCTTACTCACTGTACTTGTGATTTGCATTTCTCTAATAATTAGCAACGTTGAGCATCTTTTCATGTGCCTGTTGGCAATCTGTATGTTGTCTTTGGAGAAATGTCTATTTAGATTTTCTACCCATTTTTATTGGGTTGTTTGTTTTTTGATATTGAGCTGTATGAGCTGCTTGTACATTTTGGAAATTAATCCCTTGTTGGTCGCATGGTTTGGAAACTAAAATGAGGTATCACCTCACACTGGTCAGAATGGCCATCATGAAAAAGTCTACAAATAATAAATGCTAGAGTGGGTGTAGAGAGAAAGGAGCCCTCCTATGTGGTTGGTGGGAATGTAAATTGGTGCAGCCACTATGGAGAACAGTATGGAGGTTCCTTAAAAGACTAAAAATAGAACTACCATACGACCCAGCAATCCTCCTCCTGGGCATATATCCAGAAAAAAAAGAAAACAGTAATTTGAAAAGATGCCTGCACCCCGATGTTCATAGCAGCACTATTTACAATAGCCAAGACATGGAAGCAAACTAAATGTCCATTGACGGATGAATGGATAAAGAAGATGTGGTATATATGTACAATGAAATATTACTCAGCCACAAAAAGTGAAATAATGTCATTTGCAGCAACATGGATGGACCTAAGGATTATCATATTAAGCAAAGTGAGTTAGAGAAAGGCAAATATTGTATCACTTATATGTGGAATCTAAATAAATGATACAAATGAACTTATCTACAAAGCAGAAATAGACTCACAGCCATAGAAAACAATCTTATGGGGAAAGGGGGAGAGAGGGATAAATTAGGAGTTTGGGATTAAAATATATACACTACTACATGTAAAATAGATAACCAACAAGGACCTACTGTATAACACAGGGAACTATATTCAATATCTTGTAATAACCTGTAATGGAAGAGAATCTAAAAAATTACATATATATACACACACACACACACACACACACACACACACACTCACTTTGCTGTGTACCTGAAACTAACGCAACTTTGTAAATCAACTATATTTCAATAAAAATTTTTTAACAAAGGAAACTTACTCAAGATCACAGAGCTAGGAAGAGACAGAGCTGGGACTTCAAGCCAAGCAGCATGACATCAAAGTCCACACTTTGAACCAGTGCATTCACTGCCTGTATGTGGCGGAAAGCCCCATGGAATTTGAAGTTACACATGAGTTCAAATCCCTGCTCTACCACTTACTAATTGCGTGGCTTTGGGCAAGGTTGTTAATTGTCCTGAGCCTCTGTTTCTTCATTGAAGGGATAGAAAGGCAATTATGTCTACCTTGCAGGGGGTTATGACATTTAAGTAAGGCAGCTTGTGTAGTTGGTAGGTGCCAGCCTTGTTGCTGGGACTCACAGTCAATCTAAAATCCACTCCTGGGTCCTGATGTGGTTGAGATTTTACAAGCCTCGATGGCTTGTAATTGAGAAATATGCAACCGTGACAGGTAATCAATATGCTCATTTGGCAGCCAGGTTTCAGATGAAATAAAGCTAAATGATGATGCAATTAGAATATACAAACAAATCCTCTGCAGAAGCCAAACAGACTTGAATGCCTTCTCCATCCTAATCATGTCTTCGTGTTCTGAATGCATCTGGAAAGCAATTTTTCTGGGTGAATCTGGATCTAGCCGCCTATAGAAGACTTCTTTCACTCATTGACCGTTTCCTTTATGCGCTTTCTTCTTGGAGCTCCGTTTCCCTCCACCCAAGGGTAGACCGCACACAGGTCTGACTCCCTAAGCGTGAAGGATATGCTGCACACCTCACCGACAAACATCGTCCCCTGAAATGCACTTTGTCACTTCTTTCTCGTTGTCAGACAGAAATACAATAGCTGGCTATTTTAATGGGGAGACGGTGCAGGAGGCAAGGTCTCAGCAGTCTCTGGCAAATCTTTCTAAAACAAATCCTTCTCTTCTCCTTTCCTGGAGTCTGTGAATTCCTAAACGACAAGGCTGTGTTTATGGTCACCCTCTCACCCTCACACTAACCTTCTCTACCTTTCCGTTCTGGTATTCACAACCTCAGTTTATGAACTTGACAATGAAACCTAAATGCCACGTGCTAGTGAGCATCGTAAATCATAACCTCAGCCAGCTTTTTAGTTGCTTTTGGTTCAAGTCCGAGATCCCCTACTTATTAGCTCTGTGTCTTGGGCGAGGAATGTTAGTCCTAGTGCCTCAATTTTCTCATTTATCTAAAGAAGATGATGATCATACCTGGCATTTGGTTTGATGGAAAAGACGAAGTGAGATAATATATGTAAAGTTCCCACATCACTGTTGGCACATAACAAGCTCACAGTGTATACTGGCTATAGTTATTATTACCATCCTAAATTTTGACTCACATCTCAGAAATGAGGCCAGTTTGAGTCAGTTAATTTTTCTGGTTAGTACTTTTTTGAATATTGCAAAGAACGTGGGCTTTAGACAGATAAACTTGATTTCAAATTTTAGCTCTTTCACTTCTGTGTGGCCTTGAGTAAGTTCCCTATCCTCTTTGAACTTCAGTATCTTCATCTGTAAGCTCTGTAAATAGTGTAGGTGAATATAAACATCTCTTCCCTGAATTTTAGCCTCAGCTAAAGCAAGCAAACTTGTGAGTATGTTAGAGTCCACAACTGTTATATATCCATGAAGATCTTGACATCACCATGATCTAAGACGGCTTCCAAAGGAGCCAGTGAAAGGACCAGTAAACTGGAAAGGGACTTCCGGTATCATCTTGTCTAATGCATTCATTTTATAGAGAAAAAAACCCTCAAGGTTCATGGAAGTTTAATGACTCATCTGAGTGACACAGCTAGTAAAAGGCTGACCCCAGACAGATAACTCAGTCTTCCTATAGTGATGAATATTCTGTCCCAGTTGGTCATAGCAAAACAGGGGAACAAAATAAGCAAAAGAGTGAATTCAGATTAAAAATAAAGGTTGAAGGAAAGGAAAAGAAAGGAGGGAAGGAAAAGGAAAGAAGGGGAAGGGAAAGGGAAGAGAGAGAAAAATGGAGTGTGTGACATAACTTGGAGCACATGACAGTCCCGTGGCGCAGAGTACGGTGAAGCCAGTGTGAAGGGGTGGTGAAGGCGACGAGGCTGAGGTGAGACCCCATGGACTCAAATCCCAGCTCTACCACCTTGGAGCTGTGCAGTCTGAATGGAGGGAATTAACTTTTCCATGCCTCAGTTTTCTAATAGCACCTTCTCCGTACGGTTGTTGTGAGGGCTAAAGCAATCACTGATATAAAATTATTAGTACAGGGCCTAGCACATAGGGAGCATTCAATCATTAAGCTGTTCCTATTATTAAATGTGAAGTTGATGTCATCTCCTTTCTTCCCACTTTTATTTTGAAGTCATAGAGATATTTTATGTTTTTCTTTTTTTTTTTTTAATATCATAGAGCAAACCCTGTGATAAGGTATTGGAAGTAATTACAAGAGAAGCAAAGGGCAGTGGGGGAGAGGATGGTAGAGGAAAGGAGCACTAGTGTATATGCAGTGTCTGCTGTGTGCAAGGCAATGTGGGGCCAGCTTTGCACATCATCTACTTAATCCTCATCACAGGACTCTGGGGCAGGTATTATCAGCCTCATTTTCGATGAGGAAAATGAAACTCTGAGTCATTAAATCATTTGGCCACATTTCTGACACACGAAAAAATTCTTTCCTCTCTTTTCCAAGATATATAGTGGCTGCCTGCCAGGACTGCACGGAATACAAGTCTGTTTCCAAAAGAGCCAGCCTATATTCCAAAAAATCTTTAGAAGGAAGATCCAAGAAAACCATCTACTACTGGGTTTCTTGGCTTTTAGGCAAACTATCACTGTTAGCTGTCTTTGACCGTTGCCATGAAGAACTCTCCTGCATTTTCCATTATTTTATCTCCTTCTATAAACTGTTAATTACTAGATTTAAAGTAGGCAGTCTCTGAGTTTACATATTTTTCTGTGTTTTTTCATCTTAGGATAAACATTATTGCTGCTCACAAGAAAACTTGAATGATGATGTTCTTGGACATTGATGGGAATGTCTAATAAAGGTAAAAAAAATCATATATATATATTTATATATATGGTTAAGTTTTCTTATACTTATTCTATGCTCAAGTGTTTATGGTTAGCAGGAACATGTCGGTGGACCAACGGAGGTGGAGAGCAATACTGTTGTGTTATTTTTCTGTTCTGTTTTGTCTTGAGCAAAATCTTGTTGTTTAGAAATGGCATTCTCAACAGACTCTTGTCAGTACGGTCCATCACAGTTGGTACAGGTGACTCATATTAAATGTGCAGATCCCTTTGGCTTGAATGGGTTGGTTTTCTTTCCTGTGAAGCATTGTTTTTAATCTCTGGAGAAGGCCAAAGGAGAGGCCTTTATTTGTAATGCATAGTGAAGTTCTGACACTTAGAAAATTCTTATAAATTAGATACCCTCTTTCTAAGTTAACTGAAATAGATTATAATTGAACATAGGATGGACTATATTTAAGTGAACTGAAGCTAATTGTTTGGTATATGGGAGGTAAAACTTTTCTTCTACCCTCTTAGGTTTATCGCCTGGGGCCTGCAAATTAAACTGACTGAAAAAAACCAGATTAACATGAGAAAAAATTTATTTACGCTTGCAATGAGCATACATATGGAAGTGCTCAGTGATGAGTAATTCAAAGAAGTGGTTATATTTTAGGGTTCTATACCCAACTTCATAGGGAAGGTTCCTATGGGAAGACCAAATAGGTTTCTATAGGAAAGACAAATGGGTTTTTTAGGAGAACAAATGAGAGATAAGAAAGTTTGTGATAATGTTTGTCTATACAGATAGGAGTGGTTTTTCCATCTTCTTTAGGTCATAAAACTCCCCAGGAGAGGAGATTTATGGTAGCTTTATTCTTGGTCTCTCTCCTGGGAGCAGACCCACCCTGAAAAGGGAATTTATGGCAGTCCTCATTTTCAGACCTTTTGCTTTATTCTGATTCTTCCCTTATTCTTTCAGACAACGGAGGCTCTAAGAAGGTTTCTTTCTGCATCTGTTGAATCTCAAATCTCTTCAGCTCAAAATAATCTTTATATCAACTCTAGTGTTCCTAGTGGGTCCCCTTA
The DNA here is from genome assembly GCF_011762595.2 of Tursiops truncatus. NCBI lineage: Eukaryota > Metazoa > Chordata > Mammalia > Artiodactyla > Delphinidae > Tursiops > Tursiops truncatus. The sequence goes on from NC_047041.1 coordinate 51,450,977, forward strand.
TGAGCTATCGGAAGATATTCCTGCATCAGTCTTTTTTTCTGTTAACATTTTATAGTCTGTTATCTTTCTGGCTTAGGAAGATCAGAATTTAGTATGGCATATGTGAAAATACAATATCATATTTTAACAGGACCTCATGGGGATTATTGGGTGTTCTCTGATTTTTCATATTTCAGTTTTTGATTTAGACCACAGCTCATGTCGAAGAGAGAGAATCCCAAAGGAGACTTTGTGGTATGTCCCTTTGATGGTGACAGTCTTTCAGGTTATAAAGAAGAGAGAAATACTTAAGTTACATCAGCTGATGGGGAACTGTTCTAAGAGCATCTGGAAAAGTAAGGAAACAGAGGAAGCCATCTGAGCAATAACATAGTCAGACTTCATGAAGAACGAGAACGACATTCAGCATATAGTTGTGACCCAGAGGTGTAGCCAGAGCAATTCATCTTGCCAAACCTTTATAACTGCTGAGAACGACCTCTCAGTGTAACAAGTTCTCCATACTTACTATGGAGATGGTCTCACCCTCCGCTCCCACTACTATAGCTGCGTCTACTGCTGTCTGTCTTGTAGCTTCTGTGCCATCCTGAAGTGCACCATGTATCCATGTTCCCAACATAGACGGATCAGATTAAGTCGGTTTGTCACTGTCCATTATAGGACGTCCTAGTGGGAAGAGTCCCTTTGTGAAACATTCTCTAGGTCCCTGGCCTCCTTTAAGTCTAGCACATAGCTGTTTGTCGACAGCTGCTGTGCAAATACATGGCCCAATGAGTTGTGGTCAGGGAAACAAGTCCACATGGCTGCAGAAGACACAGCCTTTGGCCTCATTCCCAGGAAGGGGCTGTGAGAATGCCAGGCATTTGTAGAAGAACTCCCATCCTTTGGGATGTTGGGTTTCTGGTCTGATCAGACTATGGATTGCCAATTCCCCATGCATTGCAGTGTCCTCTAGGAATACCACATTGGCAGAATTCCCTTGGTTCGTATGTGAGGATCTGACTGAAACCTATGTGTACTAGTCCAATAGAAAGTCTTCCATTGAATAGGAAAACACAGTCTTCGGCATAAAGAATAAAAGGTAAGCTACAACTTTATGCCATAAGGAGCAACATAAGGGACAAATTAAGGAAAAGGAGGGCTACTTGTGAAGGAACTAAAAGGAGATGCTTGAGAAGAGAAAGGTCTGGGGAGTGTTATGTAGGTGACCCTGTGCTTTTCCATGGGACTAGCTTCAAGAAGAGACTCTGAAGTTCTTTGGGGGAGCATGGAAGGAACAATGAGATTCCCTTTTCTTACAAATCAGAGATCCAGAGTCGGAGAGTAGCGAATGACAGGCAATTTCAATTAGACCCTTGAGTCATCCAAAGGATCAGAGAGTGGCCCAGGATAGGAGAAACTTGAATGGAAAACACAAGAGAGAATGAGTTGGAACTTAATGAAAGTTGTCCTGCTCTACCTCTACTCTCACTACCCAACCTTCTAAGACCAGGGAGCAATCTAAGAGGGCAAATACTATTGTTTCTCCTCTTGCTCTAAAGTTTTCCTCTGTAAAAACCAAATAATCTCAGATTTTTTTTTCACATAAAAAATAAGTTAATGGGGACACAATTTTCTCATTTCAAAACTTTACTCCCCCTGTTTTCTCTTGAAACTTTGGGACCTGCTCTTACTCAGCCTTTCCTGTGTACCTGCCAATGACCAAATTAATGAAAATTTGCAAGTGATGTCAACGGAAAGACTCAGAAATAGGTGATCATGCTTACGTCATGATGTATATTTTATAGATTTGAGTTACCTTCCTCTGATTTTTGCTGCATTTATACACAGCAATCTAGTCATACTTGCTGCTCATAAAAGTCCTGCCTGGTTCAGATGCTGGGGTTAACTGTGTCTTTTGCCCTGGAGCTGTGCAAGGATCATGGTGTTCTGTGACCTCCAGGTGTTCTGCCACCTGGACAATGTAGAGAACCACTGTTCAGGGTCATCGTTTCCATATGTGAGTCCCACACGTGGACACAATATTTGTTATTGTTGACTACATGTCCCAGAACATCTTCCTACAGCACTTTATTCAGAGTTTTCATATGCCAAGCGTTATATTTTCGTAGGTTTACCAGACAGAGAGTTGAAGCTTGCAAGTTAATAGCCTATAGACAGCCAAGCCCACTGCGACACATGAACTCAAGGAAATGCCAACTCGATGGGTTGCCCAAGATGGTCAGGAGGTGACTCCCCTTTCTGGAGAAGCTGTCCCCAGCCAGAGGGCAAATGAATAACCTGATACCGCTCTTACAAATCGGAGGCTGAAAACACTTCGTAACCAGTTGACTAGGCCTAGAAAAGAAACTGGAGAGTTGGTCAAAACATTTATTGAGTACCTGCCATGTGCCTTAAGGATAAAGTCAACTGAGGAGGAAAGTCTCCAGGCTGATCTTCTGAATCAGAAGAGCCAGTTTATGGGAGGAAGAACCCAAGATATGACTCATGTCAAGAAGCCGCCAAATGGATGGACTTGGGTAAGAATTCTCTACCACAGAGATATGGATGGTGAAATCTGTGTCTGATTTCAGGGAACCCACTTGTCTAGAAGGCTAATGCCAGAAATTGGGTTTCCCAAAGACAGGCTAGAGACAGAGAAATGTTATCTCGATAATCAAACTGTGGAGCTCCAAGCCAACATCCTTGAGAGATAGTCAGGTGTTAAGCCACATAAACCAAATAAAACCCTAAGTCTGAAGGGCAAGACTGACCTTTGGAAGCAGAAAGAGGAGGCAGAGCCTAGGGTCAGAAACAGAAAGTCTAACATTTATGGAACACTTACCATTTAAGTACCATGCACTGATCAGTATTTACAAATTAACTCATTTAAATGAGAATGATGCTAACAAGCATCCTCATGTTCCAACTGAGAAAACTGAGGCACAGAGAGTTCAAGTAACTTTCCCAAGGTCACACAGCTAGGAAGCTGTGAATTTGGGATTTGGTAATATGGCTCCGGAACCCATTTTCCCAATGGTGACACTGTAAATTGCCTGTGCAATTTCAAAAGAACGGGTTTGAACCTAGCCTTGAACAAATAAGGAGAATCCAGGATGATTCACCCAAATAAAGTCAAGTCTTCAGTTTGCCTCTCTGGTTCTGTGTGTGCAGTCACTGTGTGTCAGGAAGGCTTGATATCAGAAGAAGCAGACAGAAAATCGACCAGTGGTTAGGAATTCTTGGGCAGTGATCCCTTGCAAATTTGGAGTTTATCATACTTGTGAGTATGAGATGCTCTCTCTGAAGATTACTTCCTCATTTGCACTTTCTGCCACTGGAGCACCTGTCAAGTGATGTGTCTGTAAGTCAGTCCTAGCAGACACATTCAAGCGTAGCATCTACATGGTTCAGACAGGAGCTGAGCTGAATCTGCTTCCTGTCTGCCAACATCAGGGTATTCTTTGGTGCCAAGCAGGGGCCAGCCCCGTAGCCCAATTGCTGGCAAACAGAAGCCACGATTCAATCACCTCCAAGCTGGTGCCAAGTGTCCTCACACAAGGCATTTCCTGGCCTTGTGTGAGTGCAGGGTTGGCAGAGGTGACCCTCTCTCACCCTTGTGAAACAGAAGGCCTCACAAATGCCTCTGGCCTGGCTCCCGGGAAACCATGCAGCTCCTCAAATGCTGCATGTGAGTTTTTGTGACTCTTGTTCTATAAGAAAAGGCTTCCAGTATTGTAGCTTGCAGTCAAAATCCTAAAATAAGACTAGGGAGATAAGACTGATTTACCACTCCCTCCCTACCAAGCACCACTAAATAAGGAACCAAATAGCCCTTCCCACCCCCGACACCAGGTGTGCCCCTTCTCTCCTCAACATTCTAGGAAGCAATCTCCTTACACGGGAATTGTCAGGAAAGCACTGGCTGACAGGTTGTATTATTGCTTCTGATCCCGTTGGTCACATTGCGTAACATCTTAACTCCTAACCTAATCCGATGGATGCAGCTTGACAGGGAGTAGCAGGGATGCTGGTCCAGCTTCTCACAGCTCTATTTAAGACCCCACCTCCCTGCAGGCTGCTGGAGACCCGCACAGCATTCAGAGCACTTCAGGACATATTTCTCAGTCAAAATAGGTACAAGGGCAGCAGCCTGTCCCTAACTGTAGGGTTAGGTCCTGAGAAATAACTATGGTCATTCTTGATTTCTTATTTCAAGAAGGTTTAAGATATTAAGTCAATGTAAGAAAAAGTAGTGTTTAGAGGACTGAGGTTGTAAAGGCCCTCAGAAGCACTTTATATTCCATGAAATCATTAAATCAATGAAAATGGCAATGTCAGTGACATCTTAATTATCTCCAATTTAGAAGAGGATGATTGAACAAGTCAATTCTGTGCACCATTTCTTCCTCAGGAGAAATTTTTAGCTTACGCGTTTGTTTTACTTTGTTGTGGGCAAGTGCATGCTAAGGGGAATTTAGTTTTTCTGTGCCTGGTCCTCCATCTAGATATTCAGGACCTTTCTGATCTTGTGGCCCAGAGTTGATTATGTTGGCCTCCTGGGTCCCATATGTCCCCAAGATGCAGGCTCAAATCATGTGTTGTCAGCTTCTTTACACCATCCCCCAGTACCCTCCTGCTGCCCCCTGAAGGTACAAGGAGGGTAGTTTACTCACAATTCCCTTTTTTTCTCTCACAACACTTATTTGAAAAAGTCAACATTCTTGTGCTGCCTGGAAATTAACTCTTTAATCTAGCCCAACCCCCAATGACTTCCCAGTAACTCTGGAGCTGTAGAGAGCTCGCTGACTGTGATCTGGCACCCTCTGGTGGCTGGCGTGCCCTGCAGCTTAAATATTGATGGGGGCTATTCTATACCACATGGCTCCCTGAAATTTCCTGCACTTTCATGTGTGCTGTCTTGTCTTAGCCTGTTGGGCCAGGAGAATGTTGCAGATTCAGGGACCCATCTTCAGCCTCCCTAATTCCCAGACAAGGCTGACTGACCTTTCACTGCCCAGTCTTAACGTCCACATGCAGAAAATAAAAACTTCAGCCATCCCCTGTTTCTGTCTGAAGATGGGGTTGGGCAGAGCATGAAAGCTAATTACCAATCATATTATATGAAATTGTGTTACCATGGGGTATTTTTGTCATGGAATTGTATTGTATCTATCTTTAAATTTTTGTAGAGTTACATGAGATTATACATTAAATACACTGTCTCAGTCTATGTGAGCCGCTATAAAAAAATACCACAGACTGGGTAGCTTATAAACAACAGACGTTTATTTCTCACAGTTTCAAAGGCTGGGAAGTCCAGGATCAGGGTGCCAGCACGTTTGGGTGAGGGTCATCTTCCTGGTTCATAGCTGACCACCTTTTCAGGGTCTGGACAGGGTAGAAGTGGGCTAGGGCTCTCTCTGGAGCCTCTTTTATAAGACACTCATTCTTTTCATGAAGGTTCCACATCATGACTTATGTACCTCCCAAAGCTTCACCTACCAGTGCCATCACATCTGGCAGTTATGATTTCAGCATTTGTATTTGGAGAGCCACAAACATTTAGACCATAGTCTTCACTTAATACAGTTCCTCACACATTCTTATTAAATCCCAAGAGATCTTATTATTGATAAATCTATAACACATAACTTAAAACAGAAGTTCTTGAGGTTTTCTAGAAAGTATAAAGAAGTAAACTGACATAAACCGGAATTGTGTATTTAATAAGAACTCCAAATTGGGAAGAGCTGACTGCAATTCTATAATATTAGAATTCAAGAAATTGGCCACCTAAAATAAATATGTCTACAGTCCATGAAGCGTATTTGAATTAAGTACATATCATGAGCCCATAGATGTATTGCTTTACCAGGCTGACAGCTCTGACCTTCACAGACCCCTCTGGCAGAGCTTGTATGACTCCTTGTTACATATTGAAAGCTTGATGTTCATTTTAATAGAATTTCACCTGTAGAGAACTGTGTGATCTCCCCTATCCAGGATGAGCCCTGAATGGAAGAGAAGAAGAGGCAGCTAGGACAGTGGGGAGGATATCTCCCATCACGGTCTGTAATATCTGTCTTCATCAAAAGGGACTGGTACTATACTGAGTTTTCTGGGACACATTTTTGGTGCTCAAAGCACAGTCATTATAAGATGTTCTTTAAATTGTTCTTGGAATCATAGTTTAAGTTCCACTCCATGACATTGTGCCATGTTTTATGCTAAGTTCTAGAGGCAGAAACAGATATGGCTGGTTCCTCATTTTGAAGAGTTCGAAAGTCTTAATGAAAACAAAAAGTAAACAGACAAATATGCAGACAATAATAATACAGATCAGAGCACAGATTGGAAGGAAAAGAGCTTAGAGTCAGAGAGACCAGCAGAAATGTTTGCAATATTCCCAATGAGAAGAGGAGGCGAGGAGGACTAGATAAGGGCAGTGGAAGCAGAAATGGAGAGAAGGGGACAAAGAAAGGGGATATCTGAGCTAGGAGCTCAGGGAGGGTGTCAGGAAGCGGACAGCTAAGAAAGTCAGAAAATTAAGGCTCTAAGATAAGAATAGCTTTGAATTATCCATATCAAAATGGTTGCATTTCTCCTACTGTCAGATCAATTTCCAAGGAGTTTAAGCCCCTGGTAATTCATTTCAGCACTTTTTAAGGTATCTGTGATGATCAGTTGCCTGATGCATTAAGAAACAAGCTACTGGGGCTTCCCTGGTGGCGCGGTGGTTGAGAGTCCGCCTGCCGATGCAGGGGACACGGGTTCGTGCCCTGGTCCGGGAAGATCCCACATGCCGCGGAGCGGCTGGGTCCGTGAGCCATGGCCGCTGAGCCTGCGCGTCCGGAACCTGTGCTCCGCCTGGGAGAGGCCACAACAGTGAGGCCCGCGTACCGCAAAAAAAAAAAAAAAAAGAAGCTACTGATGGAATGTATGGGTTTTTTCATATAGTTTTATTTCTTTTCTTTTTAGTCCCCAAATGCTTTTGAAGTTGGAAGGAAACTGTGAGTCATATGCTGCTTAGCTAGGGAGTCTGGAAGTGAGTGATGCCATTACCAGCTGATAGAAAATCAGGTTATAGGTCCCATTTGTTTCCCAGTGTCTCCATGATGTGACATTAGGAGACGATGGCTGTGGTTATGTGGAGACATTTGTTCCAATGATGTTCATAAATACACTTTGTTATGCAGTTAGGTCGAATCGCCTGCTTTTCCCTCCCTCTCTGGGATCAGTCTGCTTCTCAGTTGCTTGATTTCTCTCTCTGAAATAGGACTGTGCTAACCAAGAATCTGGAACTCAGGTGTGAGACATGGAATGTTAAATCTACCTGCACTATTTGTGTAGGAGATAAAAGCAAGATGGGATGGGAGAGGGAGGGTGACCCTGGAGGAATTCTAAGCCTGTAAGACAGCGTTTGCATTTCAGCTGAACGCTGAGCCTGGTGGAGATGGAGAGGTGGCCTTTCTAGGCTGGTGGGATGGAGAGTTTGTTACTGAAGGATTGGCAAGTATCTTTCCTTTCTGGGTCGGGGCCTTATATTTTGGATCAGTAGAGGTGGTGGATTCATGCTTCTTGGGGTTCATGAAGAGCTCTAGAGAAGAAAACATACAGTGAGATTAAATGATCCTGGCTGTTTGGGTCTAGACGCTCTGAGCGTCACTTTATTTGTAAGATGAGAATATTATTAATCCCCTAGAAAGATTGCTAGAAGATGAAATAACATGGGGTGTTTCTAGCCCACCAGCTTTAGGCATTAACTAACCTAGAGCCTGGTCCTCAAGGATGTCAGTTTCCTTCCACACATCTGCCCTCCTCACTGTGAACGCCTGGTACATGAGAGAAGGCATTCTGTCACAGCACCAGCAAGCTCTATAGTGAAACCTACTGTAGTGCACTGAAACACACCTTAATGGGTACATGACTCCCTGGGGATCTTGTTAAAATTCAGATTGTTACTTAGTAGTTCTTATGCCTGGCCTGAAATTCTGCATTCTTAACTAGCTCCCAGGTGATATAGATGTTGGTGGTCCTTGGACCATACTTTAGTATTAAGAACTGACCAGACTGGGTAACAGTATGGGGCAGACAGGAGGACAAGGAGAAAAGTCTCCTGCTGCATAGTCTGGCCTTGTAAGGGAAGCTGGGCCATTAAAGAGACAGTGTCCAAAGGCTATTTCCAGCCAAGCCAGGTGTGTGGTGGTCAGAAAGGAAAGTCCATGCTATTTGTGGGATGTGATTGTGGGTGATGCCAGGCTCGAAATGATCTTGAAGCAGGAAGACCTGTGTGGCCATCTCTATGTATAAAATCTCGGTGCCTCCTGATTGCCCTTACTCTAAAGTCCATATTCCTCAATGTATCCTTATTTCTGAAGATTGAAGCAATCCAGTGTTTCATGTCTTTCTCCCTGTAACTGAGAGACCCTGGAGAGCTGGATCTTTGTTTTTAAATTATCACTGTCTTCCTGGGCATGGTGCTGGGCTGTGGCAGTCACTCAGCAAATTCTACTTAAGTGAAATTGAAGAGTGGTTGGAAGAAACAGGATGGGATGGTTATAGCTGCTCTGGGAAACAACCTGTGAACATGAAGGAACTTTAACCAAGAGGTCTTGGGACTAGATCAGGGAGGACCCTCTTCTAAGAAGAGGGCTATGCACTAAGCAAGGTAAATCTGCGTGCACACAGTGTGATTCGCCGGGCCATCCTAGGTGAGGTGGAATCTAAGACTTGTGGTTTAACCCATCACTGGGTAGGGAAGAGAGTGATGCTTTGTAATTTTCAGAAATGCTGGTTCTAGGTACCACTGCTAGCCTGCTTTCAACACTCAGCTTCTTTGTGAAAACACAGCCTTTTCTTTCCCCCAGATCCTACCCTCATTTAGGGAAATACAGTAAGTAGTTAAGGTCAGTATTGAATTCTTGAGATTCTGTTTAGTGTTTAGAGCAAGAAGAAGTAAACTTGACTTCCATCCAGTTATGGAAAACTTGCATTAAAAAAAAAAAAGAAAAGAGATGCTACTTCTTCTGTATGAAGTCTACCCTCTGAGCCCAGAACTTGCCTCCTCTATCCCTGCATCCTCTGAGATCATTGGCTAGTTTTCCTAATGTAAAACTGCAGTCCCTTTGTTCCTGAGTTCTTAGTTGAAAAAGCATCAGCTGCTTTCTATAGGTAAGGCTTTATCTGTGGTGTTTTGCCAGCAGTATTTTGTCTAAGCAATTCATGTTAGCAATTGATGGAAAACATTTCTAAACCAACCAGGTAGGGAAATGGACTCTAGATGTGAATCCCGGCCTTATCATGTACGAACAATGAAAATCAGGGATCTTAGACTCTCTGTACATCATACAAAAGCATTGCTGTGATTTATGTCAAAGAGTGTTCTGCCTGTGTTTTCCTCTAGGAATTTTATGATATCCAATCTTACATTTAAGTCTCTAATACATTTTTACTTTATTTTTGTATATGGTGTTAGAAAATTTTAATTTCATTCTTTTACATGTAGCTGTCAGTACCATTTGGGCCAGGACCATACTGTTTTGATTACCATTGCTTTGTAGTATAGTCTGAAGTCAGGGAGCATGATTCCTCCAGCTCTGTTCTTCTTTCTCAAGATTGTTTTGTCTATTCAGGATCTTTCATGTTTCCATACTAACTTTAAAATTATTTTTTCTAGTTCTGTGAAAAATGCCATTGGTATTTTGATAGGGATTGCACTGGATCTGTATATTGCCTTCAGTAGTATGGTCATTTTAACAATATCAATTCTTCCAATATGAGAACACAATATATCTTTCCATATGTTTATGTCATCTTCAGTTTCTTTAATCAATGTCTAATTATTTCCCAAGTACCTCCTTAGTTAAGTTTATTTCTAGGTTTTTTATTCTTTTTGATGTGATAGTAAGTGGGATTGTTTCCTTAATTTCTTTTTCTGATAGTTTGTTATTAGTACATAGAAATGCAACAGATTTCTGTGTATTAATATTGTATTCTGCAACTTCATCAAACTGACTGATGAGCTCTACTTGTTTTCTGGTGGTATCTAATTATTGATTATTATTTTATACACATGAACACTGGTACTTAGAAGAGGTAAGTAACTTGTCAAAAATCACTCAAAGGGAAAAAAATACAGAGGAGAACTTCAAGATGGCAGAAGAGTAAGGCGTGGAGATCACCTTCCTCCTCACAAATACATCAAAAATACATCTACATGTGGGCAGCTCCTAAAGAACACCTACTGAATGCTGGCAGAAGACCTCAAACTTCCCAAAAGGCAAGAAAAATCCCACTTACCTGGGTAGGGCAAAAGAAAAAAGCAGAGACAAAAGAATAGGGACGGGACCTGCATCTCTGGGAGGGAGATGTGAAGGAGGAAAAGTTTCCACACACTAGAAACTCCCTTCACTGGCAGAGACAGGGGGTGGGCGGAGGGGAAGCTTTGAAACCACAGAGGAGAGCACAACAACAGGGGTGCAGAGGGCAAAGTGGAGAGATTCTTGCAGAAGGGATAAGTGCAGACCAGCACTCATCAGCCTGAGAGGCTTGTCTGCTCACCCACAGGGGCGGGTGGCAGCTGGGAGCTGACGCTCAGGCTTCAGAGGTCAGATCCTAGGGAGAGGACTGGGGTTGGCTGTGTGAAGAGAGCCTGAGGGGCTAGTGCACCATAGCTAGCCAGGATGGAGTCCAGGAGAAAGTCTAGACCTGCCTAAAGGGCAAGAGACCATTGTTCTGGGGTGCACGAGGAGAGGGGATCCTTTCATGTCTGCCCACAGAAGGCAGAGTACTGCCTAAATGAGCTCCAGAGACAGGCGTGAGCCATGGCTATCAACTCGGACCTCAGAGAGGGGCATGAGATGCTAAGGCTGCTGCTGCAGCCACCAAGAAGCCTGTGCGCAAGCACAGGTCACTATCCACACCCCCCTGGGAGCCTGTGCAGCCCGCCACTGCCAGGGTCCTGTGATCCAGGGAAAACTTCCCCAGAACACACAGCATGCCTCAGGCTGTTGCAGTGTCACACTGGCCTCTGCTGACACAGGCTCGCCCCACATTCCAATTATAACTATCGTACCCCTCCCTCCCCCTGGCCTGAGTGAGCCAGAGCCCCCTGATCAGCCACTGCTTTAACCCCATGCTATTTGGGGGGAAAAAGATGCCTGAGGGCGACATACACACAGAGGCGGGGCCAAAACCAAATCTGAACCCCAGGAGATGTGCAGAAAAAGAAGAGAAAGGGAAATACCTCAGTGCAACCTCAGGAGCAGTGGATTACATCCCCAAAATCAACTTGATGTACCCTGAATCTCTGGAATACCTAAATAGACAACAAACCATCCAAAAATTGGGGCTGTGGACTTTGGGAGCAACTGTAGACTTGGTGTTTGCTGTCTGCAACTGATTTGTTTATGTTTATCTTATTTTAGCTTTCAGTGCTTGTTATCATTGGTGAATTTGTTTATTGGTTTGGTTGCTCTCCTCTTTCTTTTTTTATTTTAATAATTTTAAATTTTTATTATTATTCTTTCTTTCTTTTTTTCCTCCCTTTTCTTCTGGGCCGTGTGGCTGACAGGGTCTTGGTGCTCTGGCCTGGTGTCAGACCTGAGCCCCCGAGGTGGGAGAGCTGAGTTGAGGACATTGGCCCACCTGAGACCTCCCGGCCCCATGTAATATCAATTGGCGAGAGCTCGCCCAGAGATCTCCATCTCAACACTTAAGACCCAGCTCCACACAACAGCCAGCAAACTCCAGTGCTGGACACCCCATGCCAAACAACTAGCAAGACAGAAACACTACCCAACTCATTAGCAGAAGGCCTGCCTAAAATCATACTAACTTCACAGATGCCCCAAAACACACCACCGAACGCAGCCATACCCACCAGAAATACAAGATCCAGCCCCACCCACCAGAACACAGGCACCAGTCCCCTCCACCACGAAGCCTACACAAGCCACTGAGCCAACCTCACCCACTGAGGGCAAACACCAAAAATAACGGGAACTACAAACCTGCAGCCTGAGAAAAGGAGATCCCAGACACAGTAAGTTAAACAAAATGAGAAGACAGAGAAATATGCAGCAGATGAAGGAGCAAGTAAAAACCCACCAGACCAAACAAATGAAGAGGAAATAGTCAGTCATCCTGAAAAAGAATTCAGAGTAATGATAGTAAAGATGGTCCAAAATCTTGGAAATAGAATGGAGAAAATACAAGAAATGTTTAACAAGGACCTAGAAGAACTAAAGAGCAAACAAACAATGATGAACAACACAAACACAATAAATGAAACTAAAAATTCTCTAGAAGGAATCAATAGCAGAATACTGAGGTAGAAGAACAGATAAGTGACCCGAATGATACAATAGTGGAAATAACTACTGCAGAGCAGAATAAAGAAAACAGAATGAAAACAACTGAGGACAGTCACAGAGACCTCTGCGACAACATTAAATGCATCAACATTCAAATTATAGAGGTCCCAGAAGAAGAAGAGAAAAAGAAAGGGACTGAGAAACTATTTGAAAAGATTATGGTTGAAAACTTCCCTAACATGGGAAAGGAAATAGTCAAACAAGTCCAGGAAGTGCAGAGTCCCATACAGAATAAATCCAAGGAGAAACACACCAAGACACATATTAATCAAACTATCAAAAGTTAAATATAAAGAAAAAATATAAGAAGTAGCAAGGGAAAAGCAACATATAACATACAAGGGAATCCCCATAAGATTAACAGCTGATCTTTCAGCAGAAACTCTGCAAGCCAGAAGGGAGTGGCAGGACATATTTAAAGTAATGAAAGGGAAAAACCTACAACAAAGATGACTCTACCCAGCAAGGATCTCATTCACATTTGATGGAGAAATTAAACCCTTTACAGACAAGCAAAAGCTAAGAGAATTCAGCACCGCCAAACCAGCTTTACAGCAAATGCTAAAGGAACTTCTCTAGGCAGGAAACACAAGAGAAGACCTAACACCTATCCTTCTCAAACTCTTCCAAAATATAGCAGAGGGAGGATCACTCCCAATCTCATTCTACAAGGCCACCATCACCCTGATACCAAAACCAGACAAAGATATAACAAAGAAAGAAAACTACAGGCCAATATCACTGATGAACATAGATACAAAAATCCTCAACAAAATACTAGCAAACAGAATCCAACAGCACATTAAAAGGATCATACACCATGATCAAGTGGAGTTTATCCCAGGAATGCAAGGATTCTTCAATATATGCAAATCAGTCAACGTGATACACCATGTTTACAAATTGAAGGATCAAAAGCATATTATAGTCTCAATAGATGCAGGAAAAACTTTTGACAAAATTCAACACAGTTTTTGATAAAAACTCTCCAGAAAGTAGGCATAGAGGGAACTTACCTCAACATAATAAAGGCCATATATGACAAACCCATAGCCTACATCGTTCTCAATGGTAAAAAACTGAAGCCATTTCCTCTATGATCAGGAACAAGAGAAGGTTGCCCACTCTCACCACTGTTATTCAACATAGTTTTGGAAGTTTTAACCACAAAAATCAGAGAAGAAAAAGAAATAAAAGGAATCCAAATCAGAAAGGAATTAAAACTGTCAGTTTTTTTTGGATGATATGATACTATATAGAGAGAATCCTAAAGACGCTACCAGGAAACTACTAGAGGTAATCAATAAATTTGGTAAAGTAGCAGGATACAAAATTAATGCACAGAAATCTCTAGCATTCCTATACACTAATGATGAAAAATCTGAAAGAGAAATTAAGGAAACACTCCCATTTACCATTGAAACAAAAAGAATAAAATACCTAGGAACAAACCTATCTAAGGAGACAAAAGACCTGTATGCAGAAAACTATAAGACACTGATAGATGATACAAACAGATGGAGAGATATACCATGTTCTTGGATTGGAAGAATCACTATTGTGAAAATGACTCTACTACCCAAAGCAATCTACAGATTCAGTGCAATCCCTATCAAACTATCAATGGCATTTTCACAGAACTAGAACAAAGAATTTCACAATTTGTATGGAAACACAAAAGACCCCGAATAGCCAAAGCAGTCTTGAGAAAGAAAAACGGAGCTGGAGCAATCAGGCTTCTGGACTTCAGACTATACTACAAAGCTACAGTAATCAAAACAGTATGGTACTTGCACAAAAACAAAAAAATAGATCAATGGAACAGGATAGAAAGCCCAAAGATAAACCCATGCACATATGGTCAGCTTATCTTTGATAAAGGAGGCAAGGAGATACAATAGAGAAAAGACAGCCTCTTCAATAAGTGGTGCTGGGAAAACTGGACAGCTACATGTCATAGAATGAAATTAGAACACTTCCTAACACCATACACAAAAATGAACTCAAAGTGGATTAAAGACCTAAATGTAAGGCCAGACACTATAAAACTCTGATAGGAAAACATAGGCAGAACACTCTATGACATAAATCACAGCAAAATCCTTTTTGACCCACCTCCTAGAGAAATGGAAATAAAAACAAAAATAGACAAATGGTACCTAATGAAACTGAAAAGCTTTTGCACATCAAAGGAAACCATAAACAAGATGAAAAGACAGCCCTCAGAATGGGAGAAAATATTTGCAAATGAAGCAACTGACAAAGGATTAATTTCCTAAGTATACAAGCTGCTCATGCAGCTCAATATCAAAAAACAAACAACCTAATTCTAAAATGGGTGGGAAATCTAAATAGACATTTCTCCAAAGAAGATATACCGATTGCCACAAAACACATGAAAGAATGCTCAACATCACTAATCATTAGAGAAATGCAAATCAAAACTACAATGAGATATCACCTCACACCGGTCAGAATGGCCTTCATCAAAATATCTAAAAACAGTAAATGCTGGAGAGGGTGTGGAGAAAAGGGAACACTCTTGCACTGTTGGTGGGAATGTAAATTAATACAGCCACAGATTAGTGTGGAGGTTCCTTAAAAAACTACGAATAGAACTACCATATGACCCAGCAATCCCACTACTGGGCATATACCCTGAGAAAACCATAATTCAAACAGAGACATGTACCACAATATTCACTGCAGCTCTATTTATAATAGCCAGGACATGGAATCAACCTAAGTGTCCACTGACAGATGAATGGATAAAGAAGATGTGGCACCTATATACAATGGAATATACTCAGCTCTAAAAAGAAATGAAATTGATTTATTTGTAGTGAGGTGGTTGGACCTAGAGTGTGTCATACAGAGTGAAGTAAGTCAGAAAGAGAAAAACAAATACCATATGCTAACACATATGTATGGAATCTAAAAAAAAAAAAAAAATGGTTCTGAAGAACCTAGGGGCAGGACAGGAATAAAGACGCAAATGTAGAGAATGGACTTGAGGGCATGGGGAGGAGGAAGAGTAAGCTGGGATGAAGTGAGAGAGTAGCATTGACATATATACACTACCAGATGTAAAATAGATAGCTAATGGGAAGCAGCTTCATCACACGTGCTTTGTGACCACCTAGAAGTTTGGGATAGGGAGGGTGGGAGGGAAACGCAAGAGGGAGGGGATATGGCAATATATGTATACATATTGCTGATTCACTTTGTTATACAGCAGAAACTAACACATTATCAAGCAGTTATACTCCAATGAAGATGTTTAAAAAAAAAAAAGAAAAAACACTCAAATAGTAAGTGGAAGTTCCCAGCATGAGCCTGGTTTCTCTTTTGGTTATCTGTCTTTTCAAGAATGTTTTTTGTTATTTCTGCCTATTTTGCTTTTCCCAATAAAAAATTTTATCAACCTGTTTGGGTTTTGAAATTAAAAAAAGGAAAACAAAATTTAAATTCTTGTTAAAATATTGATTGGAATTGTATAAAATTTATACATTAAAATAAAAAATTGGAAAACTTAAAAAAAAATTGGAAAACTTAATAATAATCTTCTTATTTATACATTCATCTCTTCTTTAAAATAAAATGCCTTTTTACTTCCTCCATACCAAGTAATATTCTGGGTACAGTTGATAAAGAAATGAACAAAATGTAACCCATGCCCTCAAATCGCTTTATCAATGTGTAGTGGGTAGACAGTTACATAAACAAACAGTCTTATCACTGGCTTTGTTTACTAATGCCATTTATAGAAAAAGTTTTATTAATTTTTATTTTACTTTATTCATTCTAACAAATAGTATCTGATTTATAAAATGCCCTTGGTGTATAATCTGCACATAATAGAGATTCACAACATTTTATCTAACATATGATTTGTAATTCTGACTTTTGAATAGCGATAGATGCATATTCTGTATATTGCATAATGCCCCCAGCAGAGTCTTGGGAAGAAGCCTATAATCAAACATATTAATATTTCTGCAGCAGTATAAATGTCAGACTTAATGACTTTACAGCAGCTCAAATCAGTTTTTGCATCAAATGAGTGATATGAAATGTTTAGTTTTCAGAATATTTTGGATGTCAGATTTGCAAGCATGGCTTATGGATCTGTAATGATTTTTTTCTTTCTTTTTAATATGTATTCGTTTTATTTCCTTGTTTGCTTGATTGCACTAGCTAGACCTATTTAAGTGATGTTAAACAAGGGTACACAGAGTGAACAAACTTGTTTTATTCCTAATTTAGAGATCTGTGTCTTGTGTCCCCTAGTAAAGAATCTCTTGGTTGAGAGTTTAAAATGGGAATATTCATCATATTAAGAGGAATTATTTTATTCCAACTTGAAAAATGAAAATGTTATTAAATTTCATCAAATGTATTTAGGGGATATTAAAATAGCCATCTACCTTTGTTTTTTATTATTATCCTTCTGATAAATTTCTATTGCATTATTCAATTTTCTTATATTGAAACTGGTGTATTCCTACTGGATTATTGAATCAGCAATATTAGATTGTTAAACTTTATTTTAAAGTAGTTAGTTTCCAGTTTTGAATCTATGTTCATGGTTTAGATTGTTTTGTTTTCCTTTTATTTTTTGCATAATATCTTATTACCTTTGGGGATCAGGGTCAACTCTGTCTTGTGGAATGAATTGGATAGTTTCTCCATCTTCTACTCTCTATAATATCTTATGATGAATGTATTTAGGTACTTTTTGAATGTTTGAATTAAATCACCATTAAATCTCTCAGGATCTAATGTCTTTCGGGCAGACAATTTTTAAAGGGCTTTCTATGATTCTTCCTCAGTTATTAGTCTGTTCTTATTTTCTATTTCCTTTCTAAACTTTCCAAACTTTCCAAACTTGATTATCTCTTATTAGATTGTGAAAATTAGAAGTTAAAGGAGGAGGTGTGTTTACCCTGTCCAGCTGTGAATGCATATGTCTTTACATTGCAGAATTTATAAGGGTTTTTATTTGCTCTTTTATTTTTTTATTATTTATTTTTAAAAATAAAACAGCCTTTTATTTATTTATTTGTTTGTTTGTTTATTTATTTATTTTTGGCTGCATTGGGTCTTCCTTGTGCACAGGCTTTCTCTAGTTGTGGTGAGCGGGGGCTAGTCTTTGTTGCCGTGCATGGGCTTCTCATTGCAGTGGCTTCTCTTGTTGCAGAGCATGGTCTCTGGGTGTGCGGGCTTCAGTAGTTGTGGCACGAGGGCTCAGTAACTCTGGCTCACGGGCTCTAGAGCACAGGCTCAGTAGTTGTGGCACGTGGGCTTAGTTGCTCCACGGCATGTGGGATCTTCCCGGACCAGGGCTCAAACCCGTGTCCCCTGCCTTGGCAGGTGGATTCTTAAGCACTCCGCCACCAGGGAAGTCCCTATTTGCTCTTTTAATTGTCTTTTTTTTTTTTTTTTTAACTTGAGACTTTATTATGAAAGATATTTGATTTGGGTCCAAATGTTCATCAATCTACCTTTCACTGTGCTATCTCTGAAATTATGCTTTTAAGAACAATTAGTTTCCCAGAAAATCACAGCCTGAAAGAACATGAGACATTCTCTGGTCTTGTCTATTGATTTTAGAAATGGGAAAACTGAGGTGTCAGCTGATAAAATAATTTTATACAACTTATAGTGTCAGGAAAAAAAACAAGCTCAACTTAGCTAATAGATTGTCTTTTTAAAATAAGCATAGCAATGAAACATCATACATGTATATTCCTTCCTTACTGATGTCGGAACAACCACCAATTCCTGGCTCCCAAGTATTACTCTCTCTACTTTGTGTGGGTTGCTACCCAAGAGCCTCATGGTGTCCAGGGGCATAATGGATATGGTTGCCAGCCTTTCAGCTCTAGTTTCCAGGGATATGTCATCAAATCAATAAAGTTCTTAGACTTCACATGCTACAGAAGGAAAGATAAGAGCAATCCCAAGCACTATGAGTGATCCATCAATCTTCCTTCAGTTTGCATATATTCATTATGAATCATTGCCCAAAACCCAACTGAGGATGTTACTTATTTGTTTTATTATTTATGTGAAAATTAGCAAAACATGAAATAATAATGACTTGAAGGAGTGAGAACTGGATTATGTGTAGGTAAAGATCAGTCTCATTGATTTTATAGATGGCCATGTTCTACTGGATGATCAGTGCCTGCCATCCTGTAAACCGACCCCAAAACCATGTCAGGGCCAAAGCAAAAGTGGGTTTTGATACTAACCCTCGCCTGTGTCAATAAACAGGACAAGAACAGCACTTTACTATATGAATTTTCAGGTATAGAAGACCAGTTAGTGAGTTAATCTGATTCTCTAAGTGGTAGACTTAATGAAACATTATTTTCACGGCATCCACATGAGACCTGATTAAATAACTTTTGTTTTAAAATTTTCTTGTGCAGTGCACATTGTTATGCCTGTTTTTTCATGCATAATGAGTATACAAAATAGTAGTAATAATAATTACATTCACAGTGCTCAAGATTGCCAGGAATAGAGGTGCTCATCTCCCATCCCAGGGTCCGGGCCCTCATAGGCAGGCAGGCTACGGCTGGGAAGGACTAGTGGGTGAGTGTGTAAGGAAGCCCTCCTCTGGGAAACTCAGGGGATTAAGGTTTTTAAAAGTTGTGTCTGCCGTTACTTTTAAATGTTGAATCCAGGGCAAGAAATGGGAGACAAAGCCATCAAGATCAAGATCTACATAAACCAAGAGTCAGAGTTTAAAATAAAAACAAACAAAATCAGACCTTTTTTTTTTTTTTTTTTTTTTTTTTTTGCGGTACGCGGACCTCTCACTGTTGTGGCCTCTCCCGTTGCGGAGCACAGGCTCCTGCGGAGCACATGCTCCGGAAGCGCAGGCTCAGCGACCATGGCTCACGGGCCCAGCCGCTCCGCGGCATGTGGGATCCTCCCGGACCAGGGCACGAACCTGTGTCCCCTGCATCAGCAGGCGGACCCTCAACCACTGCGCCACCAGGGAAGCCCAATTCTTTGGTGGAGGACTAGTATTAAATGATATAATGAATATAAAACACTTAGCACAGGGCATGACACATAGTGCTCAGTAAATGTTGGCTGTTATAAAACAGAGTTTTCAATGTCGGTCTCTTTTCCTTTAAAACGTAAATAACTTTATATTCTCCTCCTTTCAGTTATCAAACCCTGTCAGCTAATACCTGCAAAGCATTTTCTAAACCAGATCAGTTCTCATTGCTTCCAGGACTCCTTGTTGGAACTGTCATCATCTTTCAATTGCAGTAGCACCAAAATTGGTATCTCTGTTCACACCATTGTCCCCAGCAGTGTGTCCATCACCCAGAAAATCGTACAAGTCCCTTCTTCACTCAGGCACTCCCAGAGGCTTTCCAGTGCACTTAGAAGCTTGCATATACACTTTACCATGCCTGCAAGGCATCCACATGGTCGTATCCTAGCCAGCTTTTCGATTTCATCTCCTCTCATCTTCCCCCACTTACTCTACTTTTGTTGGAGCTCTTAAAGAAAAACTCTTGCCCTAACCCCTTTGCTCTTGCTGTGTCCTCTGCCATAAATATTCTTCTAACCTAGCATTCAGTGTTTTCTTTTTTTTCAAGATTTTATTCAGATAGAAGCTCTGGTGGCTCAGTACTTAAAATTTTACCATCCCCTCATTCTCTATCCCCCTGATGCTTTATTTTTCATACTCCATCTCTCTTCAATCTGAAACTTTATTATACATTTATTTATTTTCTAGTTTGTAATCTGTTTCTCCTATAGAATGTAAATTCCACACAGGCAGGGACTTGGTCTGTCTTATTTACTGGTGTGTCCTCCAGTGTCTGGTGCCTATTACAGTAGGCATCTGATAAATATTTTTGGGTGAATGAAAGTATAGAAAGTTCTTTCTGAAGACGTGTGTTTGTATTTGGAATACTGTGTCAAATACAATATAATATGGTACACCAAAAAAGTATACATGAATGTGAGATAGAAGAGAAAATAAATGTTGGCAAATAAAAATTAAAATAATGGGAAGTGTTTTCCATGAAGTTCATTTCATAATCATATTTTGTACATTGCTAGATAGGTTATATACTTGATTTTATCAATATTTATTTGGCAATCTATGTGCCAAGAACTTTCAAATACACCATTTCACTTTATATATATATATATAAAATATTATATGTATATTAAGTGAAATGACATATTTGAGTGTGTGAGATAGATAGATAGATAGGTAGGTAGTCAGATAGATAGATAGATAGATAGATGTCAATCAACCCTGAGGAGTTGATGTTATTTCTGCCCTCTATGTATCAGCTAGGAAGAACAGAGCTCAGAAAGGCATGGTTACTTGCTTACTACCACTCAGTCAATGGAACCACAATACTTAAATAAAGGTGTAAGGAATGTTGAAGCTCAGGCTTTCCCATTTCCACAAAAGTTTGTTTGAAAGGTTTTATTTCTTGCTCCACTGCTTTCTGGCTGTATGACGTTATTCGTATTACTTGACCCTTCTGATTTTTTTTCTCATTTGTACATGAGAGAAAGCTGATTTAGTCTGTTTATCTGAAAAAGTTGCTGCACATTCAAAGGGAGTAATAAATGTACACAGTGAGAAAGGAGGTTAACTGTTCATCACTGCAGGGAAATCATCTCCCTGTGGTGGCAACCCACTGAGCCAACAGAGGAACAGAAGCAAAGAAAAAGATGATGTGAAGGTCTTGATGCCTGGAGCTCTGTTTTGAGCTCTGTGTCCAGTCATTGCTGAAGCCAACCCATTCCCTCCTTTCCCACCATTCATAAATAGTACATTTCCCAATTTGACTTAAACTAGCAGGGTAGCTCTCATTCACAATTTAAAACCTCATGGTTAACACAGAACTCCACACTGACCTCCTAGGTCTCTGTTGAGGTAGTTTCCATCACACAGGGAGACTTTTCGCTTATTCAATCCATACACATTTATAGAATGTATCTGACATTATGGTCCAAGAGTGTAATGTTGAAAAAGACTGAGTTTCTGCCCCCGAGGAGCTCCAACACTAATCAGAAAGCAGACATTTAAAAGAAATGTATGCATATTACATGTGTGCAAAGTGTTATGATGAAATTACATTTGAAGAAATTACATTTAAAATGAGCCCTGAAGGATAAGTAGGCGTCCACACCACCTCTGATCTGTTCACACAGACTTCCCCTTAAATCAGACTTCAGTACCTTTTGTAAATCCAGTCAGTTTTAGATAATATCCCCAGGTGGAAAAAATGACATTTCTGATCAAATGGTCATCCTGGGCTCACAAATACATTTTTAAAGCATCATATACCTTCTAGCCCATGAATATATAGTCCACTGTAGCGGTTCTTAACATTTTGGGGACTCATAGACAACTTGGAAAAATTAGTATCAGTCTTTCCTCAGAAAAATGTGCACAGAAGAATTTTGCATACAGTGTCGTGAGTCCCGTGACGCCTGATTGAAATTCCCTACCATGCAAATGAACCAATTATCCCTTCAGCAGGCTTTACTTTGGGGTCAGGACTCTGCTGAATTCTACCTACAGGCAAGATCTAAGTGCTTCTGCCAGTAGAATCATAGCAAAAATGGAGGATGACTTGCTAAAGAGCTTTACAAATATGATTTACCATCTATACCTTGATGCTCCATAGGCATCACTAGACTAGATTAACTCACTAGATGGAGCTCAGGAGGAAAATAAGTCAATCAGCCCGGCTCCTACTTCCAAGAGTGAGCTATTCTCCAAGAAGCCAGCATCGAGCTCAGGAGTCTGTCTCTCAAACAGACGTGAGTTATGCAGCCTCCATCTGTAGGGCATTGGACATTTCCTCTCCACTGCTGCACAAGAGGTTTCCTAGCCACAGTTATTGAATTAATCAATCAAATTTTATTTTTATTGCACCATCCTGGAAAATCTGTTCATACCCCTTTCCAGTAATACTGAAAAGAAAAATAATCCATACCACCCAATTAAGAATAAATCGTATGTCTTCTTGACGATGTCTGAGCTGTGGTGGTTCCAGTGGTCATTGGTTCTTGGAGTTACTCAAAATTAAAGGCAAGATAGACTACTGGGGTAATACCTGCAAGCAGATAAGTTTCATTGCAACCACTAAAAAAAACGAAAGAAAACACTTAAAAAGTAAGGGGTCTCAGATGCCCTAGTGTCTACAGCCAGAAGCAGTAATAATAACATGCTTTTACTGAGCACTTTCCCTTCTATGAGTTCAAACAGCTGCACTGTGTAATATTTAATTCACCCCTTCCACAGAAGATTTATAACTTCTCCAGGGCCCAGGGCCCTGGGAGAAGGAAGATCACTCAGGCTTTCACTGATGGTCTTGGCTGATAAAGATGCTGAGGGTGTACATTTCCTGGCATTAGAAGATAGAGATCTGCAATCTAGAATGGGGGTTGTGGCGGGGGGGCGGTGGATGTTGGGTGCTGACAGAGAATAAGGGTACGACGTCAAGATGAAGCCATCACCAGAAAAAGAGAGCCCACCAGGAACACTCGTGAGCAGCGTCACCTTGTGAATAGGCCCAGCCTCAGGGTGGCATTCTCAGCCTTTCAGCTCCATAACCTCCATCTTGTGAGTGGCCCAGAATTGGTGTAACTCGAGGAACTTGCCAGACTGTCCCCCAGCTCACAAGACACACATTCAAATTAAACCAGAACACCTCTCAGTGTGTTCACATAAAAAGCAAAGGTGGTCCTTTCAGTGACTAAATGGCAATGTTAGCTCACCAGACATCTGACTGGTTTTCCAATATCAAAACAAAACAAAACAAAACAAAATTTGGGAGCTGAAGTGGTGGTAGTTTGATGCTCATGGGATCAATTTAAAGGGCCCTTTTTTCTGTTCCTTCAGGAGAATTTTGGGCAGACTCTCTTTCTCTCCCTTTGTCCCTGCCTCCTTTCTACCTCCATCCGTTTTTCTCTCATACATGCAGGTCTTTTGATATATGATTTTCTCCACCTATGATACTGTCTCTCCGTGCTCATGTGCACGTGCACGCACACACACACACACACACACACATTTTGGCCAACCCTTGTCCATTCCTTCAATGTCAAATCCCTACAAAGTGTTCTGCCGTTACTGGGCTAAATTCTATTATGGGCTCCCGCAGCGTCACACACTTCTCTCCTTATCATGTTTTATCTATGATTATGATATAGCCCTTACCGTGAGGAATAATAGTTAACTTACATTTTCTGTGCGACTGTAAGTTCCTTGTGGGCAGTGATGAGTAGCATCTTGTTGGCCTTTCTCCGTACAGCACCTCACGGGGGAGCTAGCGCATCCAGAACATACTGTGCTCTTAAGAACCACAAAACAAATGATGGTTAACGTGTCCACAAGACTCAAACGTGCCAGGCACTGTGCTCAGCATTTTGCATGTATTGTCTTATATACTCTTTGCAGGTTGCATTTATGTACCATGGTCATCATTTTCAGAAAAGAAAAATGAAGCTCACAGAGGTGGTCACTCTCTTAGTTTGAGTCCCCCAGAAATAAATCCCGAAAACAGGATTCAGGATCAAGTAGTTTATTTGGCAGATGATTTCAGGAGATACCCATGGTGAGAGAGGAAGTAAGGCAGGAAAGGGAAAGCACGCAATAAAAGGTGCGTTATCTGGCCAGAGACCACTGTGGGTGACTGAAACTCAATCTCACCGGGAAAACTCAGGCAGTCAGGAGAAAACATGCCGGAGAGTTATCCCATCAGAGGTGCAGGGGGCTGGGAGTATTTATACACCACCTTCCGTAAGTCATTGGTTGAGGTCTGCTGCGGGTGGGTTTGGAGGCGTGACTCTCCAGTCTTTCTGGCCTGCGGAGTGTTGCAGGCAGAGCAGGCTCTGGCCATCAGGCAGTTTGTAGGCAGGTAGAGTGCACTATAACGGAAAGAGCTAAAGTGATATGGGAAGAGTTCTACTCAAGTTTCCATTTTTCACCAGGGACAGTATTGGGACATGAACCTGAATATGTTTGCCTTCAAAGCACATGCTTTTAATGACTATTTTTATACACCTGTGTCAAATAAATGAATAAAAGAAAAAGAAAACATAAACAAAATGAAGACATGAAGACTTTCACAAAGGATTTCTCACTGGAGCTAAGGTAAAGTCTGATGAAGCTTCTCTGTCTGCAACTGGAATGGTCGTGCTTTCTGGATTCAGTGTCTCTTCCCTTGGGGATGGCTGCAGTGCTCTGTCAATTTTCTTTCTCTTCCTTCTTCCCCTGGTAAGGGGACCCCTCCACTTTGGTTCTCTGTACTCTTTCTTAATATATGATAATATTCTGATTTGGATATAGTCAAGTCTTAACCTATCCTGAGAGCCATGCTCTTTCTATGGCGATCACCCATCTATCAGCTCTCTGATGCTATGCATTGATTTTCTTGGTCAAAAGCTCAGATCGCTGAGGGCAGAGCATACAGTTGCCAGAAAGCCCTGTATCCTGCTTATATGTTTCTTCTTTATTCTCTTCTTCCCCTCATACACATCATCTCACTCCATGCAGTTTCCAAAATTAGTTTGCACCCTCAAATGTAGTCAGTGTGTTTTATTCGTGAGGTAATGGCTCACCTTTCATAATGCAATAGCTTTGTTTTGAGAAGAGTTGTTTGTTCATTCAGTTCTTGTCAATCAAATCCTTTTATTAAAAAAATAATCAGCTTTTACAGTAGTAAAAAAAAAAAAAGTATAGTCTCAGCCACACCATTAGCCAGTGTTTGCATGCTTTCTGTACTTTTGCTTATTAGTGAAATAAATTCTCACCTTCAGTTCAACAAATATTGGTGGCACACCTACTGTGCGCCAACCACCGTGTTATTGATCAAAAGATGAATAAGACATGCTCCCTGTTCTTAAAGTCTAGGGGGAGAGACAGACATCAAACTGCAGTGTCAGTGCAAGGTGATATGCTGTATCATAGAGTAAAGCATAAAGTGGTATAAAAAAGTAAGTAGAAGATAAAACAGATAGCCTGCAGGAAAGGCAGGGAAGTCTGAGAGATTATGCAGAGGACATAATATTTGTGGCATTTGGGTTGAAAAAAACAACTCATGCACGGGTTCTAAAGTGTATGCATGTATATTTCCTTCAGGTAATATAGAAGTTTCCATCTGATGCAAAAGATGGTTGAAAGACAGGTGTCTCAGCCATTCACCTTTTGCTCTCTCCCCTAATGTATCAGCTTAGCTCTGCACCTTGGGAGGCCCACCTCCTGGATTGCCATTGTCACTTGGGCTAATTCCTCACTGAGAGTCTGGCGGGGTGGGGTGGGGGTTAAATGCTGACTCTTTCCTCAGCGAAGGAGTCTGAACTTTGTTCTGTAGGTCAGTGACATTTCACGCTGTGTTCCATAGACCACTTGGATTAGGGGAGGGGTGAATGAAACAGAGCACAGGATGGGGGGTAGGGGGAGGTGACAAGTGCTGTTTGGGTTCTTCTCCTCTACCTCCACTGAAGCAGCCCTGTTCATTGCTACTTTCACATGACACTTATGAGGCAGAATTTGGCCTATAGAACACAGGAAGGAAGGAAGGAAGGAAGGAAGGAAGGAAGGAAGGAGGGAAGGAGGGAGGGAGGGAAGGAAGGAAGGAAGGAAGGAAGGAAGGAAAGGGAGGGAAGATATTATGGTAATTGGGAGGTATAGAATTTGAAATGTTTTACATAGGGTAGTGAAATGACCATATGTGTGATTTAGAAAGAGCCTTTGGTCATAAAGGTAGGAAATGAAATGCAGGGTGTGAAACTAAGGAAGGAAAATCAGTGAGGAGGCTATTGAAATACACCAGGTAAGAGGTGATAGACCCAATCCAGGACCATATCTGTGGTTCTGGAGAGGAAGGGTTGGAATTGGATTCTGGGAAAATAATAACATGTGCTCATAGGGTTGTCACAAAGATCAAATATTATGAAATATATTTTAAACTGCATAGAGGAGTGCAGATGTTAATTATGAGTGTTATTTTGACTAGATCATAGCTGTCTTTATTCCTAGTCAGTGTTCTTTCCACAAGTCACTCCCAAGATTCACTGTAAATTGAGCTTTCAGCTAATTGGATTTGCTGAAAGCAATAGAGAATGCCATTTGGCTACTTCCTCTCCAGGGAATGTTGATATTCAAATCTCCAGGTCATTATTTAGAATCCTCAGTTTCAACATGGGAAATTTAAAATTGGATCTCCTGTTAATCTCTAAAGCAAGCTCTCCTTTGCCTCCAGAAAGAGCAAATATTTGAACTTGAGAAAGAGGATCTTTTCTGCAACCTCCAACAAGTCTTTGCCCAAATTATCCAGCAGTGGTAGATCCTGATATTCTGAGGGGACACGTAACAATGGTGGCTAATACCTTGTGTTATTTAATAATAAGGATGATGATGACGAAGATGGTAATATGATAAAGATGAGAATCATTATATCGACCACATTTTAGCACATACTCTGTGCTAGGAAATACACTAGGCACTTTCTATACATCAATTGTCTCATTAAAGCCTTATAATGATGTTCAATATTATCACAATTTGATAGTTCAGGAAACTAAAGCTCACAAATTTTAAGTAACTTGTCTAAGGTTATATGATTAGTAATATATGGATTAGAGAGATTTGATCCCAGCCCAGTTTGCTTGGCTCCAAATCACACACTCACTATTTCTAGGCAGAAGGATCGAGTACCCAGAGTTCCCTTACTCCTCACTGCACAATCTCACCAAGTGAGGTCCTGGCCTTGTCTCCAGGCAGAAAGTTTTGTCTAAATATTCTGGCACTGGACACACCAGAGTGGATTTTCCTGACTGGAGTTGTCAATACATTGAGGAGGCCTCTCTAAGCAGAGAAAGTGACAAGGCCTTACACAAGACAAACAGAATGGCAGTGTCTGCAACTCTCAGAAATGTAAGCTTAATGTGTCAGGCTAGGCTAACAGGACTGGTGGGAGATGGACATTCTTCTAGCTTCATGCTCATGTAGACCTCAGACAGAAAATCGGGCAAGAGGATTCAAAGCAGGCCCTCAAGGTATTTAACTGTGAACTGAAACACATGCATTACAGTTCTGTCTAGGGCTTGGAGGGATTCATGATAGAAACAAGCCACATTTTTTCAAGAAGTTTTCAGTTCTCTGACTCTACTTCCGAAGAGGAAGACACCTCAGCAGTGTGCCCAGTTCCTTGTCCAGGCCTTTCCTCTCAGCTACCTAAGAGTGAGGGCTGTGAAGTCAGACAGCCAACATGTACATACCCCTGCTCAGCCATTCACCTACTATGTGACCTTCAGTGTTTTGTTTTTTTTTAACTTCTCTGGACCTGTTTTCTCACCTATACAATGGGGAAAGTGATAGGACTTTGTCATGGGGTTTTCAAGTGGATAAAATTGTATCATACATGAAAAGAGCTTGGCTTAAAATCCAACACATAATGAGAGCTCGATACATGATAGATACAAATAACATCGTGTGTGTCTGTGTGTGTGTGTGTGTATACACAAACATTACACATATGTATTATAAACATATATATTTTCAGATCATGGAGTGGGAGCGTGAGATAACAGAGAATGCCTCATTTTGTAATTCTGTTTTGAAATCACTTCTGTATATCGTAGGTTCCCTGAGTCTCCATTTTCTCATTTATGAAATGAGGAAGGGCAACTACATTCCCTTTACTGGGTTATTATTATCATTAAGTAATACAATATGTATTAAAAGGTTAGCACAGATCTGACATTTAATAAATGTAAGTTATTATTCTGGAAAAGGATATGGAGGCCAGGGAAACAAATGAGAGGTGAGTCATAGAGACAATTGTACAGACTATCATTTTTCCTCTTTTTCTAAGAATACATAGGGCTTCCCTGGTGGCGCAGTGGTTGAGAGTCCGCCTGCCGATGCAGGGGACATGGGTTCGTGGCCCGGTCTGGGAAGATCCCACATGCTGTGGAGCGGCTGGGCCCGTGAGCCATGGCCGCTGAGCCTGCGCGTCCGGAGCCTGTGCTCCGCAACGGGAGAGGGCACAGCAGTGAGAGGCCCGCGTACCGCAAAAAAAAAAAAAAAAAAAAAAAAAGAATACATTTCAGTTGTATTGCTTAGCTTCTCTCACCCTCACCCTCCTCATTTGTAAAATAGAGATGATAAAACTTGCTGATGCACCTGTATTTTATGATGTAGCTGTAGATGACAGGTATAATTTTTATGAATATATAGAGAGGTGTAGGTGTAGATACAGACATGAATGTGGTTAAGTGGCTGGCACTGTGCCTCGTATACAGTGGCTACTAAATGTATTCTAGTTAATTTTTTCTCCTTTCTTCTTCCTTTTCTTTCTCCCTTATATTCTCATGTCCTAATCTCCAGATCCTGGATTCCTTTTGCTCTGTATTATAATGCTCCAAATTGATCTTACTCCCTCTTTCTACACTAGACTAATTAGGCTCTAAAATCCTTGGAAATAGGACCAATGTCTGGTCTATGTTTTGTCCTTCACAGTGCCTACCACATGCCTGATGTAGAAAAGAGATTCTATAGATATGTGTTGCATGTGTGTTGCTTGTCAGTAAGTGGGGAGAAAATTCAATTTGTACTTAGCAAATGAAGGAAGTGAGCGATATGGTTATAAAGAAGGTTGTGAAAAAATCTTCTTGAATTGAGTGTAAGGAACAAGGGTATCATCAGTGTTAATAATGGCCATAAGATATAGGGTAAAGGAAATGAGTAACATACTGATATACTGATAGCTACTGTATTTCGGATTTTCTGCCAGCCATCTTGAAATACAATAACTTGACCAACTAATCAGCTTTATGACCTATGCCATGATATTTTCTTTCCCTCCTAATGTTAGCCATACTGTTGCACTAGTCAAAACATTTTTGTACAGCTCCCTTCAAATACCCCATGTGTATGTCATATGTGCCACTTAGTATGCACAGATAGTGATCATACAATGGAAAAGGGCTCCATGACCCTACCAGTTCCTCATCCAACATCTCTGGTGATTTTCTTTTGCCTAGATTATGGCCTTTTAAAAATGTGATGGGTACGAAGCATTTAAGAAAACAATCCTTTAAATAAGAACATATGTATCTTTGAGAATATAGTTCAGCCTAGATCCAGGACTCAGTAATGGAATCATTTAGTGCTCTCACCTTGAACTTGTCTGCGAAGAGGGAATGTTTACGTATTTGTAAGGCTGAGGGGTGAAGGGCTTTGGGAAATCACATGGAGATAATTATGAGGCTCTGAGTTGTTGACTCCCATTTCTCTCTGTTCTTGCACCTTCCCTCTCCAACACTCCGCTCCCTCCCAGAAGGATTTTTTTTGCTTTTTCTCATCAAAATAGCCTTGATTTTCTTAGAAGTACTATGATAACATGAAATATTCTTGGCTACAGCATAGCATGTAATACATTTTCATAGGCAGTAACTAATAATTATATCAATAATGATAACTAATATGTTCTTGATATATTCCAGGTTCTATACTATGGACTCCCACATTATTCAGTTTTTATAACTACCAATGATTTAGGTACTGTTATCATCCTCATTTTATAGAAGAAGAAATTGTGGCTTAGTAAACTGAAGGAACCTGCCCAAGGATAACACTTAGCAAATAATCGGCCTTGGATTTGAACACAAGCACGTCAGAAACCTTATCATTGCTTCTTCTTTATATTCATTTTGCTATAGGAGTCATCATTTCACCCAAAATTCACCTTATCGTTATTGAGATTTATAGCAGGCTAGGCTCAGTATTATGCTGGGCAAAGGGAATGTCGGCATTAAAATAAACGCCCTCTGTCCTCTAGATACTTAGAGTCTCAGAGTTCCATGAGCGGTATTCCTTCATTTCTTCAGGATCCTTCAACATATATTGAACATCTGCTATTTTCAAGGCCCCCGAGCTAGATGCCAGGAGTATAAAGATGAAAGGACAGAATTCCTATCTCAATCGCAGTCTAGTACATGTAAGGCAGTTACAAGGCATTCAGGAAACCACTGTGACCCCATCCCCAATTTCACCCCACTCCATGGAACATTGTGGAACTTGTCCTTCTGGGGTCACATGCCCCTTCAGAAATCCCTCAACACAGAGCTCCAGTCAGACATGACCAATTAATTGGATTTAGTACTTGAAATGAAACCTATTTCCAACCCTCGTCTACTGCAAAGGCAGACCTCGAGCTATATAGGAGCTAGAATGGGAACCCAAGGGCATCACAGAGTGCTAGGGTGGGTCCTTAAAGATCACCCAATCCAACCCTCTGACTTTTCTAATAGGGAGATGAAAGCCCTGACAAAAGGTAGTGAATGAGTCAGAATTGCGTCAAGAACACAGGTCTCCCAAACACTTTCCACCAGACCACAGTGTGTTCCCTCTGCCTGAACTGCTCTCAACAATGAAGGAGGGGCAGCCAGGCCTGGGATTTTTCTATGGAGCCAAAGGAAATGGGCCCTACACTGATATTTGCAAGTATCTGTAAAACTTTCTCAGTGAAGAGCCCAATTGACCTGAGTGAGGAGACACCCAGGGCTGCTTCTTAGAGGCCCGTGCTGATCTTTTGATTTGTATGCCATTTCTTTTACCTTATCCCTTTAATTAACATGAGGAAAAAGTGGCATCTCTGTCAGTTCATGACAAGTCTCCCCCACATTCAGCTTGGCATGCTGGGACATGAACTTGAGGTAACTGTGAGCAAAAGTCAGAATGCTAAAATAGGAAGCATGAACGGGTGGACCCGCTCTGCGTGCACTTACCTGGATCAATTTTCCACTTAGACAGCTTTTGCCCAGTTGTGCTAACTACTAACCAATCTATACTTCCTAATGGATTAAAGCAGAAAGGTCAGGCATCATAAAATCTTCCATTTCCCACTCATTAATATTCGAGTGTG
Organism: Tursiops truncatus; assembly: GCF_011762595.2. Classification (NCBI taxonomy): domain Eukaryota; kingdom Metazoa; phylum Chordata; class Mammalia; order Artiodactyla; family Delphinidae; genus Tursiops; species Tursiops truncatus. The sequence continues at coordinate 51,482,274 of NC_047041.1, forward strand.
GGTTCCTGAACCTGCCCGGGGTACATAACAAGAGGGCTTTTTATAAGACCAACACTATATAGAAACATAGGTTGTGTGCAGTTTTCTGAATGAATGAATGAGTGAATTAATGAATGAATTAAACAGTACGTGAAGACATGATAATTGACAATTTATATGAGGAATTGTGTAAAGGGCCGGGACTAGGGTAAGGTGAGTGTCTTACCAGGAGCCATATTTTCTCAGTAATCATGATACGTTATAAGATACTTTATGCAATATTTTTAATTTAATACAAAAGTTTATGATAGAATATCAAAATTTTACGTACAGAATCAGTTGAGCTATGTTTATAATGGAGAGAGAGATTTACATGTCAGGAAGATAAGGGGACTTTGAATAAGACAGGAAAACCAAGACCTCTGGAAATCATTAGCTGTGTAGCCTTGGGGGTTTTCATTAACCGTTGGCCTCAGTTTCCTCATTATTGAAATGGAGATAATAGCTCCATCTCATATAATTGTTGTAAGAATTAAATACACAAAGGACATAGCTCCCAGGTTATTTATTTCATTTATTTAGTCAGGTTTTTCAGAACGCTTTCTTTGTCTCCAGCATATATGCAGGTTACAAAAATTAGGAGAAAATGAGAAAATAAAGGAGGAACTGATATGAATTGAGTTCCATATACTGTGTCAGTCACTTTACGAAGTGTTTGTATGTTTGAATGGAGACTGAACAGAGACATTTCTGCAATGGGATAGATGTCCTCTGGGCCCAGGCTGAATGTACAGGGATGTGTTCTAGGGCCAGAAGTAGCATCTTTTGAATTACTACTACATGACAGGCATTTTCACTCTCTAATCTAATCGAACTGTTATACTCAGTGGCTGTGTGTATGTGTGTGAAGGTACCATACGTCCATGTTACAAGTGAGTAAGCTAAAATTCAAAAGTCTAGGTTGATTTTCTGAGATCACACAGCTAATCTGGAAATGAGCTGGCATTCAGATTCCCAGTGGCCTGTTTTATTCTATCATGCTTCTTTTAAGATATGGGAAGTGGAAGCTTCTCAGGGGAGACACTCTCACACAAAAAGTAGAGTTTTATGGAAATACTAAATAGGGAAAGATTTGAAAGCTAAATATATGTCAGCAAGAAGTTCAGTCTCTTGCGTATATCTGTATAAACCCAAGTGTAACAGGGAAGTGCCTGTACAAATCTGACTACATGTTGGGTCTGGTTCCTTTTACTTTAACCTTTGCTTCCCATTGTTTTTGCTCACTAAAAAGGTACTGTCTATACACAATGGCCTGCCTCAGGGAACCCCGCCCCTCTGCCTGAAGGTTAAACCATAGTGCCTTTGTTCACGGAAACACACTGACCCCCGTCCACCTGTGAACAGCTGCAAGAAAGAAGGAATTAACACATCCCCTCCCCGAGGCTGGCCATTCCAGGGGACATTTGCAAATTTTAGGGCCTTTTTACTTTACTTCCTCATCTCCTCCCCCTCTCTGTTCTATAAATGAAACTGGCATCCAAATCCCGAATAGATGGGTTCTTTTGAGACATTAGTCTGCCATCTTCTCTCTGCCGGCTTTCTGAATAAAGTCCTGTTACTTGTCTCAACACCTCGTCTCCCTGTTGTGCGGCAAGCAGAGTGAGCTTGGACTCAGTAACACAAGCAATATGTTGTGTTCATTAAGTACCCCATTAAATTAAAAAATACATTGGGACACCAACAAAACCAGTGTTTAAGTTGGGGGAAATTAAGAAAAAAGTGAGAAAACCTCACAGAGACACAAACTTGGAAGGAACTAAAATAAAAACAGGCAAATAAAAGTTCATCCACAGAGTGAGAAAAACCATATGTATCTCACAGGGTGTTGCAAAGGTTAATGAAATAGTTTGTGCTGAGGCCTGACCTATAGCAAAGTAACACCTATAACTGCTGTTAATATTTTTATTTAGAATTAGACTGAACTGCATTTGAATTTCTTATGAATCCTTCATGTGCCATCTTAGGAAAGTGAGCTTTGATGGGGGTTAGGTTTTTTAATCTATAAAATTGGAACCAAAGACCAACATCTCAAGTTTTTAAAGATGAAATATCATAAGAGATCTATAGCTACCAGCTGAGTACCTAATACATTCTAGATATTCAGGATATTGGTGGTGGTAGTAGCTGTTGTCATAATAGGGAAAGAAAATTGTTGTTTCAAATAAAACTGACACTAGCTGTTTTTGCCTTCTAAAAGAACTGGCAGCATGAGTCATATCAGTGGGAAAATAGATGTCAAAGCTATTCCAGTCCTCTTCCAGAAAACAGTTGAGGAAGAAGAAAGAAGCCCCCAATTTTATACCTCCTGCCATGTCTCATGAGTGGTTGAAGGGATAACTCAGGTACAGATGGGCCTTTCTGTTAGCAGATATGTTAGTACATTTTGGATACGCAAAGAAAGGCAAGTGGTATAAAATTTCTATTCTGATTCCATATCACTTCAAAGCTTACAGGATCGCATCCATCACCTAGAGGCATGTCTATATATGATACACATCTGGATCTTCCTAAACATCTGGATGGCTGACTGCATTTTTTTAATGCTTTTACCCAAATATTCGGAATCAATATCAGAAAAGAGGGGGCAACATAATGACTTCAGGGAAGCTGTCAGATTGAATTTCTATAACTGAAGTTTGGAAAAGTAACACCCGGGGTGTGTTATGTGACAGGGGAGCTGAGAGAAGTAAATTGCCTGTGAGCCAATAAGGAAGGCAAGTGTGATTGTGATTATGAGTGATTTTAGTCCCCCTAATTGTCGTCAGGAAATGTGTGAGACATCGGAGCCAGGAGGAGGGAATGACTGACATCTAAATGACGAGTTCCCGAAGCCACGTGTTAAAGAGACCCCATCAGGGATAATTCATTTCTGGATTTAGTGATACCTTATATCTGGGATGTAAGTGAGTAAGCCACAGTTTAGCCATTTGACCTCATGTCCAGGATTGGATGTAAATAGTGTTATCTGGAATTCAAAATCAGTTACTGGTAAGACAGGCATCCTTGATAAATAAGGTAATAAAGTCATCTGAAATTACATGCAAACCTTTTTCAGCATCTCATAAAAAAAAAAAAAAAAGGAATTAATAAGGCTGGCAGCAGCGGCTGTGAACAGGCAGCAAGGCTTCAAGAGAACCTTGGCTCACACAACCCCACTCACAATGTTAGTGCAGGAAAGGACTTGAACTAGTACTGCTAAGGTCACAAACAAGCAGCCTGAAGAATGAATTAATTTTTCAGGGGATGGGTTTTCTTTGGTATGCTTACTGTTAAAAAAATAGTTGTATGTAAATCCCTTGGGATTTACAAAAATAGTTGTAAGTTTAGTTGTTAAAAAAATAGTTGTATGTAAATCCCTTCTCTAATTAGCCACAGTTCCCACCACTCCTACCTGTATTATATCAGGTGCCTTTACACATTTATTTTAACATTACCAGGATTTGCGTTTGCAATCCTTGAGACTTACTCCTTTGTTTTGCCAGATAAGGAGTCTGAAGCTCAGAAAAATATGATGTTAGCAAATACTTCAGGTCAGTCATGTACCCAGCATGGGGCTAGATGACTCAATAAAGTGTTCAAATACTTACTGAGCATCTATAACATGCCAGACCCCCTTCTAAGTCCAGACTATATAAGATGGACATTTCTGGAATTTACACTCTAACAGGGGAAAAAACCTAGAATAGTACATTGTACTCAGTCTATGTTCATTGATAATTATCTCCCTGAACCTTTGGGACTTCAGAAAATGAAAAATGACTCTACATTCTTGTTATTTTACCATTTTTGGTTTCATGTCTTTGAGTTGCTGACCATTGCAGCAGAAGCTGGAAATGGCTTTTACTGGGATGAAGTTCAAGGGACAACAAAACTCAAATCTCTGAACAGGGTTGTCAGGGATATCACATGTGGCTTCCCTAGAAGACCAGGAAATGTAGTATTACAGAAAGAATTGTATTTTTTACCCACAGTTCACACATGAATAGACCATACATAACTCAGGAAACACTCTCTGGCTGCTTGTGAAGTGTGGTAGTACCACTCATAATCCTAGCCAGGCATTTTCTGTATATTTTACATGTAAGATTGTTTTATCACAACAACCTCATGGTGTGGGTCTATTATTATTTTTGTTGACAGATGGGGAAACTGAGGCACTAGAGGTTAGTTTTGTCAAGTCCACACTGGATAGACCCAAGAATTTAAATCCAAATCTATAAGTTCCCATAACCTTTCATTACTCTATTTAAAGGCCTCTTTAGTTTTGCTGGCTAGAAGAAATCATTCCTTTGGGAACAGGTAGAAATCATAAGACCACTGCTTTGCCTTCATATTATAAATTCCAGAACTACAGCCTGTTGTCCAGGACAAAAGAATGAGAGTTTCGTGAATGCTACTAGTATTTAGTTTCATTGGAGCATGACTGTTGTCAAAAGAAATGAAGATTTGTACCTCACTTAGCATAGTACTTTTTGCCCTGTTTTTGTTTTTTTGTTTTTTTTTTTTTAATAGTGAGCACAGCCTCTGATTATACATGAGAAAATTGGAAGCGTGGGAGGGAAGAGGACTCTAGACTCTCCAAAAAGAAGAAACCTTGAGATGAATGGACAGTTATTGATTTTAGTTTGCTATAAACCCTGGGGCTGTTTTCCAAGGGGAAGTTAACTTAGGGATGATGGGGAGACCTCAGATGACTTTATACAGGTGGGCTTCTCAGTTTCAGGAGGCAAAGATTATAAAAGCCACCCATTTTGTTTCCCCCACAATGAGCCATCATTGGCCTTCCAGGTAGAGTCGACTGAAGAAAAACACATAACCTAAAACTTGCAGGTTAAGTTTTATTCTGGGGCCTTCCTGAGGACTACAGCCCAGGAAACAGCCTCTCAGATAGCTCTGAGGAACTGTTCCAAAGAGCTAAAAGAGGAGTCAGGATATACAGTGGTTTTTTTTAGTATATTTTTTAGCCTTTGCTGAAAGAAAAACATAGAGTTGAACATCAAAGATTACTGCTAATCACAAAAAGCAAACATCTCAGATTAATGATTTTAGTGCTTTTCTACATATGGGAAGCTGTAAGAGTCTGGGCTCATTGAAATTATTCCTTAGATATGCATCTTAATTATCTTGGCCCATGATCTGAAGCACCGAATGCTTCCTGTTTTTCTCTATCCTAAATTTCCCTCAGGTGCACCATGGTGGGGCGCAGGGTGGCTGCAGTGGTTGGTGACTTGATCCTTATAGAATTGGAATAGCTGGCAACATTCTTTGTTTACTGGAATGGCAGGCAACGTTGCCTTTCCACAGTAGTAGGATCTTCTCCAAGATTCTAGCAAAAGGATGTTGGTCATTCTTGGATTCAGGTGGTAGGGTGAACTTCTATCTTTTTTCCTAGGCTTCATGGCCATCTTATTGGTGTGATAGTGATTAATGACATTTGTCAAGTATTTTTGGTCTTCTCCTCTCCAGGGTACATAGTTGGCTTCAATTTCCTGGCTTCCTTGTAGTTGAGTGAGGAAAGCTCTGGAGAGTGTGTCATGAACTGCACTGATTTTTTTCAGAGCTCTGCCTTCCCTCTGATTCACTGGTCGGCAACTTTCAAGAAGGCAGCTTCTCCACTGACCTGAGTACCCAAGAGACTAGAATCAGCAAAGCCCATTCCACTGACAATCACTCACAGGAAACTTGTAGAATGGATACTATTCTCTTTTCTTCAAAACGACTGAGAGTTGGGGGGTTGTTTATTACTGCAGCATAACGTGACCTATCCTGACCAATAATACTGAGAGATTAGGAGAGGCCGTGCAAGGTATGCCCAGCGAGAAGCCATTTTACACTAGACTTTTCTAATGGCATCTTAAAGACAATATGCGATTTTCAAATAAATAGCATCCCTCTGTTTTGAGATGACACTTTGATTATATTCCATTATTGAGTGTTGCCAGCTCTTATTAGACGTTCAACTCACAAGTGATTGTAAAAGCTAAGCTCCAATTTCTTAGGAAAATATATAAATGCATGTAATAAAGTTTTTTTTGGAAAGCACACCTCAGTGAAAGGCAAATTTTATGGTGGGCAGAAAACATGAACTTAGAATTACAGTTATGTCACATCTGTACTTAGAACTTTTTAATGGCTTCCCTTCACATTCAGGACGAAGCTAATTCCTTAGCCCGAGCGAAATAAGTCTCTCCATGACAGGATTTCACATATATTTCTTCAACCTCTTCCCTCATAACCAGACAGAACCACTTGCTTAGCACGGGCATGAAGAACACCATCTCCTAGTCTTTATATACGCTGTTGCTTCTTCCTGAAGTACATTCCTATTCCTTCAGCTTGCTGCTCTCCACTCCATCAGCTTTCGTCATAGATATAATCACCTTCAGGAAACTTTCCCTCTCCATTTACAGTAGGTCAGGAGTCCCCAAACATCCCGCACTTTCCTCTAGATGAGTATATATCACATTATGATTCAATTACCTGCATATTGGTTTGCTATCATTACTATCCCATGGGATTTATGGAAATAAGAACTGTCTTGTTCGTTTTGTATCTCCACCACCCAAACAGGATTTGGCACACAGTGTGAGCTCAGGAAGTATTCCCTGAAGTAATAAACGTAATTAGATATAGTATAAATTTACCAGCTCACAAGCTATAGCCAAAGTCACCAAGTCATTCTTCGGCCAACAAATGAATGAGTCTGTATGAACTGTCAGAACAGGCATTTGATTCTGTCACACCTTGATTTAAAGCAGGCGTGTCCTCTTGATTAGGGAATTAAAGAATGTGTGATCGTATGTTGTGCTATAAAAAGACAAAGAGAAATTAGTGAGTTTTAGGAAGTGTGAACCTTGCAAACACGTTACTGGTCATTTTGGTAGGAGATCATAAAAGAAAGTAAGTACCAGGGTATAAGGATAACTTTCTAAGAAAGGATTTTCGTATATGCCTACTGTGTGCAAGTTTTGAGGACATAGAAATAAAGTGAGGGCAAATCCTTGTACTCGAGTGCAGAGTCCAGTGAGAAAGAAATGGGTTCCATAAAGAAATTCTCATAAAGGGAAGAAAGGGTAAAATACTAGATTAGAAACACAAAACAGAGTGCTAATTGGGGTATGACAAAGGAAAGGAGGAAGAAAACCTAAAATTAAGTGCCAATTAAATGTTAACCATTTTACATACAAAATTTCATTTAGTCCTACAAAAATGTCCCATGGTCATTTCTTCTGAGATGAACAATCAGAGGCTCAAATAGTTTTCATACAAACCTACCCAAGGTCACACTGCTTGCCACTAATAAAGTTGGAATTGATATTCTGGTCAGCTAGACCTCACAGTCCTTGTTGTGGTAAATACACCAGGGTTTCTCAAAGTGTACCCAACAAACTATGTACTGCAGAATTTCCTGGAGGTGCTTGTAAAAATTCAAAATTGCCAGATTTATACCTCAGACCTAATGAATCAGAATTTCCAGAGCTTGAGTCTGGGAATCTGCATAAAAACAAGTCCCCCCAGGACAGGAATAAAGACGCAGACGTAGAGAATGGACTTGAGGACACAGGGAGGGGGAAGTGTAAGTTGGGACAAAGTAGGCGAGTGGCATGGACATATATACACTACAAAATGTAAAATAGCTAGCTAGTGGGAAGCAGCAGCATAGCACAGGGAGATCAATCATCTCGGTGCTTTGTGACCACCTAGAGGGGTGGGATAGGGAGGGTGGGAGGGAGACACAAGAGGGAGGGGATATGGGGATATATGTATATGTATAGTGGATTCACTTGGTTATAAAGCAGAAACTAACACACCATTGTAAAGCAATCATACTCCAGTAAAGATGTTAAAAACAAAAACAAATCCCCCACGTATGGTCTTAAGTATGGTTGGGAGGAGCCCTTCCATTGCATCACATTTCTTCCTAGTTGAAGGGAATAAAAGCGATAATAATTTAGCCTAGCAGTATATGTACCTCATCTGGGAGGGAGGGAAACCAAGATTTTATTCATCCTAGCCACAAGGTATTGAATACAACCATTATCTTTATTAATTAATGACAATCGTAAGAGCTATAACAATAATGATGAAAAAAACAACTGCTTTGTGTTCCTGGAGACACGGGGCCATGTCTTATTTAGCATGAAATCTTACTCTTCTCTGATCCTCCAGATAAAAAAAGTGAACCTTAAATAATGAGCACTCAGTAAAAGTTGGTTGAATGAATGAATGAATTTACCAAGTAAATCTATTTCATCTGAAGATGCAAGCTAAAAAGACAATGACTTATGTTTTCCTGCAAAATGTAGTTCTCTGAAGGAAAATGAAAGCCAGTCATGACAAATGCTACCACTTCAATCCGAATCACTACTAGAATTGGTGTGGGTTTCTGTTTGATAAGAAATGCACTTTAGGGACTTCCCTGGTGGCACAGTGGGTAAGAATCTGCCTGCCAGTGCAGAGGACACGGCTTCGATCTCTGGTCCAGGAAGATCCCACATGCCGCAGAGCAACTAAGCCCGTGTGCCACAACTACTGTAGCCTGCGCACCTAGAGCCCGTGCTCCGCAACAAGAGAAGCCACCGCAATGAAAAGCCCACGCACCACAACGAAGAGTAGCCTCTCGCTGCAACCCGAGAAAGCCCGCACGCAGCAACGAAGACCCAACACAGACAAAAATAAATAAAATAAAATATTTTTTTTAAAAAAGAGAAATGCACTTTACCTCATTCCTGCTTCCTACAATCCCTAACTTGGTAATGATCTTTAATTAGGGGATGTTATACATTGAGTTCTCAGCAGTTATTCCAGATACCCTATGTGACTCTGCTGCAGATTAAAAAAGCCATAGAGTCCAACTGTGAAGCTGCAAAGTCCTTTAGCCTCTGGTCTGTACATGGTAGAAGACACAAGATGTGATCCTGGTAAAAAAGTGGAACATTAAAAGATGTTAAAATTGTACTGCCTTGTGATTCACAGTGGGCCAGTAATCTTCAGCAAGATCTAGCAGTATAAGCCACTGCTACCTAGACGTTCTCATTCAGATACCACACAGTATCTCAAAAGCATTATGTCCAAAGCTGAAATGAAACTTCCTTCTCCTGCTGTTTTCAATCTCTAAAATTTCCGTCATCTACCAGCCACCCCAGGCAGAAATCAGGGAGCCATATACTATCTTCTTTCATCATCCTCTCATCTAATTAGTCACCAAGGCTTCTCCATTTGTATCTCCTAAATATCTCTCATATCTGCTTTCCCCCTATTGCCTTTACCTTCATTCAAGCCACCATTTTCTTTCCAGCTAGAGTTCCAGTTTTCCTGTTTTGAGTCTTGTCACCTTATAACCAATCTTCCACAGGTTGTGTGAATTTTTTGTCAGCAGCTCTGATCTGACGATGTATATCACTTCCCAGGTTTAAATCTACAACCAAAATCCACTCTTTGGGTGATGTATAACACCTTTCATGATAAATATATAGACTGTTTGAAGTCTGCCTGTCTTTATACATATTGCTTTTTGTCTCTGAAATGCCATCTGTCCTCCTAAGTGCTTTCACTTCATACCTTAAAGCCCACTCCAAGCATCAGCACTGCATGTGGAGGTTTTTGACCCTCCCTGCCACCTCCCCCATCGGTCAGTCAGTCCTACTCTCTCATGTCTCTTTGTTTTATGTCTTTCTATGATGACACTTACTGTGTTACTGTCTGACTGTTTGCTTATGTACTTTACTCCCCAATACACTGTGCATTTCTTTTAGGAAAGGCAGTGGTTTTATTTTGCCTCCCTTTTGTTTCTGACAAGGTGTCTGCTATACAACAGGTATATATTTTCCAAATTTGTTGCATTATTTCAGCAATGCAATATATCACTTGGAGAAAAGGAAAGCATTCTCCCCAAATACTCAAGCAGTGGTCACTTGTAAGAGATGACTTCTCTCTTGTGCTTGGATTCACATACTGCTTTTCCTATGGAAGACCCTTTCATAACCAATGTAAGCTGTAGGATAAAGTCCAAATATCTAAGGCTAAAGTTCAAGGCTATCCAAAGCTTGGTCCCAGACTGAATTTTCATGACCCAAGACTCATGTTCAGCACACAGCAAGCCCTCAAATCAGAATGTATTTTGTGAAGTCTGTTTCCCATGATGCCCCTGAAGGAACCACTGGCAATCAGCTGACATACATCCACTTCCTGTGTCAGTGACCTCCAACCAGTGCACCAAACATCCAGCTAGCTCTAAGACAGACCCCTCACACACGTGAAACCAAGACTAATCCAAGTGTGATACTTAAATTTCAGTGGGGGATATTTGACCGTAGAGATATTTGTCATAAAACCTTGTGCTGCAGGTACGGCGTAGAGGAATTAGCCAGCAGAACACACTGCTTAGCAGGCAGCACAGAAGGGTTATGTACATCCAGAAACATGTGAGAACTTGCTCTCACTTGTAAAATACAGAAGACGTCTCAACAATAAATTCTATCAATGGGTAAGGAAGGGCTAAGGACAAGAAAGTGATTGGGAGATAACTGCAAAGTAGTGTTTTATTTTCTTATTTCCCTAAAATTTCCTTTTAAAAAATATGCAAAACAAGATATTATGTCTACATCCATTTAAGTGTCCTGTCAAAATGTGTGCCAAGAATAAGAAGGAGTTTTTGTTAGAATGCCGTTCGGAATAGTAAAAATTATGAACAACATTAATGTCCATAAATAGTGGATTTGATCAACAAATTAAGTTACCATCATGCAATGGAATACTATGCAATTATTAAGAATGAAAGTGTAGAATAATACACGCCAAGCTGGGGAACTGTTCATGAGTAATTTTATTAAAACATACATAATATAAACTGATTTTCAACTTTAGAAATATGTGCATTATAAGTATATAAATAAAAATACTAGAAAGACAAATATAAAATGATGTCAACTGCTACCCATGGGTGATAGGACAACAGATAATTCTTATTTTCTTCTTTTTCATACCTATCTCTCCCATATTTTCTATATTAGCACCCATTGCTTTTTTTAGATACTCCTAGGTTTCTGTAACAGCTGCGTTTTAATTTCTTACCTCCATCTTTCTTCCTTTACTTTCTCTTCCTTTCTATAGCCATGCTACTAAATAAGCCGAATTCTTTAAAAAAAGAAAACAATAAAATTTAGCCAAGAAATCAGTCATTTTGAAAATAACTGTGTTTGCAGAAACCTGGGCCATTTTGCAGAATCCATCTGTGCTTGGGCTGTTTCAGTGGTTTTTCTTCAAATAGGTTTTGTGAGCCCCTCCAGAGACTCCAATTTTCTATAGAAAGGAATTGTAACTCCTAGCGTGGCATTCACGGTTTTTCACAATCTGGCCCCCATGTAACACCCAGCTTCCAGAGCCCCAGCCTCAGCGATTCAGATGACTCCTGGCCCCAGCACACCACAGATATTCAGCCTGCTTAAATCTGCACAAGGCATTCCCTCTGCCTGGAACATCCTTCATCCCTGTTCTCTGTTCTTCTATCTTGCTCATCCTCCAGGCATAGCTCAGATGTCTTCTGCTCTGCATCCTGTTCCTGTCCAGGCAGAATTCATTGCTGTTTTCCTTATGCTTCCCTTACACTTCAGGTGGTTCGTTGGAGTCAGCTTATAAAGCTCCCAAGCCCGATTGTTAAATACTCAAGAAGTTTTAAGCTGATTTTCAAATTAGGAGCTTTTTTTTTTTTTTTTTTTTTTTTGCGGTACGTGGGCCTCTCACTGCTGTGGCCTCTCCCGTTGCGGAGCACAGGCTCGGGACGCGCAGGCTCAGCGGTCGTGGCTCACGGGCCCAGCCTCTCCGTGGCATGTGGGATTTTCCTGGACCGGGGCACGAACCCGTGTCCCCTGCATCGGCAGGCGGACTCTCAACAACTGCACCACCAGGGAAGCCGAAATTAGGAGCTTTTTAATTGGGACTGTGAAAATTAACTGTGGTGGAAATATTTATACCATGGAAATTGGCAAATCAAGCTTCCCCCTTCCCCACAAGAGCCAAGTTTCCTATCACATCACGGCTTTGCATATATGCCTTTATGAATGCACCTGTCCGTTCTCTCCTGTATTACAATGAAAGAATCACTCTCTCCTACAAAGCTGTGAGTTCGCTGAGAGCTGAGTCAATGTCTGAATCTTTCTACGTCGCAAGAAAGATTGACGTATGACAGTGATCAATAACCATTAAAATAGATTGAGTTGCTTTGACGCACATTCGCCAAATTGCGTTTAGAATTAAGCTGTGACCTTTTTTCTTCTATCCTGATATTCTTGTTTCTCATTTCCAGAGCTAACAAGATTTAGCTAAATAACATTCATTTTTATTAGCATTCTTAAATATTACAAAATAATTGACTTTTTCAGTGCGGCAGTGATGTTGATTAGAAAACTCATAAGTGTATCTTTCTTTATTATATATATAGATACGATTGCCCTCATATCTTCACTTCTAATAGCTTTGCTTAATAAAAAATCTAAGGAGACCCTCAGGAAGTCATAATATGATTTTAATATACTTAGATTCAGAGAACCTCTGTTGGTTAATTAAGAAACTTTCATCTTTGAAGTAAAATTAGAAAAAAAACTTATTAACTAAAGGATGCAGGGTCAGTAATAAGACAGCTTTCGTTTTGAACATTCCATCTAATCAATCCTGAGAGACATAAGACAATTATATGTTATCAGAAACGCAGAGAAATAAGCACCAACAGGGGGCGCTGACTGGCTTTGGGCCTTTCTTACAAAACAGTCTTAGGAAATGATCAGTCCCTTCCTAATCAGTCATTTTATGAAATGACAAAAATACATTATCTGCAAAGCCACGGGAGTGAAAATTAGTCTGAGGATTAGAAGGCTCAGCCTCTGAATTTGAAAAGCTGTCATATTTAGACCTATTCCCTCAACTGAAAGTCAGTTCACAAAATACAGCATTCACCCATTCATTCGTTCATCAGTTTGTCCACACAATCATTTTTTTGCTCGAGGCTATAATAAAGTGGGAGCAGGCACTGAATTCATGCCCACTTGAGTTCTATCATCAGATCCACAGCTTACCTGCTGTAGAACCTGACCCAAGTTTACCCCTGTGAACTTCTGTTTTTTTCTGTAAACAGAGACAGTGCTGACCTTATCAAGTTGCTATGAAAATTAAAGAAATGATATTTTCAAGTGGACAGTAGACAGTCAATAAATATTTTTGCTTTGACCCCCACCGCCTTTTTCATTCCTTAACAGGTTTCTTATGAACACATACTGTGCTCCTAACACATTGCCTTCTCTTTGAGGCCTCTTTAGTCTGCTCTGTAAAACCAGTCACAGAAACATGCAATTCACAGAAGACAGCATGCTGTAATGGAGGGAGCACTGAATTGGGAGGAAGGAAAACTATATTCTAACCCCAGGTCCGATTTTGATTTTTCATGTGGATTTGAGCAAATCCCTCAAACTCTCTGACCCTAGTTCACACGGCAAATATTTATTAAGTACCTATTCTTTGCCAGGCATTTAGTTGGGCACTTGAGATACAGAGATGAGTAACCTAGGGTCCCTGAGCTCAAAAGCCACCATACAAGTGAGGAAGGCAAACACATTACAAAATAAAATCTGATAAGGTCTATAGTGAAGTTGCTACCAAGTGACAAGGGGGTGAGGAGCATGGCTAAGCAGCTGACATTCTTCTACAAAAGGGACATAACGCTGCTGACACTTGCCCCACTTCTCTACAGGGCTTTTGTGAACAGGAAATAAAATTCTGTGTATCAGCGCAATTTGTAACCCAGAAAGTGACATGAATACTCATGTTTAAATGAAAATATGAGATCATGTGGTATTTGCCTCCTGTGAGTAGGGCAAAACAGTGTCTTGTAATTATTCTTCTTTGCAGTTAGCACATAGTAGGTGCTCAATAAATATATGATGAATTAATATAGACAAGAATACAGAAATCCAGACATTCAGAAAAGTGAGAGTCAGTGGAGTGTTAGAATCGTTTGGGAGGGCTTCAAGGATTTGGTGAATCTAGAGAGAAGTTTAAGCACAAAGAGGACTTGGAGAGGTAAGGAGAGTATTCTGGCAGATGGAAGACAGCCTGAACACAGATTAGTATAATTATGTTCTAACAGCAAATATGCTTCGGGTATGAAACAAAGGCCAAGCAATGCGGTTCATGCTTCAACTGCCACTTATGTGGTCCTCACAAAAACTTTGCAAATCCAAATTATTGTTTTTATTTTCCAGCTTAATTCAGGAAAGTTAATCAACTCACTATAGTCACATAAAAATTCAGTGTTAGGGCTTCCCTGGTGGCGCAGTGGTTGAGAGTCTGCCTGCCGGTGCAGGGGACACGGGTTTGTGCCCCGGTCCTGGAAGATCCCACATGCCGCTTAGCGGCTGGGCCCGTGAGCCATGGCCGCTGAGCCTGCACGTCTGGAGCCTGTGCTCCGCAACGGGACAGGCCACAACAGTGAGAGGCCCGCATACCGCAAAAAAAAAAAAAAAAAAAAAAAAAAAAAAAATTCAGTGTTAGAGTTTGAACCCGGGTCGATTAGACCCAGATGCAAAAGCATGATCTGAGAATCGTGTACAATCCAAATTGGCTGAAGTGATGCTTCAGAATGTGATCTCCATCCTTCTGGCAAAGCACCCTTCTGGTTTTCCCAGGCATGATTAAAATGCTGTTTTCCTGTCTCCTTAACTCTTGGTCCTAGCTCACAGAATGGCTCCAGTCCTTGTCCAGATGTATAAACTTGGAACCTAAAAATCTTTTTTTTTTTTTTAAAGTCTAACTTTTTTTTTTTTTTCCTAATCTGGTCATGCCCTGAACTAGATCCCCTGGTGGCCCCTCATCACCAATATAATAGTTAAAGCTCATAGAATGTTCCACAAGGCCTCCATGACCCACCTGCTGTCTGCCTCTCCTGCCTCTGTGCACATCCATGCCTCCACACCAAAGTGCACCCACTTCTAGTTCTCTTAACCCACCACATATTTCCTTCTGTGTATGCAACCTCCACTGACCTCTTTTTGCACCTGGCCAACTCCAAGTCATTTTCTTGGCTCTAATCTGACGTCACTCTGGCAAAGCTTCCCCTAACATCCCCAAGACTGTGTGTGTTGCTTCTTCTTTGGGGTTCAGATAGCTCTTGTATAATCTCCCATTATACAAGTCATCGCTTTATAATCTGTTATATTATGGGTGTGCATTTGTCTGATCCTTCTACTTTTAGGGAGGTTCTATAAGAGACGGAAGGAACATTTGCCCCTTACTTAGAATGAGGTCAGTTGCATAGCGATATGAAATATTTGTCATATAGATGGATGGGTGACTGGATTAATGAATGGATGGGGAAGGACCAGCTCCCTTCACCTTCAGGTTTGGGTTTAGGGAGAAACGCAGAGATTTGTGACTCCATAAATAGAGGCATCTTCAACCTCAGAATCCATTTCAAAACTGTTCTCGTGCTTCCAGATTTTTAATTTTTATTAAGGAGAAAAACTAAAATTAATGACTCTGTGGATTAGATAGAGACTTGAGGATTACTTACCACCTAAGGGCTCATCTGTGTGCAATGTACCGCGAGGGTAGAGAGGGAAGGGATACCATCCTGCTCGTGATGCACAGTGACGGGAATCTGGACTTTGGAGCTGGGCCGCCTTGGGTCTGTATCCCAGGTCTGCCACTTATTAGCAGGATGACCTTGGACAATCTCTCTTTGCCTGATTTTCCTTCTCAGTAAAATGGGTACAATATGACACACCCAGCAGGGCTTCTATAAGGATTAATTACATAGTATTTTGTGTTACTGAGTATATTGCTGGACCATAGTTAATACTCTAAATATTAATGTGCTTTTTCCGTCTTCCCCTCTCTTTCCATTGTGCAGGGGGAAATCAAACATCTTAGGTTCATCCTTGGCACAGGGGATGAAAAATGTCTCCTTCTGCCCAGTGGGATGAGGACACTTTTTTCATCCTTCTGGACCAAGCTAAGTACCAGTGAGTGCCCCCTCCCCACCTTGTATCTTGTCAGGAGTTTTGGCAGTAGTTCCTGGTTTGCATTTCCAAGTCTTCGTTCCTAAAGAGAACCTTTTAGATGAATAAGGAAAAAGAAATGAAAAGAAGGCCTCAACATCCATTCTGTCAGAAAGAGAAAGGCAACCCTTTAATTCCATTTTCTGCCAGAGAGCTGATTCAGCAGATTGCACCTTGTCCATCCCACCTCCATTTTTTTTTTCTTTATCGCTGTTCTCATTATCCACAACTTATCTCAGTCAGCAACTTTATCCTCCCCTTTTAAATAAGGAAGAACCGTTTTTTTTTGGTTTTTTTTTTTTTTCTTTTTTTTTTGCGGTACGCGGGCCTCTCACTGCTGTGTCCTCTCCCGTTGCGGAGCACAGGCTCCGGACGCGCAGGCTCAGCGGCCATGACTCACGGGCCCAGCCGCTCCGCAGCATGTGGGATCCTCCCGGACCGGGGCACGAACCTGTGTCGCCTGCATCGGCAGGCAAGCAGACTCTCAACCACACTGCGCCACCAGGGAAGCCCGGAAGAACCATTTTAATCCTTCCTACCACCAATGACTTGCTGCCAGTTTGAGTACGGTTGCCCTGTGGGGCTGAGGGATGTCAGACCAGGCCACCTGCAGTGCCTCTTCTGCATCCCCACCATGAGACAGGGTCTTTCCCTGCCTGCTCCTGGCCCATTCCTGAGCCAGTGATGACCTGCCTGGGCCTTTGTGACGGTCCCACCACTGAGCAGAAGGCCAAGTCCTGATTTAGCCTTGCTGCTTACATGATTTGTGGCATGCCCGGGGCAAACTGTTGGTTTGTAAATCCCTGCCTGATGTGATAGAGCAGTTCTGGGCTCTGATCTGCCCCCATGTCCCCAGTGCACTTAGCTGAGAGCCTGATAGCCAGGCAGAGGGGCCACAGCCTGCATAGCCAGCCAGGGTGAAACCCAATTCCTGCTTTGGCAACTTACTAGTGTGTGGCCTTGGGCAAGGTAACATGAACTTTCTGGAACCTAGTTTCTCCTATGTAAAAGGAGGATAACAGAGCCTTCTTAATTTGTGATGATGATAAAATTTTAAAGAGAAAGAGCAAGAGGGAGAGAGAGAGAGACAAAGACAGAAAGAGAGAGAGGCAAAGAGAGGAAAATGGTGTCAACCAGATTACCTGACAGTTCTTGGGTTCCAAGTAAAAGTCCATGGCCTCCATTCTCCCACCCCACACCCCTTTATAAGGAGGCTGGACTCTCCTCTCTGCTTCCCTGGCTGCTGACGTTTAGTTGGAGCTTACTTCGATAGAACTTTCTTGAACACACATATTTGTTTTATATCAACAGTATCTTCTAATGGTTACCTTTGGCTGTGTAAGAAATGCCCTGTCCACCAGCCCTAGCCCCGAAGGAACCTGTTGAGTAGGTTAGTCTGTTCCAGAGCTGGAGGAGTGTTACTAGATTCTCGGTTTAGATGCTACTCCCTCCAGCAAACCTCTGTCAATAAGAAGACTTAGTTAGGGATGCCCTTGAGGCTACACAGTACCTGGTACTCACCCATCAGAGTTCTTAGTGAGCTCTAGTACAATCTCCTGTTTCCTGGTCTAGCTTCCACACCAGATTCCAAGCTCTTAGAAGGAGGTAGGATACCAAGCTTCTTGCACAGTGTTTGGCATGGCTGGCACACCGTTAAGAGATGTTTAATGAGTAAATGAATGACAAAAGGAAAAGGGTGGAACTTACCTAGAATAGTTTGGAAAAGTGACTGAGTTTCTTTAATTTGATAGGAACAAACCATCTTCTTAGGGAAGAGAAATGACATTTATTCAGCTCCATGATGGTTCAGGACACTGAGGGCATTTTACTTCACTTAATTACTTATTTCACTCCATTCCCTCAACTTTGAGGTAATAGTTCCATGCCCATTTTACAGATGAGGCACTGAGAATTCAAATCCCATACTGAAGGATGCAGAACTAGTCATCAGAAGATCAGAAATTCAAACTGCAGTCTCTCTGACCTCACACCAGACCACCACCTACAATTCATAATTCTTATATGCAAAGGAGCTACTGGACCTTCTGCTCTTGAAAACCAAGATGAGAAGGAATGAATCTTGTCCTATGCTAAGTGACAATTTTTAAAGAAAGCTTTTACCTAATGTGAAATGTAAACATTTTCTTTATGAGAAATATGTGATCCATATGTGTATTTAGATTCCAAAGCCCCCAGTTCACTAGGATTTCTCTAGGCTGTTTTTGTCAAGTCTTGAAAAATAGCTCCCTGTGATTTTTTTGATGGGAGTTAATATAATGATAAGCACCGTAAAGTCTCTGGGAATAACATGTCATTAATTTACCTCAGAAAATAAGACTTCAGCGACAAATAAACCTCATAAGGGCTCTGTGGTTAAAGTAGCTTGGTGAGCGATGGCTATTTGAATTGAGTGCAATTAAAGGTAAAAAGAGTGCAGCAAATGAAACAAATAATTATTTTCCACAGCTGAAAAACCCATAGCCTGTTTTATGAAGGGTCCTTGACTATTTTGAAGGGAAAAATAACTTATTGGACATGCTCCATTTTAGTGGGAGGCAGCATTATGTTCTGGCGAGAGCACTGGATTCATAGGAGACCTAATTTAAATCCTTGCCTGGACACTAATTAATTGTTTGACGTTGAGAAGGTAACTTTCTTTCTCAAGAGCTTGATATCCTCATCTGTAAAATGAGAGAATTGAATTCTAAGAGCTCTCCAGCCCCATCCAAACCTAACTTTCTAGAATTCCAAAGATTTGATGACACATAGTCGTCAGAAACACAAATACTTTCTTAGTATTTCAGGCAGGTTCATTAGCCCGAAAGTCAAGAGACAGGCAACAGGATGGTTAATGGTTATGCATAACTTTGTAGTAAAACTGACCTGGGCTTGGGCTTTTATCCTCCATTTACTGGTCGTGTGATTTTGGATAAAAATGTTCACTTTTTTATTAAAGTATAGTTAATTGGCAGTGTGTTCGTTTCAAGTGTACAGCAAAGTGATTCAGATATATATATATATATATATATATATATATATATATATATACTTTTTCAGTTTCTTTATCATTATAGGTTATTACAAAATATTGACTGTAGTTCCCTGTGCTATATAGTAGGTCCTTTTGGGTTATCTATTTTATATATATCAATAGTAGTGTGTATATGTTAATCCCAGACTCCTAATTTATCGCCTCCCCCTGCCCTAGCTATCCCATTTGGCAACCATAAGTTTGTTTTCTATGTCTGTGAGACATGTTTGTACATAAGTTGATTTGTATTATTTTTGTTTTGTACATAAGTTGATTTGTATTATTTTTTTTAGATTCCACATATAAGTGATATCATATTAGATTTGTCTTTCTCTGTCTGCCTCACTTCACTTAGTATAATAATCTCTAGGTCCATCCATGTTGCTGAAAATGGCATTATTTCATTCTTTTTTATGGCTGAGTAGTATTGCATTGTATATATACCACATTTTCTTTATTCATTCACCTGTCAATGGACATTTAGGTTGCTTCCATGTCTTGGCTGTTGTAAATAATGCTGCTCTGAACATTGGGGTGCATGTATCTTTTTGAATTAGAATTTTCTCTAGATATAGGCCTAGGAGTAGGATTGCAAGATCATATGGTAACTCTGTTTTAATTTTTTAAGGAACCTCCATACTGTTCTCCATGATGGCTGCACTAATTTACATTCCCACCAGCAGTGTAGGAGGGTTCCCTTTTCTCCACATCCTCTCCAGCATTTATTATTTCTAGACTTTTTAATGATGGCCATTCTGACTGGTGTGAGGTGATACCTCATTGTAGTTTTGATTTGCATTTCTCTAATAATTAGTGATGTTGAGCATCTTTTCATGTGCCTGTTGCCCATCTGTATGTCTTCTTTGGAGAAATGTCTTTTTAGGTCTTCTGCCCATTTTTTTTATTGTGTTCATCTTTTAAGTCTTGATTTCCTATAAGATCATGTATAATACTTCCCTCAGAGGGTTTGTTCTAAGGATTAAATGAGATAAAATATATAAAATCCCATGCATATCACTTTTCACTTGTAGATATGTAATAAAAGTAAGCCTCTACTGTAATATGAACAGCCTGGCTGAATGTCTCCCCTGGTGGGGGTTAGGAGTATGCTTGGAGAGAAGTGGGTGGCAATGAGAAGCTGAATGAGCTCCTGGGTAGTAATACGTGGGGTCCAGGGAGTTCTCATCCAGAGTTGAAAACCTTGTGTAAGTACAAAAGCCAAAACAAGTCAGAAGTGTAGGGAATGAGTCAGGAACAGATGCCAGCGTTGGAATCAGAGCTAGGAATCCGACCCACGGCTGGAATCATAAATTTGGGAATGAACAGCATATGGGTGGTGTTTAAAGCTATAGAATGAACGGGCTCACCCAGCCAGCGGCTCTCAACCTTGACTGCACATGGGAACCACCTGGAGAGCTTGTGAAAAATGCTGTTGTTTCAGTAACCCTCAGAGATTCTTATGTCATCGATCTCAGGTGTAGCCTGAACATCTGTATTATTAGAAAGCTCCTTGTAGGTTTCTAATATCCAACCAAGGTTGTGAACCACTGACTTAGGGAGAAAGTGTAGGTAGAAGAGATTCATGGACTGAGCCCTGGGCCACTCCCAACATTTAGAATTTACTATAGAAGGAGCAGACTTTGTCTTTGAAACAGGACAAAAAAATGCACAGAATTCAAGAGGAAAAAAATGGGCTTCAGTAAGAAAGGCTGTTCAGTGCTGTTGAGAGACATGATTAATGGGTGTAGTGACGTGGAAGTTCCTGATGACATCAGTGGAAATTTCTATGGAGCGGTGAATGGGAATCATGTTTTTAACCTTGTTGTTTCCTTCCTTTGATGCCTAGCACAGGGCTGGGCATATATTTGATTGAGGATTGATTGAAGGGGTTCTTAGTACTTGTTACATTTGAAAATGTTCTGGAGTGGATGCGTTTTAGGGTAACATAGATCTTCTTGCTATATATGTCATTAATCATTGAATGATGGTTGATTCACTTGAAAGCTATTTACTGAATTCTCATTATGCTCCATTTACTGTTCTAGATTCAGAACTGCTTTGGAAAGCCATAGACGTTGTTCCCCGAAACATCAGGGGAACAGATTTATTATTTACAGATACTGAGTTAGAAACGACACCTCCTAAAGTCATGTCTGTATAACCTTCATACTTATACATGACAGTCCTGACTAGAAGCTGCTAGAAAAGGGTTTGGAAAAGAATGAACGTAATTTTTATCACATGTCATTTGCACGGTACCACATTCATCTACTTCAACTTAACTTCACATTACTCTGAATAAAAAAGTTTATTGTTTCCTTTTTATAGATTATTAAAAGACCCTTAAGGGTACTAATATACGTAGGTTATGGAACTAGATCTCACGCCAGTTTCTTAGGTGACATCTATCAAAGGCAGCAGCGAGTATTATGTATGGCTCTAATACAATATCATGAAAGATAAATTCAAAATCAGTGAGTATTTACTTTATACCTACCATATGACTAGCACTTTCGGAGGCCCTTGGAATAACATCATTAACCCCAAATACAAAAATCTCTGCCCTTGAGGAGTTCATAGTCTTTTGCTTATTACCATTATAACTACTAGCTAATCCAGAAGATTCATTGGTTTGAGCAAATAGACCTCACAGCCCTGGCTGCATAACATACTGTCTGTGACGCTAGGCAAGTCACCTTGCCTCTCTCTTCCTCGTTTTCCTTAATTATTTCATGTGGCACAGCAAGCCCTGTTTAGAGTTTCCTGGTGTGCTGTGGTTGAACAGATAGAAGCAGTCCTATGAGCAGACACCCCACATGTAGTAAATAAGACTGAAAATAGGTTTTTAGTGATCAAATCCAACTGTAGCACAGGGCAGAAAAATTCAGGCTGGACTGACATACTATGACAGTGGGATGGAAAGTTCAGGTTGTACCAAGGGCTGGGCTTGCTCCGTGAGAGGCTGCTGCCTTATTGTAGACATCCTTGGCTGTGTCTGCTATTGCCAGCTCCCTCTCTTTAGTCTTTTCCCTGGCTCCCTGGCTTTCTTCACTGCCCTGATGAGCATCTCCAAAGGGGTTTCTTCTTGCATCTAAACCAAAATCCACTCAAAACTTTTTTTTTTTTTTTTTTTGTGCCGTACGCGGGCCTCTCAGTGTTGTGGCCTCTCCTGTTGCAGAGCACAGGCTCCGGATGCGCAGGCTCAGCGGCCATGGCTCACGGGCCTAGCCGATCCGCGGCATGTGGGATCTTCCTGGACCGGGGCACGGACCCGTGTCCCCTGCATCGGCAGGCGGACTCTCAACCACTGCGCCACCAGGGAAGCCCCACTCAAAACTTTTGATGGTTCTGGTCCTATTGGTTTTCAACCCAGCCTGACCCACCAGTCTTATAGTAGTCAGACCATGATGAGTGGTTCTGGTCACATGGTCTCTTGATAGTCTATAGACAGATATTCAGTCTATAAGGGAGTTCAGTAGCATCCTAGCAGCTGTTTTTCAAATGACATATAATTCTGTTTGCTGCTGATGGCATGGCCTTAGAACAAAACTGTAGGAATCTATGTTGCAACTCTTCTGTTGAGGCTTCACAGAGGCTTCTTACAGCATTTTTACCCACAATAGCTACCTCTAGTAGTACCACAGAATTTGCTGAATCACATGGTCCATGCTAAACACGTGCTTCAAATACACGTGGGCCCCACTCAGACTTACATCTTCTGCGTCACCCAACAAATGAGTTAGAACAATATTCCCAATTGCAGAATATGAAACCTTTAAAATCCAAAGAGGGCTACCAAGCACCAGGTTTCTTTCTTGATGGTGGGAGCAACATGGAATCTTTTGTCCTCTGGAGCAAAGTACCAAAGTGGACCCTTAAAATCTTTATTGACTATCAGGCCCTGAATCTCTGCAGGTTTTATCTCCCTCCCTCTGGTGCACATGTGTCTTACCAGGGCATCCAGAGTACTTTCCCATCAGATACACTTAAAAATCAAAAGTATGGTAGACCGATGTGATATTCCTCAGAATGTCTAAATGGTAGTTTCATACTACGTTGTTTTAGAAAGCCAGAGAATCAACATAGCCCTAGGACAAGATCATGAATGTACACTGTTGTTCTATGAATGTGAACTATTTCTGATCATCCTTCATGATAGCTATTGAAAAAGGGTTCACAGGATCAATAGCTGTATACCATGAACCAAGGCCTTGTTTCTCTAGTAAAGATAAATATTTGCATAGCAGCTAAAATGCTGCTAAATCTTAGTTAAGTTTGTAGTAGTCTGTTACTAGCCTACGGGATTCCATTGGATTGTGTGCATGGGTTAAATTGAATGAGAAATACAGTGCGAGAAAGGAGAAGGGATAGCAACCCTGTATTGCATCCTTCAATTGCCATTTACCCGATACACAATATTGATTTGTTTTTTTTTTTTAAATTGAGTTGTAGTTTACATACAGTAAAATTCACCCATTTTAAATGTACAAATTGATGAGTTTTGACAAATATATATGGCCGTTTAACCACAACTCTGGTGTTTCTTCATGTCCCCATGCAGACAGTCTCCTCTCCCATAAGTGACCTGCAATTTCCAGATTTGGGAGCTTTTCTAGATGTTTTATTTTACTTTTTAAATTTAATTCAATTGGGACCACAGGACATTCTCTTTAAGATTTCAGTCTTTCAAAATTGAGTGATAGTTGTTTTATGTCCCAGCGTATGGTCTATATTTGTGAAAATTCTGTGTGTACTTGAAGGTATATTCTGCAGTTGTTCATATGTTCTATAACATATGGACAGTTTGGTTAAGGGGAATCTTCCATATTGTGTCTAATTGTTCTATCAATTACTGAGAGGAAAAGTAAAAAAAAACAAAAAAAACTCCAAACATTTCTTTAGGTATATAAGTTTTGCTGTCATATATTTTGAAGTTCTGTTTTATATACACTTATATATATAATTTTACACTTTTCTGGTGTATTGACTTTTCTATCATTATGAGGTGTTTCTGCTTGTCTCTAGTGAAACTCTTTGACTTGGAGTAATTTTGTCTGATACAAATATAGTCATTCTTGCTATCTTATGCTTACTGTTTGCTTAATACATATTAATACAAGTTAATACATATTAATTAATACATATTAATACAAGTAAACATATTTTACTTCCAGTCTACTGGTGCCTTTGTATTTAAAGTCTGTTTCTTACAGAAATGAGATAGTGGATTATTGCCTTTTTATACCATCTGACAATCTATCTTTTGAATGAGGGTTTAGTCTGTTTACGTAAAATGTGGCTCTAATGTGTTATATGTAGACCAGCTATTTTTCTTTTAATTTGTCTAATCTAGTTTTTTGTTCTTTTTCTCCTTTCTGCCTTTTTTGTATTAATTCAATATATTTTAGTATTCCATTTTAGTTGCTCTATTGGCTTTCTAGCTGTCTCTTTCATAATTTTCAGGTTTACTCTAGGGATTACATACAAATCTTAAATTACACCAATATAATTAGTTAATATTTAATTACATAAGTTAAAATATAAGAATCTGCATCAGTGTATTTCCCTTTAACTTCTCCTTTCTTAGTGCAATTATTTTTTTCTTTATATAGTCATGTACACTTGAAAGAAATTATAAGCAAGAGTGATGTGTCTGTGTGTTAGTATTTCTTATAGTATGTATCTGCTCTCAATAAATTATTTCAGTTTTTGGGTATCTAAAATTTTCTTTACTTTCATTTAGAAGGATACATTTGCCAGATGTAGAATTTTTAGTAACAGGGTTTTTTTAGTTTAGTTTAGTTTAGTTTTGTTATTTTTGTTGTCTTGTGATTAGTTTGGCCAACTCCACTCCCCCTAGCATTTTAAAATAGTCTTCCAATATCTTATAGTTTCCACAATTTCTTATAAGAAGTCAGCCATCTTATCATCCTTCCCTCTTTATCACATTTTTTTGTTGTTGTTGGTTTGGGCTTGTTTGTTTGTTTAGGGGTGACTCTTTTAAGATTTTCTTTTTGCTGGTATCTTTGAGTGGTTTGACTTTGATATCTCTAAAGATGACTTTCTTGTGTTTATCCTACTTGGGATTCATTGAGATTTCTTAATAATTATGTATTTTAATATAATTTAGTATTATTAATACTAATTAGTATTTTCAACCAAATTTAGGAATCTAGTTTTAAATTTAGTTTTCTGTATTTTTCTTTATGACATTTTCTTTCCTTCATTTCCTTTTGGAATTTCTACTAATATATGTCATACTGCTCCATGTTGTTTTACAGATCTCTTAGAGTCTATTTAATTTTGTTTCAACTTTTTCCCCCTGTTTTTTTTTGTGTGTGGTACGCGGGCCTCTCACTGCTGCGGCCTCTTCCGTCGTGGAGCACAGGCTCCGGATGTGCAGGTTCAGCGACCATGGCTCACGGGCCTAGCCGCTCCGCAGCATGTGGGATCTTCCCGGACGGGGGCACCAACCCGCGTCCCCTGCATCGTCAGGTGGACTCTCAACCACTGCGCTACCAGGGAAGCCCTCCCCCTGTTCTTTGAATTGAGAAATTTCTTTAGTTATACTTTAAGATTTACTGCTTCTTTCTTCTTCTATCTCTAATCTATTGTTGAACCCATCCAGAAAATTTTAGCTATTTTATTTTCCTGCTCTAGATTTTCCATTTTAAATAGTTTACATTTTGCTGTTGAGATTTCCTATCTGTTCATTCATTTTAGTGTATTTTCTTTCAGTTTCTTCAACGTTTTTGTTTTTTCTTTCCTTAAATGTATGCATAATATATTCTTTGAAGACTCTTTCTGCTAAAGTCAGCATCTTATCCTGCACAGATTCAGTTTCTACTGACTACCCTCTTGATTTTTTTCTAAATAGGGTCTTTTCTATACTTTTCTATTTGCTGGTTTGGTAATTTTTTATTGAAAACGGGACATTATAGACAATACACTATTGGCTCAGGATTTTTTCACATTCTCCTGAGTATTATTGGGGTTATATTAGGCAGCTAACTTGCTTACATTCAAATTGCAAACTTATTTTTCCCCAGGCATGAAGCTACTGATAGCAGTTTCTATGGCATCCCACTGCTGATCTTTTAGTCTGGCCCCCTGTGTACCTTCCTCGTGCTTGAGAAATTTGGAGATCAGGCAAAGATTTGGGCAAAAATAGTGTTTACCCTCTCTATGGTTTCCTTGCCTCTAGAAATTCCCCATAATTTTCAGATGTTCTGCCATCTTTGTGCTTTGTATTCTGATATTTCAAGAATGTCAAATTTCAGATTTCTGCCACTTGAGATGCTCATGGCTGAAGAAAACACTTAGTAAAGAAAAACAGAAAATTCATATACCTGGTTCCACATTCCTCTATATTCCATGAGTAGATATCTTTCAGAAATTTTCTCCTTTACCACAGAGATACCTGCATTTTCTTCCACATGTGCATATTTTGGTTGCCAACTAGCAAATTAGACAATTTATTAATTGAAATTGGGTCTCATCCCTTCTGAAATTCTTTTCCTGCCAGAAATTTCCTTGAAAATTTCAGCTGCGTTTCCATTTCTGAACTGCAGTTTTCCCTACCATGGTTTTCTACAACTGGAGCTGCATGTGTTAGACAACCCTTGAGCCAGAGAGCCACAGATTTCAATTCTTGCCCCTTTTAATTGCATTTATTATAAATTAAACTCTCCAGTCTGTCTGTTTTTGCATATTTTCCAATATCTTTCTTTAAACTGTATCCAGTATTTTATGGTTGTTATCTGTAGGGTTTCACCTGATCATTCTCTCTTCCAAAATTACCAAAATCTAGCCCTGACTTGGCAGGACACTCATATGATGAGTTTGGTCTGATGTATCTTTAAGCCTCAGGCCATGGCTCCTTTTAACTGCAGGGAGGAGTCTTCCTGATCAGACAGCAGCTACTTCCAACAATTCCTGCAGATACCTGGGCTCAAGCAAAGTAACTACAGCACTGTTTTTTACTTACTCTCTTGGCCAGGATGGGGGTAGGTATAATGATTTTAGGAGCTTTTACTTGGTCTTTCCTACTACCCTTGCTCTTACTCTACAAGTCCAATATCAATGAGTATTCTGCCAGCTTCCAAGGATGTCCTTTTCAGTAGACATTCAGAGAACCAAAGTGATTACAGGATAGATGAACACACTGCAACCTGCAGCAGGATCCCATGTATCACTCGATTCCACTATGCCCCTTCTCTAATAGGGGCCATGAAAGCACTTTGAGTCCACAGGTGTCAGCATCAACTTGGACCCTGTATTCAACATTATTCAAAAGATCTGGATATTCATGTTTCTCAGTTTAAAGTTACCCAATATATAGCTACAGGTTTCTTTGTGGAAAGACTGGAAAGTCACTACTTTAGATACTTGCTATGGTACAAATATATGGGGACCCTACCTCTCATTCCATTGATGGAATCTGGATACAAGAACTAGAGCACGTCTAGAAACCTGGCAAGACATCATGGCTTTCCATCAATTCAGCTGACCTGTTTTCTGCTCATTCATTCCTGATCTCTTCGTTGTATATATTAAGCAACACTCTTGTTGGCTGCCCATCTGTCTTACCCCTAGGAACATCATGCTCTATTAGTCAGCTCCATAGGTCTCTGCATGCATGGCTCCTCTGGTAGCCTTTCTAATCTTGCTTTCCCTTAAAAAGAATACACTCACTTGGTCCTGGAAGTCAAATGCTACCACTTAGCTTTTGCTGTTCTGTGATTTTACTATCTCAGTTCTTACTGGGAAATTCATTTGTGTAACTGCATCTATTACCATTAACCCAAGACTTCAGAGAACATCTGGTGCTGAGCTTCTCAATAATACTGGTATCCCCATAACCAGAGCATTCATTTTTACTTTGGTAAATAAAGTGTCCTTTGGGCTCTCATGAATAACATAACTAGATGGTAGGTTTTCCAGTCTTACACAGTGAACACATTCTAGCATGCCTACTTCTCTTTTGAGCCCTTCCTCCACAGTTTGCCATGGACCTATAGCATCTATGTTTTATATAAACCAATGTTCAGCTCTGAAGAGGAAGTCATATGATTAATTAGCACTTAAGCCAACCCCATCTTAACAAAAGCCCAGCCTCTTTCATCATGATAAAAAAAAAAAAAATTCATAGAGTTTTGTTTTGTTACAGATTGATTTTTATCTACTGTTTTATTTATTTAGTCGGTTAGCTGGTTAGTTTGAATTGAATGAACCAGTCTGAGAAGTTCTGGATTCTATTTCTACAAATTTTCTAATCACCTGACTTTTTTAGAGGGACAGCGACAGTTTAGAAGTATTTGTAGAATCAGAAGAGAAAAGAGAAGTATGTCGCGGAGGGTGTTACATATGCCATGCTGTGATTGGAAAATAAATAATAATAAACTCCTGTTGTTCATTTGTGCAAGGTTTGAAGCCCTCACTCTAATCCATATGAATTTTTATTTTCTCAAGAAACAATAATCACCCTGCCTTTGTCTGAGGGGTTTGAATTGCACAGTTGGTGTGTGACTGCACTGGTTCTGCAAAGAATAGTTCATGACTGAATGGCCTCCTCTGGGACTTCACTTCTGATTGAAATTCAAGAACAATCCTGGCTCAAAGCTCGTTTATAGCCCTAGAAGTTAAAAAGGGAGTCCAACCATGTGAAGATACAGGTGTGTTGCTGTCATACATATTGACTTAGGAAGCTCCAAAAGCATCCACTCCAGGTCTGCAGTTTTATAAAAAATATTTCTGTGTTACTAAATGTATGCATTTAGCCATATCCCTGGATCTCTGTGCCTTCACCTGAAAACTGGGAGTGATAATCCCTAACTTGCAGGGTTATTTCAGAATTTCTCAACCTTAGCACTGCTGATACTTTGGTCTAGATACTTATGTGAGGGCTGTTCTGTGCATTGTAGGATACCTAGCAGTATCCCTGGCCTCCACTCTCTAGGTGCCAACAGCACTCCTTATCCACCCACTCGTAGCAGCCAAAACTGACTCCAGGTATTGCCAGATATCCCCTAGGGGACAAAATCATGGTCCCCTTCTACCCTCAGACAGCCATTGAGAACCACTGGGTTGTTTTAAAGACAACAATATAAAACAATTACATGTTTTTCTTATTGTATATGTATGGTGTGCCAGACGCTGTTCTGAGGGCCCTATCATTTCATCCTCACAACAGCCTTATGCTAAGATATGATAAGGTGGGTACTCTTGTTGTCTTGGTTTGGTAGAAGTGGATACTGAATAAAAAGAGGTTAACTTTACCAGTGTCAGAGTTGAACTCAGGCTACTCAATCCCACAGCCAGTGCTCTAAACCAGTCCACACAGAGTGGCGTTCCCTGAACAGCAGTAACAGCATCACCAGGGAGCTTGCGGAAGATGAAGAATCTCAAGCCCCATCCTAGACAGACTGAATCAGAACCTTCATTTTAGAAAGATCTCAATGATTCACATGCATATCAGAGTTCTAGAAGTGCTGCTAAAAAGAACATAGCCCAGTTTCTTGAACTGGTAGGAGCTTGTATCAGTCAGGGTTCTCCAAAGAAGCAGAAACGACAAGGTGTATGTGTATATGTGTGTGTGTGTGTGTGTGTGTGTGTGTATAGAGTGAGTGAGAGAGAGAGAGACTTTAAGGAAGTAACTCACATGATTGTGGAAGTACAAACCCAAAATTTTCAGGGTAGGCCAGCAAGGTGGAGATCCAGAGAAGAGTTGAAGTTTGAGTCCAAAGATTGTCTGCTGGCAGAATACCTGCTTGCTTGGGAGAGGTCAGTCTTTATTCAATTACGGCCTTCAACTGAAAGTCCACTGATTTAAAGGTTAATCTCATCC
This sequence comes from Tursiops truncatus, assembly GCF_011762595.2. Taxonomy (NCBI): domain Eukaryota; kingdom Metazoa; phylum Chordata; class Mammalia; order Artiodactyla; family Delphinidae; genus Tursiops; species Tursiops truncatus. The sequence continues at coordinate 51,512,236 of NC_047041.1, forward strand.
AAAAAACACTTACACAGAGACAACCAGAATAACATTTGAGTGGACACTGTGACCCAGCCAAGCTGACAAATTAAATTAGCCATCACAGTGTCCAATAAATATTAGCCCTTTTCGTTACTTTTAAATAGTGATGGAGGGGAGTGAAGCCTGATTTTCCCAAGCTTTTAATTCCACCCCAAAATATGCAAGTTATAGTGGTAACAGGGTCGTAGATGAATGATTCTGCTGGTTTCAGGATTGTAAGAAAAAAACTTCTCATCAAATAGATTGAGGGGTGAAACTTGCAGGAGAATGGATCTGAAATGGAAGGTGTATCAATGGGACTAAATTATGCTTTGAATCCAGACCGATCTGGGTTCTAATCCCAGCTCTGAAATCCCCGATGGTGATCATGGGCAAAGTGCTCTACCTGTGTGAGCATCCATTTCTTCATCTGAGATGGAGAGGAACAGCAAGCACATTGCAGGGCTCTTGTGAGGACTGAGGAAGGTACCATCTCTAAAGCACCTGCTCAGTGCCTGACACAGGCCTGGGGCAGCTTGTGAAAAACTGACTCTCACTCATATGCCAGCCTTTCCTCTCTCTCTCCCTCCCTCCCTCCTTCCCTTCGTTCTGTCCTTCCTTCCACCCATATTTGAAGAGCTCATGAATACCCTTTTCACTCTGGATACTATTCTACGTTTGGTGGCACAGAATAAATAGAAACATGGTCCTACCTTCCGTGGTTTACAACCTAGTAGGAGAAACAGAAAGGCAAACAGACATGTGTGATGGTACATGATTGTCTGGCCAGAATGAAGATATATATACATTGTAAAGATTTTATAGAAAAAGAAAGCCAAAGTCTGACTGAAGAAATCAGTGGAGGGCTTCACAGAGAGACTGGTTGATGTATAGGGTGGGAGGGAGAGAGTGCCAGAGGTGGGCAGGAGGGGTAAGAGGTAGATGTGTCAGATTTGGAAGAACCTTCGCTGTGTACGGGAGTCTGGACTTTTACTAACGGGCAGTAGAGAACCGTGAAGTAGGAGAGGAACACGACTAATCATATTTATTTTCAGAAGATCACTCTGGAGCACAGAGTAGTGCAGCAAATGGAAGAGTCTCTCTCTCTCTCTCTCTCTCTTTCTCTCTCTCTCTCTCTCACACACACATCTCTCTCTCTCTCTCTCTCTCTCTCACACACACACACACACACACACACACCCTCATAATTAGGGTTTACCTGGAAAGGAGTCCAGGTGACCTGAAAAGGTCAGTCTAAATTCTCTCTTATTAAGTAATTCTGAGGCCCTCATTTTAGAAGTAGCCAAAACTTTCCCTGCTGGAGTTTCTGAGGCAGCTCTAAACTTAGTAGAGGAAAAAATAATACAATCAGAAAAGAAGAATTAAAGGAGGGTATTTTTTTTCAGTCTTGCCTCCTTATTTCTTAAGCATGTAGTATTTCTGATCCAGCAGAAAAGCAACACTACCTTGTGGATAAAAGTCACATACCCTAATGTTAAAGCTCACCCGAAGTCCCCACAGCAAGGCTCAAGTGATGCAGGGGTGAATGCATGCCAAATTAATGGGGTAGTAATTAATTAATTACCGTAATAATTCGCAAGGTTGGAAACCACTCAAGTCTGTGCCTTGGAGGTTCCCACAGGGCTCAGAATGCAGAAATGCCTTGGCCTCGAGGCAAAACTGAAATGGAGGCCGAAGTTGCAAAAGGATATGTCTGGTGCCCCCAGTCCTGTAGAATCTGTGGTGTGGTTCTCTGCCTTCCAAGAACAAGTTCAGTTGTACCAGTCCACCTAAGTCCCTTGGGTCCTAAAGTCCAAGCAAACCCAGAAGAGAATCCCGGAAGAGAAGCAAACAGACAAGCCTGGGGTCAGATTGCTTTACAGGCGTGGCACCTGTGTGACCACATCACTTCACTTCTCGGAACCTGCTGCCTAACCTGTAAGATGAGAGAAGAAAATCCATCCTGTAGTCCTGGTTTGAGATGAAAAAGAGATGGTGTATCAAAAACATGGAGTAAAGAATCAATAGCACCCAAATAAATGGTCAAACCAAACCAAACAAATACAAACACATATAAGAGAACAAAGTAGTGGTTACAGAGGGATGGGGGGGTAGGGCGAAATGGGTAAAGGGGATCAATTGTGATGGATAGAAACTAAATTTTTGGTGGTGAGCATGCTGTAGGATATACTGAAGTAGAAATATAATGTTGTGCACATGAAATTTCCTATAATATTATGTCAATGTTACTTTAATAAAAAGAAACAAATAGGGCTTCCCTGGTGGCGCAGTGGTTGAGAGTCCACCTGCCAATGCAGGGGACACGGGTTCGTGCCCCGGTCTGGGAGGATCCCACGTGCCGCGGAGCAGCTGGGCCCGTGAGCCATGGCCACTGAGCCTGTGCGTCCGGAGCCTGTGCTCCGCAACAGGAGAGGCCACAACAGTGAGAGGCCCGTGTACCGCAAAAACAAACAGACAAAAAATAAAACAAACAAATAAATAGATGATGATGATGATAGAAAAAATGAACGAATGAATAAATAAATGATCTCTACGGAAAAAAAAAAGAATCAATACCAAATAAATACTTGAATAAATGAATGAAGGAATATGTGGATGGACATCAACATGATTTTCTTCCAACTTTCAAAACTCAAGGAGAGAAAGATGCAGATGCCAGAGCAAAGATAACTTCAGCAAAGGATTTTGACCAGACAAGGGCCACGGTTCAGGATATGGGTGAGGCCTGCTGGGGAAGTCCACCCACGGGCTTGCAGTCTTCCCCCTGCTAAGAGGTCAAGCCTGCGAGGTGTCTGCCTCTGTGGTTCTTAGAATTTAGGGAGCTCACCCATTACTAAGCCAGGACCTTTACTTACTCACATTAGAGTGACTCCTCTTGGGAGAACCCTGGAAAAAGTGCCCTTCTCATGAGAAGTGGTGCTATTTCAGCATAAATAAATAAATAATTTTTAAAATAATTTAAAAAACAGCCTCTGAAGAGATCGCAAAGAAAGTTCCAGATAAGACTGGCCATCCCTCATTTTAACTTCCTCACATATTCTCTGTTATAAATTCCACTCCTTTCTTCTGTCCCACTCCTGACCAGCCAATCCCTTATTTTGAGCATCTACTCTGAGCAGATGGCTTCCTCTCACTTCTGAGGAGATGGGGCTCTTCGAATCCTATCCCCTCAGTTTCCCTCATCTCCGTCTTTAAGCTGCATCTCACCTGGTTCTCATCTCTCCTCCTCCCGTATTCTGTCTGAGAGGAGGCAGCATGGTAGAGTGAGAGACCCCATGGGGAAGTACAGGGTCATGGATACCTGCAGATTCTTGTAAAATTGAGCCTCAGTGTTTTCATCTGTAAAGTGGGGAGTTTAAATAGCCTACTCTATTTTTCTCAAACAGCATACTATACGTCAGCCCGTTGGACTCTAGTTATTAAAATTAACAGCCATTCTAACTGTCCTTCCACACATATTCATGTGTCCTTAATCTATGTGTAATTTACTCACATCTTCCAAAGTGATGTTAGTTGGGTCTTGGTCTAAGCAAAGTCACTAGTTTAATGTTTTGTTTATTTGGCAGGGGGATAAATAAGTGAACTGAGGTATTTTCTGCATATTTTGATTACTAATGATTAATAAATGATAATATTTACTAGACCTCTTACTCTGTGCCTGGCACTGTAATAAGTGTTTTGCACATTTAAGTGTTTGGTAAAGTCCTCATACAGCTCTATACAGTTAGTATTATATTCTCTGCTTTTTGGAGCTGTATAAACAAGCTCAGTGGTAATAACTGACTTGTCTGGGGTCACGTGGCTACGAGTGAGTTAGACAAGGATTTGAGACAGTGCAGCTGGAGTCTAGAGCCACAGCCTTCAACTTCCAACTCTATTGCCTTTCCATCATCAAATATGTCTCCTCCCCACCTCCCATTTACAATTTCAATTGACCTCTCCTCCCCTTATCTATTTACTTTGCCATCTCAGGCTCACGCCCATCGCAGAGATTGTCAGGTATGTCTTCCATTGATTGATTGATTCCACAGATATTCACTGAGCCCTGCTATGTACCCATCAGGAACATCATGGATAAAAAAAAAAATAAATAAAGAAAGCTAACAACAACAATAACAGCAACACCAATAACGACAACAAAACAAGTAGAAAAATTGACTGCATTTCAAATCTGGGGTAGAGCAAAAATGCTACATAATTTATATCATTTTAGCATAGGGTCCACATGAATCATCCAGTGTATTAGGTGAGAAACTTATGGTTGTTTCTAAATAATTCAGCTGATAAAAGAGTATGAATGTATCTTATTGCTGGAACCCATAATATTAAAACAAAAATAAAAAATGTGGGGTGATCTTCTAAAGCAATCGCTATGACTAGCCTGCTGGATTCTCCTCTATCTCACTCACATCAGCCTTTGTTTTAAGGTATATAGGTAATGGCCCGGCACCCTATCCCCACCACAAGACTCACTTCTCTGTATTAAGCCAGACACTATCAGTGGCTATATATGAGCACCCCAGAGAATGAAGAGATCACAGAGAAGCCATGCATTCTAGAATACAGGACGAAATGCAGTCTTGCTAAAGGAGCATTGGAAAGACAGCAGCGAGACCAGTTCTTACTCCAGCTTTAAGTAACCATTAACTTGTACTTTGACCAGGTTCAAGACACTCACCTGGGCTTGACCTCAATTTTCCTATCTTTAAAATGAGGAGATGAATTAGATTTGGCAGTGACATTATGATGCTCTGAAATACAGATTAGATCCAGAGATCAGGGGAGAAAAACTCCGGGGAAAGATTCAGAAAATTATTCTAAATCCCTTCCTTTGACAAAGGACCAAAAATTCAAAAAAAGAAATCCCATGATTCTTCAGTCGGATAAGCAGGTCTTCCTTTCACCCTCACCTCGGGGACATTTCTGAATTACAGCTCAGCTGACAGTCTCTGCTGAGGCAGGGTTAGCAAGGTGACATAGAGATGGCGCCTTGATTCCGAGAAGGAGTCAGCTAGATGAGGATCAGACAGCATCGTTATCTTCACAAAGGTGATGTCTCACCTTGTCTGTGAGTATTTGGACGACATCTCAGTTCCCGGGAACCCCCAATTCAAATGACACCCTTAGTGGTATTCTTTTCTTCTTGAAATTATGCTTGCTTCAACTGGTTACTTTAAAATTTTGCTACCAGGACTGTAAATGACAAGACAGTCTCATGTCAATTAACATCCTCTTGATAACATTTGTATGAGAACTGGAAACTATTTGTTACTGCATCTAAACAGGAGAAAACTATGTTTACAAAGTTATTATTAAATGCAAGAGCTCTGTCTTACTAACTCCACCTGCCATCAAGCCTTTTGGGAAGTAGAAGTAGGTAATTATCTTATTCGCACTTACTTAGCAAGCATTTTGCAGCAGTACTCAGAATTCAGAGAAGAGGAGACACTTGTGGGGTGATGGGCATTAGCAAATGCTCACTCTTTGAGGGACCATTGCCGAGCACTTTATTCAGAAAGACGTCTCTGGGTCTCCCAGACAGATTCTTAAGTGAGGAAAGATGGTTCAAGAAGAGGATGGGTGTGAAAAATGAGTTCAATAGATTTTTTCCCTTTTCTCAAAGCTCCAGTGCCCTGGTGAGAAGGAGGGGTATTTGTACATGGAGAGGGTACTTGAAGGAAATTGAGAAGGCTTTCTCCTACTTACAGAGTGAGATATACTGAAGTTAAGTGAGGCATGCAAAAGGAATTCACTTAAGATTCTCCCCAGTCTCCATCCTTCTGCAAGGATAGTGGTGGTGGGAGTTGCTACTTGCTAGAGTGTTTCAGTGAGGGTTCATCCCCCCGCTGAGATGCAAAATCACCCATTTGAAGACCGTGGGAGAGAGCCTGGCCCATCAAAATTAAAGCAGGTGTTATCCTGTGCTTTGCCTTTGACTTAATGTGCCAACTACCTGGGTCTTACTTTCTTCACCTGATTGGCATCTCCACCCTCCACCTCTTTGCTTCAGTCTCAGCTTTACTTATGGAGCATTCAAGGCTCTACTGCTAAAAGCATTTGCACATCAAAGGAATGGGTGATGTCTAAGAGTACTTGAGGTTTATCTGTCTAGGATTCTAACATAGAAATTCTTAGCATTTATGAAGGCTCTGTAGGAGTGATTTTATCAAGCATTGATGTTCCCTCTGCCAGCTGGGTTACTGTTCCTCTGGGAGGCCCCTTCTAAGAGTCAGCTGAATTCTCAGAATGCAGTTATGGTCATCAGAAATCAACAAACAGTTTCCTGTGTTTTGTAACATTTCCTTTTGCTCCCATCTTGTTTTACAAAACACTGTGGTACTACAAAGTCTCGACGGCACTAAAACAGCAAATGAAGGTACACGGTATTCTAGGGGGACCAGTGTATCAGTTATTGGATTTTGCCAAGTCCAGAGCATGCGATGAGAGTCATCATCATCATGCCCATTTTCCTGACAAGGACACTGAGCCCTGGGAGTAGAGTAACTTGCACGGGGCAGCTTGGAGAGTAAACAGCAGTGTTAGGACTTGAGCCCAGGGCTTCCTGAACTAAATCCAGGATCTACTCCACGAGGCCAAACTTGAATTTCACTCTACTCTACATAAGTTGAGGGCCCAAAACTTCAGACAGCTCACCTAAGGTCTGCTGACTACACTGGAATCCACCCGCCTCAGCCTATGATTTGAACCTGTGGTTTTCCCCGAGCCACAGACTCCAAAAAGCCATTAGGATTCACAGTGCCCAGAGGTAGGGGAAAATCAGGACCTCTTCTTAAAAGCTGGGGGTGCTAAGTATTACTGGAGATTTTAAGCTAGTTGAGAAAAAAGTGTCAAATGTATCAATGAAAACAATTAAACAACTTCATTTTGTTAATCCTGAAACACAACAGCTCTCAGACTGAGCTCAAACTAGAGAACAGATTTAAGTATAGACCCCAAGTTACTGACAAAATGACAGTAACCATCATAAAAACTATGATTTATTGAGCACCTACTAAGGTCCAGGTCCTTTAGAGATGTCACCTCATTTAAGCCTCACAGCAAAGGCTTCTGCAGTCATGACCTGTGAGAAGGACAACATAAGACCATTTAAAATAAGGAAATTGAGGAGCAGCAGGGCTTAGTAACCTGCCAATAGTCACACAGGTAGTATGTGGAGTTCCTGCTCTCTCACCATGGGAAAGCCATTGTCATTCCATTATTTTGTTCTGACTTCCTTCTGATCAAAGGATGGGAGCACCCTTTATCTGTGTGATTTATACCTGAGTTCTTCCAGCTTAGGCTTTTCTTTTCCTCCTCTGGGACCAGATATGATGGAATCTCATTATGATGATTGAGCCAAAAGGACATCCTCCTTCTGCATTTGGCGCTTCCTGTTTGGAATGATGTGAGGAAAGAAATTAGCCAAAAATCCATTAGTATCTACAGTGCTCAGGGAACATTTGTCAATGTATGGAGACTTTTTGATTGTCACCATTGTGGGTGGAGGGGCCTCCTGGCATCTAGAGTGTTGATAAGCATTCTACCATACGGAGAACAGTCTCCCACAGCAAGGAATTGTCTAGCCCAAATGTCAGTAGTGTGGAGGCTGAAAAATCCTCCTCTAGCCTAATGCCAGGTGCCTGGCAGGAAATAAGCAATGTTTTCCTGCTCATCCTGGTTAAAAGAGCACCCCTTGGTCACTATTCCATTATGTCTCACTAACTGTATCCTATATTTTTGTTCACGTGGGTGTTGTCTGTCTCCCTGACTTGGATGTGAGATCCATGAGGGCTAGGGCTAGGTTTGCGTGCCCAGAGTTCTGTTGAGGCCACAGCAAGTAGAGTAGAAACTGAATAAATATTTGCTGACAGTGAATGAATGAATGATGAATAACCATAGCATAGAGTATTAAAACAAGTCACTTCTACTCTTGTAACTGAACACAGAGACCCCAATTCTCCCCCTTTCCTACGAAGTGTGCTTTGGACTTTGAGAACCTGCCCCGGCTCCAGACCATTAATCACCACACATTTAATCTGGAGTCCTTTATTCTCTGAAATTTGCTGGGCAATTTTAGAGACCCAAATAGTTTCATTGAGCCTCAATGCCACTCTGTGGTTTTCCTAACTAACCACTGAACTCCTTCCTAGGATTCCCATCCTTCATGACTCAGCGCAAAATACTTCTATCTACAGGCGCTTCTCTCCTCATGGTCTGAAATTTTTGGAGACTTGAGGAATTGCGGGCCCTCTGAGACTCAAGTGTAAAAGTGAGACACCTGAGGGGCAAGTCATTCCAGACACAGATAAAAGGAGGAAGATGAAGTTGTTCAGTTTTAGGCTTTTAGAAAGAAACTCTTTCTGTTGCAGCCCTTGTGTCAGGATTTTTCGGGGGGCATGGGGGAGAGAGATCCAGGGAAAGTGTGGGCCCAAGGTGGGTGAGAGAAGCTGGGATTTGTCTTAGAAGAAAAGCCAGGAGCCCAAAGTGAGTCAGCAAAGGATAACTTGTGAGCAGACTACACCACTGCGGGAGGCTGGCTCCAGGGAGACATTTTGGTCAGGAGAAATGTAGGCCTAGGGATAGACTAAAAATCTGGATCCGGGTGTGCATAAGGGATCATGTGTGGAGATGAACCAGGGCCTAAGAGACTGAAGAGGAAGGACCAGGGTCCCAGACATAAGGCCAAATGGATGGAAGAATGGAATGGGAAGAATGGAAAGGAAAGGAAGATGGAAAGGGAAAGAATGGATATATGTATATGTATAACTGAACCACTTTGCTGTACACCTGAAACTAACACAGCATTGTAAATCAACTATACCCCAATATAAAATAAAAAAGTAAAAAATAAAAGAAGAATGGGAGTTCACATATAGCGTGATGTGTGCTCTGCTAGGTTCCTTCCACTTACTCAAATATTAGAGTTGTACTCATTTTCCTGAAAAGTAGAGTGAGACTTAAGAGAGGTCAACTGGTGAGCCGTAGTCCAGTAAAGGATGAACTCCAGGAGGGCAGGGACCAGACCAGGCCAGCTGTGTCCATGGCCGTATCCACAGTGCCTAGAATGTGGTGTTTGCACATAGTCAGGTCACAGGGTGTTCTTGATGGCTCATTCCAACAAGGTCACCCCACTGGTTAGAGGTGGATAGCTGGAAGGTGGCGTTCAAATCCCATTAGCGGGGGGGCGGGGGGGGGTCTTCCCTGCCCAGACTGCTTTCTTAGTTAGCCAAAACCAAGTCAGAGAGAACTTAGCAGGAGCAAAGATATTTAGGCCAAAACTTGTCCAAAATAGAGTCGTTATTTCATTTCTCTCCAAACCTATAAGGCCCAGTACTTGGCTTTTGCCACTTTCAAAGAGATCCAGCGATTTCACCATTTCTCTTAGCTTTAAAGAGAAGAAGCATTGTATTAAAAAAAAAAAAAAAAAACTGCAATTACATTGCCAACTTAATAAAAGGCTGAAAGATGAACATTATTTCAAACCACTTGTACTTCGCAAGTTGGCTTTTGTCACTTCCAAACTGCATACAATTATTTTGGAAGCAAAGTATATTATTCTATGACTGGTTTTTATAAGATCAAATAAGATCCCCATGGTATCAGGTGGCCAATTATTATGAACATTTCAGTTATCAACTTGGACTTATTTTTGGTTTTTCAATATAATTTAATTTAAAATGCAATTATTGAAGAGCCCTTTTGGTTAGGACCAAAAGCAGTAAGACATGAGGGGGCAAGCGAAAGGATCCACCCCGGCTGTTCCCCTTGGAGCACTCACCCCAGGAAGACTCACTAGCAAATCAAGATGGTGTCCACAGAACCAGGAAGGCTGAAGCAAGCCAGACCAATCTACTCAGGGGTACAGGTGAGGTTGCAGTAAGTGCAGTAGCTTAAGTGCCACCGATGTGTTTGTCCCAATCTGCTGTCCTAGAACCTCCCGTTTCCCACAAAACCCTTACAAGTATTTCTGGAAATTTCTAGGCTGTACCCCCGTGTGCTGTTGAGCAGTTCTGATCTATCTGCCCATTGCTGTTCTTTACTTAGCATTGCTGCTGATGTCCAAAACTGCACAGGGGTACCTAGCAGAATGAGGGAACTTGACATTCTCTTTTTCTTTGGGTTCCCTTCTAGAATCAAGAGCCTGAAACAGGAATGCTTCTGTGTGCCCTCAAACCACTTACACCATTTTTTGTGAAACAGCTCTTTCATTAGTTTGCTGATTATAGTTTAGGGTAGTAGTTCAGAGTATAGCGTTGGAGTCAGACTTCCTAGGATCAAATCCTGGCTCTCCCACTTGCTAGTTGTATGACTTCTCAAATTATTCATTTCTCTGTACAATAGGGATAATAGTAATTCCAACTTCATAGTGTTGTGGTGAAGGTTAAATGAATGCATATGTGCACAGTGTTCAGAACAGTGCAGACACATAGTAAGTAAGCACTATATTTATGTTAGCTATTACTAACATTATTGTTAATTAGTCATAATTACTCATAAATGATAATAGCTAGATTCATTGAGTGCTTACTGTACACCAACTAGTATACTAGGCATTTTTTAAAATTAATTTTTATTAGCGCCTAGTTGATTTACAGTGCTGTGTTACTTTCTGCTGTACAACAAAGTGAGTCAGTTGTATATATACATATATATCCACTTTTTTTTAGATTATTTTCCCATATAGGTCATTACAGAGTATTGAGTAGAGATCACTGTGCTATACAGTAGGTTCTTATTAGTTATATGTAATCTCCTCAGTAGCCCTGAAGGCAGGAATTATTGTTATTCCACGTTTATAGCTGAGGAAACTGGGCTTAGAGAGATAAATAATTGAGCAAACAGAGTTAGCACATGAATTCTGCTCCTGGCTGGCAGGCTGACACCAGAATCTGTTGGTATTTATCTGTTGGGCTATACAGAAATGACGTCTAATGGCAGCTACACTCACAGCTTCTGCCTCCCTCCAAAGTCTTGATCCTGAGTCAGGTTCATTGCATCTGGATCCTTCTCCCTTACAGCTAAGCTCTTTCTCAGGAGGCACCTCAGATCCTCACAACAGCATCATAAATTTAGGGAACCTCAAGTCATTCAATGAGACTAGAAATAGGCTGAAAAAGAAAGATATGGAAGATAAGGCTGAAGAAATGAGGAACTGGGTCATACATGTTTGTCTTTCTCAGAAGTTTGTACTTAATTCACTAAATCCCATATCCCAGCATTTCCCAGGCTGGGCTCTGTGAATGACTCCTGCCTGTGCATGAAAATATGGGGGAAGAAAAGAAAGAAAGGACACAACAAATTCATTGATTAAAATATAAGTATGAAATTTGAGGTTAAACCAAAATATTTATTTAACTGCAGGACTTCTCAGATCTTTTAAGGCCCTGATATGTGTTCCAAAAGGAAGGAATAAAATGGAGTGCTTCCCAGACATGTTCCCCACGGAAGCCTTCGTGCCCCCCCCCACCCCCACCCCCTCCACTCCCAACCCCAGAGCATTTTCCAGAGCAAACATTTCCAGGGACAGCTTTCCAGGGCAGCTCCTGAAATGAAAGAATATCAGTAAAGGGTTCTAATAGCAGATCCACACCATCAAATTTATGATAATCATTCCCCCAGAAGTGTGGAAAGGTCAAGCTTAGAAATCAGAAGACCCTCAGAAGATAATCCCAAACCCCTATTAAGAGAAACAGGGTCTAAATCAAGCCAGCAGGTGTAAGGATGGACAGAACGTGCCTCCCCCTTCCCACTCCTCCTTTAACTCTATCAATGCTAGCCCTCCTCATCATACATCTGTAACGGTCTTCCAGTTTTATTGAGCTTCCATACTCTTTGGCCTCCATACCTTCACAAAATCTCCTTCCTCCACTTGGAATGGCCATTTATGACTCCCCAGAACATGCATGTGCCCACCTGTGCCTGAAGAACTTCTGTGCATCAGCTCAGGGGTCATCTCAGGAGACTCTTCCTCCAGGAAGCCTTCCCTGACCTTCCCAAGCCTAAACTTGTTATGCGTCCTTAACACACTTCTTCTTTCATCACATCACTCAGCCCAGGGTTCCCAATGGTCCCAGTTACTGTCTTTCTCCCACTCTAGACTTTAAGATCCTGCCAGGCTGGCATCAGGTCTCATTCACCCTTGTGTTTCCATCACTGAGCTGAGAGTCAGGCATACAAAAGAGGTGCAATAAACTTTATTATATGAATGAAGGACTTGTTCAGTCTTCACAACAAACCTGGGAGGTAGATTTTATTTATCTCACTTTATACATAAAAAAACAGAGTCCCTGGTAAACTCAGAAACTAGACTAAGCTCGTGCAGTTAGTGATCACCCTTGGTAGAGCTAAGACCGTTCCAAAAAGCTTTAAATGTATCTTGGAGCTAAAGAGAAAGAGTAATGACTTCTAGAGTGGTATTAAATACATGTCTGGAAGGCTCCCGGTTCAGCAACGCTATCTCCCCTCCATGACCGACTTATCCCATAAGTTTCCTGAGCTCTGAACACTCAGAGAGCACTGATGACCATTATGAGGTCAAAGAGATCATAGACAGTAAAATGGTAATGTTATTGAAAAAGGTATCAAGTAACTTCAGAAGGGGCTTGCAATAATTTAAAATGTACTATTTTCAAATTCAACCATCACAAAGTATTAGTTATGAATCTGCATGTCTTCTTACCTCCAGGGAATAGTCCAGCTAAAAGAAAATTGTCATGGAGAATTGGGTTTCCAACAGTCGACAGTGCAGTCATGTTTCCCTCCCTGAGGCAGCAGGAAACAGGAGGAGCCAGGCCCTCAGCCTTAGAGAGAAATGCAGGCCTCTTCCAGGGAAGCAAAATGGCAAGAATCTACTCTAAATCGGATGGATGTACATCCATAAAACACAAGGTTAAGAGCCAAGATCTAGGGAGAGACTGAATTGAAACAGGAGAAAGGAGGGTCCTGAGCATTCACAGGGAAGGCTGGAAGAGTGCCCCCAGCTCAACGCCTTTGTGAAACGGTGCATGCATTTGGCAGGACTGTGACATATGAGACATCTGGGGTACTTCAAGTACTTAAAGGTATAAGCTGGAGTATGCATCACAGGCAGAGCATTGAATTTAAAAGTTTCAGTTATTTTGTTTAATCTTCACAGCATCCCTATGAGAGGTGCAGTATTATTTCCATTTTACAAATCAGGGAACTGAGTCTCAGAGAAGTTACCTGGCTTGTATACAGTGAAGCAAGAATTTGGTCCCATCTGTGTCCTATCCACATCCTCATAGCCTTAAAATGAATACATAAACCAATACTACATGCAATATTACAGATACTACCTATCTGGTCTCTGTCTCTGTCCCTTCCTCTCCTTCCCCAAGGAAAACATTTTTTTTTCAGGGATGCCAAAGATAACTTCTCACTCTCCAGAACTAGAAAAGAAAAAGATTGAACTTAAGTGAGTGAAGCTTGTTAAATGCAAGACTATTAAATACAAGCTTTCTGAAATGAGCTATTGATGTTATGTTAATATATTGTTTCTCATAATGGCTTGACGATGACACTAATTCACCCTGCCTTCCTGGTGAATAGTTAGTTTATCAGTCAACAAAAGGGTCTTCATGTCTTTTTTTTTTTTTCTCTCCAAACAACATTATTTTTTTTTTTAACATCTTTACTGGAGTATAATTGCTTTACAATGGTGTGTCACTTTCTGCTGTATAACAAAGTGAATCAGCTATATGTATACATATATCCCCATATACCCTCCCTCGTGCACCTCCCTCCCACCCTCCCTATCCCACCCCTCTATGTGGTCACAAAGCACCGAGCTGATCTCCCTGTGCTATGCGGCTGCTTCCCACTAGCTATCTATTTTACGTTTGGTAGTGTATATATGTCCATGACACTCTCTCACTTCGTCCCAGCTTCCCCTTCCCCCTCCCCGTGTCCTCAACTCCATTCTCTACGTCTGCGTCTTTATTCCTGTCCTGCCCCTAGTTCATCAGAACCTTTTTTTTTTCTTTTTTAGATTCTGTATATATGTGTTAGCATACGTTCTTTGTTTTTCTCATTCTGACTTACTTCACTCTATGACAGAATCTAGGTCCATCCACCTCACTACAGAAAACTCAATTTCATTTCTTTTTATGGCTGAGTAATATTCTATTCTATATATATATATATATATATATATATATATATATATATATATATATATATATGCACATGCCACATCTTCATTACCCATTCCTCTGTTGATGGACACTTAGGTTGCTTCCATGTCCTGGCTACTGTAAATAGTGGTGCAATGAACATTGTGGTACATGACTCTTTTTGAATTATTGTTTTCTCAGGGTATCTGCCCAGTAGTGGGATTGCTTGGTCATATGGTAGTTCTATTCTTACTTTTTAAGGGGCCTCCATACTGTGCTCCATAGTGGCTGTATGAATTTACATTCCCACCAACAGTGCAAGAGGGTTCTCTTTTCTCCACACCCTCTCCAGCATTTATTGTTTGTAGATTTTTTGATGATGGCCATTCTGACTGGTGTGAGGTGATACCTCATTGTAGTTTTGATTTGCATTTCTCTAATGATTAGTGATGTTGAGCACCCTTCCATCTGTTTGTTGGCAATCTGTATATCTTCTTTGGAGAAATGTCCATTTAGGTCATCCACCCATTTTTGGATTAGGTTGTTTGTTCTTCTGATATTGAGCTGCATGAGCTGCTTGTATATTTTAGAGATTAATCCTTTGTCTGTTGCTTCGTTTGCAAATATTTTCTCACATTCTGAGGGTTATCTTTTCGTCTTGTTTAAGGTTTCCTTTGCTGTGCAAAAGCTTTTAAGTTTCATTAGGTCCTATTTGTTTATTTATGTTTTTATTTCCATTTCTCTAGGAGGTGGGTCAAAAAAGTTCTTGCTGTGATTTATGTCAAAGAGTGTTCTGCCTGTGTTTTCCTCAAAGAGTTTTATAGTGTCTGGCCTTACATTTAAGTCTTTAATCCACTTTGAGTTTATTTTTGTGTATGGAGTTAGGAAGTATTCTAATTTCATTCTTTTACATGTAGCTGTCCAGTTTTCCCAACAGCACTTATTGAAGAGGCTGCATTTTCTCCATTGTATATTCTTGCCTACTTTATCAAAGATAAGCTGACCATATGTGCGTGGGTTTATCTCTGGGCTTTCTATCCTGTTCCATTGATCTATATTTCTGTTTTTGTGCCAGTACCATACTATCTTGATTACTGTAGCTTTGTAGTATAGTCTGAAATCAGGGAGCCTGATTCCTCCAGCTCCATTTTTCTTTCTCAAGATTGCTTTGGCTATTTGGGGTCTTTTGTGTTTCCATACAAATTGTGAAAGTTTTTGTTCTAGTTCTGTGAAAAATGCCTTTGGGAGTTTGATAGGGATTACATTGAATCTGTAGATTGCTTTGGGTAGTATAGTCATTTACACAATGTTGAGTCTTCCAATCCAAGAACATGGTATATCTCTCCATCTGTTTGTATCCTCTTTAATTTCTTTCATCAGTGTCTTATAGTTTTCTGCATACAGTTCTCTTGTCTCCTTAGGTAGGTTTACTCCTAGGTATTTAATGCTTTTTGTTGCAATGGTAAATGAGAGTGTTCCCTTAATTTCTCTTTCAGATTTTTCATTGTTAGTGTATAGGAATGCAAGAGATTCTGTGCATTAATTTTGTATCCTGCTACAAAACAGGATACAAAACAGTGTCAGTTTTACTTCTTCTTTTCCAATTTGGATTTTATTTATTTGTTTTTCTTCTTTGATTGCCATGACTAAAACTTCCAAAACTATGTTGAATAATAGTGGTGAGGGTGGGCAACCTTGTCTTGTTCCTGACCTTGGAGGAAATGTTTTCAGTTTTTCACACTGAGAATGATGTTCCTGTGGGTTTGTCATATATGGCCTTTATTATGTTGAGGTAAGTTTGCTCTATGCCTACTTTCTGGAGAGTTTTTATCATAGCTGGGTGTTGAATATTGTCAAAAGCTTTTTTTGCATCTACTGAGATTATCATACGGTTTTATCCTTTGATTTGTTAATATGGAGTATCACATTGATTTGCATATATTGAAGAATCCTTGCATTCCTGGGATAAACCCCACCTGCTCTTGGTATATGAACCTTTTAATGTGCTGTTGGATTCTGTTTGCTAGCATTTTGTTGAGGATTTTTGCATCCATGTTCATCAGTGATATTGGCCTGTAGTTTTCTTTTTTTGTGATATCTTTGTCTGGTTTTAGTATCAGGGTGATGGTGGTCTCGTAGTATGAGTTTGGGAGTTATCCTCCCTCTGCTCTATTTTGGAAAAGTTTGAGAAGGATAGGTGTTAGCTCTTCTCTAAATGTTTGATAGAATTCACGTGTGAAGAGGTCTGGTCCTGGACTTTTGTTTGTTGGAAGATTTTTAATCACAGTTTCAATTTCAGTGCTCAGGATTGGTCTGTTCATTTTTTCTATTTCTTCCTGGTTCAGTTTCAGAAGGTTGTGCTTTTCTAAGAATTTGTCCATTTCTTCCAGGTTGTCCATTTTATTGGCATATAGTTGCTTATAGTAATCTCTCAAGATCTTTTGTATTTCTGCAGTGTCAGTTGTTACTTCTCCTTTTTTATTTCTAATTTTTTTGATTTGAGTCTTCTCCCTTTTTTTCTTGATAAGTCTGACTAATGGTTTATCAATTTTGTTTATTTTCTCAACGAACCAGCTTTTAGTTTTATTGATCTTAGCTATTGTTTCCTTCATTTCTTTTTCATTTATTTCTGATCTGATCTTTATGATTTCTTTCCTTCTGCTAGCTTTGGGGTTTTTTTGTTCTTCTTTCTCTAATTGCTTTAGGTGTAACCTTAGGTTGTTTATTTGAGATTTTTCTTGTTTCCTGAGGTAGGACTGTATTGCTATAAACTTCCCTCTTTTAACTGCTTTTGCTGTATCCCATAGGCTTTGGGTCATTATGTTTTCATTGTCATTTGTTTCTAGGTATTATTTAATTTGCTTTTTGATTTCTTCAGTGATATCTTGGTTATTTAGTAGCGTGTTGTTTAGCCTCCATGTGTTTGTATTTTTACAGTTTTTTTCCTGTAATTGATATCTAGTCTCATAGGGTTGTGGTCATAAAAGACACTTGATACGATTACAATTTTCTTAAATTTACCGAGGCTTGATTTTTGACCCAAGATGTGATCTCTCCTGGAATATGTTCCATGAGCACTTGAGAAGAAAGTGTATTCTGTTGTTTTTGGATGGAATGTCTTATAAATATCAATTAAGGCCTTCATGTCTAATATGTCATTGAAAGCTTGTGTTTCCTTATTTATTTTCATTTTGGATGATCTGTACATTGGTGAAAGTGGGGTGTTAAAGTCCCCCACTATGATTGTGTTACTATCGATTTCCCTTTTTATGGCTGTCAGCATTTGCCTTATGTATTGAGGTGCTCCTATGTTGGGTGCATAAATATTTGCAATTGTTGTATCCTCTTCTTGGATTGATCCCTTGATCATTATGTAGTGTCCTTCTTTGTCTCTTGTAATAGTCTTTGTTTTAAAGTCTATTTTTTCTGGTAGGAGAATTGCTACTCCAGGTTTCTTTTGATTTCCATGTGCATGGAATATCTTTTTCCATCCCCTCACTTTCACTCTGTATGTGTCCCTAGGTCTGAAGTGGCTCTCATGTAGACAGCATGTATACGGGTCTTGTTTTTGTATCCATTCAGCCAGTCTATGTCTTTTCGTTGGAGCATTTAATCCATTTACATTTAAGGTAATTATCAATATATGTGTTCCTATTAACATTTTCTTAATTGTTTTGGGTTTGTTTTTGTAGATGTTTTCACTCTCTTTTGTTTCCTGCCTAGAGAAGTTCCTTTAGCATTTGTTGTAAAGCTGGTCTGGTGGTGCTGAATTCTCTTAACTTTTGCTTCTCTGTAAAGGTTTTAATTTTTCCTTTGACTCTGAATGAGATCCTTGCTGGGTAGAGTCAACTTTGTTGTAGGTTTTTCCCTTTCATCACTTTAAATATGTCCTGCCACTCCCTTCTGGCTTGCAGAATTTCTGCTGAGAAATCAGCTGTTAACCTTATGGGGATTCCCTTGTATGTTATTTGTTGCTTTTCCCTTGCTGCTTTTAATATTTTTTCTTTGTATTTAATTTTTGAAAGTTTGATTAATATGTGTCTTGGCATGTTTCTCCTTGGATTTATCCTGTATGGGACTGTCTGTGCTTCCTGGACTTGATTAACTATTTCCTTTCCCATATTAGGGAAGTTTTCAACTACAATCTCTTCAAATATTTTCTCAGACCCTTTCTTTTTCTCTTCTTCTTCTGGGACCCCTATAATTCGAATGTTGGTGCATTTAATGTTGTCCCAGAGGTCTCTGAGACTCTCCTCAATTCTTTTCATTCTTTTTTCTTTATTCTGCTCTGCAGTAGTTATTTCCACTCTTTTATCTTCCAGGTCACTTATCCGTTTTTCTGCCTCAGTTATTCTGCTATTGATTCCTTCTAGAGAATTGTTAATTTCATTTATTGTGTTGTTCATCGTTTGTTTGCTCTTTAGTTCTTCTTGGTCCTTGTTAAACGTTTCTTGTATTTTCTCCATTCTCTTTCCAAAATTTTAGATCATCTCTACTCTCATTACTCTGAATTCCCTTTCAGGTCGACTTCCTATTTCCTCTTCATTTGTTTAGTCTGGTGCATTTTAACCCTTCTCCTTCATCTGCTGCCTATTTCTCTGTCTTCTCATTTTGTTTAACTTACTGTGTTTGGGGTCTCCCTTTCGCAGGCTGCAGGTTTCTAGTTCCTGTTGTTTTTGTTGTCTGTCCCCAGTTGGTAAGTTTGGTTCACTGGTTTGTATAGGCTTCCTGGTGGAGGGGACTGGTGCCTATGTTCTGGTGGGTGGGACTGGATCTTGTCTTTCCAGTGGGCAGGGCCACATCTGGTGGTGTGTTTTGCGGTATCTGTGAACTTAGTATGATGCTAGACAGTCTCTCTGCTAATGGGTGGGGTTGTGTACCTTTGTGTTAGTTGTTTGGCATGGGGCGTCCAGCACCGGAGCTTGCTGGCCGTTGGGTGGAGCTGGGTCTTAGCGTTGAGACGGAGATCTCTGGGAGAGCTCTCACCAATTGATATCATGTGGGGCCAGGAGGTCTCTGGTGGTCCGGTGTCCTGGACTACGCTCTCCCACCTCAGAGGCTCAGGCCTGACACCCGGCTGGAACACCAAGATCCTGTCAGCCACATGGTTCAGAAGAAAAGGAAGAAAAAAATAAATAAATAAAATTATAATAATAATAAAATTTTAAAATAATAAAATAAAAATTAAAAATATATATAATAATAAAAAGAAGAGAGCAATCAAACCAATAAACAAATCCATCAATGATAACAAGGACTACAAGCTAAAATAAGCTACACATAAAAATCAGAAACCAATCAGTCGCAGACAGCAACCCCCAAGTCTACAGTTGCTCCCAAAGTCTACCGCCTCAGTTTTGGGAACATTCATTGTCTATTCAGGTATACCACAGATGCAGGGTTCGTCAGGTTGGTTGTGGGATTTAATCCGCTGCTCCTGAGGCTGCACTGAGAAATTTCCCTTTCTCTTCTTTGTTAGCCCACCTCCTGGGGTTCAGCTTTGGTTGTGGCCCTGCCTCTGCGTGTAGGTTGCCCTCAGGCATCTGTTCCCTGCCCAGACAGGAGGGGGTTAAAGCAGCAGCTGATTAGGACTCTCTTTCTCTCTCAGACGGGGGAGAAGGAGGAGTACAGTAGTCATAATTGGAATGCAGGGTGAGCCTGCGGTGGCAGAGGCCGGCGTGATACTGCAACAGCCTGGGCGCGCCTGTGTGCTCCGGGGCAAGTTGTCCCTGGCAATGGCGTGTTGCACAGGCTCCCAGGGAGGGTGTGTGTAGTGACCTGTGCTTGCACACAGGATTCTTGGTGGCAGCAGCCTTAGTGTTTCGTGCCCTTCTCTGGGATCTGAGCTGATAGCTGCAGCTCGCACCCATCTCTGGAGCTCACACAGGCGGTGCTCTGCCTTCTGTGGCACACGGGGAAGGAATCCCCTCTCCTCATGCACCCTGAAACAATGGTCTCTTGCCTCTTCAGCAGGTCCAAACTTTTTCCTGACTCCTTCCCAGCTAGTTGTGTCACACTAGCCCCCTTCAGGCTGTGTTCACACAGCCAACTCCAGTCCTCTCCCTGGGGTCTGACCTCCAAAGCCCCATCCTCAGCTCCCAGCCCCCATCTGCCCTGGCAGGTGAACAGACAAGCCTCTCAGGCTGGTGAGTGCTGGTCGGCATCGATTCTCTGTGCGGGAATCTTTCCACTTTGCCCTCTGCACCCCTGTTGCTGTGCTCTCCTCTGTGGCTCCGAAGCTTCCCCCCGCCCCCCCCCCCCCCCCGCCTACCCCCCATCTCCACCAGTGAAGGGGCTTCCTAGAGTGTGGAGACTTTTCGTCCTTCACAGCTCCCTCCCAGAGGTACAGGTCCCATCCCTATTCTTTTGTCTCTGTTGTTTTTCTTTTTTCTTTTGCCCTACCCAGGTACGTGGAGAGTTTCTTACCTTTTGGGAAGTCTGAGGTCCTCTGCCAGCATTCAGTAGGTGTTCTGTAGGAGTTGTTCCACATGTTGATGTATTTTGATGTATTTGTGGGGAGGAAGGTGATCTCCATGACTTACTCCTCCGCCATCTTGAAGATACCCTCAGGGCCTCCATTTCTAAAGTTTGTTAATTTAGTAAAGCAGAATGCAATGTTTTGAGTTGGAAAGAGGGGCCTCCTGGGTGTTCGGAAAGACAGGGAGTCAGAAGCCCTGGGTCTGGGTCCTAGTTCCTCTCTTACAGAACTCAAACATAAAGTTTGGAACAAATAAGATAAAATGTATAAAAAAATATTTTGTAAACTAAAAAGTGAAGGGGACCGATGAAGTGATTAGGTTACACCTGCTATTTTCCCCTTGGGTTGTAGCCACTGATAAAATAAGTTTTAATCTATAATTCACCTGGCCTCCCTATTGGTGAAATACAGTCTTTTCATAAGAACATGAAGGTGCTTGTTTTGCCAGCTGATGCAGTTTCTTCACATTTTTGAAGGTCAGACAACGTCCACCCAATTCCCAATCTTCGGTGCTCCCTTTGTTCCTTCAGCATCCCTAAATCCACCTCACAAAATGCAGAACTGTATTATTACAAGGTTAATGATAGGGCTGGGGTAAGCCTGGTTGAGAGGATGGAAGTGAATCATTAATCAGTTATCCAAATTTGCATTACTGTATGGTTTCATTGTTCTTCTGGGTGGCTTTGTGCCAGGTAGCCCCCAATCTAGGTGGGGTGGGTGGAAGTGGAGTAGTAGGAGAAATGAAGGAAGGAGGGGAGTATGGTAGGGTTAGAGTGTATATGCAAAGTTCTTGCTCAAAAGGAGCTGCTCATAGACTAGAGGAGACAATATACTTGCAAAAAATAGAATAACTGGCTCCAGTAGCTCTGCTCTAGTGGAAGCCATCTGTGTCTCTTTCTGGAATTGGTATATTAACCCTGCCTGGCCTCCTCCCTTATAATCACATCTCTTCCTGTGTGTATCCCACTTCAGCCACCAGATCTGATAATTTTACTGTATCAGTCACAGACCCGACAGGAAACAAATGGCATGTTAAAATTATATCACTCACGGTGGGTTTAATAAGGAGACTATTTTAAATGGTGTGGACAGGATGGCAGAGCCACTCAGGGCTAATAACAGTGAGGGAGATGATCCTTAAGCCCGGAGGAAGGAGGGGGGAAATGTTACTGGAAGCAGGAAAGAAAGAGAACTACAGAGCTGGCTTCCATAGAGGGTCAGTGATGTCAGTAGAGAGAAAAAGCCTGTCTGAGGTGATGCTGCAGGAAGGGAGCCTGGAAATAAGTACCATATCTTTACTTTCTTCCCTCCATCTGTCTCCTCTCCTGCTGGGATAGTTATTGATTAAACCAACCAGAAACCAGAGTGTAAGACCATTGATGTAGTGGACAAACAGCAGAGCAGAAAGTAGATCTGCAAGGGCAAGCAACAGATACCCAGCACAGACCTTTTGTTTAAAGCCTATCTGTATGCTGGAAACACAAAGGAATGAAATTCTTTCCACCCTGGATGAAGCTGCTGTCAACAAAGATTTTGAAGAAGGGTAAGCTACAAGGAATTTCCAACCCTGAGAATGCTGTAAGAAATTTATTTCCATTTATCTGTTCTTTCATCAGCCCTTCCCTGAAGCCCTCCTCTTTGACAAGCAGATGTAGGCCCTGAGGACCCTGCATTGCAGGGAGTATAATGAGACACAATCCTTACTGTCTATGAACTCGTTATCTCTTTGCAGAGAAAGATGTGTTAAGTAGTGAACTACAGTACACAAGGCTCCAAGGTCTTCCTTTCAACGGAAGTTTCTTTCCAAGTACCGAAATGCCCAGCTCATAAAGCACAATTAGATGTGTCCATCGTTGCACATATTGGATGGTAACTGGTTTGGACAGCAGCCTATGTTCATTAGGCTTAGAAACTTTCCTTGTCAGTTAATTTGATTAATATCAGAGAAAACTCAATTAGACTTGTCAACTTTTTGCATATGACATTTAATATCTATTAAAATGATGTCACCTTCATCAGCCAGGGGCCTTATTTTCAGTTTCTATACACCATCAACTTGAGAATGATGAACACCCAAACAAGGGTGATGAAAAATGTATTCCTGTCATTCTCTCCACAGTCTAACATAATGAAGTAAAAACAGTTATCCTGTTAATTTGTCCCTAACTCCCATTTTCCTAGAAAACTGTACTTGAAAGAAGAATATATAAGGCTGAAGGTTAATTGTCCAAATAGTACTAAAGAGAGAGCCAGGGTAAGAGAGCCTTTATAAGGGTGGGGAGAATAATTAGATTAGTGGGATTGTTTGGAGGTAATTTATATACCTGATTATCACTTCAAAACAACTGCACCATTTCAAGGTTAAAATGAGGCTATGAGCTCCACAGAGAATATCATTACAGTCCTTAACAAAATAGAAAAGAATGTAAAACTGTATTTACTAGTGGAATTTCTTTATATTAGAAGCTTTAAAGCTCTAGATAAAATTACTATAAGACATGTAACACACATGGAAGTGTAACTATATTTCTACATCCTTTCAAAGAAGAAAAACAAAGCCTAAAGATCTCTGTATTTAATGTCTGTGTTCATTTTGCTTTTGTACAGTAACTTCTGTTTCTTGTGCGCGCTCCACAATTTACGTTCTATCTGCTGGAAAGCTCAAATAACTGGCTCTCAGAAAGGGGTATATTGGTCAGATTTGCTTGGAAGATCTCCTTCAAAATACACACATTCACATCCTGATGCAGTAGATGAGGGTGGGGCCTTGGAGTTCCCATTTTGTAACGTATAAACAGCTTATTTTAATGGACACCTTCAAATAGGAAAGAATACACTAGAATGCCCCCCAATACTCCATGCTATTTCACATTTCTGGGTATCTGCTCAGATTTTTTTTCATGAACGTTTCTCTTGCTTGTTTGCTTGGCAAATGTCTAACACTTCTCTGAAGTCTAACAGTTTCTCTGAAGCCTTTGCCATCACTCACAGATAATTACCCCACCATCTTTATATTTAATATAATTTTATTTATTTTTTAAACCATCTTTATTAGAGTATAATTGCTTTACAATGGTGTGTCAGTTTCTGCTTTATAACAAAGTAAATCAGTTATACATATACATATGTCCCCATATCTCCTCCCTCTTGCATCTCCCTCCCTCCTTTAAACATAAACATTACTGTCTTGAATTGTGAATGGTATCCAGAGAAAACTATAATTTGAAAGGACACATGCACCCAGTGTTCATAGCAGCACTATTTACAGTAGCCAAGACATAGAAGCAACGTAAGTGTCCACTGACAGATGAATGGTTAAAGAATATGTTGTACATATACACAATGGACATATACATATGCACTCAGCCATAAAAAGGAATGAAATGATGCCATTTGTAGCAACATGGATGGACCTAGAGATTATCATACTAAGTGAAGTAAGCCAGACAGAGAAAGACAAATATCATATGATATCATTTATATGTAGAATCTAAAAAAATGATACAAATGAATTTATTTACAAAACAGAAACAGAGTCACAGACATAGAAAACAAATATATGGTTACCAAGGGGAAAGGCAAGGGGGGAGGATAAATTGGGAGTATGGGATTAACAGATGCATGCTACCATATATAAAATAGATAAACAACAAGGATTTACTGTATAGCACAGGGAACTATATTCAATATCTTGTAATAAACTATAATGGAAAATAATTGAAAAAATAACATAGATATATACACATATATGTATATAACTGAATCACTTTGCTGTTCACCTCAACCTAACACAGCATTGTAAATCAACTACACTTCAATTAAAAAAAATCCAAAAATAAAAGAGAAAAAATTCTCTTACAGAAAAATGAAACAAAACACTCTGTGAGTTTGTTGAAGGCAGGAAATGAGTTCTACCTTTGTGTTCTGAGCAACAGTGTCTAGCCCACAGTATGGTCAATAAATGCTAGTGACTAGGATTGAACTGAATGGATATTGAATATATTTAGGTCATCTATTACTTCTTTGACTTTGCTTCTCATAATTCATCTCTGCTCAAAGATTATTTATACAGCACTTAAAAATTTAGAGGCCCCATGTGATTCAGACTAAGTGGGACAGTATATTATTAAAAAGAAAGGGAAATAAGAAGTCTACCATTCTAAATCTTCTAGCATCTGTAAGAGACATTAAATTAGATTCAATTTAACCACTGGCGTGGCTTATGGATTTTTTTCCCTTCATTCTCCTTCTTTCTCGCTCTCTCAGACCTTGCAGCTACCCAAGCCTTTTTCTCCCTAGCTTTCACTGTTCCTAATGCCCTACCCACATGGGGTCTTCTCTTTTCCTCTCCTTCCTCCTTTCTTGCTGCTACTGGATCTCACTCTCTTCTCTCACTTTCCTCCAAATTTAAGACTCCAAGTGTCATACCTGCCCTCAATATCCTTTTCCCAAAATTCAGCCCAATACCTCTCTGGTCCTCATTCTGCAACTTGATCTGTGACTTTGTACAAACTCATAATTAGCCCTCAGTCCAGTTCCTCACTAATGAATAGTCCTCTGAAAACTGTTTTCATTTTTGAGTTTCAAAATGTCAAAATAGGGTGATAAAATTTGTAATGTATTTTAAATATTTACATTTTATGAATGAACCCATTTAAGATAAAGCAGAAATGTATTCCAAGAATAATTACAGGATTTATAAAAATCCTCGTTCATGGTACATCACAGGCAGTGTGTTTTGACAGTGGAAAATAAGTTAAATGTTATTTTCCTTTAATACGTCCAGTATATCCCTGTATCTGGATGTCTAACCTCATTTAGAGAAAACATCAAAAAGACTTCACGTGGGGATTGTTTGTAAAAGGACAGCCCAAATTTTCCTTCTGACCCTAACTCTCACTGACGCTAATAAAGATCAGAGAGGAAAATACATGTGGAAATATTTTGTGTCAAATCTGGATTCAAATCATGGCTCTTCCACTTCTTAGTATTGTGATCTTAGGCAAGGACTGAGCTTTCCCTTCCAAAGAGGGCTCTCTTACTTTTGAAAAGATACAGTTATGTTTTTCCTTTCCTGAAGAATTACTGTTTCCCAAGAAGAGGGTGTGGAAGGAATATATAGGAGTGCCTGACTAGAGTAAGAAAGGAAATACCAGAAAGTCATATGGGAGGGCTCTGGAGTCAGATGACTTATTTCCAGTGGCAGACAAGTTACTCCCTGGCTGGATAACTTCAAGCAAGTGACTTAGCCTCTCTGAGACTCATTTTTCACATCTGTTAAGTGACCATTATAAAAGAATGTATTTCACAGGGCTGTTATGAGGATTAAATGGATTCAATGAGATAATGCATGAGCATATTAACTCAGTGTCTACATAGACTGAATAATTGACGTGTGTGTGTGTCTTTGTGTGTGTCTGTGTGTGTGTGTGTATGTTGGTTTAATCCCATCTGTACATCTGCCTTTGCATGGAGACTGGGCACACTTAGAAGGGATGAAAGAATTGTCGATGAAAATTACTCAGTAGTCAATCTATGAAAGAAGTGGAAATTTTATTCGAACCAAATTTGAGGATTATAACCAGCGAACAGCAACTCAGAAAGCTCAGAGAACTGTTCCACCCGTTAGAAGTCAAGACACAGTTACATAAACTTTTTGAGACAGAGGGCTGTACATTAAATGACGTATCATTGACAGTTTACATAATCCAGATCTAAGTACCATGTTACACCTTAAGGGATCAAGAAGGAATATTATCTTTAAGGGGCTGCCTTGGTGATGCTATAGGAGAATGTTGCTTTTTATGGTTGGGCAGGTATTTCTGCCAATGGGGAAGTTTTGGTTGATGTATAATGTAGATGCACAATGCACAGTACAGGGGAGAGAGGATGCCAGAGGTCAAAGAAGAATTTTTTTTATGTTTAAATTTTTCTTGTCTTGCCATAAAATGTGAATTTTATTTCACAGAATGATAAAGGAAAATGCTGGGGGGAAGGATTTGGCAGTGACAACCGATCTGTGGATTAGCCAGGCAAGACTCCAGTATCAGTATATGAGCTGTACTGTAAGGGGTTCAGGAAGGACAATAATGACTTCACCTTTGTCTGTTTAGTTCACTGATATAACCCAAGCATCTGAAATAGTGCTTAGCATATAATAGTTGTTCAATAAATGCTGTTGAAGTTCCTATGCTAACTAACCTAACATCAGTGTTTGCTGAAATAATAATAACAGCAATAATAACAATAACTTACATTTATTGATCCCTTACATGTCCTGCAGTCCTCTAAAGTCTTTATGTGTATAATCTCATTTAGTTTTCATTTTCACACTTTTATTACTACTATTTTTCAGATAAGAGAAATGAGATATAGGTAAGTCACTTGTGTGTTCACACCAGATAAAAAGTGGTGAGGCCAGGATTTGATCCCAGCAACTGTGGTCAGGGCAACTGAGCCTGAGGAATATTGTTGATCCTCTTTGTTTCTAGTTTTAAGCTTAATAATGTCCCTGGAAAAAAGGTAATGATTTTGGAATAGGAACAAGGCTCAGTTTGCTCATCTTCAATTAGAGATCACAGTACTTGTCCTCCCTGTCAAAAAAAATAGGTTTGAACATCAATTAAGCTAAGGTGAATTACCATGAAGGATAGTACATTTTATATTCTCTATACTGTAATATAACTGAAAGAACATTGACTTTGGAATTCAAATTTTGGCCCATTTTACTTAGTTTTATGGCCTTGGGCAAGTCATTCTGCCTTGCCTTTCTCATCTGTAAAAAATAGGAAATATTATACAGACTTTGGGGTTATGATCATCACAAATGAGATAAAGCATATAATAATCTAGAAAAACAAAAGCAAAACAAATAAAAACATTGCCTAGCACGTGTACAGACAAGGACTAAATGCTGTTTCTTTTTATGTAGAGTGGTCTGTCTGATCAGCACCAGTAACATTGCCTAGCACGTGTACAGACAAGGACTAGATGCTATTTATTTTTATGTAGAGAGGTCTGTCTCATCAGCACCAGTAATTAATTACTCAGTGAATGCTGCATTTTTAAAAAAATGTAGCAGGACTGTGATGAACATTTCTTGAGTGCCTACTATGTGCACATCTCATATAGAGAAACTCAATAAATATAGCTCCTTACCCCCCCACTCCTCTGTCTCTGCAGTCACTTCCGGAAATCCATCTCCACTTCCTGCTCAGTACAGTGTGTCCCCCTGGCCTCACCCAAGCAGCCTCTCTGACTGCTTTCTGCCTCATCATCTGTAAAATAACATGTGTTTTCAGCCTTGAGCTTTAATGAATATTTATGGTATAATTTACGCTGGTGTGAAGCACACAATGGCTCCTTTTTGCATTGTTAAAAGATCTGGAATTTTGTGTAGAGAGAGGCAGTATTAGTGCCTAGTTTCCCTGGTTGCCATTAAGAAAATGTGGGTTGTGAAGTTTAGCGGAGTGGGACTCCAGGGCCTGATTCACAAAGCCTAGAAACCCCTTCACAAAGACTTTTGTTTTTGTCTTTCAGTTTCACATTTTTTCCCAAGAAAGCACTGATCCCATTTGACTTAAATATTAACTTTAGAACATTTTAGCAACTCATTAAGTCTTTTTTTTTTTTTTCTCACTTCACTTGCAGGTGGAATTCATTACAGTCAAGCTGGAGGGAGTCCTACAATAAACACACATTCTCTCTCTCTCACACACACACAAGCAAGCACACTGTTCTTGTAAGACACATGTGACAAAATTTATATTCTATGTGTAGACCAGTGGTTCTCAAGGTGGGACAAGGGACACTTAGCAGTGTCTGTAGACTTTTTTTGCTGCTACAATTGCGGGGCGCTACTGGCATCCAGTGGGTTGAGGCCAGTGATGATGCTAACTACACTACAGTGCACAGGAAAGCCTCCACAACAAAGAATTATCCAACCCTATATGTCCACAATACCAACTTTGATAAACCTTTGTGTAGGCTAAAGAAAAAGTATTTTATCCATGATTCTGTTTCTATGTATAGCCATCGCTGAAAAAGATTAGTATCAATCTCTCCACCAATTTTTTTTCTGCCCTCAAAGAACCCAAGCTCCACACTGAATGGTTTTGAACACATACGAGGCAAGACTGAATCCTAGTGTCACAGTATTTTTGCTCTTGCACATAGTACTTCATATGACTGATCCTCAGTTTTCTCACCTGTAAAATGATTATTTTTAAAAAATGATAATACCTACCTTAGAGGTCTGTTATGCAGATTAAATGAAATAATGTGTTTACAGCCCTGAAAGTGTCTGATACGTAGCAGGCTCCTGAAAAATACTGTCATATAACAGAAGGGATCGGCAGAGACCTTTAAAACTGGCCTACTCACTCCATGTACCAAATTCTCATGAAGACTCAGGGACAGTCTCCCTTTTTACACACAACTTCCATCTACAAGAGGAGGACATAAAATAGAGGAACACTCAAGAGTGTTGTGTCAGCACCCCAAAAGCCTTACATAGGAGTAGGGGAAAGACTTGCCCAAGAAGGAGATGACAGACTTAAGTTTAATTTTTTATGATTCTATAAGTGAGTTATCTAACATGGACTCAAAAAAAATCTGTTAACTTATTTCACATTCACTGGTCTTAAGTCATTTATTCCCTCAAGAAACCGTTTCTATTCCTATCATTAGTGATTGCATTGATGGTTTAATTAAAATTTGAACATTTCATCCAAGTTCAGCCACCTGCTGTCTTTTATATCCACTCATATTTCAGAAGCACAGAATGTTCCCTTTTTTTAGAAGTCGGCCCTATCTGCTGTATTTGGAGTAAGAAACCCAGAAAGGCTGTGTTGATGGAGGTTGGCAAATGTCCACTGATCTGAGTTCGTGGCACATATGTGACTTCCACACCCAAAAAGTATAGGCCCAGAAAGGTGTCCTTAATTACAACAATCACAGGGAAATCTCTAGTTAAAAGGCTTTACTGTTAGTGGCGTAAGGTCAATCATCTCATTACTTATGAATCTATTTGTGTTCCTTTTAGCAACTGAGTAGATATTTAGATCAATGTATTCTTAGCCTGCAGTTTCCTATTCCTGATAAAGATATTGAGCTAACATTGGAGGGGTGAACTATTTTTAAATGGGAAACAGTATGCCATTTGTGTGCTCACTAAATAATGATATTCCTGATTTGTAGCTATTACGGAAAATTAAAACAAGAGATGACATTGCAAACTGCCAGAAGAAACAAAAGGCATGGGTGAGAAAGGTTGGCAATAACTCCAGGGTTTCTACCTGAGGCTGGAATTATTACTGGTATGCCTCTTTTGAATTGTGTCTGGCTGATGGATGTATGGAAGGTGTACATTCATTGTATGTGTCTGTCTCTCATGCTCTCCTCTGGATACTTAAGGGACAGAAGAGAATTTGAATCCTCTTAGTACACCCAGTGTCCAGCACTATGCCTGCCTACAACAGGCACTTAATAACTATTTGTTGAATAATTTTTTTTTTATAGACTCATTAGGAACCAGGACACTGTGGTCTCTGGTTCATCACCCCTTCATCCAGTTGGCAAGCCCAAAAACCTGGAATCGCTCTTGACCCTTCTCTTTATTCACACCCCACATCTGACCCATGAACAAGTTATGTTTGTCCTACCTTCAAAACACATTCCTAAATTCATGACTTCTCTCCACTTCCACTATGTCCTCGCTCATCCAAGATACCCTTTCTCCCCGGAACTACTCTAAGTGTCCTCTTATCATACACCACTTCCATTCACATCATGCCATCTCCCAGGGACCAGAGTGAGTCAGTTGCTCCTCTGCTCAGAATCTTCCAGGGGTTTCCTACCTCACTCACTGCAAAAGCCAGTGTCCTTACAAAGAACGACAAAACCTGGATGGATACTTCTCTGTCTGATTCACTCTTTTCCAGCCACACTGGCCTTCTCGCTGTTCTTCAAAATACAGGCAAGCTCCCCTCTCAGAACTTTGGCCCCTTCTGCTCCCTCTGCCTTGAACAGTCATCTGTAAGAATTCACTTGACTCATAACCTTTTCTTCATTCAGATCTCCACTCTACATCACTCTAAAATATAGTAGCCCCACTCGCTCTTCATTCTCTTCTCTTGTTTTATTGTTAATCCATAATAGTTATCCCATCCAGAAGTATATGTGTATATATATAAATATATTAGGTGCAGGGAATATATATATATATATATATATATATATATGTAAACATACATTTTTTTTACTGCCTGTTCCCCTCACTAAAATGTAAGCTCCTGTGGGCAGGGACATTTTTGTTTACTGCTAGAGTGACAGGAGCTGCTTAATCATATGCTGAATGACTAAATGGACAAAAAGGAGGCCAGTGTAGTTGGGCCATAAGTGACCAAAGGGAAGAGTGGACCACAGTAGGCAGTATGTGGAGGGCGGATTGTGTTGGTCTATAAATCATACTGTGGAGTTTGAATTTTATTCTGAAGGTCAGTAGAAAAGTTCTTTAAGGGTTTTATGTTGCACAGTGACAAGATATAAATTCTGATTTTGAAATATTAGTTACTTTGTAATAAAATAAAGTAAGTCAGCTACTGGGTATATAGTAGATAGAAGGAGAACAAGAGTGGAAATAGAGAAACAAGTTAGCAAGGTTTTGAAGTAACACAGGCAAGAGATGAAGACGGTGTGGTCTAGAGCAGTGCCTATGGAAGGGAAAGAGAGGTGGCTGGGCCTGGAGTCTATTTCAGAGACAACAGGACCTGATGTTGAACAGAATATGGAACAGGGGGAGGTAAAGGAAGGAGAGAGAGCAACTAGGGTTACTCCTTGGTTTTTGGCTTGAACAACCTAGTGGATGACAACATTTTTTATCAGGGAAGTCTGGAGGAACAACATTTTGTATGAGGGAGTCAAAAGCTCTGTTCTGAAAACTTTTTTAAACATTCTGAGTTTTAAGTGACTACTGGATATTGAAATGAAGGTGGTCCAGAGACCTTGGATATCTAAACCTGGAAGTGAAAGAGATCTGAGGTGCAGTTATATATTTGAGATACATAAAACTATAGATGGTACTTAAAGTCATGAGACCAAATGAGATTATTTAGGGAGAGAAGTAAATAGAGAAGAAGCCCTAACCCCCATTCTCACTGTAAATAGAATGGAGTAAATACTCCTGCAACCATTTCAGCCTGTTACTTAAGCAGATGACATAAGAAGATGCAGAAGACAGTCTAGCAGGGAATGCAGACTGCAAAAAAAGGCTGATGATGAAAAAGAGAACCATAGGTCTACATTAACAAGTGAAGGAATCAGAGCTGTTTGAGAGAAAGGACACAAAAGAGGTGTTGGATAGTTTAGAAAATTATAAGGCCAAAAGAGTTGAGGTCTCAGTGTGGTCCAAGAATTGCCAGAGTGGTAGCATTTGAGAATGTGACCTAAAAATTCAGGAAGTAGAGAATGTGACGCCGTGAACATCCCTGCTCCGATGTTGCCTTTTACAATTTAGCAATTTGTTCTCAATCTCTGTTGATGTCACCACTCATGTTGACTTCAATTACAAATCTTTATCAATTAATGTGTATGAAGTGCTGTTTCTCTAAGATTCTCTAAATGTCTGTTGCTAATTACTTATAACTAAGAAAAGGCTCTCCTATCTCTTTGTTTGCCTAGCATCACAAGCCTCTCTTTCTCAGTCCTGTTCTGAATACTTAGTGCCCTGTTACCATCTCTGCCTACTTCTCCTGAGTTTCTGTGCTTCCCCAAGACAGCGAGCAAGGTATGCTGTTTGTGAAAAGAACAACCTGTTGGTTGAGGTCCTAGCTGAAAAATAGCTCCCTGCCACGCAGCACCATGTTACTTCCTGTGTAACGCCATTTACTTCTCTTTGTGCATAAATGTCTCCAGAATAATCCTATTTAATCACTTTAGTCTATATTAGTGCCTGGCATAGCAAACAGCTGAGTAGGTGCTAAATAAATACTTGTTGAGTCATTTGATGGATTGGTGCCTTTAACACCTGCATCTCTCACCCACGTCTCACATTAACCAAAGGAGAGCCAAAGACGAAGTTTAAGGAAATCTAAACAAAGTGTGATCTCTAAATTTAAAAATATTCATCTTTTTAACAATGGAGACTTTCTTGAGCAAACATACTCTAGACATTTGCTACTGTTTTCCGTATTTTTATTTGTATTATTTAAAAGATATAATTACTTATAATGCATGACCTATTTATAAGTTAACACTATTTGTTCTTGCAAAATAATACATGCATTGAATGTCTGCTCCAGACCTACTACTTTTTTACTTTTTAAAAAAAAAGTAAAAAAAAAAAAAGACATTTCATTAAAATCTTTGTTCCTTTAAAGATTGTCATTATTTGGTCACTCCCTCTTGCAGGAAATCCTGACTGCTGATACATGGCATAAAAAGTAGGCTGGTTCAGACAGTTAGACTTCTAAGGGACAGAAGCTAAAGTCCACCCCTATCACAACACCCACAAGAGTGCATGACAAATAGCAGTTGCTCAATAAATATGCCTAAATCAATGAATGGAGAGACAATCTCTTATAGGAGCTGCAGCTCCCACTAGTAGCAAGAGAGAATGGAGAGCTGAGAATCCAGTGATATTTGCTTGTGAGTGTGTGTGCATGGTGGAAGGGTAGCACCAAATCAAAGATCATCTGAGATCAAACCAGAAGATCATATCAAAACTGAAGTACAGAATACAAAGGCAGGAAGTTAAAAGTTTGGGAAAAGGAAACCAAGGGAGTCAGGCAGTCCTCTTTGACTAGCTGACACTGAGCTGTTCTCCCTTCATTAGCTCTTGATGGTCTGTGGGCGGCAATCATTGCATTTAGTGGTCCAGAAGAAGAGAAATCATCATATTTAGCGATGGCACTTGTGAAGCTTAAGAATATCCTTTGAAGTGGACATAGAAGTACTTGCATCAGGTCGAGATAAGTGAGGCACCATAGAGTTTCATCAGTGGGTTTGACATCTCAGGGTACTGGGGAGAAATTTTCTTTTATGATAAAAAGGAACAGGCTATGTAGGAGTTTGAGTGTTTTATTAGACCAGCAATGATAAGGGGACCCTCCAATAAACTGTGTTCATTCAGCAACATTTACTGGGTACCTACTGTGGAGGTGGCACTATTCTTCGCACTGGGAATAAAGTCTGGACAAAGCAAACTACCCACCCGCCCTCATAAAGTTTCTGTTCTCGGGAGTTGGTTGATCTGTTGGAAATGTGAAGTTCCCAGGCTACCTGACTTCACACGTGAAAAAAAAAAAGCGTATCATTATATGTGTGCACTAACATTAAAAAACTGACAGTATTACCTGCTTAATATTGACATTGACATCTGTTAACCTATGTCTGCAATTCTGTGTGATATGTGAGTGTCAGAGATTTAAATTTCAGAAATGACCTCAATGCTGGGAGGCCAGAAAGAAGGGCTAGATATTTTGTCAAGTGAAAAACTGAAGCACAGAGTCTAACCTGTAGTAGATGTTCAATCAATGTCAATTTACTTCTCCTTTTTTCTTCTATTGTATCTTTTTTCCTTTTAAAGTTATGAGGACCGCCACCACGTTTAAAGCTGGGAGAAACAAAAATACACAAAGACTATAAGAAAGAAGTTTTAAAATATGTACTGATATGGGCTGTTTTATTCCAGTGGGTAACCTAGTTCAACCCTAATGCAGAGACAGGCAAAAGAGAGGAAGAGATCCCTTCAGACATGATTTACTGTCAGTCATTTTTCTGCTAGTGGCTGAAGGGCAGAGGAAGTACAATAGTTCTCATCCTACTGATTAAATTCAAAAGCACATAGGTTTGAAGGGCAAGGATGAAAGATTAAGTTAAATCATAGAAATTCAAGCAGAGGAAATAACAATTAAATTGATCAGCCTGTCCCCTACCGGAGAAGGGGGACATTTTTAGAATACCAGTTTGACATCAGTGTGGTGTTAACAATCCAATGTTTAAGTCCCATTCAATTCATTCATTCAACAGATGTGTATCAAGTGCCCACCATGTGGCAGAAACTGTTCTACGCACTGAGAATAAAGCTATGAGCAGTCGAGGTCTGTAGCTTCATACAGCTTATAATGAAATCCTGGGAATAGACAATAAAAAAACACATAAATATTAGTAGTGATAAGTGTGAAGAAAAATAAGTTAGGCTCAGAAGTCCCAGAATATTACTTATATCACATTCTGTGGGTCAAGTAAGTTATTAAAGCCAGAAAAGATTCAGTGGGAGGAGAAAGAGAATTAGACTCCACTTTTTTTTTTTTTTTCCTGCGGTATGCGGGCCTCTCCCTGTTGTGGCCTCTCCCACTGCGGAGCACAGGCTCCGGACGCGCAGGCTCAGCGGCCATGGCTCACGGGCCCAGCCGCTTCGCGGCATGTGGGATCTTCCCGGACCGGGGCACGAACCCGTGTCCCCTGCATCGGCAGGCGGACTCTCAACCACTGCGCCACCAGGGAAGCCCTAGACTCCACCTTTTAAAGAGAGGGATAGCCAGAATTTACAGTCATCTTTTAACCACCACAGACACCTTTAAAAGTTATGAGAAGAGGGGTGATAGAGTCTAACATTTTAAAAGGCTTCCTCTGATTACTGCTATGTAATCAGCTGGGGAAGGGAGGGTGCAGAGGTAAAAGTGGGAAAATCAGTTGTCCATTTCATCCTAATTTACTCTCAACTTTTGGACCTCTTGATTCTCACTAGCAAAATTATGAGAAAAAAATTAATAAGAGGGCAAGCACATGATTCAGTACTGCATACTGGTAGAATTTTCACGTGGGATATAATGTGTGATTCAATTTCATTTGCTCGTTCACCACATATTTTATCAGCACCTATTATGTTCCAGGCACTAGAGACACTGAAATGGGCAGCTGCAATCCCTATCTTCAAGGAACTTGCCATCTAGTTGGGGGAAAAGACAAATAACATATAAATTTCAACATACTTTCCAAATGTTATAGTGTTAGAATTTTGGTTTCTCAATATTCACTGTAAAATGTCAACCTAATCATCCACTTATTTTCAAAGTGTAAAAATCCACCCTTTTTTCACAGTATAGAATAGCTACTTTTCAGTCTCATCATAGATTGTAATCTCAAAATTACTCTTAAACTGAAATTTATGAAAGCACAAATTAGCAACCAATGATGTGTCTAAAGTGTGTGGATCTCTCCACTACAAGATGAATCATGGGGAGGGAATTGAACCATTCGCAGGCAATACTTTACTTTGACCATATCAGCCTAGACCCTCTCCTGACTTGTACTTTAACTGCACATCCATAGTTTTTCCACTTAATGAAATTATTCATTCTTAAGGTCCAGCTAAACATGCTACCTCTTCCACAATGCCTTCTCTGATTCTCTTCAGTGAAACTCCCACAGTAGATTGCTTTTACCTCTGTTTAATGTATTTAAACATGTATTTAATGCTTCCTTTTATACATAATCAACGGCAATCATTAATAAAGTAAAAGAGTTGTAGAAATATACTTTTTAAGCACCTACTCTGTGTCCAGCACTAGGAAAGATACAGTTTCTACATTTCCCTGATGTTAACAGAAATTCTTGAGAGATAGTTAAAATCACATCCATTTATAAATAAACTGAGGTTCAGAGGTTTTAAATGACTTTACTTGGAGTTACACAGTTAACAGTTTATTTTAAGATCAGGGCTTCAACCTTAGTTCAGTCCTTGTAGTGCATAGAATAGTGTCCCCCCAAAATTCATGTCTACTAGGGACCTTAGAATGGGACTTATTTGGGAATAGGGTCTCTTTAGATGGAATTAAGATAAAGACTGAGATGAGGTCATACTGGATAAAGGTGCACCTGAAATCCAACAAGAGATTTCCTTTAAGAGTGGGGCCAGAAAAAGGCACAGGAAGACACAGAGGGGGAAAGGTCATGTAAAGATAGAGGTAGAGAGTGGAGCTATGCTGTCCAGAAAATTCTAGGAGCCACCAGAACCAGCAAGGAACAGGAAGAATTTTTCCCTAGAGCTTTCAGAGGGATTGTGGTCCTGCTGACAGCCTGATTTTGCACTTTTGGTCTCCAGAACTGTGATAAAACAAATACCTGTTGTTTTAAGCCACCCAATTTGTGGTACTTTGTTATGGCAGCCCTAGCAAAGTAATACAGCCCTACAGCCCATTATCTTGTCCTTAAACCTCTTCCCATTCCAGGATTACACTTTGATTTGTTCCAGGAATTTAGGGTCACATTTTACCTTTGACTTTAGACTTTGAATGATATCACCCCACCCCACCAAAGGTCTCCTGAAAAAATGTAGGAATGATAGAGAGAAATATTTCAGGATGATTTTGATTGCAAGTTGCAAACATTCAACTTAAACTAGAGTATTTAGAAGGGGAAATTTATTGGCTCCTATTCCCAAATGGAAGAAGAGCAAGGATGCAGGGAGACCTCCATTAAGGCAGGAACCAGGGTTTGGGACTCCACCAGGTTTCTCTCTGCGTCCCCCACCCCTCCTTTCCTCTGCATCTTGCCTTCCTCTCTCAGCCAACTGAGAGGCAGACAGCACCTGGGGCTCAGGTCTTGCCAAGTGAGAGCACCATGAAGAAAGGGACTTTTTCCTGATTTCCAACTTGAAAATTCCTAAGGAAGGTGTGATTGGTCCAGTTTGGACCACGTGCTCACACTCATAGCAAGGAGGAAGCGTTCTGAGTTTCACTATTCCCACTAGGACCATGTGGTTATAGCAGGCTCAAGAAACCTTCCCCCCAGAAGTAGGATGCTATTATCAAGAAAGAGGTGTGTAACTGAGGCAGATACAAACACAGATATTAATGTAGATCATTTTTATGTAGATGATACTCAACTATGTTCTCAGATAAGACTTTTGCCTGCATAAGGCCCAAAAGGCATAAAGCCAAAATATAGACTTAATGACTACAAGCTTCCAAGCCACTCAGTATGAGTGTCAATAAAGATGTTAGACTGTAATATAAGGCTTTTTTTCAAACGAGCTAGTCGCTGGTGAGAACTCTTTTGAATAGACATGGAAACAAAAGCAGTAGAGGTTTCATTATCCAGATTATATCACAGAGACTTAGCTGGTGGAAAAGC
This sequence comes from Tursiops truncatus, assembly GCF_011762595.2. Classification (NCBI taxonomy): domain Eukaryota; kingdom Metazoa; phylum Chordata; class Mammalia; order Artiodactyla; family Delphinidae; genus Tursiops; species Tursiops truncatus. Next base: position 51,550,006 of record NC_047041.1, read on the forward strand.
CGTTCTAATAAATAATAGTGATTTGATCTCTTTTCAAATATTGCAGATTGCAGTATCTTCAGAGCTAACTTCCTCTCTGATTGCAAAGAAAGCACTGAAAATAACAAAAGAGAGAAATGAGGGGGTAGAGGACGAACTGCTTTCCAGCAATGCCTGGTCCTCCACAGGACTTGGCAGGCTGTCTGGGGCAGGGGATGGAATCCCTGCACCAAGTCATCTGCCTTCCTTGGAGGGCCATTCAAGTCTTCCTTTTGCCAAATGTTGGACACATTCCAAAATATTTACCTCTTTGGTAGATTTGGTCATCTCTTAAGGAGAAGATGGTTTGTGTCCAGAATTGAATTAACCTTAGAAGTTCCTTTCCTCTAACATACAAATGCATGTGTCCCCAGATGAAAAAGCAACAGCTATGATGACACTATTTTGGAGCAGAAGTGACATCAGGCCAGCTCACATTAAGAGCCAGAAACCATGTCACTCCCCCAGGGAAGCCTTCCTGGTGATTGGTAGGACTTTGTTATGCCCCTTAAAATGTAGCAGTTTATATATTTTTGTTTCTTCACATTAGGCTGAGTGTGTGTCTTCGAGTTAAGGATCTTCCCTTCTTTATGTTTATGTCTCCAGTCTGTACATAGGAGTAACTCGATGCGTTTGTTTCAGTAAAAAGCTGAAAGAGACAAGGAACTGAGGGGAGATAGAGGGAAGAAGTTGAAATTAAGTTACTTTTTTTTTCTATTGCTCACTGAAAGAGAAGAAAAACTGAGCAAAGAAGGAGGATTCATAGGAAATGATTGTGTATCTCATTCCAGACACTTAGGCAGTTTACACTCTGCTTCATTTTTATCATCCCCAGATGCCTCTATTTCCTGAATTATTTCTGTAGTAAGATTGGATATTAATATATAACCCACTGGAGTTTGTACTGTTATCTCTAGTTTGCAGGTGAAGAAGCTTAGGCTCAGAGAAATTAAGAGAATAACCCAAGGTCACACAATAAATAATGTTTTTTCCTTTGTCTTTGGTCCACTAAGGGTTTGAGACAACGTAATGAGATTAATAGATATATAACGGAAATATTGACTAATATTGGGTCAGGGAGATGGCCTATTAGTTACAAGTGGGGCTGGATTTCACATCCAGCTCTGGCAGACTCTGAAGGCCCTTTCCTTTACCAGCATCACACTGAAAGCAATGCAAATAATTGGGTCCTGCATTGCATAGAGCATCATTACAGACTAGAAGCATACAAAGAGGCTGTCAGGGGATATAAAATTAAACATGTGTTTTCCTTGTGTGAGTGACACTAGAGTGTTTGAATGATTTTCAGTCATTTAGGACTCAGATTTGATTTGTATGTAGGTGGATTATCACAATGAGGAGTGTTAAAATATCAGTCTAATGGCAGACACCCCACCCTGAGCCCCATCCCAGTTCTCCATTGTAATAAAATAATCAAGCATTCCTTAAAGATTCCATGATTACCATTGTCAGGTGGATGGCTCAGCATCTCCTGGCTTCTACCAGGTGGTCCCAGCACTGCTGCTTCCTCACCTAAAGGTCTTTGTCAAGTCCAAGGAGCCATCCCCAGACTGAAGCCCTTCAGATGATGGCTTTCATTTGTAGGAATACTGTCTTTAGAGGGAATAAACAGAAAATTTGATATGTGTGTATATATACACACATATATATATATATACACACATAAATTCATATACACATGTAAACTTTTCCTCCTGGCTCCAGGCCCTTCTTTACCCACCTGCACAGGGCTACATCATGGGTCTCGGCACACTAGGGGGTCTTCCACCTGGGGAGCCTAAAACTCTCATAACTTACTCTTTTGGTAGCCTCCTCCCTTCTAGTTCCGTCTCCAACTCTCCACTATATATATCCCTACCCTAGTAGTTATTGATTTGATATCTAATTCTAAATTTACTCCCTAGATGAATGCCAGAGGAATCTGAAAAATCTCTAAAACTCTGGTTTCAAGCCATACTATATAACTGCTTAAATTTTGCTGTTGACATTTCATTGAGATAGATAGTGGATGGTTACTTCTTATATAACAATCTCATCCACGTATTTTTATACACATTTCCACAGACCTTTCATTTCATGGGATAAGGTGATGATTGTGGTGGGGAGGATAATACTAGTGATCATAACAAGTGAAAATATAAAAGTTACTGAACTACTCTGTGCCAGGTACTGCATGGGGTCATTTTAATATTTTATGTCCCTCGATCCTCCAGAAAGTTTGTGAAGTGGTAATTATTATTCTCATTTTAATAACAAAATCTCAAATTCTCAAAGGTTAAGTTACTTCCTCATGCTGACTAGGCCTTAAAGGTGAAGAGGTGGGATTTAAATTCATGAGATCTAATTCTAAGTGTCGAATTCCTTCAGTATCCCAGCACTTGTCTCTTAGGTTCTACACATTTCATGGGCACTTCCTACTTAGAGGCTAGAAATAGAGAGCAGAGTTCGTATTTCTTCCCATGGCTCATAAGAGTCAGGCCACTAGAACAAAATAATGAGCTTTATTGAGGTCAGGACCGCGTCTTGGGCACTGAACACTTATGTGGTGATAGGGGGTATATAAGACCTGCTCGTTAGTGGGGGAAACACATTAATCAATAAATGTGAACAATTTCATTGCAAAAAGGAATGAATGTTAAAGGCTGTGATGAGGGATCCTGACTCGTTGGAGAATCAGAAAATAAATGGATTGGGGGAAAATAAGTTCTCAAATGTAGGAAATGACAGGTGAATGAGAACTTGGTGGTTCCAAATCAAGGTGACTGTGGTTATTGTTCAGCAAGGAAGTTGAAGAGCTTCTCAAGATAAAGGAAGGATCTGGGGACTTCCCTGGTGGTCCAGTGGTTAAGACTTCGCCTTCCAATGCAGAGGGTGCGGGTTCAGTCCGTGGTTGGGGAGCTAAGATCCCACATGCCTCACGGCCAAAAAACCAAAACATAAAACAGAAGCGATATTGTAACAAATTCAATAAAGACTTTAAAAATGGTCCACATCAAAAAAAAAAAAAATCTTAAAAGAAAATGATAAATGAAGGATCTGGGTGAGGACCAGCTCATATAGGGCCTTAGCATTTTGCTACTAAATCCAAGATCATTGGGAAGTCATCACAGAATTTTTTTTTAACATCTTTATTGGAGTATAACTGCTTTACAGTGGTGTGTTAGTTTCTGCTTTATAACAAAGTGAATCCGCTATACGTATACATATATCCCCATATCTCCTCCCTCTTGCGTCTCCCTCCCACCCTCCCTATCCCACCCCTCTAGGTGGTCAAAAAGCACCGAGCTGATCTCCCTGTGCTATGCAGCTGCTTCCCACTAGCTATCTATTTTTAAACAGGGGAGAGACGTGATCTGACATGTCTTTAATGAGCATTTTATGGAGAACTGATGGGGCATAGGTATTGGCAAAGTGGAGGCGGGGGATAAGTTAGGAGGGTGTTACCATTGCCAAGGTGAGATGATCAAGGCCTCAGCTAACATCATGGTAAGAAGGGTGGATGGAATCTGTCCTTAGTGTTGGTAGTACGCTCAGTGAATGAATAAATTACTGATGCATTTTAACGTCTCAGTAAGCCTGCCAGCTCTCACTTTACCAGGTATCTTTATAATTTGGGTGGGTGACTATATCAGATCATCTCTTTATTATTACCATTATTCCTACTGTTATAATGGAAAACTTGTTAAGTGTTTATGTGAGGCACTTGCCATTGTGCTAAGCATAGTACTGAGATGATTTGGTCTAATCATTCAATTATCCTGTGTTTTAAGGCATTTTATTCCCATCTTACAGATGAGGAACTTATAACTAAGGACAGGTTAAGAACAAAAACGTATCCAGTCAACTGTAACAATCAGTAAAGGAAGGCATACTGAAACTGATTCCTTCAAAGTGGGTTTATTTTTAAAAGTTTATTATAAAAGTGTAGACAAAATATAGGGGGACCACGAAGGACGGTGTAGAAACCCAGGGGTAGCAGAAAAGAAGATATGATCCTATTTTTGAAAGGTTTAGTGGGGGGAGAGGTTACTAGGACCTGGAACAAGAGAGAGGGATGTAGAACAGCCTGTCTTGAAGAGTCGTGTGACCCTTGACCAAGGCACACAGCGGTCCCAGAGGAAATTTCAGAGAAAATAAACATTCATACCTCACTCTCTTCCCTCCCACTGATCTTCTCTTGGTGTTCCCTACTGGCTGAACCCAACAGAAGCCAGAAGGCACAAGAGCCCTGTTCATGTGGTCCATACAGGACAGCCTCCTAGGACAGAGGGCAGAGTGGAGAAGAATGGAGGGTGGATATTGAGGAGCAAACAGAAGGTATGTGGCGTATAAACCAATATTTGTTGTGTCTACAGGGATGGTGAATTTTATAGGTCAACTTGGCTAGGCTGTGTTGCCCAGATGTTTGGTCAAACCCCAGTGTTTCTGTGAAGGAATTTTTAGATATTGTGAACATTTAAATCAATAAACTTTGAGTAAAGCAGATTACCCTCCATAATGTGGGTGGACCACATCCAATCAGTTGAAGGTTTTAAGAGAAAATTCCTAAGGTCTCTGGACAGAGAATAAATTCTGCTTCCAGACTGTTTTCAGGTTCAAGGCTGATACAACAGCTATTCCCTGGGTCTCTAGCCTGCTGGCTTGCCCTACAGATTTTGGACTTTCCAGCCCCTACAATCACATGAGCCAATTTCTTAATATCCTCTCTCTCTCTCTCTTTCTCTCTCTCTCTCTCTCTCTCTCTCTCTCTCTCTCTCTCTCTCTCTCTCTCTCTCTCTCTCTCTCTCTCTCTCTCTCTCCCTCTCTCTCCCTCCCTCCCTCTCTCTCTCTCTCTCTCTTCCTGTACAGGGAGACGGGTTGTTTCTCTGGATAACACTAATACACTACCATATATCAAGTACTGTGCTAGGCCTTGGTGACATAGACACAAATCTTCACAGCCCTGTCCTTAAGAAACTCACGTTCTGGTGCTGTGATATATCATATCACAAGGGTAATACAGGTTGCTTTAGGAGCAGAAAGAGTGACCTCCTTACCCAGCATGGTAGTGGTCAGGAGGAAGGCAAGGGGAGGTCAGGGAAGGCTTCCTGGTGTTAACTTTATTGAAACATACAGTTATTAATCAGCAGAGCCCAAATAGTAACCTTGATGGTCCAATTCTAAAACCAGAGCTATTTCTGCCACTGTGATTTTTGCCCTTCTTCCCTACCCCTCCTTCACCATTGGCAATTTGAGCTAACATTTGATGTCCATGAACTACATGTCGTCTCTGCTCCATTTATGGGAATAATGACTTTCAAAGGGGTACAAACTTCTTCATCTAATGTAAGAGGAAATCACATGTCTTTATCCTTATGAACAAGATTTTCCCATACCCCACTAGTATAAACACAAATGTTCTTAGGGGCCATGCGATGGGAAGAAAAAGCCACCAAATTAGTTCAGGGGACCTGGTCTCAAATCCTAGCTGTGCCACTTCCCAGATTTGTAACTATAGGTAAATTGATTAACCTCCCTTGTTATCATCAAAGGCAGAAACAAGAAATTATTTTGTAAACTTTAAAGTTCCTTACATGTAGAGTTAAAAATTAGTGTTGAATAATATTTTTTTCTTTTATTTGCAATCCCTAAAAGGCCCTTATTTTAATATCTCTATTGCCCTCATTTTGCCTGAAAACTACCTGAGTCTAAAATTTCATCATTTGATTCTCTGAGGCCCAACATTTGTCTGTGATTGGAAATCTTAAAGTAAATATTCTGCTGCATCTTTCCTGAAATGCTGTTTCCCAGGGTGGATTCATTTGGGAAAGTTGGTTCAGTTAACCTGCAATTAGCCGTATACCTAAGGTTAATTTCCAGCAGAGAAAAAAAAAGTATATGTATAAATAACTTCTTACATCATGGTGGGTTGGTCTGGTTTAGGAAGAGAGGCAGAGGGCTGGAGATAGCACGTCAGTGTTGGATTCCAGTCTCTGTGTTTAGTCTCCGTCTCAGAGCTGCCTTCTCTTAGCTGTGATGTAGCTGCCTTTACAGAGGCGAGTTTCTGAGTCCGGGCCTGGGCGCCAGCAGCCCCTGTGCCTCAGAATTACTCCTCACCCACTTGCCTCCCAGTTTCACCGCTTCAGGCCTTATTTCCTTATTAATGCCTTTCTTGCTTGACCCCAGAACCTTACATAGGCTTTGGCTTTCACGCTCATTTTGCTCAAATTTGTCATCATCTTAGTGCATTTTCTTTCTGCTCAACCATATCTGACTCCCTGCTTGTCCTGTTTCAAGATCCGGGCCCTGCCCAACAGTATGGGCTTCACACATTAATTTCAGCCCTGACTAGTCCTCTCACATAATGTGATAAGGAGGCGACACTGCACATGTGACCTGGTATGTCCCTAAACCTCCCTGCGACTGAGTTTCCTCCCCAAGGTGGAAGTAAGTTCCTACCATCTCTGAGCCTGTGAGTCTGCGTTCGCAACCATCCTCCTTGTGCCTCACTCCATGGCTGTGTTACTAATATATAGGAGCGGGGAGTTGGCACTGATGAGAATGTTATCCAGCCTGTGCCCTGTACCTGTTGTCATGGAGCAAAGCTCCATTTCTGACTCAACAGCAGAAATATCCCATTTGGAACTGTGCCAAGCTAATGTGTATTAATTTACCTCATTTGAATGAGGCACTTGTTTGGTTTTAAACCAGGAAGGCAAAATGCAGTTAATAAAAAAGCCCCAACTACTGCTGTTTTACATGTTTTACTGTATCCTCTGCCTGCAAAGTCAAAAGTGCATTAAAAAGTAATATTGTGCTGAGCTCAGACATATGCAGACATCTCTAGATACCTTGTCTCAATAAAGTTTATAGAATGCATTCCCAAAGGTCTGACAACAAAACAGAATAAATTGCAAGGTTCATAAAAATATAATGCATGCTTTTTTTTTTTTTTTTTTGGCTTACATAAACACTAGCAGATGCCATGAGAAAGGAAGTTTCTGGGCTTAAGAGGTGACCCGTTTTCATAACAGCCCCATTTATCATTAGTCCCCAGTAAGGAATGAATTGACTCCGGAAGACACACAAACATTGAGACATAGGGAAGGGAAGGTTTGTATACATTGGGAATGGTTTGGGTTCTCCAGACATTCTTTGCTTCTTTCATTAAATTAACTGGTTAGTTTCTTACTCAACCTTTCAACCAAGTTTTATTGACTAACTGCTCTGTCAAACATGACAGTAGGCACTCTGAATACAGGAGAAAACCATACAGTCTCTATTCTCAAGGAATTCAGTCTTGCAGTAAAGAAGCACATGCAGAAAAACTAACCATAATTAAGTGTTATATTAGGAAAAGCATTTCTTCACATTTTTCAACACATTGATCAGATATTCATATTCGGATTAATGCGAAAAGGATTAAGCCCAATATGGCAAGCTAAATTGTATTATTTAGCAGGTGTCTAACATGTTTGAGACATAAATGGACAATATTTATTGAATAGTGCAATGTGCCAAGCTCTTCTCAAAGTTCTTTATAGGAGTCACTTCACACAGCCCCAAAGACTCAGTGCTGTTATCTTTTCCAAATTTAAAGATGAGAAAACTGAGGCTGAGGGAAATTAAATGACTTGCACAAAGTCACGTGGCTTCTAAGCAGCAGAGGTAGGATTTGAACCTTGACAGTTCAGCTCCAGAACCTGCACTGTTGGCCACTCTACTCCACTGCTTCTCATGGACTCATGGATATGCCATGCAACATCCCAAGTTCATCAGTGATTATCTCCTCCTGTCTCGTTCAGTCTCTTGGCTGATAAGGGATAGAGCCAGGAATTGATGAGGCAACTTTAGTTATGGGGGACATCGCCTTCCTCTGTACTGAATCACTCTGTGATGGAGGGGAAGCCTTATTCATTCACTTAACCTGCGTCGTTTTCCTTAGCATGTTGACTCTCAAACAGAACTCACACCGAGACAGAAATGTCATATAGCTTTATTATGTTATCAATTTCACATCATGTTATATCAGGATCTCCTTGTGTTAATATTGCTTTTCTCTGAAAGATCACATTACTGCTTGTTTCCATCAAACAAAATTCCAAGTGTCTTGTCAACACAGCTCCTGGGTTGGTTGCAGTCTTGCACAAGCATAGCAGCCTCTTTGCTGAAAGAACGCACAGGCAGGAAGCCCTGGACTCTATTTCCCACAAGTTGGCACCCTTGTAGGATGATAGATACTTCTAAATTGGAAGAACAATGAAAGTAGAGCTAAAGGAGCATTTGCCAATGTTTCTAACCAATGAAAGGGAACTATTGTGCAGTGGGTAACTATAAGGTACCAGGTAAGTTCTTTACGTGCATTTCCTTATTTAATGCTGAGAATTACTTCAAGGGGTAAATGAAGCATACCCACTTGGTAAATAAATGCATAAGCTAATATCAAGAAAAGTTGAGAGGTTTGCCTAATGCCGTACAGTTACTAGGTAACAGACTCCAAGGCCTGCACTCATGTCCACAGCAGGCTATAACTCAGATCCACTTCAACCTAAGCCCAACCTAATTTCTTAAGGTAAACTCTAAACTACAAGACCTGAAACAAGTGTGAGATCATCAGCGCTCCTGCATGGTACGATGGGCAGAAGTTGTAAGAGTGAGGTACCAAGGTTTCTCTGCACAGAGTAGCAATGACGCATTAGAATGAGGATAGGTTTTGCTCTTCTCCTCCAAATATACCTCACTTGAACAAAAGAATTAAATATAGAAGCCTAATCCATTCAGTGTGCCATTCTGTCTGCATTCCTCATCTTTCTGAGGACTTCTAAGAGAGCTCTGTGGGACCAGGGGGAAGGTGCCTGCTGGGAAAATCCAAACTAGCACTTCAGAGTCCTCACTGCCTGGAATCCTGGTACCAAGACCTGCACCTGAGAATACCTCTGGTAAACCAGTAACCTGACACCTTTCATTAAGGATCACTGTAATTCTGTACCCTTATTATTAATTGCAAGTGTCAAGCAGACATAAATAGGTAAAAAGAGAGTTAAACAAAGATAAAAGTGATAAAGTACATTCTTTTGACTCCCAGAAATAAATTGATAATCTCTTCCGTGTTCATACAGGAGGAGAAGGAAAAAGGGAAGGAATAGCATGCATTATGTGTACTTTGGATTCCCTCCCATCTCAGAGCAGAAGGCACATGTTTCTACTGGAACATGGAAGGTGCTGCAAGTTTTGAGGAGCTGACAGGCATACAGCTGCCATTATCATCAGCAATGAAATCATTATAACGGAAGGCACTGTGATTTTTCACAGGAGTTTTGATTTGCATATTCTGTATAATTCCCAGGCTCCTGCAGGTATTTAAAGTTGAATTATAAGGTAGTTGTAAAGGTCTCAACAGGCTGGTTGGGGATGTATTAACACCCGTGTGCCTGATAAGACCCCTTGGCGTAATTCAGTTTTGAGGGCCCCCATCATCTGTTCTAGAAAGGTATATGAACACAGGAGCTGACTGTGTATAGACACACTAGTGAATATTCCTAAAATACAGAGGCACAGCCAGATAAAGGGCTATTGTAAAGAAGTTTCACTAAAGGGAAGGAGAAAGGAGAAGAACTTGAATTTGTTCCTCACCTGCTAAGTGTTGAGCAGTGTGAGGTGACAACACCAAACGTGGGCTTTGACATGACCAGACCTAAACTCACATGCCAGCTACAACTGTCCCCAGCTTCATTGGTCCAGATGTTTAGAGTTGATAAGCCTTAGTTTTACTGTCTTAAAAAAGGATAGCTGTGTCCTACGTGTATTTTGCAGTATTTTGGGGGAAAAGAGAAATACATAATGTGATGAATGTTAGGGAGATTTCAAGAAATGTATATTCTACTCCTTTCTTTATATGTATAATTTAATTTATTTTATTTTATTTCTAAAAAATATTAATAGGTACTTTTAACCCCATTTATAAAATAAGGAACCAAGACTTCTCAGAATATTTGAGAAACTTGCCCAAGGCTGGAATAATATAGACTCATTATATTATTTAGACAGGGCCACCTCTCTAATGGGCAGGAGCTCTAAGTGAACAAGTTTTGTGTAACTCCTCTCTATATAAATATTTGAGGCACTTCAAGTCAAGGTACCCACACAATTCCAGCAGCCCAAACTCTCAAAATTCCACTCAATTAATATTTTCTTAGAAACATGTCCTTTTCTGGTTTTCCCAGCATCTCAGTGAGTTATTATCACCACTGTACAGATGAGAAAACTAAGATTATATCACATATTATGCAGCAGAACTAGGACCAGAACCTGGGTCTTCCAACTCCTTGACTACCACATTCTACGACATCATTTTAAACTGAAATCCTAGTGGAGTTATTTTCCAACCATGAGACTTTTTGTTTTGTTTTGTTTTCTTTTTTTTGCGGTACGTGGGCCTCTCACTGCTGTGGCCTCTCCCGTTGCGGAGCACAGGCTCCGGATGCGCAGGCTCAGCGGCCATGGCTCACGGGCCCAGCGGCTTCGCGGCATGTGGGATCTTCCCGGACCGGGGCACGAACCCGTGTCCCCTGCATCGGCAGGCGGACTCTCAACCACTGCGCCACCAGGGAAGCCCCCCAACCATGAGACTTTTATTCTCTATAGATCTTAATTGTATTGAAGTTTGGCCTGTTAAAGGGATTCCCTGTTAGACTCCATATTGGGATGGGGTAGAGGGTAAAGAAAGAAAATCACATAATAAGATATGCTTGTGGTAATAGGATTGGAACATGAGTCAAGTATAAGAAGCCTTCTGTGTTAATTGAGTATAATTCCTTGACTTAAAAAGTCCTGGGACTTTCTTAAGCCTCAAAATTGTCATCTGTTCTACTGTAGTAAGGATTTGGGCAGAAATCACTGTACTTTTCTGAGCCTGTGTTTCTTCATTAGCATAGTAGATCATAGTGGTTATTGAAGATTATTTTCAAAAGCAAGGTAGATACCTAGCATATAGTAAATGCTCAAGAAGTTATAGTTGTTGATAGTGACAGAAGCAGTAGAGATACCCTCCTTGTCTTCTTCATCAGGTCATTGTGAAGATGAAACACAAAATAATAATCATGAGGGTTCCAAAAACGCTAAACAGCCATAACAAGGCAAGTAATTCTGCCGCTAAGTTTTAAAACATCTCCTCAAAATAGGTGGATAAGGGCCTTCCTTTCCTCAGCGTGATGCCTACCAACTTATGGTTGGTACAAATCTCCACAGAACAGAGACAGATGGTTAGGAGTCTTAAGGCAGCAATTCTCAAAGTGTGCTCTAGAGTAAATTAATTAGTCCAGTCATATCTTCCATTAATATTAAGTAAAATATATATATATATATATATATATATATATATATATATATATATATATATATATATATAAATAAAGGGTGGAGGGTCAAATAAGTTTGGGTTAGCAATGTGCATATTAGCACAATAAAAACTACAAACTGAAAAATTTTGCAATAAAGGAACATTTGCTTGTAACTCATGTTAGGTGTTCTTACCACAAAGGGACACAAGGAAACCCTGGGAGGTGTTGGTTATATCTATTACCTTGATGTGGTGATAGTGTTGTGGGCATTTGCATATGTCCAAACTCAAATGTTCACATTAAGTATGTTCAATTCCTTGCATATCAATTACACCTCAATGAAGCTGTTTTAAAAAAGAAACATTTAGGGACTTCCTTGGCGGTCCAGTGGTTAAGACTTTACCTTCTAATGCAGAGGTGCAGGTTTGATACACGGTCAGGGAGCTAAGATCCCACATGCCTCATGGTCAAAAAACCAAAACATAAAACAGAAACAATATTGTAACAAATTCAATAAAGACTTTAAAAATGGTCCACATCAATAAATCTTTTAAAAAAAGAAACATTTACATAAGATTAGCTAAGTTCCCAATTTTATTGAGGCAAGGAGCCACTCGTTTATAGAATAGCTATTATGTGCCAAAGGAACATTGTTTACTTAAATGGGTCGACCTGGGCTTGTGCCCCACCAGCACCATACTGGTTTTAAGCAGATATTCAATAAAATGTAAGCATGTTGTTTACCCAATTGTTAAATTTTATTAAAGCCATAATGATTTTTTTAAGTGGAGAGGAAACCAAGAATTTCCTTGAATAGGTATTTTGCAGGCTGAAGGTATGACAGCTCAGGAAATATGCCTTGTAAAGAATGAGAAGGACACGTGAGAGTCACTTGGGTATGACACCTATCATCCGCATATCACGAAGACACCTCAGACGGGACTGGTCAGGTCAGAGTCCTCTATCTCCAAATAGCCAGGGAGGAGGGAGAGGTAAGGTAGACAGGGAAAGAAGGAAGTACACTGAACTTTGGGGACTTCTGCAAACTTTACCACAATCATGATATTTCTGTGTTAGTTAACTTATTTAAAGAGTATTTGTATATTATCAAGCATAGATGAGTGTTGATGTATTTCCTCAGTATTGAAAAAAAAATCTAGTTAACCTGTTCTGCCTCACCCTGTTTAATGGAGTATCACACAGTAAAAGAGAGAGGAAAGAAGATTGAAGAAAGGGAGAAGTGATGGGGAGGAGAAGGTAGGGTATTGATTTTGGCCCAAGTGAAATTAGCCTGCAGAGTAACTGAGAAGGAGGGCAGCAGTGACCACAATTCTTCCAAAAGCTTTCCAAGTGTCCTTCTTCCCGACTGGATGACCCTAGTCCCAGCTCTGCAAGAGAGCCACAATTCGGGCCAGGTCTCCTGGATTTCAGTCTCAAGTTTTTTTTGTTTTATTGCTTTTTTTTTTTTTTTGCGGCATGTGGGCCTCTCACTGTTGTGGCCTCTCCCGTTGCGGAGCACAGGCTCCGGACACGCAGGCTCAGCGGCCATGGCTCACGGGCCCGGCCGCTCCGCGGCATGTGAGATCTTCCCGGACCGGGGCACGAACCCGTGTCCCCTGCATCGGCAGGTGGACTCTCAACCACTGCGCCACCAGGGAAGCCCCAGTCTCAAGTTTTCACAATGCTGTAAGTGCTTTAGAGATCTTCCAAAGATTATTATTAAGAGGATAACTTCAAGAATATTTTAACTTCTTTATTTATTTTTAAATGTAGTATCAAATAAGTACCATGGAGCTTGGAAATATTTTAGCACTTTACATTGGACAAACAGGAATTTGAATCCTGACTATAACACTCACTAATTTTGAGACTCTGGGAAAATTACTTTGGATCCCGAACTTTATTTTCTTCATCAGTTAATTGGGATAATAGCTACTTTATAGTTAGTGGTGAGGATTAAGGACTAATTTATATAAAGTGTCCAGCTTTGTGTCTATTACATAATAGACTCTGTAGGTATCAGCTTCTCCCTTTCTCCAGCTCCCTATGCATTACTAACATTTTCTGTCCTGTTGGTTCGCTGATGACAGACAGCTTGTGATCATGTCAAGTGAAATCAGAAATATGGAAGGTTCACCTCTGTGTGTGCCCCACGCAGTACTCCCCAAGTACATTCTGATTTATTACTTTCCTCTTTCTCTCCCTTTCCCCTTTCTCCCTCCTTTCTCCTCCCTCTCTCTCTCTCTCTCTCTCCCAGCCTCCCTCTCTCTGTCGCTCTCCTTTTCTCTATGTCTCTTTTGTTTCTCACCCTGAAAAGGGAGATAGGGAGATAAGCAAGTAGCTCAGCAGGGAATTTCTACAAAGAAGAGGGTGGTGACCTAGTATCGGGGAGCTCATGCTTGTGATCAGTCTTGTGTCCATTGACTTCCTGTCCTTGTTTGTGACAGCAGCCAGGGTTGCACTGGCAAGAGCCATCCCCAGGCTTCCCATCTCTCTGAAGTCCAGACAATCCTGACTTTACCCCAGTCACCTCCACCTCTCCCTTGCTGCAGTTTGGAGGCACTTACTGAAAAATGTTTGAGACTCTGTCATGTGTGGGTGGCCAGGGGCTGTTTTCCATGCCAGATCGCAGTCCTGTAGAAACTGTGAAATTGATCTGCAGAAGGAAAGAAAAAACCCAATGTGGTCCTGGAGTAAGGATATGGGTTTGCCTGTCACTACGTTGGTAGACAGCCAGCCTTGATTTCCATTCCTGGCTGCACTCTGGAAGCTGGGTCCCTGATGGCTGTGCAACAGCCACTGAAGAGGAGGTGCTTAGGGAGGACAAAACACAGCCAAGCCAGCCCTGGCATTCATCTCTGCATGGTGATCAGGAATAAACCCATTATAAAAAGCATCATTTCAGTAGAAGAGCAATGCATTCCCACGTGTTTAAGTAAGAGTGGGTGGCGTTATTACCTTACATGTTGGCAGATTCATCGTGAAAGTAGTCAGCCCACACCACATGATCTGAAGAGTAGGGGATGCATCTAGTAGTTGGACCAGGATCTATCCTTTGGTACTGAGCAAGGGTTAGAAGAAGATTCATAGGCATTTAAGAGCCCGTCTCTGGGCTACTGACAAATGCAATCTCTTTCTAAAACTGTACTCTCTCGTCTGACACCCCACACTGTAATTTATTGTACTTACATACAATACTAACTAAAGGGTAAATATCAGTGGATATCACCATGAAAAACAAGACATGAAAAGAAGTTACCACTTACATCTTATTAGTAAAAAAATACTATGTATTATATTTTTCCATGGAGAAGCCAACACACATATAAACAAAAGAACTCTTTATTCTGTCAAGATGAGGTGAAAGCATTCATTTGAGCAGCAATACAAGAAAGTAGCATTTTTAAAACAACATTTTATTGTACAAGAGTGTGTTACTCCTTCAAAACAAAAATAAAATAAGACAAAAATAATATGTATTGTAGTCTAGCATGGCAGCTTGTTTTCTGCATTTAGGAGAAATGGGATATCTTAAAATCCTGTAGATCTTAGAATATGATCCTTAATTTAATCATAGACAAAATCCCATTTTTGGCCTCTGTATCTACCTAATTTGGTTGTACCTGACTCTCTAAATTTGCCCTGTATTGCCTATAATCCATGTTGCCTATACCTTGTTAAACACTTTTGAAAGAGTTTCTTGTAAGAGGAAAAGGGAGAACTTTGTGGGAAAAACAAAAAACTCTAATTCTAGAGTAAAAAGCTTTATGGACGAATTAGAAAGTGATAAAGGATGAACCAATGGTAGCGATAGCAATAAGTGTCTATAAGCTGCAGAGTTGGGAATGGGGCCTCTGAATGATGACACTGAACTGTGGACAAGAGAGGCAGCAGAGGCTTCAACAGCCATGCCCAGGATATTGTCCTCCCTGTGATGGGTCAAGCGAAATGCTGGGCAAGCAGGCGTATGCACGTATGATGATGGGGTAGGACCGTGTGGGGACAAGGCTCAGCAAGCAAGGGGCACGATGGGTACATGAGGTCATGCTGGCTTGCGTGGCACAGTCCTTGCTTCCTTGGCAATGCTGGGTCTTATGACAAAGGTAACTGATCTCACATACCTTTGCATGTCTCGCAGTGTCTACATGACTTCAGTGATGTGTGGAGCCACAGTTCCCTAGAGAAGAAGTCAATGAGGGAAGGGACCTTGTCTCTGGGCAAAGATGTTATTTTCCCTATGACATGCCTTCTCAACAAATGGATAAATGAGTGGGGCAGGGAATTCTACCTTCTAAGGTAGTAGATTTGTCTAAGTTTACAAATACGAAGGGTATGTTTGGTAATAGAGAAGGAGCATGTTTTAAATGAACTTTTTACCTTTAGAACACTTTTATTTTTACAGAATTATCGTGAAGATAGCACAGAGGTTTCCTGTATACCCCACATACTCCACACATAGTTTCCTCCATTATCAACATCTTATACCAATGCGGTTTTTTTTGGTCACAATTCACAAACCAGTCTTGATACATTAGTTTTAACTGACATCCATTTTTTATTGCATCTTCCTCAGTTTTTCCCTCCTGTTCTTTTACTGTCACAGGATCCCATCTAAGATACCACCTTGCATTTAAAGGGCATGTCTCCTTAGGCTCCTCTTGGTTGTGACAGCCCCTCAGACTCCTGGCTTTAGATAACCTTGACAGTTTTGAGGATTACTGGTCAGGGATTTTATAGAAAATCCCTCAAGTGGGATTTGTGTGATTTTTTTTTTTCATGATTAGACCGGGTTAATAGGTTTGGGGAGGGAGAGGGAAGACCACACATGTAAAGTACCATTCACATCACATCACATCTTATCAACGGTACATACTATCAGTGTAACTTATCACTGTCGATATTAGTCCTTATCCCCTAAATTGAGCTGGGATTTGCCAGGTTTCACCTGTGTAGAGTTACTATTTTTCTCCCCCTTTCCATACTTCACTCTTTAAAAGAACCTCACGGGCTTCCCTGGTGGCGCAGTGGTTGAGAGTCCGCCTGCCGATGCAGGGGACACGGGTTCGTGCCCCGGTCCGGGAAGATCCCACATGCCGCGGAGCGGCTGGGCCCGTGAGCCATGGCTGTTGAGCCTGCGCGTCCGGAGCCTGTGCTCCGCAACGGGAGAGGCCACAGCAGTGAGAGGCCTGCGTACCGCAAAAAAAAAAAAAAAAAAAAAAGAAAGAAAGAAAGTCACTATATGTAGTTCACACTTAGAGAGTGAGGAATGATGCTCTACCTCTTTAAGGGATGAGTATCTACGTAAATTATTGGGCATTCTTCTGCATGGAAGATTTACCTATTATCTCCCAATTATTTATTCAATCATTTATATATCAGTATGGTCTCATGGATATTAATTTTATATTTTGGGTTATAACCCAATACTACCCTATTTATTTCCTTGCTCAGATTGTTCCAGCTTTGGCCTTTGGGAAGTCTTTCAGTTGTCTCCTGTGTCCCTTTAACGTATACCCATCATTGAGGTTTATTTGGTTTTCTGTGTGTGTGTATGTGTGTGGTTTGTTTGGTTTTTGAGCACTTCTTTGCCTTTTGGCACTGTAAGATGCTCTAGGCTCATCTAGTATTGATACATTTCCTGTCCTAGTCCTAGAAGCAGCCAGTTCTCCAAGGAGCCCTGGTTCCTTTTACTGGAGTATGGTATTAGAAACCAACATCTAAGTGCTGATTTTGCCATTGCTACTAGGATATTGTTGCTTCTGGGGCCTGTCAGCTGACAGAGCAAAGAAATATATGTGTGCATACCACTGTACCTAGCACATACTAAAGGGCAAGTATAAATTATTGATTTTATTATGGTTTTAAAATTTTAACCAATAACAGGAATTTCTAATTAATAGGCATGATTCATAAGTAACTCCACATCCTAATTTAGGAAAGTAAAATGACTTAAAGAGTATGATTTGTAAAACCAGCAAATCATTGAATATTTGTACAGAGGACTGGACCCTTATGTACACACACACACACACACACACACACAAAGTTGTCCCATTGGATGCAAATAATGTACAAAAGATAAAAGTTAAATTTATAATTGCTTTGAATAATTATAGACAGTCCTGAAACATTTCTAGATATTAATGAATGATAACTAGAAATTAATTTTGTAATGCCTTTATTACTCAAGGTGTATAAAATGCTACTGATTTTTTTAATTTATAATTTTGACTTTTTGTGAAACTTAAATGTATGCATATAGTGTTTTATCATATTCACTTGGCACCTGTAGCAAGCTTCTATACTGAGAGGAATGTTTTTTAAATTATTGTATTGCTCTTTTTCCTTTCTGAATGCATGGCGTTTGTCCTAATAAAAGAAAGATATCTGTTTTCCTAGTTAAAATTTAAGACTCACTGGGCTTCCCTGGTGGCGCAGTGGTTGAGAGTCCGCCTGCCGATGCAGGGGACACGGGTTCATGCCGCGGTCTGGGAAGATCCCACATGCTGCGGAGCGGCTGGGCCCGTGAGCCATGGCCGCTGAGCCTGCGCGTCCGGAGCCTGTGCTCCGCAATGGGAGAGGCCACAACAGTGAGAGGCCCGCGTACAGCAAAAAAAAAAAAAAAAAAATTAAGACTCATAGTGGAAGAATGTTGAAAGAAAGAATGAAGAAACTAGAGAATGAGCAAAATCTCAGCCTCCAATGTGCAAAAACAGGATTTTGCTAGGTTTTGTGAGAGGAGAGTTTCCAAAACCTTTGTTTCCTTTAACGTAGCAAAAGCTGAATGTGGAGGACCCAACTGTTGTCTTCCATAGTGAATATTCTTTCCACCTGTGACCAGAGGAGGATATGAGATAAAGGAGGTAAAAGAAAAGACTGCTTCTTCCTGCCCCAGAGTGTGGTAGGAAGCAAAAGAGAACATTTATTTCGCTTTTCCTCTCTCTGGGCTTTGGCTGAGAAAGTGTCCCTATACCAGCTTCATCAAGGATGGGGATGTTGCCCCCATTTGACACTTTGGGAGGAAGTCACATGACAGGCTGACCCTTAACTGAGAGTGTGGCCAGGCAGAGGGGGACTCTGAGGCTTAGATTTCACAGGTTGCTCCTGGTTTCCAGGTGGTGTGAACTCAGATATTTGCGCCAAGGCACCCTACCAGAAAGCAGTGATTTAGCCTTATCATCGTAAGTTTTGCTGGCGTTTTAAATGTTTAAAAATTTACTCTCAAAGCTGTAAAAATTTGAGTTAGAGTCTTAGACCCATTTATTAAGTTGCATGAAAGCGAGAAAGAACATGGGATTCCAAGTCCAAAGGCCTTAAGTGTGATGCTCGGGCTGTTACTTGTGTTTTGTGTGACCTCAAATGAGCCCCTGCACCCTTCTCCTCAGCTTTGCCATTTGTAAGGCAGGAACCATAAGGGTAATCATCTCTTACGTCATGAGGATTCAGTGAAATAAGGCATGTAAATTGATCGGCATAATCCCTGAGCCCTGATAAGGACACAATAAAGAAGAAGACATTTTAATCATTTGAAAATAATTAGTTAGCAAATGCCTATTATGTGCCAGCTACTATTGCAGGTGCTTGAGACACCAAGCACAATTCCTATTCTGAATATGTTCTAAAGTTGCAGTGAGGACAAATAATAATAATAATAGCTAACTTTTGTTAAATACTTACTATATTCCAGGCACTCTTTTAAGCATTCTACCCATATATTAACTCATTTAATTCTCTCAGCAACACTTTTGAATGGAACTCCATTTTATTTTGAGAAAATAGAGGTACAAACAAGTTAAACAACTTACTTTAAACCACAGTATAGATAGTGGTTGATGGAACTGGGATTCGAACTCAGGCAGGCAGAGTGTCCTACATCCATGGTCATTACCACTATGCTATAACATATCCTTAAAACAAGACCATGCCCCTGAAACAATGCCTCTCCAAAATTATATAACACCAGAAAGGGTTTAACACATTTTCATTATGATTTGGCTTAAAATATTTTCATTAGGAAATTACTCCTAGATGATTTTTTTTTTTTTTTTGGCTATGCCACACGGCTTGCAGGATCCCAGTTCCCTGACCAGGGACTGAACCTGGCCCCCAACCCCGGCAGTGAAAGCCCAGAATCCTAACCACTATGCCACCAGGGAACTCCCCTAGATGATTATTTTATTTGACTCTTAGATTCGTTAAAAGTGTGTTGCTTGATTTTCAAATATTTGAATTTTTCCAGGTATATTATTATTTATTTCTAATTTTATTCAATTTTGATGAGACAGTATATACTATATGACTTCAATACATGCAAATTCATTGAGACTTATTTTAGGGCACAGCATATATCTTAGCAAGTGCTAGAGTTGTCTTATGCATTACATCTGTGCATGTTGTAAACTCCATAGCCTAATATTACCATTTTTTCTTTCAACAGTCATATGTATTTTAAAGGAAATGTAGCTGTTTTTATTTACCTACATATTTACTGTTTCCAGTTTGGTTTTTTTTCCTGACCTTTTCATGTGTCTTAATTCCATTTCATTCTTGAAGAACTTTCTTCAGCATTTCCTGTAGTATAGTTCTGCTGGCAGCAAATCCTATCAGTTGTCATTTATCTGCTATGTCTTTATTTTCAGCTTCATTTCAAAGAGTATGTAGTTGTTGTTGTCTGGATATAGTTTTTTTTTTAATCTTTTCCCCCAAGTATCATGCTTCAAACAGTGCAGTTCATAAATTGTAGAAATGCTGGATTCTGTTATCTTCCTTTGATGTGTATTTATTTCTTTAACAGACTATTAACTTGACTGAACTCAAATTCCAAATTTTAGCTTTCCTGTGGTAGGCATCAACTGAAATCTCTACTTTGTTTGCCTCATCTGGGAGCTGGGATCTACCCTATACCTTCATAGTTCAGAGGGCAGCCAGAAATTTGTGTAGAGTTTTTATATGCAAAACTTGAGTCTCCTTCTTTGACTTTCTCCTTTCTTGGTTTCTCTACTTAATTTTTTACACTCCTTTCATTACAATAACTCTCTCCACTGGTTCTTCAAGGAGTTAAAACCACATGTTTTACAACTGAGTTTTACCTACCTGATGTGATACCAACTGGGGCCTAGTCTTAGACAAAAAAAAAAAAAAAAAGTTCAATCATAAACACCCACCCTTGTTTCTGACTCCTTTTGGTTGCTCTCATATGCTTTCAGGATATTTTTTTCCAGAGTTTATATTTGTTATCTACTAACTTTTATCTAATAACTTGATTAGCAGCGATTGGAACTTCCCCTTCCAATATTCTAATGTGTATGATTATTTCTTAATACATCTTATTATGATTTCCCTCTAGGGCACATTTTGAAAAGAATGAAAATTTTAAAACACAAAGAGAAGACCAAGGGGAGTTTGAGTGGAGGGGTCAGGGTATTCTTTAACCCTGGAGAGGGCAGAGGAGTGTGTATATGTGCATGACCATGGGTCAGTACAGTGAGATGGGTAGAACTCTGGTCCATGGATCTGCAGGCAGCAAGGACAACATGTTATGGCTTGGATATCTGAAACAGCAGAGGTTCCTGTGGTACAGAGTGGGCAGAGGGTAATTTATGATAAGAGATATAAAAGATGAAGTTCATTCCATAGGCAGGGTCTCAGATTGTACAGAGAATTTAGACTCATTCCAAGGAGTTGTACTTATATTCATAAGCTCATTGATAAGTGTAAAGCTAAGGAGTAACATGATTCCATGAGCATTTTAGTAAGTTCACTTAGACAGCTATTCAGAATGAAAGAGACAGAATGAGAGTAAGACCAAAGGCAAAGAGACCAGTCAGAAGATTTCTGCTATGTCCAAAGAGAGAGCAAATAATTTTGTAATGTGCTATGGGAGTTAATTTTCATGGTAAGAATCAGGAAATAATCCACAATAAACATAACATTCAAATTAGAATTGAACGGTATGATGTTACGAACAGAATTGTGTCCCCCCCAAATTCATATATGGAATCTATAACTCCTGATGTGACTATATTTGGAGATGGAGCCTTTAAGGAGGTAAATAAGATAAAATAAGGTCTATGGTGAGTCCCTAATCCAATAGAACTAGTGTCCTTATAAGAAGAGGAAGAGACACCAGGGATGTCCATACACAGAAAAAAAGACTATGTGAGGACACAGTGAGAACACAGCCATTTGCAAGCCAAGGAGAGAGGCCTCAGGAGAAATCAACCCTGTCAACAACTTGATCTTGGACTTCCAGCTTCCAGACTGAGACAAAATAAATTTCTGTCATTTAAGCCATCCAGTCTGTGATATTTTCTTATGGCAGCCATAGCGGGCTAAGATATGTGGGTTGTTCTTAATTTTTAGAATTTTTTCCCATCCATACAGCCATCACTTCTTCCATTCATTTGATAATTCTTTATTGAGGATCAGTTATTTGCCAGCAACTCTGTTCCATGCTAGGGCACATAAATGAAGAAGACATGATAGCTAACGTAAATATCCTGTCTTCTTCTGTCCCTCATGCCCCTCCCATCTCCACTTCCCCTTCATCTCATCTCTCTTGTTCCTCTTCATTCTCTCAATAATAATAGTAGTGACATTTGTGCTCTCCCTGCAGTGACGGTAATCATTAGCACTGGCCAACAGCACATCCAAGAAGAAAGAACCCAATTTAATTACCCCCAACCTGCAATTCCCAGTAGATGCCTCAGTCTGTACACCTCTTACAGCTGTTTGGAAAATGATCAAAGTTTTCTGTTGAAATCCACAGGAAGATACCACAATACCCACGCACTATCATTGTATTTCCCTTTTCAGAGGAGGTATGCGTTGAGGATGTTTATGAGCATCTGTAATCACAAACTACTCTGTCATGACACCAGCAGGCAGTCTTAACCCAATGGTCACAGAAAAGGTAACAAGCCAAGCGACAGCATTTCTTTATTTCAACCCTGGCTATCATCCAGCTAGGGTATTTTCAGGGAGTATGTATCGCTGTCAGTGGTATTTAAATAATACTGGAGATTTTTGATATCCACATTTTTTTCCTTCAGTGATTTACCTTCAGTGTATGTAGCTAGGGAATCCAATCACGGAATAAGGGATTATAAGATTAAACAACCTGTTTCACAGAAGCAGGCTATTGCAATGTTCCGAACATGGATTTTCTAATCAGGTAGATCTGGATTCAAATACCTACTCGTCTTACATATGCAGTAGGGAGTTCAGCATCCTTTTCAGCATCCATTTTCTCATCTATAGAATGGGGATTAATGACATACTGTTTATAGAGTATAATGCCTAGCACATGGTAGGTGATGTAAAATTATTAGTGTCCTTCCTCCTGCTTCCTTGCAAGCCATTCCTAGCATGTCCTGTGGTTGAATCTGTTTGAATTATGGTGAGATTACCTTAAGGGAACTTTCTTGCCAGCCTGATCAGCAAATGACCCAGGGGGCTGAGGTTGGCTCCATTCAGCAGACACGTGTCATGTTTGTTACAATGGCACCAACCCCTTGAGGGAACCTCAAACCTCCTTCTCTCCCATAGAATTTGATATTCATGCTGCTACATCAAAAGGTTGGGGCAACTATTATGTATTAAAATGTGTCATTTTAAATTGCTTTTTTTTTGCTAGCACTAGCAATATAGATATTGAAATTTCTTCAGAAAGTGCTTATCTCATCAAGACTAAAATTATAGTATATGAAATACTAATTACAGTATTATGAAGAAGGTTGAACTTTTCTGTGACATTCTGTCTATTAGGAGAATACTAATTTTCTCTCTTTCTTAAGGCAGATAGAGCTACCCATTATAAGAAATGTGATACTCCACCACTTCCTCTATTCTCCAGTGCCATTTTCCCAGAGTGGCAGGATAAGAGCTATGACTCTTGGTCTTGGTCTAAGTCATTTGAACCTTTTCATCTGCTTCCAAAGAAGTACTAGAAATTGTAACCAAATATGCCCAAGACTGAGTTCTACTGCAGTGGGAAATACATTGGGCAAGGAGCTCTAATCATTATCCACACAGGCAGACTATTTATAATTCAAAATGTATTTTAGACTAAGTTAATACTTTCAAAACACTTGCAACTTTGCCTGGCACATAGTAAATGCTCACTAAATATTACCTGCTATTAGGACTTTGTCATTATTATTTTAATCTTATGTAACCTCACAGCACTTAAGACCTTTTACTCACATTTGCCAATATAAATGACTTGTTTGAGGTCAGAGAGCTGGCAAGCTGGGGAGATAGAGCTCGACCTGGGATCCTATGAACACAATTTTTATTGAGTCATTCATTTATTTAACAAGTATTGGGTGCCTGCTATGTACCAAACACTGTTTTATATGGGCACACAAAGATAAATAAGACTCAGTGCCTCTCCTTCTAGAGCTCCCTATCCATGGGAAAAAAATGAACCAGCAACCATCTGGTGGGATGCCATCTGGTCAGAAGCATAATAGAGCAAACCAGAGCAGAGCCACAAGCATCCCTGCCTTCCTGCTTCCCAGGATGGGTGAGGACCAACTGAGGAAGGAGCCCTTTCCTCTCTAGGTTAGGTCATTTTATTGGCCTGCACTCATTTTCTTGTCTGAAAAACAAGGGTTTGAAATGCTTGATATTCATGGCCCTCCTTAAATCCAAATTTTCTATTCCAATAAAGAGTTAACTGCCCAGTACGATGCTTTTTCAGAGTGGTTCTTAAAAAGTTTGAGTAGAGGTATCTTGAAAATTGAAGGGTAAGAGGGCTGGTTTTCTTCTGCTTCAGGCAGTATTTCTAACCTTTTCCACACCACGGTGCATATAGGTAATGACGGCACTTACATGAAAGAAACACAAGTAAAGGGAATGGGCCCCATCTCCCTTGAGGGCTGAACAGATCAATGTCTTGGCACATCAGTAGCCCATTTGAGGCACACAGCTGTGGCCACTGGATCCCAGTTAGAGCGTATGGAATTAAAGAATGATGGGATGGAAAAGTAGTTCTGAGAAGATTGAGAGTGTTTTGAGTCTCCTAGGAGACAGACTTAGAAAGCAATACCAGCCTCACCACTTACTATTGTGTGAACTTAGGTAGGTTATTAACCTCTCTGGTGCTCAGTTTCTTCATCTCTGAAAAAAGAGGGTCATAATTTGTCTTACAAAGTTATTGTGAGGAGAGAATGAGTGGCATGAATAAGCCTGGTACATAGGAAGCACTGAGTGAATATTATTCCCTTTACTATCTTCTTTCCCAAATAGAAGCATGGACAAGCATTTTCCTGAACTCCTTTCAAGCTGTTGCTTTATTTTGACTAATGTCATTATTATTATTTTGCGCAATTACTTTTCTTCTGATTCTCCAAAAATCAAAATAAATAATCCAAAAGGGAGAAACTATTCTGGCATGTACCCAAGATGAACAACATCGATTAGAAATTTCAGGGTTTTCATTCCAATAAGCTTTACCTACTTACTTCCCACTGCACAGAGGGTTCGATTGTGGAAGATTTATTTAAAACCCCAAAATGTTCAATGGCCTATGAAGTCATTGCTTCTGTGCATATAATCCATGGTTCATGTAGTATGAATAGGCCAAAGGTTTAATGACTAAGTTTTTGGAATATATTTTTTGCTTCTCAAATATGTAACAATTTTACTTTAATTTTTCTGAATTCATTGTTATTATAAAATTTCTAAATGTACATGTGGGCATGATTTAAGAATTTAAATAGTACTGAGAGGATTAAAATGAAAAAGAAAATTATACCTTGTGTCACATGCCCCCAAACTTTTCAACTCGCATGTATTTGTATGTTTTCATCAATATTCTTACCAAACCAAACTTGGATTCACTCACCCACATGCAGCAAAACCAATCTACTACTACTGGGTTCTGGTGAAGGAAAGTACAGCATTTATTTGTAGGGCACCAAGCAAGGAGAATGGGCAGCTCACGCTCAAAAGACCCAAACTCTCAAATGGCTTTCAAGGAAGAGCTTTTAAGGGCAACATTTGTGGTGAGAGTTGCAGCTCATGGACTTTCTTTTGATTGGTTGGTGATGATGTAGCAGGGTGAAATCCTAATCATCAACCTTCTGATTCCAACCAGTCTGTGGGCTGTGTGCTTGTGGTCAGCATACAGTCAGCATTCTCTACCTGGGTGAGGGTCTTAGTTTCTGCAGAACACCTCATACATGTGCATCAGATTGTTATGTATATCCCTTGAGGGCGAACTAGGACTGTGTTTTATCACTGAACTATTGTTTAAGCTGTCATTGCTTTTCTTGCTTGACTGCTTTTTCTTGGTTTCTGCATTCCCTCACTTCCCTACTTAGTAACTCTTTAAGTCTGTTCTTTGGAACTCAAGGAAAGCCTAGGATACTAAAGCCTTTTATCTACAAACAAGAAACAGGGGACACAGAGGGGCTTTTGTACCTGCAGAGGCCCTGCAGGGTCCTGCTCAGTTTCAGTATTGATCTGTATATGTCTAAATAAATCACTTATATTACCATTTCTGAATGTATCCATTTTAGACATTTTTATGTCTGTTATAGTAGATGAGGTTTTGGCTTTTTTACCTATAGCGTTCCCCATTTTCATGCTCTAAGCATGGTTTTGTCACAATTTTTTAAAAATCAAATCAAAGGTCTGATGAAAATATAATCAGTACAACACATAAATACCATTCACTGCCATTTCAAATTATATATTAGGATTCATTTATTATATATTATTTTAGTAAATTACTGATTTTATTTATGAATTTTCTATATGTTTATCATCAGTTATTCTGAAATACTTCAACAAATTTTACCAAATTTATTTTTTAAAAATCAAATAATGTATGATTTCCTTCTTCTACATGGAGGGCTCCCTTTTGGAGCCCTCTGTTTTCCTTGTCCTGTACAACTGATTACATTCCAGTTGTCCTAAGCCTTCTCACTCCCCTGTTCCCTAAGGAGACATCCCATTCCCTGAATCATACACATCCTTCTTTGTTTAGTTCTTTGTTTTTCTGAAGGGCACCCTCTAATTACTAGAGCATACTTCTAGCTGTTAAATCACTTCCTAAGGGGGAAGTCATTTTAATTCTATTGTTATATCGGACTGAAAGTGTGTCTGAGGATAGATGATCAGGTTAGAAATCATATTTCTTTAGCAGTTCGAAAACATTTCGTAGTTAATTTTAGAGTTGATTATTGCTGTTGAAAGTCTGATTCCATTGTGACCCCTGATTGATGAGAGGTGACTTGATGTTTGTTCTCCATGAAAGTTTCTTAGGATCTTGCTTACATTCCCATTGTACTTGATGTAGGTGTTTCTTCATTTATAGAGATAGGCACTCTGGCCCATAGTCTGCAGACTTACGTTCTTTGCTTTGGTGACAACTTCTATCATTTCTTTTCTAATTGATTTCTCTCCATTGACAAAGAAAAAAAAAAAAAGAACAAGTAGGGAAATTGATTTTTTTTCACACTATAACAATAGGAAGAGCACTCCAGATTTGAAGATTAGAGGGTCTCGGAGGGGTTTCCTTGCCTTACACTTTTATCGAGAGGAGTAGGCAAGTTTTAGGTGTGCTGACTTACAGTTGGGATTGTTTTTCTAATCAGTGGATGTCTCAGTCAGATGAACAGAAAATGTTTCTCTCTGTGTCTAGCTAGTTTTAGGGAAACAAACTTCTAATCTCAGTTAAATATCTATTTGTTGAATAATAGATCACCTCTTATTTCCTATGCTAACTTTTCAAATTTGATTTTTGTTCAGCTACTGGAAGAAATTTTAAAAATCCGTCTATTTTTTTAAGTAAACAATCATAATTTTAATTTTCCAGAATTTTTTCTTTATCTCCAGTTATACTGTTTTAAAAAAATCACATCCTCTACTTGTTTCAAGAGTTCATTATTATCTTTTCTCTCTCTTATTTGGAATTTTCTCCAGCTTCTGTTCCTTTGGGTTTTCCTTCCCTCTCTCTCTCTCCATATTTAAAGAATTCCTTCCTTCAATATATGTTCCTTCATGTTTAATTATGAGACACTAATAGGCAGATTGAAGACTTTCTGGGTAGGGGAAAGGGAAGTGTGTAAGAGTTGGCTTTGACTCTTGGGTTCCATGTTAGAGAAATGAGATGGCAAACACCCCTTCCCCCCATTGTAGAACATCCATATGTGATTCTCTATATGTTTTACTCCTGGGTTTTCTCTTTTATTTTTTATAGACAGAAGTCCTCCAGCCCCTAGCTTTGGAGAGATACACCTGTTTTCCTTGCATTTAGGAGTAGCAAATGGAAGAACACTGGGGCTCTACAATTGAAAACACAGACTCTCACTTCATCTCCCTAAATTTTTGGCCCCACACCTCACCTTCATTCTCCTCTATGCCTGGGTGCATGATTCCAGAGCCCCCAGGATTTATTTCCCTAGAATATGAAGTTCTAGTCTCATGGAGGTGGAGTCATGGCAAGAGAAGGGAGGGGGAGAGGAAATAATCCCTGGTCACAGAAATACAGAAGACAGAAGGAAACATGAAAAAATAACTGCTTTGCACACCAGTTTTAGCAACCCTCTTACTCCTGTTCCTTTCTCCATTGACACCTTCCTAGGTGTTACAAGCTACAAGTCTTTCTTGGAATCTTAGTGGGGCTCTGCTGCATCCTCCTTGGTATACCCCTCTTCAGGTTCAGAAGTCGTTTTAGCTCCTGCTCAGCTAGGCCATGTATTACCTTCCCATCTACTTGCAGATTTTTAAAAGTTTGTAGAAATCTCTTGTCTACTCTTATCCCCTCTTTATTCTCTTTGTAATATTGCTTTTTTAACTATTAAAAATGCCTTTCATTTTATTTTAATAGAGTTTTAGGAGAGAAAGAAAATAAATGTGTATAGCTATTCCATTCTAACTGAATTCAAATATGACATTTATTTTCTACTTACTTTTGCTCCTTCAATTCTTTTAGACATATTTAATAGTCTTTGAGTGACTACCATAATAGTAAAGTTATAAGAACAGCATTAATAACTTTCATTCTTGAAGTAATATAGTATTTTAGAGTTTTAAAAGCCCTTTTGCATTTAATCCTCCATGTGGAGTAGATGTTTTTATCCTCATATTACACAAGATAATTGAGGTTAATAGAGTTTAAATAATATGTCTATAGCCACATAGTTATAAAAGGGCTCAAAACTGGAACTCAATATTTTGGACCCTTACTTTGGTACTCTTTTTAGGACATTAAAAATGCATTTTGCTAACCACTTGTATGAGGTTTAAGTATGAACAAGACCTAATTTTTCCCTCAAGGAGCTCTTAACCTAAGGAGAAGAAAATCATGATATTTTAATTTTAACATAAAAAAGAAGGGAATAAGTATTTCAGTGTTAATAGACTGTGCTTCCAAGATAGATAATGTTTGGAGAATGAAAGAAAAGGAAGTCTTGTTGTAGTTAGAAAAATCCAAGAAAGTGGGCATTTGAGCTCTGACCATGAAGGAAGCGTACAGCTTCTATAAGCAGATAGAAGAAGGGATTTCCTGAATGGTAGAAAAGAATGAGCAAGTACATGATGGGGGACAGTCCTTAGCGTATTACTGGAATAGGTGCTCTGGCTGCCAGTTGCAAGATGAACGGATAGAAGTGGGTTGGAAAGGTAATTTAGAGCAATATCATAGAGGTCTTGAATGTCTCAATAAGGAATTCAGAACTGATTGATTTTTTTAAAAAAGGAAAGCAAACAAGTGACATAAAAATATGATTGCTTTTTCTGTTTTCTTACCAATGTTTTTCTTTTTTCCAAATGATTTCATACTTTCTAGATATAAACTTAATCTTAAGAATTTACCAGAAAGAACTGGAGGCCTTTGTCACTAAAGTTGCCTCCTTGTGCTTAGAGCTATGGGAAATGTGAATAGACTGGGAAATTATCAGGGAAAGAGGCTTTAATAACTTCCCTTGTATGAACAGATTTCAAAGATAGGGAAACTAAGGCCCAGGGAGGTTATAAACTGTAATTCCTTTCCTATTTATCACAGCAATTAATTATTACTTCTGTTATAAAAATAATAATAACAAGAACAACTTATATTTTTATAGTATAACCATTATGAATAGGTTTCTGAAAAATACCTAGGAGAGTGGTTCCTATTACAAGAACTTAAGATACTATGAAAAATACAAATTTAGTGGGAAGGAGATCAGGAGTAAAACCTATGAAAGACTTAATTTTTATGTTTACTAAAATAAAACAGTAATGACAGAACACTCAATAGAGGTAACACTAATGATATTTTGTGCATCTTCAATTAGGAATAATGGCTTCTGTGCAATTAATTTTCATTTATTACCTCTTCAAACTGTTCAGGGTTTTACTCCCCTGTGGTTTCTAGGATAGCCTCGTCATTTGTTTTTGTGGACATTATGCAGAGCAAGAGGCATTCGTTTCTGTGTTTTTTCTCCACGTAAATATGTCTTCTGGGTTTTTTTAATTGAAGTACAGTTGACATACAGTGTTATATAAGTTTCAGGTGAACAACATAGTGATTCAACACATACACATTAAGAATTGATCAGCACAAGTCTAGTAACTGTCATCATACAAATTTATTGCAATATTACTGACTATATTTCCTATGCCGTATATTTTATTCCCATGACATTTCTTTTATATAGGAAGTTTGTACCTCTTAATTCCCTTCACCTATTTTGCCTGAACCTCTCCACTCCCCTCTCCTCTGATGGCGACAAGTTGGTTCTCTGTATCTATGGATCTGTTTCTGTTGTTCTGTTTATTTTATTTATTTTTTTGAGATTCCACATATAAGTGAAATCAATTAGTATTTGTCTTTCTCTGTCTGACTTATTGCACTCAGTATAATGTTTTCTAGGTCCATTCATGTTGTTGCAAAGGGACAGAATTCATTCTTTTTCATGGCTGAGTAATATTCAATTGTGTGTACATACCACCTCTTTTTTGTCCATTCATGTATCAGTGGACACTTAGGTTGCTTCCATATCTTAGCTAATGTAATAACATTGCAATGAACAAAGGGGTGCATATATCTTTTTTGAAGTAGTGTTTTCATGTTCTTGGCATAAATACCCAGAAGAGGAGTTGCTGTATCAAATGATAGTTCTATTTTTAATTTTTTGAGGCATCTCCATACTGTTTTCCATAGTAGCTCTGCCAATTTGCATTCCCACTAGCAGTGCGTGAGGGTTCCCTTTTCTCCATGTCCTCGCCAACAGTAGTTACTTTCTGTCTTTTTGTAATCATTTTGACTGATGTGAGGTGATATCTCATTGTGGTTTTGATTTGTGTTTCCCTGATGATTAGTGATATTCAGCATGTTTTCATGTATCTGTTGACTATCTATATATCCCCATTTTTTAATTGAATTGTTTGTATTTATGATAATGAGTTGTGTAAGTTTTTTACATATTTTGGATATTAACCCATTATTGGGTATATGATTTGCCAGTACATTCTCCCATTCAGTAGATTGCCTTTTCATTTTGCTGATGGCTTCCTTTGCTGTGCAAAACTTTTTAGTTTATTGCAGTCCCATTTCTTTATTTTTGCTTTTGTAGCCTTTACCTGAGGAGACAGATCTAAAAAAGTATTGCTAAGATAAATATCAAAGAGCATACTGCCTAAGTTTTCTTCTAGGGATTTTATGGTTTCAAATTTTACATTTATGTTTTTAATACATTTTGAGTTTATTTTTGTATGTGGTATAAGGAAGTAGTCCAGTTTCATTCTTTTGAATATAGCTGTTCCAGTTTTCCCAAAATGATTTATTGAAGAGACTGTCTCTTCCCCACTACATATTTTTGGTTTGCCTATAGTAAATTAACTGACTGTATAAGTGTGGTTTTATCTCTGATCTCTCTCTTCTGTTACATTGATCTCTGTGTGTGTTTTTCTGTCAGCACCATATGTTTTGATTAATATAAATTTGTCATACAGTTTGAAAGCGGGGAGTGTGGTACTTCTAAGTTTGTTCTTTGTTCTTCTTTCTTAGGATTGCTTTGGCTATTTCAGGTCTTTTGTGGTTCTATAGAAATTTTAGGATTATTTGTTCCAGTCCTATCAAAAATGTCACGGGCATTGTGATAGGGATTGCATTGAATCTGTAGATTGCTTTTGGCATTGTGGTCATTTTAACAATATTTATCTTTCCAACCCATGAAGTAGCTTATCTTTCCATGTTACCTGTGTGTTTGTCATATATTGCCTTTATTATATTGAGATATGGTCTTTCAATACCCATTTTGTTCAGAGTTTTCATTATAAATGGGTGTTTAATTTTGTCAGATGCTTTTTCTACATCTATTAATATGATCATATGATTTTTATCTTTTGTTTTGTTCATGTGGTGTATGATATTGATTGATTTCAGCATGTTGAATCATCCTGGTATCCCTAGAATAAATGTCACTTGATTATGGTGTATGATCCCTTTAATGTATTGTTGAATTCAGTATGCTATTATTTTATTGAGGATTTTTGCATCTATATTCATCTGGGACATTGACCTGTAATATTTTTTAAAATTTTGTCTGGTTTTGGTATCAGGATAATACTGGCCTTGTAGAATGTGTTTGAAATCATTCCTCTTCAATTTTTTGGAGTAGTTTGAAAAGGATAGGTATTGACTCTTCTTTAAATGTTTAGAATTCTCCTGTGAAGATGTCCAGTCCTGGGCTTTTTTTGTTGGGATTTCTTTATTACTGATTCAAACTCAGTTATGTTCAGATTTTCCATTTCTTCCTGATGCAGTCTTGGAAAATTCTGTATTTCTAGAAATTTGTTCATATCTTCTAAATTGTCCATTTGTTGGTGTATAACTGTTTGTAGTATTATCTTACAAAGTTTTGTATTTCTGTGGTGTTGGTTGTAACGCCTCCTCTTTCATTTATGATCTTATTTATTTGGGCCCTATCTTCTTGATGAGTCTGGCTAAATGTTTCTAAATTTTGTTTCTTTGCCGAAAAACAACTCTTAGTTTCATTGATCTTTTCTATTGTTTCTTCAGTCTCTATTTTATTTATTTCTGCTCTGATCTTTCTTGTTTCCTTCCTTCTACTAACTTTGGGTTTTATTCTTCTTTTCCCAGTTCCTTTAGGTGTAAGGTTAAATTGTTTATTTGAGATTTTTCTTGTTTCCTGAGGTAGGCCTGGAAAGCTAAAAACTTCCCTCTTAGAACTGTTTTTTCTGTGTCCCACAGACTTTGGAACGATGTGGTCCCACGTTCATGTGTGTCTATGTTGTCTGATATAAGTATTGCCACCTAAGCTTTCCTTTTGTTTATATTCGAGTGGAATATCTTTTTTCCATCCCTTTACTTTAAGCCTGTGTGTCTTTAAGTCTAAAGTGAGTCTCTTGTAGGCAACATATATATGAGTCTTGTTTTTTTATCCATCCAGCCACTCTGTCTTGATTGAAGCTTTTAATCCATTCACACTTAAAGTAGTTAGTAATAGGTATGTACTTGTTGCCATGTTGCTCATTGTTTTCTGTTTTTTGTAGATCTTATCTGTTCCTTTATTCTTCTCTTGTTCTCTTTCTTTGCAGTTTAATGACGTTCTTTAGTATTATATTTGTATTCCTTTCTCTTTATTTTTGTATATCTGTTGTAGATTTCTGGCTGGTGGCTACCATGAAGTTCATATATAACAACATATATAGAGCAGTCAATTTTATATCGATGGTAGCTTGAGTTCAAATGCATTCTAAAAGCGCTATATTTTTATTCTCCTCTCTCCAAAAGGTTTTGCTGTTAATGTCATAGTTTACATCTTTTAAAAAAAATTTTTTTGTATTGCTTAAGTAATTATTTTATTATTTATTTATTATTTTATATTGGAGTATGTTGATTAACAATGTTGTGTTTGTTTCAGGTGTACAGCAAAGTGATTCTGTTATACATATACGTGTATCTGTTCTTTTTTCAAATTCTTTTCCTATTTAGGTTATTACAAAATACTGAGAAGAGTTCCCTGTGCTGTACAGTAGGTCCTTGTTAGTTATCTATTTTAAATATAGCAATATGTATATGTAAGTCCCGACTCCCAATCTATCCCTTTGTAAAATAAGATATAGCTAATTTTACTACTTTTGTCTTTTAAACTTCATACTAGATCTATAGGTGCTTGATCTACTACTTTACTATGTTTGCCTTCACCAGTAAGGTTTTTTCTTTCATAATATTTGTGTTTCTAGTTATGGTCTTTTCTTTTCTGTTTAAAGAAGTCCTTTAACATTTCTTGTAAGGACAGTTTAATGGTGATGAACTCTCTTAGCTTTGGTTTGTCAGAAAAACTCATTATTTCTCCTTCAATTCTGAAAGATAACCTTGCTGGGGCATATTCTTGGTATAAGAATTTTTTTTTCCTTTCAGTATTTTTAATAAATCAGACCCTTCCCTTCTTTCCTGTTGAAGTTGAAAAGTCAGCTGATAGTCTTGTGTAGGTTTCATTGTACGTAACAAATTGTTTTTCTTTGGCTGATTTTAAGATTATCTTTCTATCTTTATCTTTTGATATTTTAACTATAACCTGTCTTGTTGTGGTTCTGTTTTCATCTGTCCTTTCTGGACTTGGATGTCTGTTTCCTTCTCCAGGCTAGGGAAGTTTTCAGCCATTATTTCTTCAAATACATTTTCTGTCTTTTCTCTCTCTTATCCTTCTGAGACCCCTATAACATTAATATTAGTGTGCTTGATATTGTCCCAAATGTCTCTTAACTTACCCTCATTTTTAAAAAGTTTTCTCTTTTTGCTGTTCTGATTGGGTGATTTCCACTACAATGTCTTCCAGATTGCTTATCCTTCTTCTGCATTATCTAATCCTCTATTGATTCCCTGTAGCAGATTTTTCAATTAGTGTATTCTTCATCTCTGGTTGGTTTTTTAACGATTTTTGTGTCTCTGTTGAAGTTCTCACTGAGTTCATCCATTCTATCCCAAGTTCAGTGAGCATTTTTATGACTATTATTTGAACTCTTTATCTGGTAAATTGTTTACATCTGTTTCATTTAGTTCTATTTTTTTGAGGTTTTGCTTGTTCTTTTGTTTGAAAGATATACCTTTGTCTTTTCACTCTCTGTGTTTGTTTCTGTGTATTAGATATATCAGCTATGTCTCCCATTCTTGAAAGGGTGGCCTTATGTGGAAGGTATTCTGTGGGACCCCGTGGAACAATTCCCCCTGGTCACTAGAGCCAGGTGCTCCAGGGGTATCCCCTATATGGACTGCATGTACCCTTCTGTTGTGGTTGGAGAGTAGTTGTTGAGAGTACACTGGTGGGTGAATTTGCCCCCAGGCCAACTAGCTGTGATCTCATTTGTGACTGTTGTGGGTATGCTAGTGGGTAGGACTGGTGCTTGACCTGGCTGACGGACAGGTCCCACTATGACTGCTTTGGGTCTGCTGATGGGGCTGTCCTCTAGCATGACTAGCTGCAGGACCCAGCTGTAACTACTTCAGGCCTGCTGGAATGTGGTGTTGGCCCCAGTTGGGGTGGCTTCTTGAGTTGGGGGCCATGTTGCAGGAGCAGGACAGGTCATTCAGGTTGGGCATGGTTGGTCTTCATGGGAACATTGGTGTGAGATGTACAGTCTTAGCTAGGTTGTTGGAGAGTGACAGAAATGGTGCCAGCCAGTGCCAGGCCAGTTAGGTATAAGGAAAGTTAAAAGAAAGAAAGAGTGTCTGCCAGCTTTTTCATCCCCAGAGAAAGTGCCACCAGATCCCCGCCCCTCCAGCACATGCCCTAAAGTTCAACAATGAATCTCCTTCTCGTATGACCCAGACACTTTTTAAGCTGCTGCCTCTGTGCTAGAACTTGGAGCAAGTCAGTTTGTGTGAGTGAAAACCCTTCAAGAATTTAAATTTTGGTTTTCCACAGCCCTCTAGCTCTCCTGTATGAAAGCCTTACTGGCTGTCAAAGCCAGATTTTATGGAGAATTGTCTTCCAAGTACAGGTCCCCTAATATGGGAGGTGAAACCCCTTGCTCTTCAGGGATACCTCTGATATTTTGGTTTCCCTCCCATTTGTGGGTCAGTGCACCAGAGGTATGGATTCTAACTATACCATGTCTCTGCTGTTTCTTCCTATCTCAATGTGGCCTCTTCTATATACTCTTAGTTGTAGTAAATCTGTTCTACTTATCTTCATGCTGTTCTCAAAGATAGTTGTTCTATATGTAGTTGTAGTTTTAGTATGTCCATAGGAGGAGGTAAGCTCAGATTTTTCCTACTCTGCCTCCTTGACTTGGACTTCTGTCTTTCTGTTTCTGTGACTGAAATATTTGAATGTCTTTTCTTACAATTGTTTCAAAATATCTAGGAACTGTGAACACTTAGGTTGAACCAAGTTCTGAGTGATTGGTAAGTAGCCAGGCATAATTCAGAAAACAAGGGTTGTGTCTGAGCTTAGCTACTGAGAAGTTCAACTCAAAGCTTCTGTTCTTAGCCTTTCTTTCCTACGTCTTACCAAGCCTTCCTTGGCTCACATATGCTCCTGCTTCCTTTATCTCTCCAAAGACTTTATTACAAAAAACACACACACACACACACACACACACACACACACACACACACACACACACACACACACACACACACACCTACACCTACTCTTACCCTATGTTGCCACCCTTTGATATTTCCCATCATTATTTCACTGTCTTCTAATTATCTTTAAGAGCACATTTCCAAGTTGAACTGAAACACTTGTGGTTGCTTATGCAAAAGAACATTTTTTAGAGAAAATCTTCATGGAGGAAAAGTTATCATTGGAAATAATATTTCAATCTCAGCTCCCCAACCCTAGCAACTCAGACACTTCTAGAGCACTAGGGGAAGACCCCAGTGCTTCATTTGTTTAAAAAGTATCCAGTCCACCCCTTTCAACCGACTGAGATCACCTTTGGAAGACAAATGCTCTTATTTCAACCTCCATAGGCGAGAAGCTCATCCAGCTTATTGAGGATGGAGGCACAAGCTTAGTGCAGAAAACAGATTTGGGGTCAGAGGAAAATGGCCACACAGTTCTTCTCAGTAGAGTTGACCTTTAGCCTAGTTGCCTCAGGAACCAGGCTGCATCATCAACACAGACAAAATTAGATCCAGATCTCCAGAGTCTCTGTGGGAAATAGCATATTGTAGACACTCAGTAAATGTGTCCTCAGGAGACAACAGAGCACCTACTTTTGATTGATTCTGATGAAAGAATAAGCCCCCAGAAATGGCATTATCTGCTGGGGCATTAGCTGAAAAATATAAACCCTGGGAGCTTTGAGCAGAGAAAAGTTAATAGACAGTCCAGGAGCACTTGCCTCCCTACTTACATAACCCCCACACATACAGAAAAAATGATTTGGACACAGATAGTTCATTAGTGCTAAGAGTTTTTGAAGCTCCTTCAAATATGTTGTATCACTGAACCAAAGCCACAGGTCTATGAGTGAGATAGAGCAAATATTATTATTCCCTTTCTACAAATGGAGAAACTGGCTTAAAGAAGGAATGAGACACATACACACACATATGCATAATGCCAACAAACACACACACACACAGGCACACAATAATCCCATTATTCTGTCATCTCAACAGTGGGATATGGACATAGCACAAGATGTTGGGCTGTTGTTCAGAGTAAGCAACAGATTAATTTTCAGTCTTCTTGAGTCACCTCCACAGAGTGTGAGACAGAGGGTCTAAATTAAGTACAAGCAAGGATCTTGAGGAATTAGCAAGAATTCTTTCCCTATGCTAGCTTCCCTTTACATTTTTAATTTGTACTTTTATTGAAGTATAAATTACATAGAGCTTAAATGCATAGTCCAACCTTTTTTTTTTTTTTTTTTTGCGGTACGCGGACCTCTCACTGTTGTGGCCTCTCCCGTTGCGGAGCAACAGGCCCTGGACACACAGGCTCAGCGGCCATGGCTCACGGGCCCAGCCGCTCTGCGGCATGTGGGATCTTCCCGGACCGGGGCACGAACCCGTGTCCCCTGCATCGGCAGGCGGACTCTCAAGTGCTGCACCACCAGGGAAGCCCAGTCCAACCATTTTTGACTAATGCATGTACCCATGTAACCTCCAGCCCTACCAAGGTACAGGACATTTCTATCACACCAGAAAGTTCCCGTGTGATCTTTTGCAGTCAACACACCTATCTCCAGTGGCCTTCTTTTAATGGCTCTGTAATACTAAGGAGCCAAGATAACAATTTCCATTATTGTTTATAGCAGGTAGAGGACTCCAGAAAATAGATCATCAGTCTCTAAAAGTAACCCGTAAGCTCCACCTGTATCTTTCTCTCTTAGAAAAATTTCTCACAACCCACTTACTCTAAATATATTAGGATCCTTTCCATAATAGTTTTTCTACCCATCTAAGTAAAATGCCTGGATAGAAAGTATATTGTATGTTTTTGCAGGAAAGACACCCACTCTTCATGCCTATCGAATAAACATGGTGTTTCTTTATGTACAAAGAGATCTTATCACTGTATACAATATCTGATTATGGTTTTGATTTATGTTTCCCTGATAATGAGTTGATGTTGAACATCTTTTCATGTGCCTGCTCACCAGTATATGACTTCTTTGGGAAAATGTATATTCTGATCATCTGCCCATTTTTTAATTGGATTTGTTTGTCTATTGTTGTTGTTGAGTTGTATAGGTTCTTTATGTATTTTGGATACACCTTTTTGGGTATATGATTTACAAATATTTCTCCCATTTATTTCCTTCTCATTTTGTTGATGGTTTCCTTCACTGTGCATAAGTTTTTGATTTGATTTAACCCCATCAGTTTATTTTTGCTCTGTTTCCATTGCCTTTAGAGTCATCCACAAAAGCATTGCTGAGGCCAATGCTAACAAGGATATTGCCTATATTTTCTTCTAGGAATTTTGTGGTTCAGCTCTTACATTCAAGTCTTTAATCCATTTTGAGTTAATTTGTGTATATGGTGTAAGATAGTGTTCTAGTTTCATTCTTCTGCATGTGCCTGTCTAGGTTTCCCAGCACCATTTACTGAAGAGACTGTCCTTTCTCCATTGTGTATTCTTTGAAATACACATATTTCATTGTGTATTTTTTCATAGATTAATTTTCCATAAAGCTGTGGGTTTATTTCTGTGCTTTCAGTTCTGTTCCATTGATACATATGTCTGTTTTTGTGACAACACCATACTGTTTTGATTACTGTAGCTTTGTTGTACAATTTGAAATCAGGAAGTGTGGTACCTCTAGATCTGTTCTTCTTTCTCAATATTTCTTTGGCTATTTAGGGTCTTTTATGGTTCCATACAAATTTTAGAATTATTTGTTCCAGTTCTGTGAAATATGCAGTGTCATTTAGACAGGGATTACATTGAATTTTACGTTCCTTTGGATGAATACTTGTAATAGTTTACAATATTAATTCTTCCAATCCATAAACACAAAATAGCTGTCCATTTCTGTGTCTTCTTCAGTTTCTTTCCTCAGTGTCTATAGCTTTCAGTGTACACATCTTTCACCTCCCTGGTTAAATTTATTCCTAGGTATTTTTAAAATTTGGATGCAATTATAAATGGGACTGTTTTCTTAAAATCCCTTTCTGATAGTTTGTTATTAGTGTATAGAAGTGCCACAGATTTCTGTATATTAATTGGTATCCTGAAATTTTACTGACTTCATTTCGTAGTTCTAATAATTTGGGGGTGGAGTCTCTAGGATTTTTTATATGTAATATCATGTCATCTCCAAATAGTAGCAGTATTACTTGTTCTTTACCATAGTGTTGCCTTTTCTTTTTTTTATGCCTAACAACTGAGGCTAGTACTTCCAATAATATGTTGAATGAGAGTGGTGACAGGGGGCATCCTTGTCTTGTTCTTGATCTTGGAGGAAAAGATTTCAGCTTTTTGTAATTGAGTGTGATGTAAACTGTGGATTTATAATATATATACGACTTTTATTATGTTGAGATACATTCCCTCTATACCCACTTGATTGAGAGTTGTTTTTAAATTGAAGTATATTTGTTTCAGATATACAATGTAGTGATTTGATATTTTTATAGATTTTCATAGATTTTGGGATTATATTCCATTTAAAGTTATTGTAAAATATTGGCTATATTCCCTGTGCTGTAAAATATATCCTTGTAGCTTGTTTATTTTAAACATAGTAGTTTGTACCTCTTAATCCCCTCCCCCAACATTACACCTCCCTTTTCCCTCTACCCTGTTAACCACTAGTTCATTTGCTACATCTATACATCCATTTCTGCT
The DNA here is from genome assembly GCF_011762595.2 of Tursiops truncatus. Lineage (NCBI taxonomy): Eukaryota > Metazoa > Chordata > Mammalia > Artiodactyla > Delphinidae > Tursiops > Tursiops truncatus. The sequence continues at coordinate 51,589,640 of NC_047041.1, forward strand.
TTGTTGTACTCATCTGTTTATTTCATTTTTTCAGTTCTACATATAAGTGATAATATACAATATTTGTCTTTCTCTGTCTGACATATTTCACTAAGGATAATATGGGTACATCCATGTTGTTTCAAATGGCTAAATTTCATTCTTTTTTATACTTGAGTAATATACCATTGTGTGTGTGTATGTATATAAATGTCATCAGTTGATGGACATTTACCTTGCTTGTGTATCATGGATATTTTAAATACTGTTGCGATGAATATTGGGGTGCATGATCTTTTCAAATCAGTGTTTTCATTTTCTTCAGATATATCCCCAGGAGTGGAAATCCTGGATCATATGATATTTATATTTTTAGTTTTTTGAGGAGCTGCCATACTATTTTCCACAGTGGCTGCAACAATCTGCATTCCCATCAACAGTGTACTGGGGTTCCCTTTTCTCCACATCCTTGTCAACATTTGTTTTTTGTGGTCTTTTTGATGATAGCCTATCTTTTTGTTGTTGTTTGTTTGTTTGTTTTTAACATCTTTATTGGAGTATACTTGCTTTACAATGGTGTGACAGTTTCTGCTTTATAACAAAGTGAATCAGGTATACATATACATATGTTCCCATATCTCTTCCCTTTTGTGTCTCCCTCCCTCCCACCCTCCCTATCCCACCCCTCTAGGTGGTCACAAAGCACCAAGCTGATCTCCCTGTGCAATGGGGCTGCTTCCCACTAGCTATCTCTTTTACGTTTGATAGTGTATATATGTCCATGCCATTCTCTCACTGTGTCACAGCTTACCCTTCGCCCTCCCCATATCCTCAAGTCCATTCTCTAGTAGGTCAGTGTCTTTATTCCCATCTTGCCCCTAGGTTCTTCATGCCCATTTTTTTTTTTTTTTTTAGATTCCATATATATGTATTAGCATACGGTATTTGTTTTTCTCTTTCGGACTTAACTTCACTCTGTATGACAGACTCTAGGTCCATCCACCTCACTACAAATAACTCAATTTCGTTTCTTTTTATGGCTGAGTAATATTCCATTGTATATATGTGCCACATCTTCTTTATCCATTCATCTGTTGATGGACACTTGGGTTGCTTCCATGTCCTGGCTATTGTAAATAGAGCTGCAATGAACATTTTGGTACATGACTCTTTTTGAATTATGGTTTTCTCAGGGTATATGCCCAGTAGTGGGATTGCTGGGTCGTATGGTAGTTCTATTTTTGTTTTTTAAGGAACCTCCATACTGTTCTCCATACTGGCTGTATCAATTTACATTCCCACCAACAGTGCAAGAGGGTTCCCTTTTCTCCACACCCTCTCCAGCATTTATTGTTTGTAGATTTTTTGATGATGGCCATTCTGACCAGTGTGAGAAGATATCTCATTGTAGTTTTGATTTGTATTTCTCTAATGATTAATGATGTTGAGCATTCTTCCATGTGTTTGTTGGCAATCTGAACGTCTTCTTTGCAGAAATGTCTATTTAGGTATTCTGCCCATTTTTGGATTGGGTTGTTTGTTTAATTGATATTGAGCTGCATGAGTTGCTTGTAAATTTTGGAGATTAATCCTTTGTCGGTTGCTTCATTTGCAAATATTTTCTGCCATTCTGAGGGTTGTCTTTTGGTCTTATTGATGGTTTCCTTTGCTGTGCAAAAGCTTTTAAGTTTCATTAGGTCCCATTTGTTTATTTTTGTTTCTTTTTCCATTTTGCTAGGAGGTGGGTCAAAAAGGATCTTGCTGTGATTTATTTCATGGAGTGTTCTGCCTATGTTTTCCTCTAAGAGTTTGAGAGTGTCTGGCCTTACATTTAGGTCTTTAAGCCATTTTGAGTTTATTTTTGTGTATGCTGTTAGGGAGTGTTCTAATTTCATTCTTTTACATGTAGCTGTCCAATTTCCCAGCACTACTTACTGAAGAGGCTGTCTTTTCTCCATTGTATATCCTTGCCTCCTTTATCAAAGATAAGGTGACCATGTGTGTGTGGGTTTATCTCTTGGCTTTCTATCCTGTTCCATTGATCTATATTTCTGTTTTTGTGCCAGTACCATACTGTCTTGATTACTTTGTAGTATAGTCTGAAGTCAGGGAGACTGATTCCTCCAGCTCCATTTTTCTTTGTCAAGATTGCTTTGGCTATTCGGGGTTTTTGTGTTTCCATACAAATTTTGAAATTTTTTTTCTAGTTCTGTGAAAAATGCCAGTGGTAGTTTGATAGGGACTGCATTGAATCTGTAGATTGCTTTGGGTAGTAGAGTCATTTTCACAATGTTGATTCTTCCAATCCAAAAACATGGTATATCTCTCCATCTATTTTTATCATCTTTAATTTCTTTCATCAGTGTCATATAATTTTCTGCATACAGGTCTTTTGTCTCCATAGGTAGGTTTATTCCTAGGTATTTTACTCTTTTTGTTGCAATGGTAAATGGGGGTGTTTTCTTAATTTCACTTTCAGATTTTTCATCATTAGTGTATAGGAATGCTAGAGATTTCTGTGCATTAATTTTATATCCTGCTACTTTACCAAATTCATTGATTAGCTCTAGTAGTTTTCTGGTAGCATCTTTATGATTCTCTATGTATAGTATTATGTCATCTGCAGACAGTGACAGCTTTACTTCTTTTCTTATTTTGATTCCTTTTATTTCTTTTTCTTCTCTGATTGCTGTGGCTAAAACTTCCAAAACTATGTTGAATAAAAGTGGTGAGAGTGGGCAACCTTGTCTTGTTTCTGATCTTAGTGGAAATGGTTTCAGTTTTTCACCATTGAGGATGATGTTGGCTGTGGGTTTGTCATATATGGCCTTTATTATGTTGAGTTAAGTTCCATCCATGCCTATTTTCTGGAGGGCTTTTATCATAAATGGGTGATGAATTTTGTTGAAAGGTTTCTCTGTATCTATTGAGATGATTTTATGGTTTTTCTCCTTCAATTTGTTAATATGGTGTATCAAATTGATTGATTTGCTATATTGAAGAATCCCAGCATGCCTGGGGTAAACCCCGCTTGTTCATGGTCTATGATCCTTTTAATGTGCTGTTGGATTCTGTTTGCTAGTATTTTGTTGAGGATATTTGCGTCTGTGTTCATCAATGCCATTGGTCTGTAGTTTTCTTTTCTTCTGACATCTTTGTCTGGTTTTGGTATCAGGGTGATGGTGGTCGCGTAGAATGAGTTAGGGAGTGTTCCTCCCTGTGCTACATTTTGAAAGAGTTTGAGAAGGATAGATGTTAGCTCTTCTCTAAATGTTTGATAGAATTCGCCAGTGAAGCCATCTGGTCCTGGGCTTTTGTTTGTTGGAAGATTTTTAATCACAGTTTCAATTTCACTGCTTGTGATTAGTCTGTTCATATTTTCTATTTCTTCCTGGTTCAGTCTTGGAAGGTTGTGCATTTCTAAGAAGTTGTCCATTTCTTCCAGATTGTCCATGTTATTGGCATGTAATTGCTTGTAGTAATCTCTCATGATCCTTTGTATTTCTGCCGTGTCAGTTGTTAACTTCTTTTTCATTTCTAATTCTATTGATTTGAGCCTTCTCCCATTTTTTCTTGATGAGTCTGGCTAATGGTTTATCAATTTTGCTTATCTTCTCAAAGAACCAGCTTTTAGTTTCATTGATCTTTGCTATTGTTGCCTTCATTTCTTTTTCATTTACTTCTGATCTGATCTTTATGATTCCTTTCCTTCTGCTAACTTTGGGGGTTTTTTGTTCTTCTTTCTCTAATTGCTTGAGGTGTAACCTTAGGTTGTTTATTTGAGATGTTTCTTGTTTCTTAAGGTACAATAGTATTGCTATAAACTTCCCTCTTAGAACTTCTTTTGCTGCATCCCATAGGTTTTGGGTCATCGTGTCTCCATTCTCATTTGTTTCTAGGTATTTTTTGATTTCCTCTTTGATTTCTTTAGTGATCTCTTGGTTCTTTAGTAGTGTATTGTTTAGCCTCCATGTGTTTGTATCTTTTACAGATTTTTTCCTGTAATTGTTATCTAGTCTCATAGCGTGTGGTCAGAAAAGATACTTGATATAATTTCAATTTTCTTAAATTTACCAAAGCGTGATATGTGACCCAAGATATGATCTATCCTGGAGAATGTTCCATGAGCACTTGAGAAGAAAGTGTATTCTGTTGTTTTTGGATGGATTGTCCTATAAATATCAATTAACTCCCTCTTGTTTAATGTATCATTCAAAGCTTGTGTTTCCTTATTTATTTTCATTTTAGATTATCTGTCCATTGGTGAAAGCGAGGTGTTAAAGTCCCCTAATATGATCATGTTACTATCGATTTCCCCTTTTATGGCCGTTAGTATTTGCCTCGTGTATTGAGGTGCTGCTATGTTGGGTGTGTAAATATTTACAACTGTTATATCTTCATCTTGGATTGATCCCTTGATCACTATGTAGTGTCCTTCTTTGTCTCTTGTAATAGTCTTTCCTTTAAAGTCTATTTTGTCTGATATGAGAATTGCTACTCCAGGTTTCTTTTGATTTCCATTTGCATGGAATATCTTTTTCCATCCCCTCACTTTCACTCTGTATGTGTCCCTAGGTCTGAAGTGGCTCTCTTGTAGACAGCATATATATGGGTCTTGTCTTTGTGTCCATTCAGCCAGTCTTCTGGTTGGAGCATTTAATCCCTTTACATTTAAGGTAATTATCAATATGTATGTTCCTATTCCCATTTTCTTAATTGTTATTGTAGGTCTTTTCCTTCTCTTGTGTTTCCCAGCCTAGGGAAGTTCCTTTAGCATTTGTTATAAAGCTGGTTTGGTGGTGCTGAATAATGTTAGCTTTTGCTTGTCTGTAAAGGTTTTAATTTCTCCGTCACATCTGAATGAGGTCCTTGCTGGGTAGAGTAATCTTGGTTTTTAGGTTTTTCCCTTTTATCACTTTAAATATGTCCTGCCACTCCCTTCTGGCTTGCAGAGTTTCTGCTGAAAGATCAGCTGTTAACCTTATGGGGATTCCCTTATATGTTATTTGTTTTTTTTTCCCTTGCTGTTTTTAATATTTTTTCTTTGTATTTAATTTTTGAAAGTTTGATTAATATGTGTCTTGGCGTGTTTCTCCTTGGATTTATCCTTTATGGGCCTCTCTGTGCTTCCTGGGCTTGATTAACTATTTCCTTTCCCATATTAGGGAAGTTTTCAACTATAATCTCTTCAAATATTTTGTCAGTCCCTTTTGTTTTTCTGTTCTTCTTCTGGGACCCCTATAATTCGGATGTTGGTGCGTTTAATATTGTCCCAGAAGTCTTTGAGAGTGTCCTCAATTCTTTTCATTCTTTTTTCTTTATTCTGCTCTGCAGTAGTTATTTCCACTATTTGATCTTCCAGGTCACTTATCCGTTCTTCTGCCTCAGTTATTCTGCTACTGATCCCTTCTAGAGAATTTTAATTTCATTTATTGTGTTATTCATGATTATTTGTTTGCTCTTTAGTTCTTCTAGGTACTTGTTAAACGTTTCTTTTATTTTCTTCATTCTATTTCCAAGATTTTGAATCATCTTTACTATCATTATTCTGAATTCTTTTTCAGGTAGACTGCCTATTTCCTCTTCATTTGTTTGGTCTGGTGGGTTTTTACCTTGCTCCTTCATCTGCTGTGTGTTTCTTTGTCTTCTCATTTTGTTTAACTTACTGTGTTTGGGGTCTCCTTTTAGCAAGCTGCACGTTCATAGTTCCCGTTATTTTTGGTGTCTGCCCCCAGTGGCTAAGGTTGGTTCAGTGTGTTGTGTAGGCTTCCTGTTGGAGGGGACTAGTGCCTGTGTTCTGGTGGATTTGGCTGCATCACTTTTTTCTGGTGGGGAGGTCCACGTCTGGTGGTTTGTTTTGGGGTGTCTGTGGACTTATGATTTTAGGTGGCCTCTCTGCTAATGGGTGGGATTATGTTCCTGTTTTGCTAGTTGTTTTGCATACGGTGTCCAGCACTGTAGCTTGCTGGTCATTGAGTGGAGCTGGGTCTTGGCGTTGAGATGGAGATCTCTGGGAGATTTTCACCATTTGATATTATGTGGAACTGGGAGGTCTCTGGTGGACCAGTGTCCTGAACTTGGCTCTCCCACCTCAGAGGCACAGCCCTGACGCCTGGCTGGAGCACCAAGAGCCTGTCATCCACATGGCTCAGAATAAAAGGGAGAAAGAATGAGAGCAAGAAAGAAAAAAGATAATTAAATTAAATTAAACATTTATTAAAATAAAAAAACAGAACGTAATTATTAAAAAAAAAATTAAGTAATTAAAAAAAAAAGGAAGAAGAGAACAACCAAACCATAAAAATAAATCCACCAATGATAGCAAGCACTGAAAACTATACTAAACCCCCCCCCCCCCAAAAAACAGACAGACAGAACCCTAGGACAAGTGGTAAAAGCAAAGCTATACAGACAAAATCACACACAGAAGTGTACACATACACACTCCCAAAAAGAGAAATAAGGGGAAAAATATATATATATATATCGTTGCTCCCAAAGTCCACCTCCTCAATTTGGGATGATTTGTTGTCTATTCAGGTATTCCGCAGTTGCAGGGTACATCAAGTTGACTGTGGAGATTTAATCCCCTGCTCCTGAGGCTGGTGCGAGAGATTTCCCTTTCTCTTCTTTGTTCGCACAGCTCCCTGGGTTCAGCTTTGGATTTGGACCCGCCTCTGCGTGTAGGTCGCCTGAGGGCGTCTGTTCTTCGTTCAGACAGGGCGGGGTTAAAGGAGCAACTGATCAGTGGACTCTGGCTCACTCAGGCCTGGGGGGAGGGAGGGGTACGGAATGCGGGCTGAGCCTGCGATGGCAGAGGCCATTGTGACATTGCACCAGCCTGAGGTATGCTGTGTTTTCTCCTGGGGAAGTTGTCCCTGCATCACGGGACCCTGGCAGTGGCGGGCTGCACTTGCTCCCAGGAGGAGGTGTGGATAGTGCCCTGTGCTTGCACACATGCTTCTTGGTGGCTACAGCAGCAGCCTTAGTGTCTCATGCCCATCTCTGGGGTCCACACTGACAGCTGTGCCTCGGGTCCATCTCTGGAACTCCTTAAAGCAGCACTCTGAATCCCTTCTCCTTGCGCACCAGGAAACAAAGAGGGAAGAAAAAGCCTCTTGCCTCTTCGGCAGGTCCAGACTTTTCCCCGGACTCCCTCCCAGCTAGTTGTGGCGCACTAGCCCCCTTCAGGCTGTATTCCCGCAGCCAACCCCAGTCCTCTCCCTGGGCTCCAATCAAAGCCTGAGCCTCAGCTCCCAGCCCCGCCCGCCCCGGCGGGTGAGCAGACAAGCCTCTCGGGCTGGTGAGTGCTGATCGACACCAATTGTCTGTGCAGGAATCTCTCTGCTTTGCCCTCTGCACCCCTATTGCTGTGCTCTCCTCCGTGGCTCCAAAGCTTCCTCCCTCTGCCACCCACAGTCTCCGCCCGCGAAGGGGCTTCCTAGTGTGGGGAAAGCTTTCCTCCTTCACAGCTCCCTCCCACTGGTGCAGGTCCCGTCCCTATTATTTTGTCTGTGTTTTTTCTTTTGCCCTACCCAGGTACGTGGGGAGTTTCTTGCCTTTTGGGAGGTCTGGTGTGAGAGATTTCCCTTTCTCTTTTTTTCATGAATGGATGTAGAGTTTTTTCAAATATTTTTTCTGCACCTATCCTTTTTTTAATGTGATATATCACATTGATCAGTTTGTGCATGTTGAGCCAACCTTTTGACCCTGGAATAAATCCAACTTTATCAAGGTGTACAATCCTTTTTCTATATTGTTGGATATGGTTTGCTAATAATTTCTTGAGGATTTTTGCATCTATATACATCAAAGATATTGACCTATATTTTTTTTTTTTTTTTTATTGTAGCATCTTTGTCTTATTTTGGTATCAGGGTATCAGGGTTTTGGCCTCATAGAATAAATTTGAGATTGTTTATTCCTCTTCAATTTTTCAGAATAATTTGAAAAGGATAGGTATTAGTTCTTCTTTATATGTTTGGTAGAATTCCCCAGTAAAATTGTTCAGTCCTGGACTTTTGTCTTCAGGGATTTTTTTATTTATATTATTACAGATTCTATTTCACTTCTAGTGATCAGTCTGTTCAAATTGTCTGTTTCTTCTTGATTCAGTGTTGTCAGGTTGAATGTTTCTAGAAATTTGTCCATTTTTTCTAGGTTGTCCAATGTGTTGCCATACAACTGTTTATAGTATTCTTTTATGAGTTTTTGTATCTCTGTGGTATTGATTGTTATTTCTTCTCTTTCATTTATCATTTTGTGTATTTGGATTCTCTCTGTTTTCTTCTGGTGAGCCTGGCTAAAGATTTATCAGTTTTGTTTACTTTTTCAAAAACAAAAACAGCTCTTAGTTCATTGATCTTTTCTATTTTTTTTTAATCTCTATTTTATTTATTTCCCTTCTCATAGTTATTGTTTCCTTCCATTTGCTGACTGTGGGCTTGGTTTGTCCTTTTTCTAATTCTTTCAGGTTGTAGGTTAGGTTGTTTATTTGAGGGTTTTGTTTGTTTGTTTCTTGAGGAAGGACTGTATTGCTATAAACTTTATTCTTTTACCTACTTTTGGTGCATCCCATAGGTTTTGGAAAGTTATATTTACATTTACATTTATCTTGAGGGATTTTCTGATTTCCTCTTTGATTTTATCATTGACTCGTTGGCTTTTGGTCACCATGTGTTTCATGTTTTCCCATTTTTCTTTCTGTAGCTGATTTCTAGTTTCATACTGTTGTGATTAGAAAAAAATGCTTGATATAATTTTAATCTTTTAAATTTGTTGAGGTTTATTTTGTAGCCTAGTATGTGATTTATCCTGGAGGACATTCCATGTGCATGTGAAAATAATGTGTATTCTGCTGATTTTGAATGTGATGTCCTGTGGATATCTATTAAGTCCAACTGGCCTTTTGTTTTATTTAAGACATTTAAGATTGTTGCCTTATTGATTTTTCGGTCTGGATGACCTATCCATTGATGTCAGTGGGGTGTTAAAGTCCCCTACTATTATTGTGTTATTGTCAATTTTTCCCTTTATGTCTGTTAGTACTTAATTTATATATGTAGGTGCTCTTTTATTGGATGCATTTAGGTTAATGAGTGTAATGTCCTCTTCTTTTATAATGCCCTTATTTGTCTTTTGTTGTAGTCTCTTTTTAAAGTCTATTTTGTCTGATATGCATATTACTATCCCTGTTTTCTTGTCATTTCTGTTTGCATGAAATATATTTTTCCATCCCCCAACTTTCAGTCTGTGTCTGTCTTTTGCCCTGAAGTGAGTCTCATGTAGGCAGCATATTGAAGGGTCTTGTTGTTGTTGTTTTGATTCAATCAGTCACCCAATTTCTTTTGCCCAGAACATTTAGTCTATTGACATTTAAAGTATTTATTGATAGGTTTGTACTTATTGCCATTTTATTACTTGTTTTCTAATTGTTTTTGTTGTTCTTCTCTGTTCACATCTTTTTGTTTCTACCATTGTGGTTTGATGTTTTTCTTTTGTATTATGCTTGAGTTTCTTTCTTTTCACTTTTTGTGTATCTATTATGGTTTTTTTTTAATTGGTGGTTACTATGTGGTTCATATATTTTGACCCATAGTTATATCTGCTTGTTCTAAACTGGTAGTAGTTTAGGTTTAAACACATTCTAAAAGTTCTAAATTTTTCACTCCCCTCCCCACATTTTGTGTTTTTTATGCCTTTTGTTACATCTTCATGTATATCCCTTAACTGCTTATTGTAGTTATAGTTGCTTTACATTTTTTGTCTTTTAATCTACATACTGACTTATTTAAATAATCTTCAATCCTTACTATATACCTGCCTTTCCTGGTGATTTTTTTCCTTTCCTATATATTCTTACTTCTTTTCCATTTAGGGAAGACACTTCAACAGTTCTTTTATTGTAGGTTTAGTATCGGTTCACTCTATTTATTGCTTTTCTGAGTAGTTATTTCTCTGTCCTTCTATTCTAAATCATAGTCTTGCTGGATACAGTATCCTAGGTTGCAGTATTTTCCCTTTCAGCCCTTTAAATATGCCATGCCACTCCCTTCTAGCCTGCAAAACTTCTGCAGAGAAATCATCTTATAGCCTTATGGAGATTCCCTTGTATATGACTCTTCGTCTTTTGCTGCTTTTTTTTATCTTTAACTTTTGCCATTTTAATTATGATCTGCCTTGGTGTGTGCCTCTTTGGGTTCATCTTGTTTGGGGCTCTCTGTGCTTCCTATACCTGAATATCTGTTTCTTCTCAGGTTCAGGAAGTTTTTACCCATAATTTCATCAAATAAATTTTCAAGCCCTTTTTCTCTCTCTTCTCCTTCTGAAGCCACTATAATGTAAGTATTAGTACATTTGATGTTGTCCAGATGTCCTTTAAAACTGTTCTCAGTTTTTGTTTTTCTTTTTTTCTGTTCTAATTTAATGATTTTTAAAATTATTTTATCTTCCAGATCACTTATTCTTTCTTCTGTGTCACCTATTCTGATCTTAATTCCTTCTAGTGTGTTTTTCATTTCAGTCATTTTATTCCTCATCTCTGACTGGTTCTTTTTCATATTTCCTACATACTTATTAAAATTTTCACTGTGTTCATCTATTCACTTCCAAATCTCAGTTAGCATTTTTATTACTAATCCTTTCCATTTTTATCAATTAAATTATTTATCTCTATTCCATTAGTTGTTTTTTTGTTTTTTCTTGTTCTTTCGTTTGAAATAAATTCCTCTGTCTTTTCATTTTGTTTAACTTTCTATTTCTCTATGAAATTAGGTGAAACAGTTACCTGTCCTCATCCTGAAGAGGTGTCATTGTGTGAGAGTGTCCCTATGCAGTCTGCATGTGCCCAGTGGCTTTGGTGGGAGAGCTTGATCTGCAATGAGTACTGGTCACTTCTTCCCCCAGTTTGTGCTAGCAGATATCACCTTGTTTGGAGGTGGGGTTCAGAGATGGTGGGGATAGAGTTAGTTCCAGATGTGAGCCATGGCTTCTCCTGTGCTCAGTGGCTATTACTACCCTATCAGTGGTGGGGTTGGGCCCCATTATGCTTGAGCAGAAGCCCTTAGGTTTGGATCTGAGCTGGTTCCATTCCCTCAAAATGTGCACTTGCTCCCTGCCTGGCAATGGCACCTTTGCCATAAATGGGAGTACACTGAAGCAAAAGGGGCCAGAGTGGGTGCCAGTATGGGCTGGGGCATATACTGGGATGGTTTCACCACAATGGTCAGAGCTCCAGCCAGTTTCTGACCCACCACCTCTATGAATGCCAACAGTGGCTTCCCTCAGCCCATTCAGATGCATTCCATGTCTGAGCCAGTTTTAACCCCCACAGTGTGCACTTTTCTCAGTAACAGCAGCCTTCACCCTAGTGGGGATCTTCACTAGAGCTAAAGGGGCCAGAGACAGTTCTTGGCATGGGCTATAGCACATGCTGTGATGATCCTGACATGTGAGTCAGAGTTTCAGACATCTCCTGGTCTGCTGCCTCCATGCACATCAGTAGTGGCCACCCCTGCCCTGTTCAGATACAGAGCCAGGCCCAAGCCAGCTCTGTCTTCCCCAAGTATGCCCTCTCCTCAGCAACAGTAACCTTCACTGTTGTGAAGCTGTGACAGAGCTAGAGGAGCCCAGGCCATGTTGGGACAGTTGTAGGAAACCAGCCAGAGCCCTGAGCAGTTTCAAAATGCTTTTTCTGCCTTGTTTCCCAGAGTAAGGAAGTGTGTGTGTGTGCTCTTCGTAAGCAGAGTCTCAGTTTCTTATAGCCTTCCTGTAAGTCCCATTGGTTTCCAAACCAGCTAAAAGTACTTGTCTTGCCATTGTTCAATCCCAGGGCTGGGGTGCCTGATATATGGCTTAAATCCTGCAGTTCTCAGGAAGAATCTTCAAGCCTGTGATACCCTCCTCCTCTTCTGTGTTTCCTCCTAAGGGTATGAGTCCCAACCTGATCACTTCTCCTGCCTTCCTACCTGACTCCATGTGCATCTTTCTTTATAGCCTTGGTTGTAGAAGAGTCTTTCTACCAGTGTCCAATTTGTTTTCAGTGAGAATTGCTCCACGTGTAGATGTAGTTTTGATGTGTTTGTGGGGGGGAGGTGGGCTCAGAGTCCTCATGCCTGTCATTTTGTTCTCCTCCCCAAGTTTTAACCATAAGTGGATGCTTAATTTATCAAATGCATTTTCTGCATCTATTAAAATGATTATATGATTTTTTTATCCTTTATTTTGTTAATACATCACATTGATTGACTTGAGGATGGTAAACCATCCTTGCATTTCCTGGAATAAATTTCACTTGATTGTAGTGTATGATCATTTTAATGTATTGTTGTTTTCAATGTGCTAACATTTTCTTGAGGATTTTTGTGTCTATGTTCATCAGAGATAGTGTCCTGTAATTTTCTTTTCTTGTGGTATTCTTGTTTGGTTTTGGTATTAGGGTAATTCTGGCTTTGTAAAATGTGTTCGGAAGGTTTCCCTTCTTCTCAACTTTGAAAAAATTTGAAATGGATAGGTATTAAATATTTGAATGTTTTGTAGAATTCACCAATGAAACCATCTTGTCCTGTTTGTTAGGATTCATTTTTATTACTGATTCAATTTCATTTGTATTGCTCAGTCTGTTTAGATTTTCTATTTCTTCCTGATTTAGTCTTGGAAGATTGCATGTTTCTACAAATTTATCCATTTCTCCTGAGTTTTCCATTTTTTTGTGTGTGTAATTGTTCTTACTGGTCTCTTATGTTCTTTTGTATTTCTATGGTGTTTGTTGTAACTCCTCCTCTTTCCTTTCTGATTTTATTTATTTGAGCTTACTCTCTTTTTTACTTTGTTAGTCTACCTAAAGGCTCATCAGTTTCAAAGGACAAGCTCATAGTTTTATTGACCTTTTCCATTTTTTAGTCTCTATTTATTTATTTCTGCTCTGATTTTTTTTTTTTTTTTTTTTGCGGTACACGGGCCTCTCACTGTTGTGGCTTCTCTGGTTGCAGAGCACAGGCTCCGGATGCGCAGGCTTAGCATTCATGGCTCACGGGGCCAGCCGCTCCACGGCATGTGGGATCTTCCTGGACCGGGGTACGAACCCGTGTCACCTGCATTGGCAGGCAGACTCTCAACCACTGCACCACCAGGGAAGCCCCTGCTCTGATCTTTATATTGCCTTCCTTCTACTATCTTTGAGCTTTGTTTAGTCTTCTTTTTTCTAGTTCTTTTAAGTCTAAAGTTAGAGGGTTTATTTGGGATTTTTTTTTTTTCTAAGTGTGTGGTAGGTCTGTATTGCTATGAACTTCCCTCTCAGAACCACTATTCCTACCCCTCACAGATTTGGGTATTTCTCATTTGTTCCTAGGTAGTTTTTCATTTCTCTGATTTATTCAGTAATCATTGATTATTCAGTAGTATGTTGTTTAATATTCACATTTTTGTGTTTTTTCTTGTGATTGATTTCTAATTTCATACCGTTTTTGTTGAAGATGCTTGATATAATTTAATATTCTTGAATTTATCAGACTTGTTTTGTGATCTAATATGTGATCTATCCTGGAGAATGTTCCATGTGCAATCAAAAGGTATATGTATTCTTTGGCTTTTGAGTGAAATATTATGTATATATCAATTAAAACCATCTGCTCAAATGCATCATTTTAGTCCAATTTTTCCATATTGATTTTCTGTCTGGATGATCAATCCATTGATGTAAGTGGGGTGTTTTAAGCCCCCTATTATTGTTGTAGGGCTTTTAATTTCTCCCTTTATTCCATTAATATTTGCTTTATATATCAGTGCTCCTATGTCTGGTGCACATACATTTATAAATGTTATATCTTTTATCTGTATTGGCCCCTCTATCATTATACAATGCACTTCTTTGTCTTTTATTGCAGTCTTGGTTTAAAGTCTACTTTTGTCTGGTATGAGCATTGGTACTCCAGCTTTCTTTCCATTTCCATTTGCATGGAATATCCTTTTCCATCCCTTCACTTTAGTCTGTGGTTGTTCTTACTTCTGAAGTGAGTATCTTGTAGGCAGCGTATAGATGGGTCTTGTTTTTGTATCCATTCAGCCACTCTGTGTTGTGTTTGGCAAATTTAGTCCATTTGCATTTAAAGTACTTATTGATAGGTGCATGCTTACTGCCATTTTGCTGATGTTTTCTGGGTGTTTTAGTTGTTCCTCTCTGTTCCTTTCTTCTTCTTTCTCTCTTCCCTTGTGTTTTGTTTGTTTTCTTTAGTGTTACGTTTAGATTCCTTTCTCATTTCTTTTTGTGTATGCACTGTAAGATTCTTCATTGTGGTTACTATGAGATTCACACATAACATCCTATGTAAATAGAAGTCTGTTTTTCAGTTGGTAGCAAGTTAAATTTGAACACAATCCAAAGCTTTATCTCTTTACTATTCCCTACCTACAATTTGTTCTTTTGATGACACAGTTTATATCTTTTTATTTTATGTATGCTTTAACTAATTATTATAATACTTAGCTAATTGTACTACGTTTGTCTTTTAACGATTCTGCTTGATTTGTAAGTGATAGATTCTTTATCTCTTATCCTCCACTACCTTTATTACACATTTAACTTTTCTAGTGAAATTTTTACTTTTGTCTGTTTTATTATTATTAATTAGTGACATTTCTTTTCAACTTAAAAAATGTATCATTTCTTGTAAGGCTGGTTTAGTGGTGGTAAACTACTTTAACTTTTGCTTATCTGGGAAACTCTTGATCTCTCCTTTAATTCTGAATGATAATCTTGCTAGGTAGAGACTTCTGGGGTGGATTTTTTTTTTTTTCTTTCAGCACTCTGAATCTGTCATGCCATTCCATTTGAACTGTAAGTTTTCTGCTTAAAAATCTGCTGATAGCCTTTTGGGGTTTCCCTTATATGTAGCAAACTGTTTTTCTCTTGCTGCTTTAGGATTCTCTCATTATCCTTAACTTTTACCATTTTAATTATACATACATCTCAGAGATACTGGAGGTTTCATTCCATACCACCTCATCAAAGTGAGTATCTCAACGAAGTGAGTCACATGAATTCCCGTTGGACTCGAAGCTTGTAGCTTCATATAGCTTTGGCTTATTTCACCATCTTGTATGGGAAATTTTTATATGCCTGAATATATTCACTGGATGGTGAATTGAGTCACAGTAGATGTTCAATAAACATTTGTGAAATTAATTAAAGAGGTTTCATTAAGTTAGTTACCAACCCAGGGCATCAATCAGCATAATTTGCATGCTCTGGGAAGGGGAAAGGAATAATAGTGCTATCTTCTTCTTCTAGTAATAGAAGAGGTAAGAAGATAGCACGACATACCTGTCTCTAACTTTATAGATATAAGCCTGGCAAAGTGGTCTCTCTTCTTGGGAGGTTTTAACATATGATACAAATCAGGATTGACACTGATGTTCTAAACACTATCAAAGTCTTGCTAAGTAGCAGTCAACTTGCTAGGTATTTTAATTCATTCTAAGCCCCTAGTTAAATTGGAAATAATAAAATATATATTATTTTGCACACGTTTTATGATTTTCTAAGTGTATGTATATCCATGATCATGGGAGATAGTATTGTATAGTACAGTTAACTGCACAGACTCAGTATTTGCTTGGATTTGAGTTTTGGCTGTATAATTTATTTACTTGTAACCTTGAACAAGTCTGTTAACCTCACAAACACTGTTTCCTCAACCAAAAAAGCAGATAGGAAGTATCTTATAAGGCTATTATAATTATTAGTGGATCCTTATTACATGTGCTTCATTTATTTAATTTTGATTCGCAGGAAACACTCAAAAATGTTAACAATGAATATAATGATCTTTTTTGAATTTTATATACAAGCTTATGAAACAAGAAGGGGAGATTTTTGTCATTCCCTATTTTGCAGATAGAAAAAATTGTGATCGAGATCATTAAACTTCTGCTGCTTAAGTAACTATTCAGAGGACCTGATGACTTAATGAATGTAGAAATTTGATTCTGAATTTAGCCTCTTTTCTCTGTAATATATTCCTACTATCTAAAATAGGGCCCCACTGTTCCTTCTTTGCTTTCTTCTCTTTGTAGCATCAGTCCTGGCTCACATTTATCAAAGGTAAGTGTGGGGGTAGGAAGGGATTTGTGCTCAAATGAGACTAACCATTCATCCCTACTGAGCAATTTTGAAGGGAAGCAATTTTCTTATTCTCTGAAAACCATTCCCAGGTACTATGAACAGTTGGTGAAAAAAAAAAAAAAATGTTAGTCTCACTACTTTATTAAACATCTTTTGAAAGGATATCAAAAGGGCTTCATTTATAAAATGTTGTAAAGGTGTAAAAACATTACCAACTACAAAGATAGATGGCTGAAATAAAACAGGAACTGATCCTTCTTGACAAGAATTCCTAGTCTAATGACCCTGTTCCTCTCTTAAATGTACCTTCTGAGAATTTGATATTAATCAAACCACATTTTAAACAGACTGTTACATTAAGGAATGTGCATTTGTCCTCAGAGATAGTGCTGATTTTTTTTTTACTCTTTATCAAAGTGCATTTTAATTGACTAGCAAATTAAGAAATATATCCCCTACATATAATAAAAAAAAGTTCACAAAAATAAATAAGAGATTCCTATCAAAAAGATGTAGATTTATCTAGCTGCAGAGCTATACAGCTCCACTCTGTGTAAGACTACATCTAGTTTAGTGTTTCTGGGATCAATTTTAGCAATAATACGACACTGTAGGGAAGGTGTTAGGATTTTATACACACACAAACATACGTTTGTGTGATATATGTGTATATGAATATACATTGTATACATAATACAGGCTGTAACATTAATATTTTCTTCTCTCTTGACCAGGAACATTAGATTATGTATGTATCCTGTAATGTGACATAGTAGCTCATGTCTGTAAACAGTCCTCAACTTGTTAAGCCCCATTGATCTCAGAGAGGGAAAGGAAAGCATACTTTAGTCCAAGACTTCTACTAAAAAGACTCAATGTTCAAACCATGGTATTATGCCTTATATTTTATAAATGGGAGAAATGGAAGAAATAAGAATATGTGCTTCTTGCCCTTAAGAAACATAAATTCTATCATTATGTTGAATGTGAAATAGTAAACTTTTAAAATGGCATCAATAATTTATATTTTAAGGTACTTTGCCATCTTCAAAGTATATTTATGACCATTGTTTCAAGTCTCTCTCACACCAACACCATTCAGTAGGGTTTGACTCAATACTACTTTGCTACGATATGACTAATGAAGTAGATATTATTATTAGCTCCATTTTATATGTAAAAACTTTAAAGAGAAATTTCAGAGAGGTTAGGTAACTTGCCCAAAGTGAGTTTCTAATAAATACTATGGTTTAGATTTGAGTCCATTAGACAATGGGATTGTTAAACCCACTGCTTTGGTTATCAGGGAAAGTCTGGAAATAAAGAAAATCCCATTATCTTGTGAGTCTAAATGGCGTAGCCAGATCCTGACACTTTTCAAAATTAAATGCTTTTCTATGTTATCACAGTATATTGTTCATTTCTCTGCTATATAGCACCCAGTATAGTGTGACATGTAACATTTAGTTATATATCTATCTCTCTCCATGAGACCTGATTTTCTGAGGGCAAGAACCAAGCAGTTTGTCACTGTGTTCCTATCACAGGGTCCTAGACAGTACTTTCTGATTATCTTTCTAGTCTAACAATGGTGCCAAGGCAGAAGCCGATAGTTTCTCTGCCTCTAGTGGGTAGTTTGCAATCTGTGCCCCTACAGCCATTAGACATTGTACTGACCTGAGCATCACCCTCAGAATTTTAAGTTGGATACTCATTTTCAAAGCTGAGGGCTCCTCTCCTTGAGCTTTCCTATTTTTCAGCAAGGATGAGGGAGCCCTTTTCTGCCACCTTATCCACTGTTGAACCCTCTCCACACTAGATGTCCCTGTTCTTTTAATTCCTTCAAGAATGAACATCTCACCTTTTTCCATATTGCCTTTGGAATTATTTAAGTGGTTATCCATCTGCAGGAACTAAGTTGGAAGTGCTCTGATTGCAGGCACTTTTTTTTTTTAAGGTAAAATAATAATTTTGTTTTTATTATTCTTTTTTTTAACCATTTTTTTGAAGTATAGTTACTTTACAATATTGTGTTTGTTTCAGGTGTACAGCAAAGTGATTAAGTTATTTATATGTGTGTATATGTGTGTGTGTGTATATATATATATATATATATATATATATATATATTCTTTTTCAGATTCTTTTCCATTATAAGTTACTACAAAATATTGAATACAGTTCTGTGTGCTATACAGTAGGATCTATATATAAAATAGTTTATCTATTTTATATATAGTAGTATATACATGTTAATCGCAAACTCCTAGTTTATCTCTTCCCCCACCCCAGCTCTCCCCCTTGCTAACCGTAAGTTTGTTTTCTATGTCTGTGAGTCTGTTTCTGTTCTGTACATACGTTGATTTGTATTATTTTTTAGATTCCACATATAAGTGATATAATATTTGTCTTTCTCTGTCTGACTTCACTTAATATGATAACGCTCTAGGTCCATCCATGTTGCTGTAAATGATATTATTTCATTATTTTTTATGGCTAAGTAATATTGCATTGTGTGAAAATATATATATATATATACACAATTATATACCATATATATATATATACATATCCATATATATACCATGTCTTCTTTATCCATTCATCTGTTAGTGGACATTTAGGTTGCTTCCATGTCTTGGCTGTTGTAAACAGTGCTGCTATTAATATTGGGGTGCATGTATCTTTTCAAATTAGAGTTTTCTCCAGATACATGCCCAGGAGTAGAATTGCGGGATCATATGGTAGTTCTATTTTTAGTTTTTCAAGGAACCTCCATACTGTTCTCCATAGTGCCTGCACCAATTTATAGTCCCACCAACAGTATAGGCAATAGTATGCAGGCACTATTTAACATGCAGTTCTAAGTACATCTACCTTTACAAAGAGGTAAAATCAGAGGTTGTACCTTCTACCTTGTCCTTTAGCCATTCAAAATGCAGCCCATTTCTGACCCATACTCCACTGATATCTTCAACTTATCTCTAGTTTAGTTTACTTTTACTTTTCACCCCTGAGTTCTTCACTTACCTGCTTAACTCTATTCAAAGATTTAAAATAGTTTGACTTTTTAATAAGTAAACTTTATTTTTAGATCAATTTTAGGTTCCTAGCAAAATTGAGTGAAAGTACAGAGAATTCCCATATGCTGTATGTCCCCACACATGCACAACCTCCCTCACTATCAAGATCCACAGTGGTACATTTGTTACGATCAGTGAACCTCAATGACACGTCATTATCACCCAAAGTCCATAGTTTATGTGAGGGTTCATTCTTGGTGTTGTACATTCTATGGGTTTGGCAAAATTTATTATGACACGTATTCACCAATGTAGTATTATACAGAATAGTTTCACTGTGCAAAAAATCCTCTGTGCTCTCCCTGTTCATCCTTCACTCTCCCCTAACTCCTGACAACCACTGATCTTTTTACTGTCTTTATAGTTTTATCTTTTCCAAAATGTCATATCCTTGGAATATAGTATATAACCTTTTCAGATTGGCTTCTTTCACTTAATAATATGCATTTAATATTCTTCCCTGTCTAAAAGACTTGATAACTCATTTCTTTTTAACACTGTATAATATTCCATCGTCTGAATGTATGACAGTTTATCCATTCACCTACTAAAGGCAATCTTGGTTACTTCCAAGTTTTTATAATTATAAATAAAGGCTTAAAAAAAAAAAAAAAACAACATGTGATAGAGGCCTGACACTCTGCTGGGTACTCTTGCCTAGACAATCTTAATAATCCTCAGAACTACTTATGGTGGTAAATGTTTGGAGAAGTTAGGGCTCAGAGAAGTTAGGTGACATGCACCAGGTCAGCAAGCTGGTGAATATGATTGTCACAACTCAGACTCCGTATATTTCAACACAAAATCCACAGCCACATCTATTGCCCTGGGATGACATGCATACCACTGCTCCCCCATCCCTTGCCCATGGCAGACATTGCTGGTTGACTATAGCTTACTTTATCGTGAAGCCTAATTCAGTACAAGCTGCCAGTATTACTCAATTATAGTTGGCACACGAGGTGAAAGCTAGTTGACACCCTTGCTACGAAAAAGTGTCGTATATCTCCTTAGGGCATAAACATTCAATGTTTGACCACATTTTGGCTGATACCAATGAAGTATAGATTTTATTATGATTAATATAATGCCCTATTTCAGGAATAAGTCATATATTTTTATGAGCCTTATAATAATCTTATGATACTTAATTCTGTTAAATTATTAAGATTCAGTCCTTACCAGCCTTATTCACTGCTACGTCCATGCTTAGCAACAGCTAGAATGTTCTAATTCGGCCTTTCTTTCTTATATGTACAAATGTGTTGTACATATATACGAAGAAGTTGAGCTTCTGTTACCTTTCAAGCAGAACAAAGTCTCTATCACTAATAGGGCTGCAGACCAGCAGACAGAGCCTCAGAAACAACACTGTCTAGGCTCTCTTGTGTTGGACACCTCACACTTTTCTATCTTGATTAAACTGAGGTTCTGATTATACCAAGGCTAACTATTTTGTACTTGCTGCTTTTAATACATGACTGCAGCCATGTTATATAGTTTTGGCATCTTGATGTATTGAAATTTCTGATATTTCTGTTGGAGAACTACTATTTTGTATGATGCATGACAAATTGCCACAAATTTAGCAACTTAAAACAGTACACATTTCTTACCTCATGGTTCTGTGGATCAGGACACCAGGCATGGCTCAGCTGTGTCCTCTGCTTAGGGTCCCACAAGGCTGAAATTAAGGTGTTGGCTGGCTTTATTGTTGTCTACAGATTGAAATCGGGGATTTGTCAGAAATTGCAAGTCAGTCAGCTAACACGCGAAACAGTTATATAATGTAACTCAATCAAGGGAATAACTTTCCATAACATTTGACACAGTCTGCTGGTTAAAAGCAGTTAATAGGTCCCATTCACTCAAGGCAGGAGGATTGCACAAAGACATGAATACCAGGAGGAGGGGATAATGAGGCCATCTTTATTTAGTTTAGGATTTAGTTTCTTCACCTGTTGTATGGATGGTTTGTTAGATGGTCCCCAAGAGTTCTATAAATTCTAAAATTCTGTAATCGGTAGCTCCATGGAAGATTTTTCAAAAGTTAGTGACTGAATTTCAGCTGATTTCTCAACACACTGGTCTTTACTAATATACTTACTTCAACAAATTGATTCAAGTGGTTTTAACAAAGCCCTCCCCCAATGGCTGTGCCTCCAAGATAATAACCCCTGTCAGGAGTTTTCTTCTTCATTGATTCCATGCTAATTATTATTCAGTAAGGAATTTGAAACAGGAGAGCGTCTCAGGTTGCTTCTCTTGGTGTCCACCCACACTGGGACAGTGGTAAGAGCATTATAAGCACTTGGAACATTCATTGAAAAATTGTTATTAAGTTGTATGAATCATCAAAGGAAGTTTTAATGATTGTTTTCACAATTGTCTTATATGGAATCTCTCATGGGCTGCTTATGCAGCCCTAGACTCACCTCAGTGTCATGCCAGTATTAATTATGAGCCAGAGGAATATTGGGTGACTGACATATTACTTAGAGGAATCTAGAATCAATCTTGGGGACAACATCGTCCAGAATACCTAGGGAAAACCAAGGTGTGTGTGCTGTCTCATGAATGCCTGCTAGGTGCCAGCCACCATTCTGAGAAGGAAAATTCAAAGAAAAACACATTATGCTCTCAGGATAACATAGTCTAGACAAGAAAATAAATAAGTAAAGACAATAAGCAGCACAAAAGAATGTGATAAGTGCTAGGATAAATGTAGGCAAAAAATTCCATAGTAGCAGAGAGGAACTGGGATGTGATCAAGGGGGGAACTATAATGAAAGACTTCCTGGACTAGGTAACGTGGGGCTAGATATTCAAGAAGAGAAAGAAGTCAGCTCACAATATAATATGTGTGTGTGTGTGTGTGTGCGTGCGTGTGCGTGCGTGTGCATGTGCGTGCGTGTGCGTGCGTGCCTATCTCACATATGGAACAAGCAAATAGGAAATAACTAAAGACCTGAGGAGTAACATGAGATGGATAAAGTTATGAAATAACTTGATGACTTCAATGGAAAACTATAAAACGTGGCTAAAATACAGAGTGCTCTTGGGAGTAAAAATAAGTCTTAAAGGGCCAGTGTAAGCTGAGTGAGGAAGGGCCCTGCTGGAGTATGCCAGGCTAGTGCAGTCTGGACTCTATCTTAAGGGAAATGGGGAATCTTTAAAATATTTCACCACGTAAGGTAAGTGTTGTATGTATTCACTATTCCCTCTCCCAGAAATCCCTCTCCTAAAAATTATCTTAAGGAAATAATTTGGATAATAATAATAATTGGCCCCCAAAGAAGTTGATGTCAAAATGTTCCTGACATTTTTTTATGAAACTGTGAAAAGCTGAAAACAGCCACATTTTTAAAAGCCACGTAAGGGGCTTTTAAAAATAAAATATTGTACATCTATTAGACGGACTATTATATAGATCTTATATTGACATGGAAAGATATAAACCATATATTATTACATAAACAACACAGATTATACTACAGTGTAAAGAGTACAATCTCAATAATATAGGCATGTATAATTTTACATGTACTGAACCATATGGATTGATAAATTCCAAACCATTTGGTATCTTCAAAACTTACACCCCTTTTATACATTTCTGTTTTGTTTGAAATTTTTACAATGAACAAAACAATAATGGCAGTTTCACTTTTTAAAAAAATTATATCTGGAAGATCATTGTAGCTTATTGTAAGGATTGGTATGGAAAAAAAATATTAGTTGGAGCAAAAACTAAAGTGCATGTAACAAAAATTCACAAGATATAAATTTCAGACAAGATATAAATTGATTTTCCTTTCATGTATCAGAGTCAGAAGGCCCTGGGTCCACAAGCCCAGGGACCCAAGCTAGCAGGAGAGCTGTGCTATCCTCACAATTGGTATTTGAGATTTTCTAGGTTTTGCTGTTTCCAGACAGTGGGAAGGAAAAGGGAAAAGAGAGTCCAGGACAAGAGTCTTTATTGGTTTGGCTTGGAATCTGCACCCATCACTTCCTCTTATGCTCATGAGTGAGGATTTAGTCACATAATGGATTGACAGTTGGGGCAAGGGTTATCATATCATCAGCAGCCTGTGCCCCGAGGGGCAAAGAATGCTAGATGGGGAGATTGGTTTGCAGGCTGACATTATCATCAAGTTTTGTTTTGTTGTTGTTGTTTGTTTTTAAATGAGCCTCAGGTGTATAGAATTGGATTAATTGTCATTCTTGGGTCACAGTATATGCTCTCATTATTGGTTCATACAAGGTTCTTATTTGTTTGATTTTTGTTTATTATAAACTAAATCACCACTCTACATACAAACTAATTTGGATGTATTTTGCCATCTAATAAAGGACCCCAAAACGCAGTGGCTTAAGATGACAATGATTTATTAGTTCATGATCTTGTGGGTTAGTCATTCCCCTGGGCTCACCTGGGTGGTTCCTGTGGTCTGGGCCAGTTTGGCTGGGTGATCTAGGACAGTCTCACTCACAGTCATCTGGAGGTTGATGCTGACTGTTGGTTAGTACTGTTTGTCAGGTGGGGTGATGGGGCTGGCTGGACCCTGTTTCTCTATCAAGCTAGGTGTGTATTCATGTAGTAGTGATTGCAGTGTTCCCAAAATCAGCAGAAGAGGGGAAGCTTAATATGCAAATATATTCCAAGTTACCTTCCATCATATTTGCTGTTATTCCGTTGGCCAAAGCGTGCCATTTGCCAAGCCCACAGTCAGTGTGGGAGAGGACTGCTCAAAGGTGTGGATGCAGGGAAGCACGGACTTCTTAAGACCATTACTACAACCATTACTACCGCAATCTACCATAGTGAATAAAACTTACATGCTCATACGTGGTCCTCACCAATCCCTCACCCCTCTGCCTCTCCCCACCTATAATAACACCATCCTGAAACTTGAATTGATCAATTTCACATTATACTCTACATAAGGTATTCTTTTCTTGGTTTTAATTGTATTTTAAAAAGGTTATCGTAAAGTGTATCATCTTTGGGGATTCTTTTCTTATGTCATATTATATTACTAAAATGCAGTATTGTTGTGTATAACCATAGGTTATCTGCTTTCACTCCCATATAATCTTTCATTGTATGATTATACCGTATTTTGTCTATCCTTTCATCTGAGGATGGCATGTGTGTTGTGTCCAAATTTTTGCTACTAGGGACAGTACTGCTGTGAACATTCTTGAACTTGCCTTCTAGTAGACACGTGCAAGTGTTTCTCTTGGATATCTCTGGGAATGAAATTGTTAATATTCGGCATTGCAAAGAGTTTCCAAATTATCTTCCAAAGTGGTTATGCCAATTTGCATTCTCACCAGCAAAGTATGAGACATTCTGTTGATCCTCAGCCTTTTCACATCTTAGTATAATATCGAAAGGCTTTCATTTTTACAATTTAAAGGGGTATACAATTGTGTCTCACTGTGGCTTTGATGACAGTGATGACATGAACTGTCCCCAGCCCTGGGCCTGCTTGGTGCTCTGGTCCCAGGCCTACTCCAGCTCATCTCCACCTGCTCATGTTTCTCTGACAGTCCCTGTGATCGAAGACACATGAGGCCCCATGACCACCCTCAATATAGTTATGACATCCAGTTCCTTCTGAGATCCTGCTTTCT
Organism: Tursiops truncatus; assembly: GCF_011762595.2. Lineage (NCBI taxonomy): Eukaryota > Metazoa > Chordata > Mammalia > Artiodactyla > Delphinidae > Tursiops > Tursiops truncatus. The sequence continues at coordinate 51,614,462 of NC_047041.1, forward strand.
AATTTCTTTTCTTTCAAAACAATCTTTCTCTGGAAGCCCGATGTAGGAAAAAGAACATGAGATTTGGAATTGGACAAGCCTGGTACGAATTGCACTTCCTGTACTTAACTAGCTGCGTGACGTTGGACAAGTGATTTAACGATATCTCCGTGCCCCAGCTTTCTCACATGTAAAACAAATATAACGATTCTCATTTTGTAATGTGTGTTCTATGTGGTGACATATGCAAGAGGACATGCAACACTCAGTGTATAATACGTGCTCAAAATTGAAAGCATTGATGATGACTCAGCAGACCTTCTCTCTGGGTTCCAAATTGAAGGTCCCGTCCTACTGCAGCATCAAGATGAAATAGGTTAGCCTTGCCTGGGGTTAAATAGCTGTTGCAGGATTCATTCATGTCAAATGAAATTGTGATTTCACTGTGGCTCAGGAAAAAATAGTCAGGTCTGACAAATTCAATCAGCTAATTTTTAGGCAAAGTCTCAGTGATTATAATGTAGATCATCAGGCACCATTCCACCTGCACATGACATATGACAGATTCCAGTGTCAGGCGTTTTCACAACTAGCTTTAACAACAAGGAAAATGCGGCGATTAAGGCCCCTCCGTGCTACTTTGCTCCGGGACATAGGGGCAGAGTGGTGATGGGGGGATGGCCCAGGCAGTATATTCCCCTGAAAGTCACAAACCATGTCTTGTAAACCCAGCTCTGCCATGAGCACGTCGGTTGATTGTGAAAATATCTTGACTTCCCTGGGTCTCAGTTTCTTCAGAAAGTTGATGAGTACCTATCTGATAAACCTTTGTTGAACTGAAGTGACTTGGATCTTAAAAATGCCAATGTTGAACTAAGCCATGCCCAGGATCCCTGTTGATCCCCTACACATTGGCCACACCCCAGCTGAAGCAACAGGTCCTCCTCCACGAAGTCTTCTCTGACTGCCCATGACTGGCAAGCCCCTCTTCACAAGCTTGCAGCCTCCTGGTGAAGCCCTTGTCAAAGGATTTAGGATCATAAAATGGTCCACTGAGGCCTGAAAGGAGATGCAGAGTTAACTGTAGTTTCAGAAGAGTTCACCTTCGTATTACATATGATGTTTTGATGCTGGGATTACCTGGATCTCATGAATGGGTGGCTCCTGGTGAGTGAAATGCAAGCCTCTCTGCTACAGTCTATGGCTCCCTTCCTGGTGTCGCATGGGTCTGCCTTACGGAGGAGAGGCATTTCCCTGCAATAATCTTGTTACTTGAAGCTAAATCAGACATTGCTGCCACAGCAACCTTGATTTGTGTTTATATATACCTGGGTTAGAGGAATTGTTTGGAGGTCTGTCATTTCAGCTCCCCAAGACTCAGAAAATATGAAAGAGACATTAAAGCATGCCTATACCTCCTCAATTTAGTGCAAGGCAATAAGGTCTAAATCTGCATCTCAAGACTTTGGTCTTAATCCCAGCTTGTCCTCTAATAGTCCATGTGATTTCAGTGAATCCCCTCTGTTTTCTGGGCCTCAGTTTCCTTATTTAGAAAACAGAGAAAATAATATCTGTCCTGCCTCCTTTGCAGGACCATCGAGAGGCTCAAAAAAAGATAATGTATGTGATATTGTTATGGTGTTGCACTGGGAGTTATTACCAGGGACCATCTCCATCTGTTTTTGCAGTGACCCCTGGTTCCCAGTTCCCAAGAGCCCTCACTAATCTTTAGCTGATGGGAGACACTGTCATAACCATCATGCAGATACTTTGTTTACACAGCGCTTACTCAGAGGAGCTAAAGGCAATGGGGCTTCTCTTCTGCACTGTCCCTTGGGGGACTCTCATAGTATAACATCTCAGAGCTTGGACATATTTTGCAAGATAACCAGCTCAAATTCTCTTCCGGTTGGCTTCAGCCCATTTCCCTTGCTGCATTCCCTGGGACCAAACGTCTCTCGTCAACAGTGAGGAGAGCAGAACTAGTGCGAGCTTATCCCTTTACAGAGTTAAGAAGACGACCGCTACTCCACATTGTGCAAATCTATCTTGATCAGGGTCCTGATACTGATTTTTGGGACGTCATATTGCATTAGTGATGTGTGGTCTTTTCTCCTCTGCTTGGCACTTGACTCCACCCCTCCTAGTGGAATGGAGACAGGCTGCACTCTAACTGGGATGTCAGGGACACAGCTTTGTCCCTTTGCAGTCATGTATCACAGTGATTAAGAGCATATATTTTGGATCCTAAGGGAATGGAGATTGAAATCTATTTTTGCTGTTAACTAGTTCTATGATCTTCCACAAGTCACCAAATGTCAGTTTCCTTATATGTAAAATAGGGTAATGATAGATACCCTCACAGGGTTGTAGTGAATATTAATGACCTAATTTATGTAAAGTGTTTAATACAGTGCTTGGCACATAGTAAGAACTCAATATTAGTAGGTACCATTATTACTATACTATATCATCATGTAGTCTATGTGATCTCATTCCCAACTTGGGTTTCAATTACATTCAAATACAATTTACTTTGTCAGTTTATTGAACAAGTGCTTGTGTGCCTTCTTGATGAGAAGTCGGATATTATCCCTTGAGTTCTTCCCTGATATCCCACATCTCCCCTATGGATTGTCCAAGAACCCTGACATGTATTAAAACCAAGAGAGAGGACCAGAGTCTGATCAGTCCCCTTCTGCCATGACTTCTTGCTGCCACGTTGTGTCGCTGTGGAAAACGGGTTCTGCACAGCCTGAACTTGGCCGATGCCCCAAAGATGCCCTTGTGAGCCAGCTGTAGCTGTTTGCCTTCAACCCCATTCTCACCCTCCTCTGCTCTGAATTGCGGGGTGGAAGGGCTGGTTGCAGCAGGTGGGAGTTTCCAGGCATCTGTGTCAGCCAACTTCTAAATGACTTCAGACAATGGAAGGTACTAACAGGGAATAAGAAGAAGGTGAAAGGAAAATGCCAGAGTGTTTCTCCCCCTTCCTCTCTGTCACAGATTTCTGGGTCCGATAACGTCTCCTACTTACCCGTCCTTTATGTTTTCCGCAGTTGCTCATCTCTAGGTCACCCCGCAGTGCTCTGCTTGGCTTCTCAGAACTCCATTATCTGCATAACAAACCTCCACATTAAGACTGGAATGGTTTCCATTTTCCCAATTCGACCCACAACGTGCTGGACCCTTGTTAGTAGGGTTGGGATCTCCTGTGTGAGCTCCAAGGTTACAGCTCTGTTGCCCACGTGTTGATGCTTATCTATTGCTTCCACAAACAAGATACCGAGACAGGGTTACTGAGGCCTGAGGAGCTCCCAGCCTCAGCCCTAGGCAGTGCTGGACCCGAGATTCTCCTTTACCCCTGTGCCCTGTGCCAGGGCCAGAGTCACCAGCCTCAGTTCCCTGCTTTCCTGGTGAATTGTCCTCAGCAAATCTTGGCCAAGACTTTTTCTCCTTTTAATTTCTGAAACAGGGTCATATTCCCTCCATCCTTTGAAGACTCTGAACTCCTTTTGCAAATTAATCTGTCATCTCCCCAGCACCCAGCTCTATGTGACAAAGGCCATACAGTTTTCTACTCCAGTCGTTCCCCAGGGCAATGAATGCCAAGTGCCCTGCCTTATAATCGCATAACTAAGGGAGGTCACCGGCGAAGAGCTCTTCTGAGCGGCCTGCTGGTTACCGAAGATGAAACTGGAGTTCAGCTATCACCTCCCCCTTGAAGCTTGTCTTGCTTCTCGCAGGCGGTGTTTAATCACACACACTCTATGTGACCACAACTCCCTGTTCCTGCATCTGCGGTAGCGCCCACCACCGTGGATGAGTGTGCGCATGCGTCTCATCCCGTGGAGGGTGAACTCTGAAGGCGGGGATTGTGTTTGTATCTCATGTGTCTACCACAGTGCCTGCCCCAGAGGAGGTATTCATAACATGTTTAACAAATGAAGGCGAGAACACGAAAATGACTGAGACATTCAATTAACGATTGTATGAATGAAAGAATGAGATTCAAGGAAGTAAATGAAAGGAGAAGACAGAGGACTGCAAGATGCCTAGAGAATTAACAGCGTGGAGGTTCCAAATCTGAGATTGTTTATGCTTATTCTTTAAAATCCCACACCGGGGACCTGCATCATAAGTCTGTTTGAAAGAACAAGAGAGAAATATGAAAAACGTTTCAAACAGTTATCAGAGCTTTCCAAAATTTGAAGACTGCAACTCAAGTCCTACTCCCCCAGGTTACATTTCCTGCTGCCTCTGCCACCTCACGTAGGGATCCGCTACTGAAAGCCATTCGGTCCTCACAACAGCGATGGCCAGGGATGTTCTTCCCATTTTACAAATGAGACATTTACAGATAAGAAGGCCTTAAGTAAATTTGTCCAAGACCCCCCAACTTGTTAAGTGGTGTAGTTTGGATTTGCACCCAGAGCTTTGCAAAGGCCAGGGTGGCCTTTTCTACTGCCCCAGACTGCTTTTACTGACATGTGTTGTTTACCACAATACACAGGGCTGTGATTTTCTGTGCAGCTAAAGGGAGGGATGTGGCTGCCTGATAGATGATACTGGGCAGGGGACACTGCTTTGGAGAATGTTCTGCATGAAATAGAAAATGCGGGAAAAAACCCATAAACCAGAGATTTTTACCAAGTATCTGCTAAACGTCTCAATGACAGAATTGCATGAGCACACACTGTCTTTTAAGATTTTAATCCTTTTTTAGGTTTCTTTTTAGGTCAATTGATTTTTTTTTTTTTCCATGAGAAGCAGCTTGAGTACCATCTGTCACTCACTACATTCTCTAGCAGGTTCTCAGCATCTGTCTCAGGAAAGTATCCCTATGCCTGTCATTTCCCACATCCACCGGTGGTCACAGGGTGCTGGTCAGAGCAGGGAGCCGATCCTTGTCTCACTGTTAACTCTCTTCTTCATATCTCCACTCTCACCCTCACTCATTCACTCCCCCACTCACTTGCCCTCTGTGCAGACCTTGAATCAGGCTGTGGGGATGGAGAAGTCACTTGTTCTCTCAGCTGCTCCTTCATCCATTCATTCATTTGTTCCATAAATTCTTCCTAAGCCTTGGAGGTGCATCCTGTCAGTGGAGGAGGCAAACTTGGACATACATAATTATGGTGGCACGTTCTAAGAACCGTCACAAAGTTGGGAGGGAACAGCCAGCCTAGCTCAATAGAGAGGAGAAAGGAGTTACTAAGCAAGAGAATTTCAAGTTAATCTTAAGAAATGAACTAAGGATGCCCCCTATGCAGATGGAGAGAGGGAAGTGGGTACAGGGGAAGGAAAGCTGCTGCGGCCAGGCTTGGAGGTTTGGGAGAGGCTGGGGTAATTGGGATCCCTCATCACCCCGTGTGGGAGTGGGAGGTGAGCCTAGAAGGATACCCACTCGGGAAAGCAGCCTCCACGCCAGGCTCTGGAAGTGGAACGTCATCCCGTAAACAGAGGCGAGCCATCAGAGTTTTAGACATGATGCTGTGCCCGGAGTGCCAAACAGGAGCTCTTTCAGGACACCTACTGGAGACAGCCCCCTGCCTTCCCTGTCTAGTGTTTGCTCTGCCTGGAATCCCTGCTCCCTGTCAGTCACATGACCCAGCACATTGGAGAGCAGCCAGCCAGGGCAAGGTCTGAACCTCATCCCAGGTAGCCGTGGCATCTGCCTGAAGCACAGATGCCCACACCAGTATCGCTTTTAGATATAGCAAAGCACGGGCTAAGAGTAAGAGTGAGTTCAGTCCTCACTGTAATTTTGATGAGAACCAGCTTCCTATCTTTAGTCTCAACCATCCCTTGAGTTTTTCTCACTTCTGTGTTTTTGATCAAACAACTAATTCTCTCCTCCTAGAATGCCCTAAATTTTCCAGGTCCATACAAATTTTTCTAATGAGCCTAAATGATGTGACTGGGTCCTTTAAGCTCTCAGCACACTTTATCCTGTGGAAGTCATTTCTGCCTGGAGATAGAGTCATAGGTAATAAAGAAGCAGAATTTTACCTGAAATGCAAACTCCAGGCACCAGCATTCCCATCTCTATATTTCCTGGTCCTAGATAGCACCTGGCTTTTAGTGGCCACATAAACGTTGTGCAGTGACCTGAGTACAGACTCGGGAGCTAGTCAGGGCTGGGTTCCAATCCTGGCAGGATCACTTGCTAAGTGTTATTTGATACCAGGTCATATCATTTAACCTCTCTGATTCTCAAGCAGCATTGACAGATTAAGAGATTATGGAGGTAAAGCGCCAAGCCCAGGCTCTAGGACACAGGACGTGCTCCAGCAATGGCGACTGCTAATAAATGCCCTTTCTCTCTCTTCTCTCCTCTTTGCCCCTTGCAACATGGGAGCTTCTGTTTTCCTGCTACACTCAATGCCCCTAGGACAAGAAATCTAAAAATCAAAATTCTAAATAAACTAGATTACAGAACTCTAACAGACTCTCTCCATCCCCATGAAAAATGATCACAGGGAACAGAAATACATAATCAAGGGGAGATATAAATGTCACACAAAATTGCCATTTCAAAATAAGAGGCGAGCGGCCCTGTATTCGTCTTTATAATCGCTTCGTGGAAACGTGCAGTGCCGCATCGAGCCTGGAGTATATTATGAACCCCTGCAGACACAGAAATTCTGTGAGCTGTAGGTCGTGGGAACCCACAGAGCTGGGAACGCAGAGGTTTAATTGTATTTTAAATGTTTTGACTATGCAGAAGGCAGAATCTGCAGTCTGATCGCTTTTAGAATACTTGATGTGCTGTAAGCATCCCTAGGTCCTGTGTATGCCCCAGCCGTCCATGCTTAGAGCAGGGCAAGTTCAAAGGGCAGGAAAGGGGATTGCAGATATATGGAGCACCTGCTATGTGCCTGGTGCTCTGCTTCACTCACTTCCCTTAATCCTCCCAGCAGTCCTGGGAGGCAGGTGTTCTGATCTACGCCTCTGGGCCTGGAAGGTAACTGACGCCCTCCCTCCCTTCCCCTGCCGTGATCCCTGTGATACACTCCCACAGGGCTTCACAGAGGACATGGACTCTGGCCTGCGAGTGTCCACAGTTATGTTATGATAAAAATGCTCCTCACTTGACTCTCCCTTATCTGTTAAAATTAAATCGTTCAGTACACCCATGTTCATAGCATTATTCATAATAGCCAAAAGGTAGAAGCAACACAAGTGCCCACTGATGGATCCATGGATAAGGAAAATGTGGTGTGTACATGCAGTGGAATATTATTCAGCCCTAAAAGTGATAGAAATTCTGACACTTGCTACCACATGGGTGACTCTTGAAGACCCCATGCTAACTAAGTAAATTGAACCAGTCACACACATACACACAAATACTCTATGATTCCATTTATATGAGGTACTTAGAGTAACCGTATTTTTAGAAATGGAAAGTAGAATGGTATCGGCCAGGGGCTACGGGAGGGGGAAATGAGGAGTTGTTTAATGGTTGAGAGTTTCCATTTTGCAAGGTGAAAAAGTTCTGGAGATAGGTTGTACAACAATGTAAATATACTTAGCAATACTGAACTGTACACTGAAAAATGGTGAAGATGGTAAAGTTTATGTCGTGTGTATTTTACCACAACTAAAAAAAATGAATCCTTCAAAACTTTGGCATTCGCTGGGTCAAGATAATTACTGAGATACTGTGTTTTGCTTCCTCTGAAGTGGAAAAATGGATGGAAAGAGTAGGGCCTGATAGAGTTTGTCCCTCTCTGGTTCTGTCCCCATTCTAAAGAGGAGCCCAAACTTCCTGTACCCTCACCCCAGGGGAAACTGCTCTTCCTGGCTTGTATGAAAACCAGTCCTTTAAGGTGATTACACTCACGGTTTAGGCAGAGAGAGAGTCAAAAGCCCTTTTGTAAGTGGAGTAAAAGGAAAGGGAGAGTCAGAGACAAAATTAGAGCGGCAGAGACAAGAGAAGGTTCTGGAACGCCAGGCAGGAAGGACACAGAGGTCTGGGTCTGCAAGTCCCAGGTATCTCCAGAAACCCTTTCAACTGCCCCCCCACCCCCACCCCCGCCAGCGAAGGCAGCAGAACCTTTGCCAAGGCTGAGAGATCAAGATACCTGGAACCTGGCTACCATGGCTCCCGGCCTTAGCAAAGGCCCAGGGACCCAACACGATACAAAAGGGGTGGATTTGCTGAAATCCAAAATGTCATGAAGTCCCAGGCTACTACCTTTTTTAAGCATGGCTGGTGTGGCCTGAACTCCTGAGGGCTCTCCGCAAAGGCTGTACTCTGCAGAAGGCTGCTGGCAACTTTGTGAGCCCTGGACAACAAACGCCCGTATTTTAGACGCCATCATGTCTAAAACTCCGATGGCTCGCCTCTGTCTACTGAGACTGGATTTTCTATCAGCTTTGCGAGATCAAAGTTGTATTTAAAGTTAAGTTCAAAGCTGTGTTTAATTTGATCCAAAAAATTGTGAGGTGACATTTTTCTGTAGACTTGAGTTTGTGGAGACACATCCATGTCCACTAAAATTTATTCTTAACAACTCTTTGCATACACCTTCCTATTGATCTTCTAGATGAACCTCCAATCTGGATACTCCAGCTGCTCTGAATCAGCATTCAGGAACCTCCATCCCCCCGGACACCCCACTCTACTCTCCCCTCTAGCTCAGGTGGACCCTGCCTGCTGAAATGGAATTGGCTCTTACCTGACTGGCTCCTGTCGTGATGGTAGGGCCCTCAGGGGGCTACTGTTCACTCTTCTACCCTTTTCTCACCAGCCAGCCTCTGTTCTCTTCTCTCCTGGGAGCATTCCCTGCTCTAGAATCCAGCCCGAGAGACCCCAAGTCTTGCTCTATCCCTTAAATGTCTCATCAATTTGATCAATCCCAGCCCCTACCCTTTAACCTCCCTTTGGGAAAGGAGACAGAGCTCTTAAAGGAAATCAAGCCTCCAATAAGTTGCTAAAAGTCATCTAGGGATAACAGGAATGCCAGGACTGTAAAATCAAAGTCCATCTGTCTCCAAAGCTTGTACTCTTGCTTATATACCAAGCTGCCTCTGTAATCCCCTGCCCCGCACAGAGCCATACAATCAATGTTGATTAAGTAGTTTTATGTTTCTTCGAGTAAAATATGTTAAGTAATGAGTGACGAATGAGCCTGTGTCCGTTACATGTTGCAGCAGAAGGCACTTGGGGGCACAGAGGATAGACCCTCCCCTCTTACTCCCTGGCAGCGTGACCTTAAGCAGGCACTTTACCTCTCTGGCTTTCGGTGATTTCTTCTGCAAAATGAGTACTTGGAACTAAATGGTCCCTAAGAACGTTCCAAATTTGTGATCTTTATAGCCCTAGCCCCAGCCAGTCTCTGAGACCCCAAACCAAGGATAAAGTTCTGACCAGCACAGGGCCCGTAGCCCCTCCCCGCCAGGCCTTCTTGGCCATGGACAGATGCTCCTCAGGGACAACGTCATCTCTGCAGGAAAGGACAGGATTTTGTCAGGCTGCGTGTCTTCTGTTTCCGGAATGTCTTCTATTTCCTTACTCCGTGAGCAAAACAAATCCATCTCTGTCACATGAATATTTTTTCCCTTCTCCCCAGACATAACGACCTGGTCATCACATAACAGTAACTCTTCATTCTTTCATTCTTCACTGCAGTCAGAAGGGACTCATGTGCAACTCAGTTTTTGCTATTGGACCTGGTGTGTCATCATGTAAGCCTGATCTCAAAAGCTACACTTTTAAGTCCTTTCCTCCCTTCTCCCTTTCCTTTCTCTCTTCCTGCCTCCCTTCCATTCATTTTTTCTTAAACAATGGCTGGGATAGAGATCCAGATAGCAAAGCCCCTGCTTTCAAGGAACTCAGAGAGTTGTGGGTGAGAGTTGACACAGGAAGGAGCGCCCATTGAAGGTCTGAGCTGGGCAGAGGATGGCAGGGTTAGATTCGTGGCTGGTGCTGGAGGAGGACAGGTCCAAAAACATTGCTAGGGCAAATAGAATATTGAGATGGTGATAAAAGATAGAAGAGATGTTTCCCAGCTTGGTGGCTTGATAACAGAAGGACAGGTCCAAAAACATTGCTAGGGCAAATAGAATATTGAGATGGTGATAAAAGATAGAAGAGATATTTCCCAGCTTGGTGGCTTGATAACAGGTGCGATGGGGACAAAGAGGGCTTTTCAGGCAGCGGGTTTAGCCTATTCAAGGGCACAGAGGCTGGACTTCCGGGAGAGGAGCACGGACAGGGGTGTCAGAGAAATGAGTTGAGTTCATTCACAGCAGGGCTGCATCTCCCAGTCCGGCTCACCCCTGGCGGGGGGGGACAGCTTCACTCCTAAGCCACTTCCATTCTATATATTTTTATTTTAAAAAGTACCTATTTGGGCTTCCCTGGTGGCACAGTGGTTGAGAGTCCGCCTGCCGATGCAGGGGACACGGGTTCGTGCCCCGGTCCGGGAAGATCCCACATGCCGCGGAGCGGCTGGGCCCGTGAGCCATGGCCGCTGAGCCTGCGCGTCCGGAGCCTGTGCTCCGCAACAGGAGAGGCCACAGCGGTGAGAGGCCCGCGTACCGCAAAAAAAAAAAAAAAAGTACCTATTTATTCACGTGGATGCACGTGTGTACGTATACGTGTAGGTCACACAAAAGACTAGGGGACGTGACTCTACTTATGCCCCTTTCTGGTGAGAGGAGCCCACTTTTCACATGTGAGCTTATGGGAACAGATAGGGTGTGACTTAAGGCAGGATTGGAACCCAGGTCCCTCTGTCTCCCATTCTTCCAGCTGCCAGTTACGAGTTCTGGCACCTGGAGGAAGTGAATTAATGCTGGTGAAATGTGGGCTCCTTATTGTAAAAGTGCAATAGTAAGTACAACCTCACAACGTGATGATGAGGATTTATGAAATGATTGCACACGGCAGTAGCTTCCTCATCCGTCTCTCTGCTCTCACTCTACTTTCCTCTTATCTGTTCTCACCATCAGAGTGATCTTTTCAAAATACAAATCTTATTAGTTTCCTCCACCCTCCATCTCCCCATGTTTACAACTTCCATCAGAGTCCTGTTGCTGTTAGGATAAGTACCAAAGTCCTATTCCGGCCAACAGAGGATTGATCTCAGATGCTACACTCTTGCCAAACCCATATCCATTCCTTAAATGCCCCATGTCCCTTGAATCACCAGGCCTTTGCAAACCTCCTGCTTAACTCCTATTCATCTGTCAGAACCCACTCAAATGAGACATCCTCAGGGAATCCTCCCTGGGGACCCATATGAGTCTAAATGTTTACATGGTACCAGGTCACCTTCCCCTTAGCCCTTACCATGCTGTGATCAGTTACTTATTTGCTTAGTGCTGTCTCCCCGCCAATACAAGGTCCATCTTCTATGTATTAAATGTACACAGTTTATTTCATTTACCATTTTAATCCTCACTCCTAGAGCATAGTGGACATTCAATAACTATGTGTCGGATGAATGATGTTCATTAAGTGTTAGATCCTTTCTACCTTACTGAGAGAGACAGCATGGCAGGAGGTGGTGGTTACTGGTCAGGTGTCTAAGTTTTACTTTGCAGATGGAAAACCTTCACTTTGTCAGCATAAGCCACATGGAGTCACATTCAAGAGAACTGAGTCACAAGGGACGGAATAACATAGACCAAAATGTCAAAATTTGCATCTGTAAAAAGAGGATTATTGCTCTTATATTCTATATGCTAATTGCATGTGCTATGTGCCCAAAAGGGAAGAGGAGAAAGAGAAGGAGGAAGAGAAGGAAAGAGAGTGGAGCTATACCAGTTTTCTTTTTTTTCTTTTTTTTTTTTTTTTGTGGTATGCGGGCCTCTCACTGTTGTGGCCTCTCCTGCTTCGGAGCACAGGCTCCCGACACACAGGCTCAGCGGTCATGGGTCATGGGCCCAGACGCTCCACGGCACGTGGGATCTTCCCGGACCGGGGCACGAACCCATGTCCCCTGCAGTGGCAGGCAGACTCTCAACCACTGCGCCACCAGGGAAGCCCCCTGGTTTCTTGATAATAATAATTTTTAAAAATAGTGCCCCTATTAAGCACCTTACCTAATTAATAATGGTAAGGATGATGATAAGAACAATAATAATGAACCGGTAGCAATGAACATTCACTGAATTCTTACTAAGTAACAAGTTTTCTGCAAAGTGCTTCATTATTTTTCTTTATTATTCCTCACTACAACCCTGTGACTTAGATGTGGGTTGTTTTGCCCCTGAGGTGTTTGAAGCTCAGAGAAGTTAAGCAAGTTGCCCATTATCACACAGCTAAGAAGTGACAAGGCAAAGATTTACAGAATCCGATTGCAGAATCTGAATGTTTTAGCTAATTTACTGGACTGAGTGCATTGACAAGTTACATATCCTCTCTCAGCTTCAGTTCCCCCTTCTAGAATAGAAATTCCATCCGATTTTCCTTGCAGAATTTTGTGACAATTAAAAGTGCTATTGGATAGAAAAGTGCTTTTTAACCCTAAAGGACTTTGCAGAGGTAATGTGCTAGAATTAGTGATATCACTGATTAAATGAATGTTTTGGAGAATAAGGATATTTTACATTGAATAGATGCAGCCCATATGTTTATATGATGCCCCCATGTCACTGGGGAAAAAAAGGAAAAAAGATTGAAAAGTATATTGTTGTATGTTTACTATCTTACAATGAGCCATCACCATGCCAAGCACTTTACATGCATTTTTAATTTTAGTTAAAATATATACACACGTATATATGTATATATACACACACATATCGTATATACATATACACATATCATATATATTTAATTCTCAGACCAACCCTACGGTTATCCTCATTTTGATGGTAAGGAAACTGAGACACAGAGAGGGTAAGGAACCGATTCAAGGCCCCAGCACTAGAATGTGATGGAGGAAACTTCAAATCTGAGCAGCCCCAGACCTAGCCCTTAGTTACTACCCAGAGCCTCCTCGCTCATCATCAGAACAACAATTAAGCGGTTAAGATTTTCAAGAGACTGTACAGAACAGAGCGCTGTTTATCCTTTTTAATGCAATTCACCTGACACACTTGGAAAACACATTGGAGGAACCAATTTATCCTGACAAAAGGAGAAGAGTAATTAGTTAATGACAATTGATTTGGGGCCCCTTCATCATCTGCAGGAGGCTGATACATCTGTTGGCTTCCCTCCCCACACTTTGCCATTCTTTATTCATAACGCAGTGCACCCCGTATGTACATTAGCTGGTGTTAGGTCTCCTCTTCTTTTACATTTGAGTTTACAATCACCATCAGCCTCACCTACTGAAAGGAAAAGGAAAAGGGGGAAGAAAAGCAGGACCCACCAAGCTGTTGAATAAGCAAAAAAAAAAAAAAAAAAAAGTGTATTAAGAAGCACTTTTATTTCATTGTCTTCAAACCAACTTTTGTCCTCTGTCAGTTCTGTTATTAACCAGCTGCTTAGTTAACTGTGGTATCCTTCTGCCTGTCACACGCTCTTCATCGGAACAAGGGAAAGTGCTGACCCTTCCCAGGAAGCGCTGGTGACATGTCTGTAATTTGATAATCTCTTGTTCAGGAAAGAATTCACTTTGTTCCTTGATGTACATCCCAGCAACTGGTGTGCCTTTGAGGCCTCTGATAATGCCAACTTTTACCTCTTAAAAGCCTCGGTGCAGGATAAAGCAGGATAATGCAAGAACCACTTTCTACCTGTTTGGCCTTCCTTTCATTTTTTAAAAATCAGAGATAAGGAGTTATTGTGGTTCGAATAAAATAAATAAGTGTTTATTATGATTTGTGGGTTTTGCGGGAAAGGAAAAACAGGCAAATAAATTGTTAGTGTAGAAAGCAGGCGGTCATTCTGAACTTGGGGGATAAGATTTTAGATGTAGCAAAATGCACCTGTGTGGTAGCTATCAAATTCCCTGGCTTTGGCACGAAAAGCGGCATGCTGTGTCCAGTTTTAAGCTCAAAGCTTGAGCAGAGAAAAAGAAAAACATTATTCCTCCTATTACTTTGTGTTCTTAGCACAATGGAAAAGAGATGAGTGAGCCTGGATTTGTTGAACAGTAGGAATTAATATTCTGACAGTGTAGGGTTTAGTAAAATCCACAAACGTTTTTTTTTTTTTTTATCCTGCATTTTCATTCTGACTGGTGAGCCTCTTGACATTTTAATAAAACTTATCATAGGCTGCTGATTGAATTACATGTATCAATGTATTGATGAGGCAGCATAGAATAGGGGCAAATACCCACTTTAGCCTCAGACTATGTGTTCTAAGCCCTCAATGTAAGAGTTTGGCCTTTTTGTTTTGTTTTGGTTTTTGTTTTGTTTTTGTTTCTGTAGCAATGTCACATGTTGAGCCTCAGTTTGTTCTTCTGACAAAAGTGGATAATAATGGGCTTGATTACAAGCCTACAAGGGGGCGTGAGGCAAGACAGGGTGCCACATTCTCGGGTGGCAATCACTCTTGGCCCTATCTCTTCCGGAGCAGCTTAGCGTGATTCAAAATACCCTGTCTGTGGGTGCTGTCTCTCTATCCTTTCCAAGAGAGGACATGAATGGATATATATACCACTATCTAATATCAAATATCCTTAGTGACATGTTTTTTCTTTCTAAGCTACATTGGGATGGTGGTAGGGATGGGAAACAGTAATGACCTTGTTTCCAGGTGGTACATCATTATCTCGGGCTTCACACCCTAGTCTAATCAATCTAGGATAGGTAGCTGGCTTGTTTTGTCTTGAGACCCATGTCTTCAATCACAGTTACTCATCAGAAAGAACCAGCCTTGTGGGGCTGCTATCCTCAGGAGGAACCAGTGGACATGGCAGGCACTGATAGCTTCATGACCCTCTGAAGTTCTTAGTTTTTCCCTCTCCCTAGCCCTGCCTTTTCTTGGCTTCATTTAACTTTGTTGCTCTGTGTTGAGCTCCATCCAGCTTTGGGCTTATTCCCTGAACCAGAGCCTTTAGCACCCCAATTCCATAGTTGGCCCTCACTTTCATACCTTCAGATTAAAGACAACACCTGTCCCATCACCTCTCCTCTGCTCTTGGTGAACCCAGAGGAAGGCCGTCCATTCAGGCCCTGCAGTGAGCATCACCATCTGTATATCCCAGACTCTGCAAACAGACAAGGCTCCACATGCATTATCCATCTTAGCCACAGCCCACTTCTGCTCCTCTTCCATTCTCTGTGCCAATGAATGGCTCCTCCAGCCCTTGAGATACAAAAGCCAGATGCTTGAGAATCATACCTAGATTCCCAACCTTCTCAACCCCTAACAAAATCTCATGAAGATCTATGATTCTACCTCCTTAATCCTTTTTTTAAAAATTTATTATATTGAAGTATAGTTGATTTACAATGTTGTGTGAATTTCTACCGTACAGCAAAGGGATTCAGTTATGAATATATATATACATTCTTTTTCATATTCTTTTCCATTATGGTTTATCACAGGATATTGAATATAGTTCACCTCTAGTTCCGGCCACTGGTATTTATCATTGGAAATATCACAAAGAATCTTCACTGGCTTCCTTGATTCTGGGCTTCCCAGGTCACTGACTGACTTACAGTCCCTTCATTGTTTCTCATTATCCTTAGGGTAAAACCCAACCCCCTTAGAATGGTCTGCAGTGTGCGCTAGGATTTAGTTCTGCACCCCTATAGCTTGTAGCATCTCTCTTTATACATTATCCTCCTGCCAAAAAGAACCTGAGCACAGCTCCAAACACACTCTACTCTTCTTTCTCTAGATCCTGTTATCTAGATCCCTTGTCTAGATCCCTTGGCCTATTTATTTGTTTATTTAAAATTTTTAAATAGTATGTACTGTGTGCCAAGTATTTCACAAATATTAACTCATTTAATCCTGACTACAATTTAAGGTCATTTATTTCTGAAAAAAATTGGGGCACAGAGTAAAGAGATTTTTCTTGCAGTCATTCAAGCTTCAGTGCCCAGTCTTTTATATTCTCATATCATTGTGTCTGCATCTATTACTCAGAATGTTATCTTGTTGAATCATAATTATCATTTCTTTTATCTGCCTCCCCTCCTGCCCCATCACACACATATGCCCATTAGATTCTGAGTCACTTGAAGGCAGGGATCTTGTTTTATCAAAGTTTTTTTTACCCAGGTAGGTATCCTAGGTGCCCTCCACAGCAAGCCCTCAATCAATGTACCACACCCTCTCCTAACCTATCTAAGTTTTTGGATTCAATACAAAAACCATGTGGTTATTCTTATTTCACATTGGAATCACTGTGATGTGACTCCAGTGTGATCAATGAAACCTTTAACTTTAGAAGAACTTAATTTTATTTCAAACCCATCAGGATTCTAGAAGATTTGATGTTTAACATACTAGGGCATTTGACTCAACCAAATTAATAATCTAATATGTGAACTTTAATTATAAAAAGTGATATTTTATACTTACCCTGTAAGTTTTGAATTTATCTTTTACTTTATAATTAACAATTTAACTTAGTAGTTTTTAGGGTGCACATCAAATATGAAAGCTTTAAGCAAAAGAAAAAATTAAGGGATTTTAACTCATCTAAACTCACAAGAACCAAAATGATCACTTCTCATACTTGAATTAATTATGAAAATATATGTTAAAACATGGCTCTCAAGTCTAACTGCCTGAGTTTACATTGGATGTGAGATAGATGTTCTTCCTTGCTTTCCTTCAAAGGTTGTTTGAGTTCATACTTTTATTGGAAGCCCTGTGGGGGCACATACTACCTTTGAGCCTCACAGATATGTAGTGGAGATACAACACATGTACAAATGCTTCAAATGCTAAAAGTAATTAACATGTGTAAATAAGTTTAGGGTTTCCATAGGGTATGACATCCGTTACCTTACCTGAATCTCTAAGACCTAGAAAAGGCAAGCAGAGGAGGAAGGAGTTAGATGAGGCAAGCTGGGACTTCAGCATTCAGCAGAACTTACCCAAGTCCCCATACCTGGAGAGTGGCAGACCTCTGGACTTGTCACTGCCGTTTTAGTGTTTTCACACTCTCCATTCTGTAACAGAGCAACTTGCTGTAAAAGCAGACAGATGTTCAGATGTCCCTTCCCTAATGTCCTCAAAATCAGATTTGGCTGGAAATAAAGTAATCATAATTAACAGAGGAAAATCTATAGTGTATCTTGGCATTCTATGGCCACCTTTTATAAAATGTGTCCCTAGTTATAGATGTGCGCATCTAAAGGAATGTTCTCCACTCACTGTATCACAGGGTAATATCACAGAGGCAGTTCAGGGTCACACTGTCACATTCAAAGTGAGGGCTCTCAGTCATACACCCTGCTGCTGCTTCACCCCACCACCTCCTGCCCCCCACACCCCTGATTCATGGCAGTTCTGTCATTGCACAAATGGTGATATATCCATTCAATAGAATACTACTCAGCAGTAAAAGAGAATGAACTATGGAAACACACACCAATACAGGTTATGTATTGGCAAATGTATTATACTAAAAAAGTAAAACAGACCAGACTCAAAAGTCTACATGATTCTAGTTATACAGAATGTCATCATTCTGGAAAATATAAAACTAAATGGACAGAAACAAATCAATGGTTGCCAGAGACTAGAGGTGGGGACAGAGGTAGGCTATAAAAGGATATAAGGGAAATTTAGGGGTGATGAAACTGTTCTATGTCTTGACTATATGTGGTTACATGACACTGTATTTGCCCAAAACTAAACCTTTAAAAGGGTAAATTTTACTTTATGTATCTCAAGGAAAAAAAAAAAAAAAATCCAAATCCTCATACGTGGCATGGGTTGAAAGGTCTCCGTGTTGAGTTTAGGAGTCTGACCTCAAAGACCCTCTACTGTTTCCCTCAGGGCTTTCATACTGTAGTCATCTCCATTCTGAACTCAGAGGAAAGCTACTTCCTTTTTAAGGTAGAGTCTCTGTAGAGAACCCTGGAGTAGAGTTGATTTGAAGCTGGCATGTCTCAAACCACTATTCTAGACTCCAGGGCAGTGGCTTTTATACTTAGTTGTATATTAGAAGAGAAACACCTGGGGAAACTTGTTAAAATTACTCCAGATTCCAGATATTCTGATTATGTAGGCCTGAAGTAAGGCTTAGGAATCTGTTTTTTAAAAAATGTGATGCAGGAGATTTTATCACACTTAAACAAATGTTGCCAAAGAAATACAGAAGGAAAATAAGCTAGATCTCATTTATGAACCAAGGTATACAATCATTTGAAGTCTGTGGCTCCACACCAGGGTCCTCCCACCTTCATGGGGCAGAGGCTACCCTCCTTTACCTCTCAGGAGAGCTCAGCCTAAGAGGTCCAGGAAGAGGCAGGGTTTTCCACACTGCCAGTCTAAGCCCCGTGCTCTGGATTCCTCATTCCTGTCTGGGGACTTGCTTTTACCTTTTTATCGAAGATCATACTTTGCTCCTGTGCAAGGGATTGTGGTCTCACTGTGGCCCCCAAAGCCAACCATATCAGAATACAGTAGGTCTAACATGCATACTAGCAGGACACGTTCAGAGTCAGAGGTCATTGTATTTTAGGGAGGAAAAAAATCCAGGGCGGAAATAAGTCTGAAAAACCCTTATAGTTGAAAGAGCACAGCCTTTGGAATGAGAACATTGGCTTGTATTCTGACTCTGCCTCTGGCTAGCCATGTGACTTTGGGAAAGTAACTTAAACTTGAACCTCCATTTGTTAGTAAAGGAGATCATAAAAACCACCTTCTAAAAATATAGATAAGTTTCAGGAAGGACACGTGGTTATTCTTTTTTTTTTCTTTTCTTTGATTTTATTGAGGCATAACTCACATATAGTAAAGCACACAGATCTTAGGGGCACAACTCAATGACTTTTCACACAGTAAACAGCCATGGAACCACCACCAAATAAAGACGGAGAACGTTTCTGGTACCCCAGAAGGCTCCCTTCTGTTCCTGTCCAGTCAGTAACCCCTAAAGGGTAACCATTCTTCTTACTTCTTTAACCAGAGATTAGATTTCCAACACATGGTTTTTTGATAGATATCAGTGTTATTTTTACGACACAGGTTGAGGCAAATGTCAATAAATCATGAGCAGATGCTTCTTAAACAATGACCCCATTCCAAAAAGATTTCTGGAATCAGTGATACAGTAGAGGCTGCACATCTTGGGATATCTTAGCAGTGGGAGGACGGGTAGTAATTCTGGGTCCATGAAGGGGAAAAAGTGTTTACTCTGCTATGAATCCATGTGGAAGTGAACCCAGCCTTGGTGAAATATCGTATCTGACACTTGAAAGGTGAAAGTGTGGAGGTTCATATAGATCACTAAAGAAAGCAGACAGACAGATGCAAAGTTTGCAGAAGAATATAAGATGATTTATGCAACATGGCATATAAAATTGTGAAGTACATTTACCTGTGTGCACTAAGCCTCCACACACACAACCTTCATCTTCATTCTCACTGTTACCTCCAAAAGCAGTTTCTAAACCATTCTTGTCTTCTACAATCCCCCAATCACTGCCTTTTCATTGACCTATCGTAGCAGCTTCCTAAATAGTCCTATCTTAAACCAACCCACCCTGTCTCTAGGATGACTGTTCTCAAAACACATTGAGTCTTAGCTTCCCCTTCATGAGAACCAGTGGCTACATTTACTTCGAAGTTAAATGCCAATCTGAATATTATGTACAAGCTCCTTCCTTAACTCTCCCTCCCATCACATAGTCTTAAATCCAAACACTCTTTTCCATTCACTCTAGGGAAATCCTGCACCACTGCTTCCTGCACTCCGGAGCTTCCCTGGCTTTTCCCTGGCATGCCCTTTCTGCCTTCTAATACAACTCTAATCCTATATCAAGTCCATGACAACTGTCACTCTTCTGTTGAGCCTTCTTCCACCCAACTCCACTTTGACCAGACAGAATCCACACCTCCCTCCACTGTATATCTCAAGGCCTTATTTATATAAGTCGTGGAGCCTTTGTCATGCTGTACGACGTTTAGCTGGCTGTATACCTGACCA
Organism: Tursiops truncatus; assembly: GCF_011762595.2. Taxonomy (NCBI): domain Eukaryota; kingdom Metazoa; phylum Chordata; class Mammalia; order Artiodactyla; family Delphinidae; genus Tursiops; species Tursiops truncatus. Next base: position 51,634,474 of record NC_047041.1, read on the forward strand.
TCACTGCATAAGCCGGCTCAGCTGTGAGGCATTTGGCAAGTACAGGAAGGGGAAGGAAGCCGGGAGCAATCTGCACTAGGTTAAAGGGATGAGATGCCCATGGACGCTGCCTTCCTAATGGGATCCACCTGCCCAAATCTCAGGTGCCCAGGGTGGGTGGCAAGGATCATGAATTTGGTCTTAATGAGGTATGGCATCATTCTCTGAGGGGTTTTAGCTGGAGGGTGGGACACAACAGCCAGGAACTCGAGGTAGAGATGTGTGGTAGGCAGAATTCTAAGCTCTGCCCCATGGTTTCCTGAGCCCTGATGTACATGTGCAACACAGTCCCCTGTACTGTGAATATGATGACTTTTATTCTCATTGTCAGGTTGTGTTAAATGGCAACATTGGCCTTAACATAAGGAGATTACCCACATGAAACAGAGCCACAATGAATTATATCATTGTGAGTGAGAAATCTCTTTTGTTAGCCACTGAGATTCTGGGGTTATTCATTGCAGCAACATAGCCTACCAGTGGCTGTGTGACATACCAGTGAAATCTTTATCAGGCAATTTTACCTACCCTTGAACAATGGTACTTGCTTCTTGATATAGTGTATTTATATTGTATCTTTAATATATTAGGCATGGGAGAGCAACTGTAGTTGGAGACCATAGCCCTTGATTATTTTCAGCAAAATCCTTTCCTAAATTTTGTTTTTTTAATAAATAAAGACATGTAGCATCTAAAAATTTTTTTTTCACAGAAGTATGTTTATTATTATAAAATTTAGAAAATACAGAATTAGAGAAAAAAGAAAGTAACAATGCCCCATGATCCCACAGCCACTATTGACATTGGTGATGATCCTTTCAGCCTTTCTTTGTCTGTCATATACATACGTAGTTCTCTCTCTGTCTCTCTTTGTACATGTGTGTGTGTGTATATCTTGATATATATATATATATATATACTTACATATATATCTATAAATTTTTTAATAAAATAAAATAAGGAGATTACCTGGATAGGCCTGACCTAGTGACATGAGCCCTTGGAAAACACAGAGATTTCTCTGGCTGGGCGTGGAAGGAAGGGAATGTCAGAGAGATGGGAACCATGAGAGGATTTGATATGAAGAGGTTCCCCACTGCGAACTAAAGGGGCTCTTATGGCAAGGACATGAGAGTGGCCTCTAGGGGCTGAGGGTGGTCTTCTGCTGACAGCTAGCAAGACAGTGGGGACCTCACTCCTAGGACTGCCAGGAGACAGTCTTACAACCACCTGTGTGAGTCTGGAAGCAGGTCTTTCCTTAGTAGGGCCTCTAGATGAGGAAGCAGCTGGCTGACACCTTGATTTCAGCTATGAGACCTGAGCAGAGGATCCAGCGAACATGTGCTGAACCCCTAACTCACGGAAACTGGGAGATAACAAATTTATATTGTTTGAAGCCCCTACATCTGTGGTAACGTGTTGTGCAATAGAAACAAAGGAAGGATGATATGTACAATCCAGTATGGTGGGAATTTCACGAGTCTCCATGATTTACTTAGATTCATATAACCCTGAGCTCGGAAGCTGTGGGGAGGAAGAGGGTCTGGCCCACGTCATGTGGGATGGGGGCTCTGGCCAGGCCTCTAGCTTCATGGGAGATACTTGGAGTGCATTCAGGAAATGAAAGCTGAATGCAAGTTGAAGAAATAAGGATCGGTGGGATGGTTTACCTTGTTGGGTGTGAGATGCTGTGGATCATTCTAGACCCCAGAAATCAGGTTAGGGCAGCCAGACTAATGCCAGAACCCATCTGCTAGAGACACCAAAGTCTTTTCCTGCCCGCCCAGAGCTCCTCTTGGCTGCGTCAGCTGTGTAAATGTCCTCAGGACTGAAGAGTGGAGAGGGCTGAGAAAGGCAGAGACACAATCTCTGCCCCCCAACTAGAGTGTAACTTGATAATTCTGCTCTGGAGGACTTCGCTTTATTCATCTTGGTAGTCTTAGCGTCAATAGCAAAATGTGGAATAAGTAGGTTCACACTGTTGGTCAAGTAGGAATTGTAGAATTGAAAGCCTCTAACTGACCCATTTGGCCCCTTTTATAATTTATTGTGCTTTAATGGAAACACTGTGAGGTTTGTAGCCGGACAGATGTGAGTGCAAGTCCTGGTCACCATCATTAACCTTGCTGAACCGTAATCCCCAGAGTCCCTGCTGCAGGCTGGGCTTTTGAGATGGCCAGCACCAAGCGGAAAAAATTAGGCTGTTCATTTGTGGTTCCTCCAGCAGAACTCCCGATGAGCTTTCAAACTGGGAAGCTGCTGGGTCTGAGTTAATCCAAGAAATGTTGTCATTGAAACAAATATGTGAGTTTTGTTGTTTTCTCTTACATGTAGATGGTATTTACATTCTCATTTTTTTAAAGTGAGGATATAACCATGTGAAATGAGGGGCTTTAGGACATCAGTCATGGGCATAGAGAGAACACGGTCCCTTACGACTGGCCGAGTCTCCATCAAGCTCTTTGCTAGTTGCTTTACCTCTACTGGGTTTGTGAACTTAGATAAATTAGGAAGTGTCTACAACTCAGTTTCCTCAACTGTAAAGTGGGGTGTTATGCAAATTGTATATTATGCAAATTAAGTTTGTTACTATTTGTAAAGCATCCTGGTGCTATATAAGTTCTATATATATATATATATATATATATATATACACACATACATACACATATCTCATTATTTTCACTACAATCCATGGAATTAAACAATACGATGCCCATTTTGTAAGTGAAGAAATTGGAGCTAAGAGAGGAGAGGGGATATATTAAAACAAAAGTAAGCAACCCAAGGTAGCATGCATATATTTATTTTAAAAAAAAGAAAGCCTTGATTAATATCAAATCATCACACATTAGCTCAACCCCTAATTGAATACAAGGCACTGTACAAATTTAATCACACCTGGCTTCCCTAATTGTAATGTTGGAAAATGGTGCAAACACATTCATTGTTGGGCTTCATTTTCAGACCTTTGTTGTTCAATAGAAATCCAGATTTGGAAGAATATTCCTGAAAGCAATGTCAGTTTCTTCCTGGAACCTTAAGCTGATCACCTGCGGGGGGAAGTGACAATGGTTCACAGGTGGCCAGTTGTCCTGCACAAGTCCAAAGTCAGGAAACAACAACTCAAAACCCTAAAATTTTTATTCCACACAGTTTATTAGTAGTATTTCATTTCATGTGGACATCAGTCACGATAGTTTGAACTATGTAAAATATCAACCTTCTCACAAATATTATATAGGAAAATGTAGGCTTATATTTATCTCTTTTAAAACTAACTTAAAAGGTTGTGCACATCTGTCATCAAGCCACATGAATAAGCCTGATTTTATTTCTGTGTTTCAGACAAAACTCTCAGACATATTAACAGATGGTGCCAGGTACAGGAAAGTAACAGCAGTCCCTTAGATCTCTTCACATTTTTATCTATGATTATGTAGTTTATCATACATTATCTCCTTGAGCCTAACAGCAACTCTGAAATGTAGATAATAGTTGTCCCAATTTGTAGATGAGAAAACAGAGAGATCATGTTATTTTCCCAAGGTCACACAGCAGTTAAGGGGCAGAGTTAATCCTGAGGCCCATGGCTGCCAATTTCACTACACCCAGGCAGTTAACACATACTCATTTGTTCATTCACTTACTCTTCAATTCAAACATAATTTGTTCTAACAATATCAACAGAAACAAAAATAGTTAATCTCTATGGGCCAGGCACCACGCTAAGTACTTTCTCTGCATTATGCCATTTAATCCAAGCAACCGCTCTTTAAGGTAGGTAGTATTGTATTCCCCATATTAAAGAAAAGTAACTGAAGTTCAGAGAAATTAAATGTCTGACTCAAGGTCAGACATCTAGTAAGTAGAAGAGCCAGGAATGAAATCAAGATTTTTTTTCTTCAGTGTTTGTTCCTCACCTAAGCCCTTTATATATTCACTCATTCATGCTTTCATTCATTCATTCAACAACAGTAGTGCCTCTAAGGGCCATATGTTGTGCAAGGAGCTGAGGAGACAGCAGTGATAAAATGCTTGTTTTGGGGGGCCTACAGACTAGCATGGATTGAACTAAGAAACAAGGGGATATTGGGTTGTATTGGATTACATTGGATGGACTTGGATTTAATTTGGTCTGAAGTGAACTGAACTGAAGTCATGTGTATTTCTCATTCAGAACTGATGGGTTAGAAACAATAAAGCTCTTTTGCTCTGGAAATAGTCACCATCGGGAAGTGAGTAACGCACTATTTCAGGATTCCTGTGAAAACAAAATGAGACTCGTCTGTAAAGGGCAGCAGAGGTGGTTTGGGTGGGTGTAAGGAGAACATCTGACCCTGTGGTTTGACCTGCAAAATCGGGGCATTCATTGTGCAAATAGCACCAACTACTGTACTAACATTAGGACTTTAAGAAGAATACGTCCTGGTTGCTGCTTTCCAAGAGCTTACAGCCTAGAGATGGTGATGTGAAGAGGGAAGTTCAGAAGCGTGTCAGGGCTTCAAGATATTGCTCTACTTGATCCTATCTGGGCTGAATGCACGCTAAAGGTCAGAGAGTAAGGCAAGAAAAGCTGGCATTCTGGCATTTGTATTTTTAAGAAAATTATGCAAGAAGGAATCAATGTTTCAGCTCTGCTCTGTTCTGATGTCTCAGAAACAGTAAGGGCTTTATAGAAAAGCATCATACCATTTCTGGTTTCTCAACTTAATAGTTATGTGACTTTGTGCCAGACCGGGGCACGAACCTGTGTCCCCTGCATCGGCAGGCGGACTCTCAACCACTGCACCACCAGGGAAGCCCGAGAGGGATTTAATTTTAAAGAGTAAAGACAAAGAGGGGAGGGGTGAGGCTAATTATGGGGAGCCATATGCATCAGTCTACCGGGGAGGGGGCAGGGCTTTTTCCAATGGAGGGGGTTGCCACCCACTTTTTATCCTTTCTTGATCCTTAATGTTCAGTCTCGGCTGCCGGTAGGTGTGTCATTTAATATGCTAATGTAGTAAATCAACGTATAATGAGACTCAGGGTCTGTTGGAGGTCGGATTCATCGCCATCTTGGTCCCAGCTGGGTCCATCTGGGCTTTTTGTCTGTTGGTTTGTAGCCTCCGTTCTTATCTCTGGACCCTTTAACGTAAAGATTTATGTTCCCTCCTGTTAAAGGTGGGGAGTTGGCAGGTTTTGAGCAAAGACCTGGAGCAGCTGTAGCGACATTAGGTAGAGAAGTACAGCCATTGCCGCATCCTGCCCAGCAGGAGGAAACAGAAAATAAATCCTGACTCTATCTTCTCACGCTTTGTTCTCATGCTGGTGGCCCCCATCGGCCAAACACATTTGGACGGCAGAGGGTGAGGGAGCCCGAGTGACTAGGTATGTAGAAACCATCTTCCCAGAGCACAGAGCAGGGCAGAGGAGGACAGATATTTACTCTGGGGAGCAGATGAAGACTGTCCAGCACATGCACCATATCCTTTTGTGCATCTGTGACCTTGCTCAGGCAACCCCTGCTGCCTTTCATACCTTCCCCTATAGAACAGGAGAACCTGTAGTTCTCTCTATAGGTCCAGATCCTAATACTGCATACCCCCAATTCCTGTTCAAATATCACTTCCACTGTGAAGTTTTCATTACCCTCAATTAGAGTTAATTATTCCCTCTGTTGTGTCTGAGTTGAAATCCTAGCTCTGCACTTAAAAGCTATGTGACCTTAACCAGTTACTTAACAACTTGATGCCTCAGTTTCCCCAGCTGTGAAATGAGGTAATTATTGACATTTTGTACAGGGTGTTTTGATGACTACATGGTATATGTTTCATCCCTATCAAACACTTAGAACGATATCTGCCACATAGGAAGCATTCCAGAGATGAAAGTTATCATCACCCCATCATCTTCGTCATCATCATCATCATCCCTGCACTTATCCCAGTCTACTTGGTGGCATGATTAGCCCTGTACAGTTTGTTCCTCAGTCACTAAGGGCAGATGCTTCTCTTACTTTGGGTACTTGACATTTAGCTCATTTGGACATGGAGGTGATTAGTAAATGTTTGTGGACTTTAACTGACCTGAAGATGAGGGAAGCAAGGCAGACTAGGTGGGTGAAGTACATGCTGTTTTTTTCCAGTCCTTTGAAAACTCTAATCTCAGGATTTTGACCCACCAACTATTGACTACTGTTCATTTACAGAAACTGTGCTTGTTACAGCCAGGAGTTTTCAAAGAGCCTTAATAGGCATCTCTTAACCTGTGAGCACTTAAACAAAGACCCTGATTGAGAACCCAAATGTTCATAGTTATTGGCATATGGAGAATCAGTGCAAATCTTTATTCCATCATCATTTTCCTGTCCACATTACTGATCCCTGATCCCAACTGCTCGACCCCTGATCTCCATGGATTCCAAGAATAATAGAAGTTAGGTGTATAGGTCTGTTCTTCACACACTCTTTGTTTGGCTATAGACAAAAGTCTAGCTTGAGGGAGAACAGGAGAGTATGTCCTCCTCCAAACACATTCACTGTTCAACAAGAATATTTCAGGCAAGATATTGATCTGGTGGTTGTTACTACTGGTGTAAAGAAGTTAAAGGAAACAGTAACTCTGAAACTCTGGAGACAATGGCTGAAGCCTTTTGTGTCTGCTCTCTTTCCCTCTAACATTTGGACTACTCCAACCCCACCTGATCCCACTCCCAAATTTAATTGCCATGATAGAAGACTAAGCTATGCCGCTGGCTCTAAAGAGACAAGAACTAATATTTATTGAGCACATACTATACACAAGACCTTGTGTCAAAAACTTCATGTCACAATCTAACAATTTTGTTTACAAAATCTTGTGATGTTGGTAATATAATACATTTTTATACATTGGAGATTTGTTATGAATAGTACGTTTGGAGAGCATAGGGGGTCTCAGGACCATGATGGAACTGAGGATTCCATGGTGATCAATATAAATACTGCTTCTGGCCTCATGAATCTTATGATTAAATGGTTCTGCTATAGTTTTGTTCCTACAAAAATTCCCATTATTTCAAAATTATGTTAACTAAAAACAGTGATTTTGATATGGAAAAGAGGGTTACAAATTAGAAAGCTTTAGATTTATAATAACAAAGTTAACTTTCCTGCAGAACAGAACATTACTTTATAGATATACATTATTTATTACTGAAAGTGGAAAAATGATCTCTGAGTGGATAAAATCAAGCTTCCTCCTTTGGGAACTAATCACAAGTGTGCAAGGCACTTCCACTAAGTAAGTGGCTGAATGTTTCTGAAATATAGAAGATAAAAGAAAGTTAAGATATATAATACCATGAGATAGACTCGGATCAGTCATGTTGTGCCTCAAATGAGGAGTTTCTAATTTACGTCTTAGTCAAGCCAGGCAGGAGCTGTAAAACACTATGAAGATGTTAATCTTTGAGGGACAAACAGGAACAGACAAACTAAAGGAATGAAAATGGAAACAAGGTAGCAGAGAGTACTTTGAATCATCCAAAGAAACCAGCAGCACCAGGAACAAGTGCCACCTGTGGGGCATGATGAGGGGAGCTTGCAAAGCAGGCACTGTTAACAAGGTGAATGGGGATCACCTGTGGAGGTTGTTAGCTATGTAAGAGTCCAGGGTCCCGCTTGGCCCACAGACAGGCGAATTCCGGAGCTCCGTGGCAGGTCGATGAGTCTGAACTTGTAAAAGCCACCTATGTGATTCTGAAAACAAGCGGTCCCAAGGCCAATTTTAAGAACTATTAATGGAGCAAATAAAGAATACTGATGGCAAAATTTTGAGGAAATAATAGCTTTGGTGAGATGGAAAAGAAAAGGAGATAGGAAAGGAAATAAGGATACCATGAATAAGAGGAAGGACAAGAGGCAAAGCGTACCGTTTTAAGGAGAGGCTCGGCAAATGCTGCAGAGTATCCGTGAAATGAGGGCAGAGAGGAAGCAGAACAACGCTTGAAATCTTCTGTGAAAGGTGAGTAAACCAGTTGGAATTGCCTTTAACATTCAATTTTATTTCTTTCCTAAATATTTCTGAACTTGAAGTGATTGTCTTGTTTGGAAACCTAAGTTGGAGGAGTCACAAACCAGTAAGGGTTTGATTTGGGTATTTTCTTTTTCCCTCCAAAATTTCTAAATGAAAACTTTCAAACACACACTGTTGTTGAAAAAAATATTACAGTGAATACTCTTACACCCACTACCTAGATTCTACTGTTAATATTTTATTTACTTGCTTTATTACATTCCACATATCTGTCTTCTAGGCTGCTACCTATTATCCCATCTGAGTTTCAATGCATTTCACAAAGATATGAGCCCATTTCTTCCCAAAGACTTCAGGATGCAAATAGAATTCACTATTTGTTTAGTTTTTAACATAAAATTTACAAGCAATGAAATGTACAACTATTAAGTATACATTCACTGAGTATTGACAAGTGTATACACCTGGGTAACCCATATTCCTATCAAGATACCATCACCCCACACTCTCAGCGTCAAACAATATTCTAAAGTTTTCACCACTTATTCGCTTTTTCTGTTTGATAATTTCATATAGATGGAATAATGTAGTATGTTCCCTTTTATGTGAGGTTTCGTACACTCAGAAAAATGTTTTTGAGATTCATTCGTGTTGATGAATGTGTTAATAATTTTATTTGTGAGTAGTATTCAATTAAATGAATATGTCAGAGTTTGTTTCTCCATCCTCCTATTGAAGGTTACCAGGGCTGTTGCCAACATTAAGCTATAAGTAATAAAGCTGCTATAATCATTCTTGTACAAGTTCTTTGCAAATATATGCTTTTATTTGTCCTGGGTAAATACCTAAGAGTAGAGGTTTTTTATATCTTGGTTACTATTCTTAATCAAATGTATGTTTTGCAAGTAATTTTCCTTGTCTGTGGCTTGCTATTCATTTTCTTTATGGTATTTTTTTGATGAACACGTTTTAAATTGTAGTGAAGTCTAATTTAACATTTTTTATAGTTATTGCTTCCAGTGATCTAAGAAGCACTTGCCTACCAAAATATTGTGTGTTTTCCACCAAAAGCTTTATAGTTTTACCTCTTAGTCTATGACTCTTCTTGAATTAATTTCCATGTATGGTGTTAGGTAGGGTTTTATTTCATGTCCACCCTCAAAACACTGTGATTCCAACATCATTTGTTAAGAAGAGTTTCCTTTTCCATTAGATTGCTTTGATGCTTTTTTTTTCCCAAAAAATCAATTACCATAGGAGGGTAGCTGTTTCTGGATTCTCTATTCTGTTTGTTAGAGCCATCCAACTGTATGCCAGTACCACACTGTTCAGATTATTAGTAGCTTTATAGTAAGTTTTGAAGTTGGGTAGTGTAAGTCTTCCAATTTTGTTCTTCTTTTTCAAGGTTGATTTGGATATTCTAGGTATTTTTCATTTCAATATAAATTTAAAAATTAGTTTGTCAACCTGTAACTTCCCCTAAAAAAAAGCCTCCTGGGGCTTCCCTGGTGGCACAGTGGTTGAGAGTCTGCCTGTCCATGCAGGGGACACGGGTTCATGCCCCGGTCCAGGAAGATCCCACATGCCGTGGAGCGGCTGGGCTCGTTAGCCATGGCCGCTGAGCCTGCGCGTCCAGAGCCTGTGCTAGGCGACGGGAGAGGCCACAGCAATGAGAGGCCCGCGTACCGCAAAAAAAAAAAAAAAAAAAAAAAGCCTCCTGGAATTTTGAGCGAATTGAGAGCCTAACAGAATTGAGCTTTCCAATTCATGAATATTTAATTGTGATAGTGTGATTTATAATAAAAAATATATATTTAGTTTTTAAACTCCAACAACCCCCCCCCCATTTCTGGCACAGAGCTTCTAAAACTCTTGGAATTTACTGACTGTGGAGAGCTACAAAGGTGTCTCTTGTTACGTTAATAAAAAAACTTTTGGAAAACACCTGAGGATGGGGGCTGGTTGCCAGGGAAACCGACCAGGTGATTAGTGGGTGGAAACTTTGAGTTTCAGGCCCACACCTGGAGGGAGGGGAGAGGGGCTGGAGACTGAGTTCAACTGTTAATGACCAGTGATTTAATCAACCGTGTCTATGGAATAAAACCTTTATAAAAACTCAAAAGGATGAGGTTCTAAGAGCTTCTGGGCTGCTGGGCATGTGGAGATTTATGCTGGTTTGTCCAGAGAGAACTTGGATGTCCCTTAGCCTTCCCCATGCCTTGCCCTATGCATCTCTCCTATATGGCTCTTCCTGAGTTAGATCCTTTTATAATAAATCAGTAATCTGGTAAGTAAAATGTTTCTCTGAGTTCTCTGAGCCACTCTAGCAAATTAATCAAACCCAAGGAGGAGGTCATTGGAGCCTCTGATCTATAGCCAGTTGGTCAGAAGCCAAGGTGACAACCTGGATTTGTGATTGGCATTTGAATTGGTGGGGTGCTGTGTTGTAGGAGTGAACTCTTAACCTGTGGGATCTGACCTGTCTTCAGGTAGATGGTGTCAGAATTAAGTTGAATTGTGGGACACCCAGCTGATGTTGAATTTCTGTTGGCATGGGAACACGCACACATACATTAGAATTGGGTGCAGAAACTTATGTATAGCTCTCCATTTATTTATATCTTCAGTTTCTTCCCACAATATTTCATAGCTGTCAGTACAGGATTCTTGCATATTCTTTTTTTAAATTCCTAAGTAATTTTAATGCTGTTATACATAGATTTGTTTTAATTTTCCAATTTCTTGATGTTAGAATATAAAAACTAGAATTGATTTTTGGATATTAATCTTGTGTCCTGCAATCTTGCTAATTAAGTTTACTCATTAGTTCTGGTAGTTATTTCGTGAATTTTTAGGATTTCCCACATAAATAACCAGGTTATCTATAAGTCATGGTTTTACTTCTTCCTTTCTATCTTTTTTTGCTTCTTGTTTATTTTTCTCACCTTACTATAATGCCTAGAACATCCAGTAAAATGATGAACAGAAGTGCCAGGAGGGGTCATGTTACTGATCCAATGGAAAATTGTTCAATATTTAACAATTAAGTATGATTTAGATATAAGATTTTTCTAAATGACTTATATCAAAATGAAGTTGTTCTATTTGAGAATTTCTAACAAAATTGGTGCTGGACTTTGTAAAATGGTCTGTCTGAATCTATTGTAGTGATCATATGGCTTCTTTCATTTATTCTTTTCACATGATGAATCGCATTGTTTGGTTTGTAAATGTTAAATAAACCTTGCACTACTGGAATAAGCCCTTTGTGACCATGATGTGTTGTCAACTTCAGGTGTTAAGATTTGATTTGCTAGTCATTTGCTAAGGACTTTTGCACTATTTTCATGCTCTATTGTTCTTGTTATGTCCAGGTATGGCATTAGGGTTATGCTGATCTCATAAAATACGTTGGGATATCTTTATTCTTCCTCTGTTTTCTGAAAGATTTTGTGAGATATTTGTATTATTTCATCCTTAAAAATTTGATATAATTCACAATTAGAGCCTGGAGTTTACTTTGTGGAAAGGTTTTTTGATACAAAATCAATTTGCTCAATGGATACAGAGCTATTCATTTTTTTTTTTTTTATTTTGAGTCAGTTTTGATGTTTTATTTTTCAAGAAGTATTTCCATTTTATCTAAGCTATCTAATTTCCTGGTATAATTTTATTCATAAAATTAACTTATCCTTTAAGTGTCATTCTTAATATTGGCAATTTTGTTCTGTCTCTTATTTACGTGATCAGTATAATTAGAGGATTATCCATTCTGTAGATTGCCTTCAAAGAACCAACTTTTGGTTTCTGTTTTCTATTACATTTATATTTCTTCTTATATACTCTTTTTTTTGGTTCCTTTAGTTGGAAACTTAGGATATCTCTTTAAGATTATTGTTTTTCTTTTTTACTATAAGCATTTAAACCTATAAATTTCTCTCAGAATGTTGCTTTAGCTGCAATACATGAATTTTTGAAATACTGTGTTTATTATTATTTGGTTCAATTTTTTTTCTAATTTTCCTTATGATTTCTTCTTTGCTTCTTTAACCTATGTAATTTTAAAAAAAAATTCTAAATATTAAAAGTGTGTTGTTTAATTTTCAAATATGATGCTCTAGATATCTTGTTATTAATTTCTAGTGAAATTTCACTTTGGTCATAGAACATACTACTTATGGTTTCAACCCTTTTATATTTGAGATTTATTATATAGCCTGGAAAATAGCCCATCTTGGTGAATGTACCATGAACACTAGAAAAGAATGTGTATTTTGCTGGTGTGGAATAGAGACTTCTATAAATATCAATTATTTCAAGGGAATTGATAGTGTTATTCTCATTTCCATATTTTTACCTTTTTTTCTAATTATTATATCAATTTCTAAGATATGAGTGTTAAAATCTCCAAATATTGTTGATTTGTTTTTTCCTTTAACTTTGTTTTTCATATTTTGAAACCATTTTATTAGTTACATAAGGATTTGTAATTGTTATATCTTCCTGGTGAATTAAATATTATCATTATGAAGAGGCCAACTTTATGTCTGATAATACTGTTTTGAATCTACTTTATCAGATATTAATATAGTCATCCCAGTATTATGCTCAATGTTTGTGTGATATTTTTCTACTCATTTATTTTTATTCTACTTGTATCATTATATTTAAAGTGCATCACTTGTAGACAACATATACAGCCTGATAATGTCTGACTTCTAATTGTAATGTCAAGCCTAATAATATTTAAAATGAGTAATCATATGGGTAGATTTGCTTCTACCATCATATTATTTTCTGTTTGCTCAACTGCTACTTTTCTTGTGCTCTTCTTTCCTTGCTTTCTCTTGGACTTTATAAATATTTTAAAATTTTAACTTATTTTTGTCTTTTTAGATTTGTTTCTTTGCCTTATTTTTAGTGACTGCTCTAGTAATTATAATTTACATTAACTTTATCAGTTAAATATAATTTGTACCATTTCACATAAAATATAAATAACTTGCAATGATGTAATGCACTAATGTAAATATATTTAGCACTATTCCCATTCCTCATGCTTTAGTTGTCATATGTATTACATCTATTTATATTATACACCTTACAAGACAAGGTTATAGTTTTGCCTTTGAGTTGCATGTATTTTAAAGAAATTAAGAGAAAAATAGTATTTTACATTTATTCACTTATATATCATTTATGATGCTCTTTATTCCCTTTCCATCTGACATCATCTGAGTTTCCATCATTTCCCTTCAAACTGAAGAATTTCCTTTAGACTTTCTTGTAGTATAAATAGGCCAGTATCTGAATATGTCTTCATTTTGTCATCATTCTTGAATATTTTTGCTGGGTCTAGAATTCTGGATAAAGAGTTTATTATTTCTAATGATGATATTGTGTTTTTTCTTACTGCTCATGAAAGATGTTGTCCAACTGCTTTCTGAAGTAAGAGGTCATTCAAATTGTTGTTCCCCTGTACGTAACTTCTTTTTTCTGACTTCTTTTAAGGTTTTCCCTTTGATTTAGGGAATAGGGCTATGAAGTACAGGCATGGTTGTGTTATACTTATCCTGCTTGGTTTTTGCTGAGCTTTTTGAATTTAAAAATTTATCTTTCACTGAATTTGGAAAATGTTCAGTTAATGTACGTTCAGAATTTTTCTGCCTCACTCTCTTGATCTTTTCCCTCTGGATTCAAGTTACCTTATGTTAAATGTAGGTCCCTAAGACTTTTTGGCTTATAAACAATAAACATTTGTTTCTCACATTTCAAGAGGCTGAAAGTCCAAGATTAAGGTGTCTGCATGGTCCAGTGAGGGTCTTCCTCTGGGTCCCAGATTTCTTGTATCCTCACATTGCGGAAGGAACAAAGGAGCTCTCTCAGACTTCTATCAGGGCACTAATAATAATCCTAGTCACCTCCCAAATATCCCACCTACTAATGTTACTGAATGCAAGTTCATGTGCCCAGTGTACAGTGAGGCCAAGCAAACCTAAATTTCGGAGTTTGCAGCAGAGAAAGGTTTATTGCAGAGCCAAGAAAGGAGAACAGATGGCTCGTGCTCACAAACCCCGAACTCCTCACTGGTTTGCAGGGAGAAGTTTTATATGCGGAATTTGTGATGAAGGCTGCAGGGTATATGACTTTGTTCTGATAGGTTGGTGGTGAGGTAACAAGGCATTGGCTCCAGGACTCATGCTCACCCTGGGTGCAGGCTAGGTTCCTGAAGAAGAACTCAAAGATTCTCTGTTACGTATATTCCTTGAGGAGGAACCAGGACCGTGCCCTAAGACTTTGCTATTATTTTTCAATAATGTAGTTTTTCTCTTTAAATTAGTTTCCATTGATTAACTTTATTTAATGAGCCTCTCCTCTGTCATATTCATTTTTATGTTATGCCTGTGCGGGGAATTTTTATTTCAGATATTGTCTTTTACACTGATACAATTTCCACTTGCTTGTTTTGAATACTTTTTTGACGTATTTACATACCACAAAGTTCACATTTTAAGAGTATAATTCAGTAATTTGTAGTAAATTTAGAGATTTATGAAACCATCACCACAGTCCAGTTTTAGAACATGTCTCTCACCCCAAAGAGATCCCTAGTGCCCATTTAAGCCAATCTCCACTCCCATTCCCAGCTCCAGGCCACGACTACCCATGTTTTACCTCTCTTGCCTTTCCTGGCTATTTCATATGAATGGAATATGTTGTTTGTTTTGCCCAACTTTTTTCACTTACCATAAAGCATTTGAGGTTTGTTCATGTTGAAACGTGTATATATATTTTTTCCTTTTATTGCTGAAAAGGATGTCATTGTTTGGGTATGTCAAAATTTGTTTTATCCATATTTGGATTGACTTTACTTTTCACCTATTGAAAATCATGTTGTAATGAATAATTTCATCTGGTAATTTCATCTTTCTCTGCCCTAGTAGATGCAGAAATTCCTAAGCCAATAAAATTTCAAGTTTTCTCATGTCATTTATCCAAATCAGGTCAAATTTGTATCTTCAGAGAAGTGTGTTTGAGGAATAAAGAATAAATGCTCTGTTTGGCAGCAGATTTACTCTGAATTTAACATTATTTGATGTAAAAGGACTCTTCATCTGTTTGAATCCTGGGTGTTCCACAGATTAGAAGTTCTTATGTTTAGGGCTGATGTTGAAGAATTACTTTAACTATGGTCTGAGAAAAAATACAGTCCCACACAATTTCCTAAACAGATATTGATAGGTGAAACTAATAAGTCAGTAGGCTTTTTTGACACTAAATATACAGGTAATTAAGAGATTAAATTGTCTCCATGAAGCTTAGTTCAGAGTTGAAAAAAAAAAAGGCATAAAATCAATTCAACTTAATATACAAGTAAGAACTAGTTAAGGATACCTAATTATACCCTTGAATTTATACTCAACCCACACCGTTTGCTTTAATGATAGATCAAATTTAGACAATTAAGAGTGCTTGCTTAAATTTTATTTAAATTGAGGTCTTTTAACATGATTACTTTTGCTATCAAAAGCTCTGGAAATGTTATTACTTGTAGAGGTAAGTGGGGCATGAAAATTTCTACCTTGAACTCAGAAATGCATCCAACAAGAGTCCAGTACAATCATAGCCTTTTAATGCTTTCATTGTAGCAGTCAGCCTGGATTCAATGAACCACAATTAACAAAACAGCCGTAAGAGGAGCAGTATTATGAGAGTAATAATAATATACATGATTTTAAAAATCTAATTTTTGAATAGTTTCCATGGGCCGGCATTTGCCTGAATTCTCATATACTCTTTATAACAGCCTTGTGGCATTAATTCTACCATCCTTGATTCACAAGCACCCCATTAGTCATAGACTTCGCATAACTTGTCCAAATCCCTAGGTGAATTGATAATGGAGCCAGTACTGAAGTCCACTCTAGTATGTCACTCAGAAGTCATCGTAACCCTGGGCATATTAGAGAGGCTGAGTTGGAAAGTCTTTGGATTATAGTATAAAATTATGAATTATTCTTCTTAGAGTATTTAAAAATCAGAAAGCCTGAGAGGAAATGAAGGTATGGGATAATTCATATGCATGTGGAAATATTTTTTGCTGAAAGTGGAATGCCAACTCCTGGATATGATGGGGAAAACATATTATTCATTTTCACACTGTTCCGTATAAACTCAGCCAACAGTTCATGAATTTGTTTATTCAACCCAGTCAGACATTGTATATAGACCATCCATGTCCAGTTATAATTGAAACTGTGTTTTTCTTCATTTTTTATAAATAATACCATATTTTTGCGTTTTAAAATGAACTTATTAGATACAAGTTGAATGCCTGACACAGTGTGTGCTCAATAATTTCTCTCATTATAAGAGTCAGCAGAGGTTCTATTGGAAATGGATTTGAGGAGAAGGACAGACAAGGCAGAATGATCAGTGAAGAGAGCATCTACTCAGTGCAGGTCACCCTGCTGTGTGATCTTACATACATTACCTCAGTTCATCTTCACAACAAAGTTAGAACAACAATACTCATATCATCAGAGACAAATGCTAAAGGTAAAAAAAAAAAAAGTTATCCGATAGTCTTGTCTATCTTGTGGTAGCATTGACAATTTAAACAGTTGAATTTGATTTGTATGATTCTAAAATCCATATCCCTCAAACTGATACTAAAAGGCTAAGGTAGTTATTGAATTTAAGTATTAAATTTTGAACTGAGTTCCCTAGACAGTCATTTAAAAAAAAAAAGGATAATATTCATTGCTGGCCAAGAGAATGCTTTCAATGGAAATGACATTTCTCTCACCTCATGAAATTCTATGTGCCTAAGCCTGGAATATTTTTCTATCATTTTACTTTTAACTTACTAGTATCTTTTAATTTAAATGGGTTTCTTTCAGGCAACATATATTTGGGGCTTGCGTCTTTATTCAATTAAGTAATCTCTGCTTTTAATTGAGGCGTTTGGATAATTTACATTTTATGTTATATTGTTATAGTTGTATATCAAACTGCCATGTTTCTATTTGTTTTTCTTTTGTTCCAATTATTCTTTGTTTTCTTTTTCCTCTTTCTCTGCCTTCTGTTGTATTCATTAATTATTTTTAGTATTCCATTTTGTCTTCTTTTGTTGTCTTATTAGCAATAACATTTTGTTCCTTTAGGAACTCCAATTACACTACTTGAAATTGACCCATAATTTCTTTTCTCTTTTTTTCTGTCAGTGTTTCATTTTGGATAGTTTTCCATTGCTATGTTTTCAAGTTCACTAATCTTTTCTTCTGCAATATCCAATCTGTTATTTATCCCATCCAGTTTAGTTCAGACATTGTAGTTTTTAGTCTCTAGAAATTTGATCTTAGGGGAAAAATATATATGGAGACATGAAAAGATACAGACTTCAGTAGAAATATGGAATTTCACATCTCTACTTAACTCTATATTTAATGCTGTCTTTCATTTTTCTATTTGATTCTGTCTTTGCTGTCACTTCTTTATTATATGGAATACAATTACAATAATAATTTTAATGTCCTTATTTACTAATTCTATCATATTTTTCATTGCTCTGTCATTTTTGATTGATTTATTCTCATAATGGGTCATATTTTCCTGTTTCTTTGCATGCCTGTTAATTTTTTTACTCAGGTGCCTGATGTTACAAATTTTATCTTGTTGGGTACTGGATACCTTTACAGTTCTATAAATCTTTTACGGTCTTTATTCTGGGATTCAGTTAAGTCACTTGGAATCAGTTTGGCTATTTCGGACCTTGCTTTTAAACTTTGTTAGAAAGGACAAAAGGAGCATTCCATTTAGGGCTAATTTTGTTGTACTTCTAAGGCAAACCCTTCTGCGTACTATACCTGATACCCATTTTTTTCCACTTGAACTGGTAGAAAGATTAACTATCACTGGCCCTTTATGATCTTTGGAGATTTTTCTCCTCAAATCTTTTTGAGTGTTTCTTTGTCTATCCTCAGGTAGTTTTCTCATACTCATGTACTGATCAGTATTGATGTGAACACCTGAAGGGCACCCTCTGCAGATCTCCCGAGCTCACTGTCTCTCTCTGGAGCTTACTTCAGTGCTGCTATACTCTGCAAACTCTAGCCACCTTGACTTCCCCCAGGCTCTTATGTCAGAGACTGTCAGGCTGTATTTGGCCTGGACACTCTCCCTAGACGGTAGGCTGTGAAATCATACTACTCACACCACTTGCTTACCATCTTTCAGTGAGAGTCCTTGTCCTATGATGCTTAAATGTTGAATTTCTCAAAAGTTATTGTTTTATAGATTCTGTCTGGTTTCAAGTAGGTGGGTAAGTTTGGTCCCTTTTACTCAATGTTGCGTAGAAGAAGAGACCCACACTATTTTAAAAAAATCATTTGTCTTTAAAAATAACTATTGGGCTTCCCTGGTGGTGCAGTGGTTGAGAGCCCGCCTGCCGATGCAGGGGACGTGGGTTCGTGCCCCGGTCCGGGAAGATCCCACATGCCGCGGAGCAGCTGGGCCTGTGAGCCATGGCTGCTGAGCCTGTGCGTCCGGAGCCTGTGCTCCGCAAAGGGAGAGGCCACAACAGTGAGAGGACCGTGTACCGCAAAAAAAAAAATAAATAAAAAATAACTATCAACTAGAGATGAGCAACAACTGTTTGTTCTAGAATGTTCTTGTGTCCTCCACTTTTCCCAGAGCTCCCACCTCTGGATACATCATTACTTTTTCCATTTTTATTCATTTAAGTTATTGGTCAGCATATGTGGATACTTGTGTTTGTGAACACTCATCTAGAAGGTAGTTAATATTTTTTAAACAGTTGTTATGATCAGGAAACTTACACATTTTGTCTTACTGATGTAGAGCCTCACACTGAGAGAAAGGAAACCAATATCAAAGAAATATACACTGCCAAGATCAGTTAATAACTGTCAGAAATGAGATTTAAACCCAGATCTAATTCTAAAGCCTAGAATCCTTCCAATATACTATACCATCTCTTAAAGAAGGTAGAAGTCGTTAATAATTTTAAGTAAAGCTGAGTCCTTGGGGACTGTAGAAAAGAAAAACAAAAAAACAGAGCCTCCCCCAACCTTGCCCTCCACAATCTAAGTTAGGACTTCAGCTGTGGAAGTATCCTTACATAGTCAATGCTTACAGTGTAATAAACCACAGAAAGGTGTATTCAAATTGCACAGCCCTAAAGACTTAAAACCATGTGCCACAAGTGAGCACTTGATATTCTGTTCTAAACATAGGATAGTTTCACAGGAAACTGATGATATAAAGACTGAAAATTGTGTCCATTTGAAATATTTGTCTCCACCCCAAATTTTTAAAATTTCTTCTGTAACTAAAATACATAAGATTGCCTGATTCATTATGACTATATACTAATTCCAGGCAAATGGTCCCAAGAGGGAAGGTGATGCACATTTCTTCTGAATTATCAAGCTGTTTCACACTTTACCTTCTTCATGTCAATAATGATCTATTTAAAGTTTTGTAATTTTTTTTATCCTTTTCATTCGTATTTTCATAGGAACAGTATTGATTTCATGTCTCCCTCTATTATAGCACTATAATATTGTTCAAAAACTATCTATTAGCATGTCACATTCTTTCATTTGATTGCGGGTCCCTTAGGAATATACTTAAATACAATGCCAGGTTCATACTAATGGTATCAATTTTGTTCAAATGAACTGAGCTGAAAGGTTTTCTTAACATTGCCTCTAAAAAACAATAGAGCTTAAAATTTTTCTCAGAGTAATCATAGAATTCAATAAATAAGTGTGGCTTTGTTAATAGGTTAGTTGATGGGTGAAATGCAAGCGTACCGGTATAATCTAACAATTTTGTTACGCGCTAATGAGGCTTAGTGGAAAGCACATGGACTTCAAAGTCAGTTTATTTGCCCGTAATTAACTTGAACAAATTACTTACATTTGCTTCTTTGTTCATCCGTGGTTAGTTTTTAACTTATAGCATTTGCTGGGCCTATTCTACATGCCAGGGTTAGAGTGGTAAGCAAGACAGACCTTGTCTTTTTTCTTATTGGACTTTCTAGGGAAGCAGACAAGGTCTGTTTCTGTTGGGAAGATGTATGATCAACAAA
The DNA here is from genome assembly GCF_011762595.2 of Tursiops truncatus. Lineage (NCBI taxonomy): Eukaryota > Metazoa > Chordata > Mammalia > Artiodactyla > Delphinidae > Tursiops > Tursiops truncatus. The sequence continues at coordinate 51,654,632 of NC_047041.1, forward strand.
TGCAGTACATGTTCAAGTGGTGGAAGCACGGGTGTTACCTAACTTGGCCTGGAGGAGGACAGGGAAGACTTTCTGTGAGAAGACAAGGTTGTGACTTGAGAGATGTAACCGGGATTACAAGTTAAGTCAAGTGAAGCAGGCAGGGGGAGCTATAGGGGACACAAGTGTGGAAGAAGGAAGGTTTCACAGAATGATAAGGGATGATTTCTTTCTTTTCTCACCTCAATAGCTACTGCTTAGAAAGTGATGTTACAGCCAACTCTATAGCATGAAACACCACTTTCTTCAGGAACATGTTACAGTAGAGAATTACTTACTCTGTGGTTTTAGTGGCCATCTTGCATTTGAATTGTGGATTCATTTAATCTTTGAAAAAGACAAAAACAAAATGCATGATTATGGGGGGAAATGGCACTGTACACATAGTAAATCATTTACTTTTCACCTTAACCCAATGAGGAAATTACGGCACTAAGAAGATAAACAACTCGCCTACGGTCACATAGCTCGTAAGTGGCTGTGCTGGATTCAGACTCACAAGGTCTATGTTCTTAAGCAGGATGGAATTCTTACAGTGCTGATAGCCTTCTCTGCTTGTGGGTAACTATAAAGAATCTGTTTAAATGTAAGCCAGTGTTTTACAAATTTGTTTAACTACTCAAAGTCTCTGTTCCCTTCTCTCTGAAGAAGGGCAGAATATGACTTACCTCATGGAGTATTAGGAGGATGAATTGAGTTATAAGAAAGTAAATTTGCAGCCAGACTCTGGTGCCGATTATCAGTGTGACTCTGGTACATCAAGCCTGCTGCCTACATCTCAGTTTCTTATATTTAAAAGATGAAGAATAATATTGACTCACTGAGCTGTTCTGAGTTGGGAAGACTCTCCAAAGCAGTTCCTGGTATGTTGAAGTTGCTCAGTAATTATCGCCTCACTTCCTCTCTTCTCCTACTTTACCTTATCTTCTCCCACAGTCCTCTTTCATTTTTCTTTTCCTGTGGCCAGCTTGCTTCCCATCTGTGCCTTGTCTCCTTTGATCCACAGTAGCCCTGTCCTTTTACCTGTCAGTTAAGTTTTAAATGTGATTACAGAGAAATGGATGGTATCTGAAAATGGGATTCTTCTAAAGTAATGTTGGTACTTTCTCTACAACTTTCTTAAAAAAGTGACCTGAAATTAGAGAAGGCAGGTCGATACCTCTTCCTACTTGGAGATTCTTTCATTTCAACCATTTGGCAAAGGGCTAACCCAGCACCGCCCAGCTTTCAGAACATTCTGCAGCAGTGAGCACAGTAATCCTGTTATCTCTCAGATACAGATCACGGGATCCTTAGCTGAACCCTCTAAATTTGTATTTTGCTTGACCAAGCTCTGGTGATAGGCTTTGTGTCCTTAAATATGTGTAAAATGGCAAGGTTCAGAAGCATGTACCCTGGCAACTGAGGTCCTTGAAATAAAGGGTTCTGAACAAGGCGGGGGACAACCGATGAAGAAAACTTCAAGGAGAAGTCTTTGGAACATACTGATGTTTTTACCAACTAATGTTTGTCCTTGGGTGGGGGGAACTTCTTTGGAATCCTACCTGTATATATAAAACATACATGGAGAAGTAGAATAATTTTGTTTAGGGAAAAAGGTCTCATGATAGGGTGACACCTATGATGAACTATCTAGCGGTCAGTAACCAACTATATTTCTATGTGCCAACCCACCTTCAAGTTACCAGTGACTACTAGAAAAATGGTCCTGGCAGGTCGGGTAACAGAGGGAGGACTTAGTTTCTGGGTTAAGAATAAAGTGACCAAAGACACAAGAGGCAAAGACTATGGTGACCAACCAACCTGGATGTTAGACAGATACTCATTTGTATACTGGCTCTGTACCCTTGGCCAGCTACTGACCACTCCGAATATCAGTTCCCTTATCTGTCAAACTGTGGTCTTCATGCCTGCCTCATAGAGTATCGTGTAAATCCATGTAAAAGTTGTCAGTAGAATGCTGGTACAGTGTATCTGCTCAAAAACCGTTAACAGGATTGAATTGAAAGGGAATACTCCAGCACATAAAGACTCACTCACACAACATCCTTGCCTGATAACCACTGCTTAAATGTCCCCTGTAAGGGAGAGCCTAGTGCTTTGTGCTGCCGCCCATGCAGTGTTACATTGTTACACATAGCTGTAAGGGGAGTGAAGTCAAAATTATTCAGGCCAATTTAAGCAAGACATTTTAAATACGGACCCTTAATCATCATTTAGTTTTTTTACCCTTTATCTTTAAATATGCTTTGAACAAAATTCAAGTTTGGTAGAAAACAAAATCATTATTAGAATGAGTCAGCCCTTAGAATGCCCCTGTTGTTACTAATAAGAGTGAACACCTACACTGTACTGGAAAATATACTAGATGCAAAAAGATGAAATATTGACTTGAACTTAGCCCAAACAACAGCCCTGTGGGGTAAATATTATTATGCCTACTTTACAGATAGAGAAATTGAAACTCAAAATAAACGTAACTAGTTTAATATCATATACTTAGAAAGAGCCAAGATGGGATGTGAAACTAGGTAAGTCTCTCTTGCTCTTTATTTTCTGCAACCCTTCGTTTTGAACTTTCTTCAGTCTTCCACTTCACAGTAACAGCATGCCTACTCCATGTTTCATGTATAAGCACATGAAAAGCTTGCCCTCTGTGCCAGGATATTCCAGGATACGTCTTCAGAAAATCTGTTAATCTCCACTCCAGGAAGAACACTCCAGACACTCAAAGTTCAGAAAGGGGTATCCAACCCTCCAAGGGCAGCCATAGTTAATGACAGCTGCTAATTACTGCTTATGTTTCCTTCTGGATGAAAGGAACAAGGTCAAAGATTTCAAAGATATTCAGATGATTTGCCAGTGGGACAAACTCAGAACAAAGTAAAGCCAGTGACCCAAGTAAAGACCATATGGAACAATTCAAATACAATGCACATGATGGATATTTTACAAACACTGGAAGAAGATGAGTGTAGTGATAGGTGTTATTTATTGACTCTAACGACATTTGCTTACAGGATTTTTGGGAAGAGAACTAACATTTACTTGTCCCTTCATTCCGTTCACAAATATTTGTTGAGCATTTACTATGGCCAGGCAGTGTCCTAGGACCTGGGATAAAGCAATTACCAAGCTAAACACTCTGATGGGGCTAACATTCTAGTGAAGGGAAGACAGTCAATCAAGATAAAATAGGAGAAATGATCAGGTATTGATAAAAGGTATGTAAAGAATCCAAGTATATTCATGTGAAAATGAGTTTATTGGGACCCCTTTAGGTAAGGTACTCATAAAAGGCTGGAGATGGGAATGGCTGAAAGGATGCAGCCATGTGACTATTGAAGAGCCTCCCAGTCAGTCATAGGGGACATCCAACACAAAGTCCCTGTGACAGGAGGGAGCATGCTTGTGTGTTCAAGGAATGAAAAATAGAAAAGACAATGTGGTGTGTGTAACGAGCAAAGGGGAGAGTGTCCTTGATAAAGTAAAAAACATAGAAGGGGCTGTGAAACAGAAACTTTTTCATAAGCCATGGTAAGAAGTTTGTCTTGTTCTAAGTACTCAGTGAGTCATGGAAGAGGACTGTTGCTGGTGAAATGGATATGTTGGTCCATGGCATTGAAAGCCATAAGACTGAGGGAGAGAACAGATGTAGATAAAAGGGCCAAGGACAAAGGCCTGGGGTAGTCCACCATTCAGGGACAGCAAAAGAATATAAGTGGGTAAGGAGGTAGGAGAAATATAAGAGGTAGGGTAAATGTCAACCCATTGTGACATTAGTGAAGCCAAGAGAAGGAAATATTTCACCATAGAGAGAGAAATCAGCGTGCCAGTCACTGCTGAGAAGAAAAGGGACAGAAGAACTGGGAAGTGACCATCAGGAATGATTGATAACCTTGACATAATCTCTGCAGATGGTGAAGATGGAAGCTTTATGGAATGGAAAATATGAGGTGATAAAGAGTAGACAGAAGCTATGGGCATTTCTTTCAAGAAATTCTCTTAGAAAATGAAAAAGTCCAGTCATGGATGAAAGAGAATGTGGTGAAAGGAAGAATGTTTTTCTAAACCAAAGAAATTATAGAGCAGTTTTTAAATTTTGGTGGGTTGATAGAAACTATCTAGAAGGGAGGGAAAACTATTGACTCAAAGAGAAGGGGGGTCATTTCAGGAGCAAAATCTGAGATAAAGAGAAGGGATGATGTCTAGAGCGCTGTGAGGGGCTGATGAGAGATAGTGCCTGCTCCATGTTCAACACTTTAAAAAACATTTAAGCCTCAAACCAACTTATGTGGGAGACAGTATGATCACCATTTTATAATTAAGATAAAGAAATAAAGGAGCTTGACCGCTAAGGTCCTAGAGAATCATTAATTTTTGCATCTATGGATTCTACCTGCCCACATCAGATGGGACATTGAATTTCTACCTTATGTGGAAATGTTTATCATCACATGACCTTCAAAGACTTCTGCCTAATCCTGCAGTGTAATCACTTGTCACTCTTCTAAACCAACCCTGCAGTTCCAAGAACACCAAGTAACTTGCCACTTGGAAACTGTATCATGTTTTTTATGCAACAGGTGGCCTCTGAATACCTTCATCCCTCAGTAGCAAACCCATTGTCCATCTCTCCTCCATCCTACATATGTCTCAAGACCATTCAAGAGCCCAGTCCTCTACCCAGGCACTATTGATTCTTGACTTTACTCCTTCAGTCCTTGTTCTTCCCTTTTTTAGTGTAAACATCACACTGTATTGTGATTGGAAGTTTGCATGCCTGTGTTCTCAACTAAAGTGGGAGAAGAACCTTGAGTCAGGAAACATGTGCCCAGTGTAGGACTTAACATAAAATGGGACACTTGGTAAATATTTGTGAAAGGAGGAAGGGAAAGAAGATCCATGGTTACCATCATGATTGATACATTTACTTCTTAAGTGATGCAAATATTTGAGAAATCAACTTAGATATTTTCATCACATTATTGCCATGGGAAAGTAGAGAATCCCACTTTTTTATTGTCCCATTTGAGTGTACAAGGTTTACCCACTTCCTGGGCAAGAAACTGGGAAGAGGATAGGACTCTCCTTTGGAAAAGAGGTGGTATCAACCACCCAGCCCAGGCACAAATTTTATTGATATCCGCATCTTCCGTAGAACACTGGTTAGCATGCCTTGCCCAGTAGCCTAAGACTGTAAAATGCCTGCTCAGTTCATGAGAATGATAATCACCTTTTTTTTTTTTTTAACTTGAAGACATAAAATAATTTTAGCTTCATTGTGTTTCAGTCATTTTGTATAATAAAAAAATTAGGTAAATTGCCCAGTGAATGCTAGCAATAATCTCTTTTGCTTGTACTGTATGTCTTTGCCATTCTTTTGTTGTTGCTGCTCTCATAAACAGATGGTCTGTACATAGTTATAGTTTTTTTTAAAGTATAGTTGATTTACAATGTGAGTTTCTACAATTATCAGTTTCAGGTGTACAACATAGTGATTCAAAATTTTTATTTACTATACTCCGTTTAAAGTTGCTCCGGACGCACAGGCTCAGCGGCCATGGCTCACAGGCCCAGCCGCTCCGCGGCATGTGGGATCTTCCCGGACCGGGGCACGAACCCGTGTCCCCTGCATCGACAGGCGGACTCTCAACCACTGTGCCACCAGGGAAGCCCCATTTAAGGTTTTACAAGGCAATGACTATATTTCCCTGTGCTGTACAATATATCCTTGTTGCTTATTTATTTATTTATTTTGCGGTACGCGGGCCTCTCACTGTTGTGGCTTCTCCCGCTGCGGAGCACAGGCTCCAGACGCGCAGGCTCAGCGGCCATGGCTCACGGGCCCAGCCGCGCCGCGGCATGTGGGATCTTCCCGGACCGGGGCACGAACCCGTGTTCCCTGCATCGGCAGGCGGACTCTCAACCACTGTGCCACCAGGGAAGGCCTGCTTATTTATTTTATACTTGGTAGTGTGTCTCTAAATCCCATACCCCATCTTGCCCCTCCCCCTTCCATCTTCCCACTGGTAACCACTAGTTTGTTCTCTATGAGTCTGTTTTTGCTTTGTTACATACAGCCATTTGTTTTATTTTTTAGATTTCACATATAAGTGATAAACTAGAGTATTTGTCTTTCTCTGACTTATTTAAGTATAATACCCTTTAGGTCCATCTACATCATTGCAAATGATCAAATTTCATTCTTTTTATTGCCTAGTAATATTCCCGTGTGTGTGTATGTGTATGTGTATGTGTGTGTTCTTAATCCAATCGTCTGTTGATGGGCACTTAGGCTTCTTCCATGACCTCATTACTCATCAGAGTCACCATATATCACAAGGATTGTTCTTTTCCATTCAGAGATAATAAAACACTGACACAGAGATTGTGAATAAATTGCTCAAGGTCACACAATAAGCAAGCAGTGGAATCAGAGTTTGAGCTCAGTTCCATATGATTCCAGTTATCCTAAGTTTACAAAGTTAGAAAAGATCCACAAATTGAAGAATATTAGCATCTAAGGGGCAGTCACAATACAAATACAATGCAATGCTTTTCACAAGTTACACAAGAAATATCTAAAGGAGTGATTATCAAACTGCTCTACAGATCCTATGGTTTCAATGATAAATCTTCCAAAAATTCAATTTCTTGAGAAAAGAATACTGCTAAGAATATTGGGGTGCATGTACCTTTTAGAATTAGTGTTTTTGTTTTCTTTGAATATATACTCAGCAGTGGAATTGCTGGAACATATGGTAGTTCTGCTTTTATTTTTTTAAGGAAACTCTATACTGTTTTCCATAGTGGCTGCAACAATTTACAATCCCACCAACAGTGTACTAGGGTTCCCTTTTCTCCACATCCTCACCAAAATTTGCTATTTGTAGAAATTTTGATGATAGCCATTTGACAGGTGTAAGGTGATACCTTGTGGTTTTAATTTGCATTCCCCTGATAATTAGTGATGTTAAGCATCTTTTCATGTGTCTGTTGGTGATCTGTATGTATATCATCTTTGGAAAATGTCTATTCAGGTTGTCTGCCCATTTTTAATGGGGTTGTTTGGGTTTTTTTTGATATTGAGTTATATGGGCTATTTATAGATTTTTGGATATTAACCCCTTATCAGTCATATCATTTGCAAATATTTTCTCTTATTCCATAGGTTTTCTTTTAATTTTGCCAGTGGTTTCCTTTGCTATACAAAAGCTTTTAAGTTTAATTAGGTCCCACTTGTTTATTTTTGTTTTTATTTCTTTTGTCTTAGGAGACAGATCCAAAAAACCATTGCTAAGATTTATGTCAAAGAGTGTCCTTCCTATGTACTTTCTAGGAGGTCTATGGTTTCAGTTCTTACTGAGTTTATTTTTGTATTTGGTGTGAGGAAATGTTCTAGTCTTATTCTTTTACATGTAGTTGTCCAGTTTCCCAGCACCACTTATTGAAGAGACTGTCTTTTCTCTATTGTATATTCTTGCCTCCTTTGTTATGGATTAATTGAGTGTAAGTGTGTGGCTTTATTTCTGGGCTCTCTATTCTGTTGCACAGATATATGTGTCCGTTTTTGTTCCAATATCATACTGTTTTAATTACTGTAGATTTGTAGTATAGTCTGAGTCAGGGAGCATGATACCACCAGCTTTGGGTTTTTTTTTTGTTTTGTTTTTTTTTTTCCTTAAGATTGCTTTGGCAATTTGGGATGTTTTGTATTTCCATATGAATTCTAGGATTATTTGTTCTCATTCTGTGGAAAATATCATGGTATTTTGAAAGGCATTGCATTAAATCTGTAGGTCACTTTGGGTAGTATGACCATTAATTTTTCCAATCCATGAACACAGGGTATCTTGCCATTTCTTTGTATCATTTTCAAATTCCTTCATCAGTGTTTTATAGTTTTCAAAGTATAGGTCTTTCACCTCCTTGGTTAAGTTTATTCCTAGGTATTTTATTATTTTTGATGTAAATGAGATTGTTTCACTAACTTTTCTTTCTGATAGTTCATTATTAGCACATAGAAAAGCAACATATTTGTATGTTAATCTTGTAGCCTGCAACCTTACTAAATTCATTTATTAGAATACTTTTTTGATGGAGGCTTTATGGTTCTGTATACAGCATTATGTAATCTGCAAATGGTGACAGTTTTACTTCTTCCCTTCCAATTTGGATGCCTTGTATTTCTTTTTCTTTTCTGATTGCTGTGGCTAGGACTTCCAATACTATGTTAAAGAAGAGTGGGCATCCTTGTCTTGTTGCTGATCGTAGAGGAAAAGCTTTCATATTTTCACCATTGAGTACAATGTTAGCTGCAGTTTTTCATAAATTTCCTTTATTATGTTGAGATATGTTGCCTTTATACCAGCTTTGAGAGTTTTTTTTTTTTTTTTACATCTTTATTGGAGTATAATTGCTTTACAATGGTGTGTTAGTTTCTGCTTTATAACAAAGTGAATCAGTTATACATATACATATGTCCCCATATCTCTTCCCTCTTGCGTCTCCTTCCCTCCCACCCTCCCTATCCCACCCCTCTAGGTGGTCACAAAGCACTGAGCTGATCTCCCTGTGCTATGTGGCTGCTTCCCACTAACTATCTATTTTACGTTTGGTAGTGTATATATGTCCATGCCACTCTCTCGCTTTGTCACAGCTTACCCTTCCCCCTCCCCATATCCTCAAGTCCATTCTCTAGTAGGTCTGTGTCTTTATTCCTGTCTTACCCCTAGGCTCTTCATGACATTTTTTTTTCTTAAATTCCCTGTATATGTGTTAGCGTACGGTATTTGTCTTTCTCTTTCTGACTTCACTCTGTATGACAGACTCAAGATCCATCCACCTCATTACAAATAGCTCGATTTTGTTTCTTTATATGGCTGAGTAATATTCCATTGTATATATGTGCCACATCTTCTTTATCCATTCATCTGATGATGGACACTTAGGTTGTTTCCATCTCCTGGCTATTGTAAATAGAGCTACAGTGAACATTTTGGTACATGACTCTTTTTGAATTATGGTTTTCTCAGGGTATATGCCCAGTAGTGGGATTGCTGGGTCATAGGGTAGTTCTATTTGTAGTTTTTTAAGGAACCTCCATACTGTTCTCCATAGTGGCTGTACCAATTCACATTCCCACCAGCAGTGCAAGAGTGTTCTCTTTTCTCCACACTCTCTCCAGCATTTATTGTTTCTAGATTTTTTTGATGATGGCCCTTCTGACTGGTGTGAGATGATATCTCATTGTAGTTTTGATTTGCATTTCTCTAATGATTAATGATGTTGAGCATTCTTTCATGTATTTGTTGGCAATCTGTATATCTTCTTTGGAGAAATATCTATTTAGGTCTTCTGCCCATTTTTGGATTGGGTTGTTTGTTTTTTTGTTATTGAGCTGCATGAGCTGCTTGTAGATTTTGGAGGTTAATCCTTTGTCAGTTGCTTCATTTGCAAATATTTTCTCCCATTCTGGGGGTTGTCTTTTGGTCTTGTTTATGGTTTCCTTTGCTGTGCAAAAGCTTTGAAGTTTCATTAGGTCCCATTTGTTTATTTTTGTTTTTATTTTCATTTCTTTAGGAAGTGGGTCAAAAAGGATCTTGCTGTGATTTACGTCGTAGAGTGTTCTGCCTATGTGTTCCTCTAAGAGTTTGATAGTTTCCGGCCTTACATTTAGGTCTTTAATCCATTTTGAGCTTATTTTTGTGTACGGTGTTAGGGAGTGATCTAATCTCATACTTTTACATGTACCTGTCCAGTTTTCCCAGCACCACTTTTTTTTTTTTTTTTTTTGCGGTATGTGGGCCTCTCACTGTGGCGGCCTCTCCCATTGTGGGGCACAGGCTCCAGATGCGCAGGCTCAGGGGCCATGGCTCATGGGCCTAGCCACTCGGCAGCAATGTGGGATCTTCCCAGACAGGGGCACGAGCCCATCTCCCCTGCATCGGTAGGTGGACTCTGAACCACTGTGCCACCAGGGAAGCCCAGCACCACTTACTGAAGAGGCTGTCCTTTCTCCACTGTACATTCCTGCCTCCTTTATCAAAGATAAGGTGACCATATGTGAGTGGGTTTTTCTCTGGGCTTTCTGTCCTGTTCCATTGATCTATATTTCTGTTTTTGTGCCAGTACCATACTGTCTTGATTACTGTATCTTTGTAGTATAGTCTGAAGTCAGGGAACCTGATTCCTCCATCTCTGTTTTGCGTTCTCAAGATTGCTTTGGCTTTTCGGGGTCTTTTGTGTTTCCATACAAATTGTGAAATTTTTTGTTCTAGTTCTGTGAAAAATGCCAGTGGTAGTTTGATAGGGATTGCATTGAATCTGTAGATTGCTTTGGGTAGTATAGTCATTTTCACAATGTTGATTCTTTCAATCCAAAAAGATGGTATATCTCTCCATCTATTTGTTTCATCTTTAATTTCTTTCGTCAGTATCATAATTTTCTGCATACAGGTTTTTTGTCTCCCTAGGTAGGTATATTCCTAGGTATTTTACTCTTTTTGTTGCAATGGTAAGTGAGAGTGTTTTCTTAATTTCACTTTCAGATTTTTCATCATTAGTGTATAGGAATGCTGGAGATTTCTGTGCATTAATTTTGTATTCTGCTACTTTACCAAATTCATTGATTAGCTCTAGTAGTTTTCTGGTAGCATCTTTAGGATTCTCTATGTATAGTGTCATGTCATCTGCAAACAGCGACAGCTTTATTTCTTCTTTTCCTATTTGGATTCCTTTTATTTCTTTTTCTTCTCTGATTGCTCTGGCTAAAACTTCAAAAACTATGTTGAATAAGAGTGGTGAGAGTGGGCAACCTTGTCTTATTCCTGATCTTAGTGGAAATGGTTTCAGTTTTTCACCATCGAGGACGATGTTGGCTGTGGGTTTGTCATATATTGCCTTTATTATGTTGAGGAAAGTTCGCTCTATGCCTACTTTCTGCAGGGTTTTTATCATAAATGGGTGTTGAATTTTGTCAAAAGCTTTCTCTGCATCTATTGAGATGACCATATGGTTTTTTCTCCTTCAATTTGTTAATATGGTGTATCACATTGATTTGCATACATTGAAGAATCCTTGCATTGCTGGAATAAACCCCACTTGATCATGGTGTATGATCCTCTTAATGTGCTGTTGGATTCTGTTTGCTAGTATTTTGTTGAGGATTTTTGCATCTATGTTCATCAGTGATAATGGCCTGTGGTTTTCTTCTTTGGGACATCCTTGTCTGGTTTTGGTATCAGTGTGATGGTGGCCTCATAGAATGAGTTTGGGAGTGTTCCTCCCTCTGCTATATTTTGGAAGAGTTTGAGAACAATAGATGTTAGCTCTTCTCTAAATGTTTGATAGAATTCGCCTGTGAAGCCACCTGGTCATGGGCTTTTGTTTGTTGGAAGATTTTTAATCACAGTTTCAATTTCAGTGCTTGTGATTGGTTTGTTCATATTTTCTATTGCTTCCTGATGCAGTCTTGGCAGGCTGTGCATTTCTAAGAATTTGTCCATTTCTTCCAGGTTGTCCATTTTATTGGCATAGAGTTTCTTGTAGTAATCTCTCATGATCTTTTGTATTTCTGCAGTGTCAGTTGTTACTTCTCCTTTTTCATTTCTAATTCTGTTGATTTGAGCCTTCTCCCATTTTTTCTTGATGAGTCTGGCTAATGGTTTATCAATTTTGTTTATCTTCTCAAAGAACCAGCTTTTAGTTTTGTTGATCTTTGCTGTTGTTTCCTTCATTTCTTTTTTCATTTATTTCTGATCTGATCTTTATGATTTCTTTCCTTCTACTAACTTTGGGGGGTTTTTTGTTCTTCTTTCTCTAATTGCTTTAGGTGCAAGGTTAGGTTGTTTATTCGAGATGTTTCCTGTTTCATAAGGTAGGATTGTATTGCTATAAACTTCCCTGTTAGAACTGCTTTTGCTACATCCCATAGGTTTTGGGTCTGCTTTGAGAGTTTTTATCATGCATCCAAATGCTTTTTCTGCATCTATTGAGATGATCACATGAGTTTTATCCTTCCTTTTGTTAATGTGGTATATCACATCAATTGATTTGCAAATATTGAACTATCCTTGCCTCCCTGGAATAAATCCCAGTTGATTATGGTGTGATCCTTTTTATATACTGTTGACTTCAATTTGCTAATATTTTGTTGAGGGTCTTTGCAACTATATTCATCAGAGATATTGGCCTGTAATTTTCTTTCTTCGTAGTGTCTTTGCCTGGTTTTGGTATCAGGGTAATTATGGCCTTGTAGAAAGAATTTCAGAGTGTAGAAAGAATTTCAGAGTGTAGAAAGAATTTCACCCTCTTCATTTTTTTGGAATAGTTCAAGAAGGATAGGTATTGGCTCTTCTTTATGTGTTTAGTAAAACTTCTCTGTAGAGGTGTCTGGTAATAGATTTTTGTTTGCTGGTTGTTTTTTTTAAATAAAAATTTAATTTCACTACTAGTGATTGTTTTGTTCAGATTGTCTATTTATTGCTGATTAAGACTTGGAATATTTTATGTTTCTAGAAATGTGTCCATTTCCAGGTTGTCCAGTTTGTTGACATATAAATATTCATAGTATTCTATTCATATTTTTTGTGTCTCTGTGGTATCTGTTATTTCTCCTCATTCATATATTATTTTGTTTATTTGGGTCCTCTCTCTTTTCTTCTTGATGACCCTGGTTAAAATTTTGTCAATTTTGTTTATGTTTTTAAGGAACTAGCCCTTGGTTTCATTGATCTTTACTTTTTTTTTTTTTTTTTTTGGTTTCATTTATTTCCTCTCTGATCTTTATTACTTCCTTCATTCTACTGACTATGTGCTTTGTTTGTCTTTCTTTTCCTAATTCCTTTAGGTGGAAGGTTAGGTTGTTTATTTGATATTTTTCTTGTTTCTTGAGATCGGCCTGTTTTGCTTTAAAGTTCCCTCTTAGAAATACTTTTGCTGTGTCCCATAGATTTTGAAAACTTTTATACCATTTTCATTTGTCTAGAGGAATTTTCTGGTTTCCTTCTTGATTTTTTCATTGACCTATTTTTTTTTTTTTAAACAGCATGTTGTTTAGTCTTTACATGTTTGTGCTTTTCTCATTTTTCTTTCTGTAGTTGATTTCTACTTTCATACATTTGTGGTCAGGAAAAAAAATGCTTGATATATCTTAAATTTTATATATCTTAAATTTGTTGAGACTTGTTTTGTGCCCTAGAATGTGATCTGTCCTAGAGAATGTTCCACGTGTACTTGAAATAATGTGTGTTCTGTTGTTTTGGGATGGAATGTCTGTAGATATCTATTAATGAACTTATCTGTTGTTTATTTAAGACCAATTTTGCCTTTTTGAATTTTTTTTTTTTTTGCTCTTGATGATCTGTCCATTGCTATAAATCAGGTGATAAAGTCCCCTGCTATTATTGTATAATTGTTGATTTCTCCCTTTATGTCTGTTAATATTTGCTTCATGTATTTAGGTGCTCCTGTATTGGGTTCATATTTATTAACGAGTATAATATCCTCTTCTTGTATTGATTCCTTTATCATTATATAACACCCTTCTTTTTCTTTTGTTGTGATCTTTGTTTTAAAGTCTGTTTTGTCTCATATGGGTATTGCTTTCTTGTCATTTCCACTTGCATGACATACCTTTTTCCATCCCCTCACTTTCATTCTGTGTGTGTCTGAAGTTAGTTCTCTTGTATGCGGCATATAGATGGGGCACTTCTTTTAAAATTCAGTCAGCCACACTGTGTTCCTTGATTGGGGCATTTCGTCCATTGACATTTAAAGTAATTATTCATAGGTATGTACTTATTGCCCTTTTATCACTTGTTTTCCAGTTGGTTTTGTTGTTCTTTGTTCTTCTTCTTTTAGTTTCTTCCCTTGTGGTTTGATTTTTTTAGTGGTATGCCTGTGTTCCTTTCCTTTCTGTTTTTGTGTATCTATTGTAGGTTTCTGATTTGCTGTTACTTAGGGTTTATATATATTGGCCTATATCTATTTATTTTAAGTAGATAGCCCTTTATATTCAAACACATGATAAAAGATCTACATTTTTTACTCCCTTCCCCCATACTTTTTGTTTTTGATGTCATATTTTACATCTTTTTTACACATTTATCTCTTTACTGAGTATTGTGGTTATACTTGATTTTACAGTTCTTAGTCTTTTAATCTTTTTTATTATTATTTTTTTGGTCAGCAGAGTAATGGAGCACATTTCATTATACCAACTTGTAGAAAAGGAAAAATCTTTTCTTTTTCCATACATTTCCATAATCAGTTTGGTTTTTCTTTTATAGATTAACAGAAGCATCTTGTTAAAGGAGCTGATTTTTTTTAACATCTTTATTGGAGTATATATGGGTCTGTTTGGCTTCATCCTGTTTGGAACCCTCTGTGCTTCTTGTACCTGGGTATCTGTTTCCTTCTTCAGGCTTGGAAAGTTTTCAGCCATAATTTCATTGAATATATTTTCAACACCCTTCTCTCTCTATTCTCCTTCTGGGACCTCTACAGTGTGAGTGTTGGTATGTTCAATGTCATCCCAAAGATAACTTAAACTGTCTTTATTTTTTTTAATGTCCTTTTCACTATTCCACTGAGTGATTTCCATTATTCTATCTTCCAGATCACTTATGTGTTATTTTGTACCACCTAGTCTGCTATTCAATCCTTCTAATGTGTTTTTCATTTTAGTCATTGTAATCTTCATTTCTGACTGTTCTTTTTTTTCGTATTTTCTAGTTCCTTGTTAAAATTATCACTGTTGTCACTGTTAAAATTATTCTTTTCCCTAACTCAGTTACCCTTCTTATTACTAATGCTTTGAATTCTTTATCTAGTAAGTTGTTTATTTCAGTCTCATTAGTTGTTTTTTCAGGGGTTTTCTCTTGCTCTTTCAATAAAAATAAATTCCCCTGTCTTCTCATTTTCTTATCTCTGTCTCTATGGAAGCAGGTGAAACATTTACCTATGGCAGTCTTGAAGTGGTGTCCTTATCTGGGATCATCTCTATGTAGTCTGCATGTGCCTAATGGTTTTGGTGAGAGTGGGGCTTGACATGAACACAGTCACATCTTTCCTCAGGGTGTGCTAGCAGCTACCACCTTGGTGGGAGGTAGGGCTGGAGAAGGAGGGGTTAGGGCTGGGGCCAGGTGTGAGGTGGGACTTCTCCTCTGCTCAGTGGCCATCACTGCCTTATCAGTGGCAAGCTCTGGTCTCAAGCTGCTAGGGCAGAGGCCCTGAGGGTTGGGTCCAGAGTGACTCAGTTCCCCTTAAGTGACAGCATTGACACCCTCAGCCCCAGAGGGGAGTAGTACTGGGGCAAGAGGGGCTCGTGTGTGCTGTCAGCAAACATTGGGGCATGGTTTGTGGCGATCTTGCCACCATCAGAGATCTGGTCTTCCTCTTATATGCCACCTGTGCAATCGCCAGTAATGGCTGCCCCCTCTGTGCTCAAACGCTGCTTAGGGTTTGAGCCACCACCCTCTGTCATGGCAGCCCTTACTGTGGTGCTAGAGCATCTGTTTGGCTCAGATTGGTACATGTGCCAGGTCAGTTGCAGGAAGCCATTCAGCCAGGTGTTCAGTTTCAGTCGCCGTCTCTGCCCTGCTTCCAGAGCAAACAAGTGTTCACACACTGCTCATGAGCAGAGCACAGGCTTCCCACAGCCCTCCTATCAGCCCCCCTGGTCCTTGGACCAGCCAAGGGTGCTCATCTTCCCTTTGTTGGATTCCAGGACTGGGGCACTCAATATGTGGCTCAAACTGCTCATTCCTCAGGGAAAATCTCTGCCTGTGTAATCTCCCTTTTCCTCTAGGTCCCCTCCATGGGACACAGGTCCCAAACTGATTGCTTCTCTTCCCTTCCTACCTGGTTCTACCTGTATCTTTCTTATAGCCTTGGTTGTCCAAGAGTCTTTTTGTTAGTCTCCATTTAGTTTTCGGTGAGAATCATTCCACATGTAGACATATTTTTTGATGTGTTTGTCGGGGGAGGTGAGTTCCCTGTCCTCCTACTCCACCATTTTAATTTGCGTCCCTCTTTGCCATTCTTAAAACATTTTCATGCACCTATTTCTAAGTAATATTTTGATAAATATCATGGGAATAAGACATAAGAATCTGAGTTCTAATCTTCATGTGGCTTCTAACAACAGTCCAATGAGTCCTACAGGACAAATGCTGTCATTTCCATTTTATGGATCAGAGCATAGAGGCTGAGATGTTACACATAACTAGGACATAGCTTTCCGACATTCAGACTGGAGCCATTTTCAAACGAGGAGACATTTCACAAAAGCTAAAAAAAGTCATGAGCAAAACTTCCATAAGTGAAAGTTGGGAATCTGCAGAGCCAGAGCTCAAATGTGTGTTACCCCATTGGAGGAAGCAGAAATTTTGGGTCCCTTAGAACTTGACAATATATGATGCATCTGCAGGAG
This sequence comes from Tursiops truncatus, assembly GCF_011762595.2. Classification (NCBI taxonomy): domain Eukaryota; kingdom Metazoa; phylum Chordata; class Mammalia; order Artiodactyla; family Delphinidae; genus Tursiops; species Tursiops truncatus. The sequence continues at coordinate 51,671,109 of NC_047041.1, forward strand.
AAAAATCCAAAAGTTAAAGGTCATCATTCATGACAACAGGAGAAAAGTCCACTGGAATGAACACAACTGTGCAATCCCTGGTAAGAAAAATTGGAGCTATCTTATATTACTTCTAAGTCCATAAATCTATATTCCCTCCATTAATGCATCATAGACTCAAAAGCAAAGACAGAAACCCAGAGTCCAGCAACCTTTTTATAGCAGAATCAATTAGGTGTGTGCTGTGCTTTTAAAATGCACCACTTCGTATTAAGGAGCTTAAGGGGTGAATAACAAGCTCATAAAATGTTAATAACTATAATAACTGTAGCTTTGTCATCGCCTTTTACAGTGTGGAACTGTCATGGGACCAGAGGTAATAAAATGGCCTTGGGAGAGTGCTGGGCGTTGGGAAGGCTTGAGTGGACTAGAGACAACACTTTGATCCCACCCCTCCACCTTGGTCACCTTGGACTTGGCAGAATGTAGCCTCTGGCCTGTGCTTTGGAATCCCCTATTGTTCCTAAATAAACAGAAGAAACTGGTCAGTACAGGAGCAATGGGCTAGAAGTCAGAGTATCTGTGCCATTGTGCTTTTTTGCCACCAGCTCACTGGGTGGCTTTCAGGGGCTGGTTTCTCTGAGCCTCAGGATCCATGTCTTAAAAAAAAATTCAAAGCACTGTTCATTCCCTTATTTCAATCTTATGGCATTTTTATTCCTATGTGACAGATGTCAAAGTCTTATCGTTAGCCAAGATTCACATAACCAGGACCCAGAATCTCTGCACTCACCTGCTCCATTATGCTGCCTAGTGAGGGAGTTCTGAGTTGCCCTTGGAGGCTCATGTTCCGTGATTCTGTGAGCCACCAAGTCACTAATCAAGGCTAAATCAATATCTTCAATTGGAAAGAGCCTTGTGAATAGCTTTTGTGAAAATAATATTCACTTTACTAACTTCAAGAATAAATGTACAGTCACTTTTTTTTAGCTTTATAAGCATCTTGTTTGACTCTTAGAAAGTTAATCTCAATACTGATTCCCCAAATGTAAATTATGATTCCAAAACAATATCTGACTGACCCAGTGTTACTTGTAGTGGTAATATAAGACAAATTTCGTAATATGATAAAATGAAAACTGTATTTTATCTCTTTTAAAAGTATCACAAGGATATTGCCTTTTTAGAGTATTCTTTTGCTTAGAATGCAAGAAGCCAAATCTAAGCCTAGGCAACGTGATAGCTACCAGGGGAAGTAAACACCGTTTTTCAGACACAGTAGTCTCTCTTCAACACAGAAAACCACAATGCTATCAGGGGCTTTTTTGCCTGGTAAATTATCTGTGTACCCTGGAATACTTAGCTCAAATAGGTCTGCTCTGTGGAGACTTCCCAGCTCTGAGCCTCTCCTTTCATTGGCCCTTCATACCTAGCACAGATCACATGGTGTCTGTAAAGGCTATTTATAGAGACAGCCTAGAAGCACAGACACCCGCGTCTGATAGCCTGCAGTGGAAACTAGCCAGGTACTAGCGCCATGATCTTTGCCAAGTGACTTGATCATTCTGTGCTTCATTTTCCTTTATTTGCCTTGCATCTGGGAAAATAATAGCACCTATTTTTCATGGCTGTCATTAGGATTAAATGAGTTAACCCAGGTACATAGAATAGCCTTTGGTACAGAGTAAGCACTTAGATGTTAATTATTACTATGGGAAGATCATGGGCATTGGAGTCCGACAGAACTGGATTTAAATTCCAGCTCTAACTTTATTAGCTCTGTGGCCCTGGGTAAATCACCTTCCTACTCTGAACCCTAATTTCCGTGCATTTGTAAACTGGAACTTATTTTACTTACATTGAGGGTAGTTGTAAGATTCACGTGGAGTGTAAAGAAACTACCTACTGCCTGAAAAAGAGTAGACATGCAATGGCAGATGTGATGGCAGCACTGGTGACTCAAGGGGTAGTGATGGTGGTGAGGGGGGGTGGAAGTGGTGACAGTGATTGCTGAGGCGGCCGTGGTGGTGAGGTTGGACTTGTTTTACCTGGGAATGGTGGTGATGCTGGTGATGAGGATGATATGCTTACACGTCTGTCTTCCAGGTTAGACTGTGAACTCATTCTGGGTGGTAAGTGAGTCTTATCTTGGTGTGCTCTGTGGTCATAATAAATAGGTACATGATAAAGAGGCACCTCGTGCCAATTGTGGAGAAGCTAGAAGGAGCTAGGCTTAGGCTGACCTGGATAATCAAAAGGTCAGACCCTACCTCTGAATGCCCTAAAGGAGTGGCTTTTTGCACTCTGTGGTATCCATAGGGGAGTTTAGAACCTGGATTGAATGCCCGTCTTCACCAAAGTTCAAGGGTGTTTAAATCTGATGGATGTTGTCCAAGATAAAGTGTATGAGTAGGGACAGGAGAATTCCACAGGAATCATATCAAAGTAAATGTCCACATAGTGATAAGGAGTGCAGGGACAGGATTTAGGTATTGGGTTGGCCAAAAATTGCCTTCAGTTTTTAAGTAAAAATAAAAGACACATTTTTCGTTTTCACCAAGAACTTTATTGAACAGTATACTCGCCATTTTGTTCCACAACCTTCTGCCATTTTTCAGGCAACTTCATAATCCCATCTTCCCAAAACTTTTTATCTTTTTGAGCAAAAACTGTTCCAGGTGCCTTTTACAGTCTTCCAGGGAATTGAAATGTTTTCCATTAAGAGAATTTTGTAAAAACCTAAATAAATGGAAATTCAAAGGTACAGTGTCTGGTGAACATGGTGGTTGAATCAGAACTTCCCGGCCAGCCTATAACAGTTTTGCCTAGTCATCAAAGAAACACGCAGTCCTGACGGAAGATTATGTGTTTTATTTTGGCTAATTCTGGACGCTTTTTGTCTAGTGCCACTTTCAGTTGGTCTAATTGAGAGCAGTACTTATTGGAATTAATCGTTTGGTTTTCCGGAATGAGCTCATAATAGAGGACTCCCAATCCCACCATATACGTAACGTCACCTTCTTTGGATGAAGATCGGCCTTTGGTGTGGTTGGTAATGGTTCATTTTGCTTGCCCCACGATCTCTTCTGTCCCACATTACTGTACAGTATCCACTCTTCATCGCCCGTCACAATTTGTTTTAAAACAGAACGTTTTCATTACGTTTAAGTAGAGAATCTCGTGCGGAAATACAGTCAATAAGGTTTTTTTCCCTTATGTGGAACCCAAACATCAATTAACATAACCAAGCTGGTGCAAATGATTTTCAACACTTGATTTGGATATTTTGAGTATGTCGGCTCTCTACCGCGTGGTATAACGTTGATTGTTCTCAGTTAATGTCTTGATTTGATCACTATTAACTTCAACTGGTCTACCCGACCGTGGAGCATTGTCCAGCAAGAAATCTCCAGCACAAAACTTTGCAAACCACTTTGGACAAGTTCTATCAGTCACAGCACCTTCTCCATATACTGCACAAATCTTTTTGTGCATTTCAGCTGCATTTTTACCTTTTTTGAAATAATGAAGCATAATATGCCAAAAATGTTGTTCTTTTCTTCCATCTCCAATGTTAAAATGGCTACACAAAAATTCACCAGTTTTTTGTTTTGTTTTGTTTTGTTTTGTTTTGTTTTTGGTGATATGTGGGCCTCTCACTGTTGTGGCCTCTCCCGCCGCGGACCACAGGCTCCGGACACGCAGGCCCAGCGGCCATGGCTCACGGGCCCAGCCGCTCCGCGGCACGCGGGATCCTCCCGGACCGGGGCACGAACCCGTGTCCCCTGCATTGGCAGGTGGACTCTCAACCACTGAGCCACCAGGGAAGCCCTCACCAGTTTTGATAAGTCTTTTAAATGCACATTGATATGACAACTGTCACATACAGTCTAACAAAATTGTTTTGAATGAAATTAAAGACAACTAAGTGCTACTAGAGCCATTTTATGGAAAAAACCAAATGAACCTTTTGGCCAACCCAATACTTTAAGAAGAGATTGCAGTATCTTTCCCTCTCAAGGGGCTATCTCCTGTTAATGCCCCTTGATCAATACTTGATCAAACACTTGATCTTGATCAAATACTTTGATCAAGATCTACACATAGAAAGCTCTCAAAGTATTGGCTGATAGTGTTAGTACTATTAACTATTGATATCATTATCAGGCCCAGACAACCGGGCTGAACCAGACCCCAACTCCAGTTTCATCAAGGACCTGGGGATAAAGTTCAATGCAGTGGTGAAGAGCTCAGAAGTAGTGGCAGCAATAGCGGCAAACAGGATATTACAGCAGAAACTCCATGAGTCCAGATCACCTGAAGGTGATGGAAATCTGAGAGGCTGTGAATGCACACATGCCTAGCTCTGCCCTCTCATTCTTCATTCATAGGACCACATGGCAATTCAACCAAGACCAGCCCTCCCTCCATTGATGGGAGCCTTCCTGATGTTCTCCCTGCCCTGATCAGGCCTGCCTGGACCTTTGGGTCTAAAATTAAACAGGGATGGGAAAGACTGGGCAATGTCACAACTCTGCCACAGAAAAAAAGCAGAGGCCATGACCCAATTCTGGCAAGCCCCGAGGCGTGCCAACAGCTAAGGTAAATGGGAAAATGCAAAATTACACTTTTAAATCAAAGTATTTCCCTTTTCAGCAAGGAAGGCAAAATTCCTGGCTGCTCCCAGAATACTACTTTTTGTCAGAGGTAACAGTCTGAAAAATGATGGTAGCAGAGTACGAGCATGCACACCCCAGTATTTACTCCAAATACATGAGCAGAAATGTGATGTGGTCCATAAATCTTTTGTATAAAATGCTCTCAAGATATCAGCTATAAAAGTGGGCGTGTGTTTACATATGTATACAAAATATTTGAACAGAAGGCAGCACAAGTGCTTAAAAATCTTACTGTTAGCCACCGTGGACTTTTTAAAAGTCTAAAATGAACTCCCCCCCCCCCCAAAAAAAATCGGAAGTTTACATTATGCATGTTTTTAGAAATTGGCTTTTAGGAGAATTATTAATATTTCAGTTTTAATCATTCTCCCCAACCAACCCAAGCCTCCTTCCACAAAACAGCATCACCTGGCCTTAAATGTTTCCCCTTCCAATTCATGATTGATAGGTTTAGAGTCTAGATAGGGGTCAGCAAACTATAGGCTGTTTTGTTGGAAGAAAGCTATGCTCATTTGCTTACACATTATCTGTGGCTGCTTTCGTGCTACGATGGCAAAGTTGAGTAGTTGTGACAGGGGCTCTATGGCCTGCAAAGTCTAAAACTTCTAATCTCTGACACTTTACCAAAAACAGTTATGAATCCCTGCTCTAGACCAATAGTTCTCAGTATTTACTGCCTATTAGAATCATATGGAGAGCTTTTAAAAATCCCAGTGTCCAGGTCTTACCCTAAATCAAGTCAGTAGCTCTGGAGGTGGGACCCCAGTATTTTTTAAGTCCCTTGAGTTACTCCAAGGTGCAACTGAGGTTGAGTACCACTGCACTAGAAAGCCCTTTATGTTGGCAGAGCCTGGAGTATGGGTCCAGGGGAAATATTCTCTGTTCAGTTTCCTGTCTATCAAATGGGATTTAGAATACCTGCCTCATAAGGTTGTTGCAGGTGCTCAACCCCTGTTATCTTCCATTCCTTAAAAAAAAAAAGTCAGACATATACCTACTTCCCCTCTGATAAATCTTTTTCTTATAATTTAAATTCTTACTGTAATGGAGGATAAAGTTCCCAGTAAGTATTGATAGGCTGTAACAGTGTTCTTTTACAACTGCTGTAGGATCTTTCCCTTAAGTCAAGGCTTTCTTAAGGCTCTGCTCAGAGCTCCCTGTAGGAGCCTCCACAATAACGCTAAGTTGAAGGAGGGGACACAGATGGAGACTGGAGGATCACCTCCAGGTAGCAGAAGGCAATGAATATTCAAAAAGACCATTGCATATGTAAATCAGAAGATCCTTGTATAACAATAAATGCGATTCTACTTTATAAAGATTTCCTTATCAACTGTATTTTTATCTTTAGATTACGGACCAGCTAAATCAGTGGGTCTCTAGAATGAGAGATGGGTGCACACCATCCAGAATCATAACTATGGTGGGAGCGCATAACAGAGAAAATGCACCACCCTACACACACACACACACACACACACACACACACACACACACACACACACACACACACACACACACACACACACAGTCTCTCTCTCTCTCTCTCTCTCTCTCTCTCTCTCTCTCTCTCTCTATGGGAATGAGATGCACTGGGTTCTGATTCCACTTCTGCTGTTTCCCATCTGCTGTGAACCCAGGCTCATCAGTTCATGTCTCTGAACTTAAGGTTCTCACATGTTTTTGTTTTTGTGTTTAGTTTGACTATATAAAGTCGGATCATACAATGTCTGAGAGCCAAATTTGATGAGTCTGCGATGTTAATTCACTTATAGTAACCTATCCTGTCGTCACTCCCTGGAGAAACGCCTTTTGACCTCCACCCACCCCCCAGCGCACACACACACTGGGCCTCTCGGGTTATGCACAGTTAAATAGCCTTCCAATAAACCCTTCATTTTACAAGTATTCACTTGATAAGTATTTGAGACTCTTCTATGAGCTAAATATTGTTCTCGGCACTGGAGACCCCAGGATAAAAAGGAAAGATGAGACACCTGCCCTTATGGAGCTTACAATCACGTGGTTGATCTGAGAAACAAATCACTAGTAATAGCTCACATTTTTTCCATTTTATCTTATTTTTTTCTTTATAGCGATTGATTCCTATTACTCTGTAAATTTCATAAATGAGGGAATTAAGTTTTAAAGAGGTTTCAGAGACTGTTCAAGATCTGAGAGTCAGGACCAACCCTCTTCCTTTGATTCTTCATCACATGTACGATCCACTAGGCCTATTCATTCTCTTTGTCAACAAATACATCTGCCTCCATCCTGGTAGCCTTTAACAGACTAGAGCATTATATTACATGTACCTAGTAGCCCATTTCCTAATATGTTCAAGATTTGTTTCTCCAGGTTGCCTCTGATATTTGGCAGAAAACACAGTGCCAGAGAAAGGGAATGGAGACAGATATGAATTGATCAGCAATGGGGATTGGAGCAAAAACAAAAGCCTAACAAGCTGAAGCCGAAGTCCAATCTCCGGCCTTTCTCCAACCTCTCGTACTCTGTGCTTCAGCTGTAGTTCATGGCTTAAGTGGCAGGTTACGTTTTCTGAATACCTGCTCTTCTAAAACCTTGCCAACATTCCATGAGATCGTCGAGTCCTTCCGCTTTTGCCTGGGTGGGCTTTTGTGACTTTCCGTTCCGTTGGTTTTGGCTGAAGAAATGCTATGTGAATTTCTCTTGGGATGCTTATCCTTGGATCGCAGGCGCTCTCTGTGAGGAAACTCGGGCTCTCTCTGCTTCTGTTCCTCCACCCTCCTCGTCCAGCTAATACCCATTCATACTTCTATGTCACTTCGTTTGGGAAGCCCTACCAGATTTTCCAAGGTCTTCTCCTCTGGGAATCTCTTAACATAATTATGGTGGGATGTATGGACTTGTGTTTAATTGCCTGTTGCCCTCACTAGACTGAGAACACCTTTGCAAGTTGGAACTATATCTTGATTGTGTCTCCTGCAGCTAGCACCGTACCTGGCACAGGGTGTGCATTGAATAAGTACCTGCCAGGGTAATGAATCATATGAGTACAGGAAAACCAGGCACCACTCAGCAGCAAGCCCTGTGAAGGAGAATTGTGGAGTTTAGTTCCCGCTAAGCTTAATATTTAGTTAGAATTGGAACAATTTCACCAAAGACTCTAAGACAATCCTAGGCTTCATTAATAGAAGTTTAATATAAATAATAAGGGAGGTGATTATCTTGTTCTATGAGTTTTTGTTCTGAATACTTCCAGAATATTGTTTATTTTCTCATGCCACCTTTGAATATGTTCTTTATATCATTATTTGTAAGAGATAAAATGTTACCTTGAACAGTAGTCTTAAAAAAGAAGGCATATTTTGCCTGGAGAAGAAAAAACTCAAGGGGGACCTGGCCACATCATTAAGTCACTGCATAGTTGTCCTGGGAAGAAGGGACAAGTGTGTACTACTAGATTAATAGGTAATGTCGACATCAGGTGACATTCCTGGAGTAACCCTCTAGCAAGAAAGACATGTTTACCTCAATCAGGAACGTGTGATTTAAAAGACGAACAGTTTCACATTGTTAGTGAAACACAGGAAATCCCTCAGATTTTAAAAATGAGTTTGTATGTGTGGGGAATGGTAGAGAGTTGTTTATTTTTTGTATTAACTAAGGCTTATTTTGAGAATGAATGACACCTCAGAGGTAGGAAATTGGCCGTGTGATCTAGGGGTGTGTTTGATTTCTGCCCTGGAGGAATGAACATTAAAAAGAAGAAAAATGTGCCAGGGTCCTTGGGAACTTTCACAAACTTGATTGTACCAGTTCCTGAACATCAGCCCTTAGCAGGGTTCTACCTGACTGCTAAGTGTGAATGCTCAGTGCATTAAATCATCATTTATAATCTCTCATTACTCTCCTAGTGATATCGCTGCTTATTCAAAAGCAATTAGGCTCACTATGTAGAGAGATTACCATTAAGCCTGCATTTTCTGTGAGGTTGGCAATGATCCAACTCTCATTACTAGCTACTTTGAGATCTTTCGAACTAAAAGAAGGAAATGTTGAAGGAACTGATGTTTATTGAGTGTCTGCTCTGGGTCAGGCACTGAAATTGGCACTTATAATCCTCACAGCACAACCTCTTGAGATTTTAGCTATTACTGTGTCCACTTTTCAGCTGAGGAAATGAGGCTCACAGAGGTGAAGTCGTACCCCTGGGACAACAAAACTGGTGAAGTTCATAGCTGCAGGTGGAGTCTAGTCTGCCTGACTCCAGTAGCCTGTGTTCTTCCTACACCACGTGGTCCCCTTCTTTCAGCTGATGCTTATTTTTTTATTTTTTTATTTTTTGCGGTACGCGAGCCTCTCACTGTTGTGGCCTCTCCCGTTGCGGAGCACAGGCTCAGAGGCCATGGCTCACGGGCCCAGCCGCTCTGCGGCATGTGGGATCTTTCCGGACCGGGGCACGAACCCGTGTCCCCTGCATCGGCAGGTGGACTCTCAACCACTGTGCCACCAGGGAAACCCAGCTGATGCTTATTGACCATAGGCTGCACTGTGCTCTAGGGAACACAGATTACATGCTGAGGGAGAGAAGCAGAGGAGAAAGGCATGTGCATGAATAATGCAATCCAAGACAGGAAATTATAGAAGAAGGAATGACAGGAAACCATAATGTCATTCAAGGAAAGAAAAATTTGCTTCCATCCTTGGAAGATATCCTAAAGGAAAATCTAGGGAAGCTAAGGATTCGGTGAACAAAAATGTGACTGGCGAGAAGAACCTTAGCAACCCAAAATGATATCCCTTGGAGGCTCTGATTTTTGCTTCCTCTTCCAGAACGTATGTTAATTTCATTATTTTACCTCCTTCCCTGGCGTCCTAGGGAAGGAGGGCTCAGAATGGGAACCTGAATGGGGACCTCAAGGACTGTCTTTCCTATCTCTTGCCTTAGATGCAAACCTGAGGTCAGATCTTTTCAGATGTTTAAAAAATGTATTATGCGGTGTTAAAGATATAAAAAGTTATATAGTGAATAATAAAACAAAGACCACTCCCTTTAGAAACAATAAAATGTTAGCAGTGTTGTTGAAGCCTTCTCTTTCCTTTCCTGGTGGTATTTTCTACCCTCCCCTTCAAAGGAATGCACTATCCTGTATTTGGTATTGATAATACACATTCATATTTGAATATGATGACTGCATATGTGTGTGTATACGTAGGTATTTTATGTATTTGCTGTTATAGTTAGTGGAAAATGGTACCTTATTGTGTTAAAATTCCTTGCTCTTGGTGTATAGGAATAAGGTTGTTTTTTACACATTCATCTTACACCCAGAAACCTTAATTCTAATAATTTGTAGATGTGCTTGTGTTTTCCCTCAAAAATTGTGTATATGTTTATACATAGAGTTTCATTACATAATATTCTATTACAGCTTGTTTTTCTATCAACAGTCATAAGAATCATTGGCCTTTATAATTTCAACTGTAGATCATTTTTTGTCATTTTATACCCATGTAGCACGTCATTGAATGAATATACCGTAATTGGTTTGTTCATTCTTTTAATGGTTGTCTTGTTTATGGCTTTTATAGCTTTCTTTTATTTTAGTTCTGTTTTTTGTTTCTAAGTACTGAACATTCTTTTATATGACTTATTGTAAACTAGTGAGTGTTTCTCCATCTAGGGTCTATACCTCAGTTTAATTGCTGTCTACGAGTTCTTGTTATACCATATTTTCACCAACATTTGGTATTATCAGATTTTAAATATTGATCCATCTTAGACATAATATATCTCAAAGTAGTTTTAATTGGCTTCTTTCAGTTTACCATGGAGGCTTAATATTTTTTTTTTAAATATTTCTCCTGAGAACTGATTATTCATATTTTTTGCCATATTTTGAGTTGTTAGACTATTTGATTTTTTTTTTTTTACTCCTTTTTATATTCTAGATAATTGTCTTAGGGCTCTCAATGTTCCCTTTCAACAAATGTTTATTTTTATTAATGGTAGTCAAATTTTACCATATCTTGTTCTCTGGTTTATGTAGTTTGTGCCTGGTTTAATAAATATTTCAAACCTTGAGGTAAAAAAGATAGTCTCTTACATTTTCTCTGAATGGTATAAAGTTTACTTTTTTGCACTTAGATTTTTATTCTAGCTTTCATTTTCTTTTATATTGAAGATGAATTAGGGATCCCATCTTGTTGTTTGTTTCCAGTTACATAGCCCATTCACCCAGCAAGATTCACTGACTTGATCACCCTTTACTCATATATAGCAGTATGCCACCTGTGACATCCATAAAATTTTCAAGTTTGTGTGACACTGGGGACTATTTTATTCCATTGGTCTATTTGTTTTCTCAGCACCAATTCCACACTCTTTCCATTATTGTGGGTTTTTTATAAGTCTTGATATAGTGGGAGCAAGTCTACCTGCTTTATTTTACTTTTTCAGAATTGCCATGGCTCTTCATGGCCTTACCAGCCATATCAGTTTGGGGATTTTCTTAGCAAATTTTCACAGAAAAACATTCCTTAGATTTTTTTTAAATAAATTCATTTATTTTATTTATTTATTTTTGGTTGTGTTGGGTCTTCATTGCTGCGTGCGGGCTTTCTCTAGTTGCGGCGAGAGGGGGCTACTCTTCGCTGCGGTGCACGGGCTTGTCATTGGGGTGGCTTCTCTTGTTGTGGATCATGGGCTCTAGGCACACAGGCTTCAGTAGTTGTGGCATGCAGGCTCAGTAGTTGTGACTCGCAGGCTCTAGAGCACAGGCTCAGTAGTTGTGGTGCATAGGCCTAGTTGCTCTGCGGCATGTGGGATCTTCCTAGACCAGGGATCAAACCCACGTCCCCTGAGTTGGCAGTATTACATACTGCAATATCAGTATGCCTGTGGCATTAGCTAACATCTCTAACATGTCACATGAATATTGTTTCATTTTTTGAGAACAATTAAGGTCTTGTTGCTTTGTAACTTTGACGTTTATAATACAATATTGTTGACTATAATCACTATGTTGTTCATTCGATCTCCAGATTTATTTATCTTTAGTTGCAAGTTTGTACTCTTAAAGAATATCTCCACAGTTCTCCCAACTCCAGTGCCTGGTAACTAACATTCTCTCTGTTTCTACAAGTTGGGCTATTTTAGATTCCTCATGTAAGTGATATCATGTGGTGTATGTCCTATAAATCAGTTAGGCTTTCGTCACTCATTTTGTTCTTTTTGCTTTGTTCTTCTCTGACTGGGTTATTTCAGATGAGATAAGTGATTCTATCTTCTGTTTGATCTGTTCTGCTGTAGACACTCTCTGTTACATTCTTCCTTTTATTCACTGAATTCTTCAGCTCCAGAAGATAATTTTTATGTTTTCTATCTCTTCGTTACTTTAAAATTTCGCTCATGAATTGTCTCCCTGATTTTGTTGAACTGTGTTTCTCTGTTCTCTTGTAGCTTTTTTAGTTTCCTCAAAATAGTGATTATGAATTCACTATCAACTAAATCACAAAATGTTATGCCACTGAGCTTCGTTATTGGAGAATTATTATTTGGTGATTTCCTTGATGTTTCCCCTTTGAAGTGCAGACACCTCCTCAGTCTTTGCTTTTTGCCTTCATATGGGGCATTCTGTTCGTTGGTGCTGTTGTCTTCTGGGGTTTCTCTGCCTTTGTATAGGTACACGTGCTCCACTCTTCTTGATCCCTCCTCTGGCAGAATTCTTAAGCTTTTATGTTTCTCTGGTTCTTAAACCTCACCAGGCTGGCTATTCGAAACATCTCTTTCATCCTCCAGAGGTGGTACTACAGCTCATGTTTGTGGTTCCTCCCTTGCCCACAACCCCTGGCCTGTTTTCAGAGGGCCTCCCTGTTCACCAGAACCACTATCACTGCTGCACTGGAGCACACACAGAGCCAGCCAGAGAGTGGGGAGAGCTGTGGGCTTAGCACTCAGAGCTCTGGGGGTGTCTGTGAACCTGCTGGGGAGATCCGTGAGTGATGTTCTCCCTGTGGTTCATGGGCAGACTTCCTGCTGGAGTTGTGAAACATTCAGCAGGAACCACATTCCTAAAATGCCCTTTGATATTCCTATCTGCCTCTTTCTCGATCTCCTCCCTCCCCCAGTCATGGAGGTCTCACCTCAGTACTCAGTGCAACGGGAGAGGAGTAGGCTTATCCAGCAGCGTCTTACACAGCAAGAGTAGCCAGGGACTCACTCATTACTCTCCTTTCCCCACATGGGAGAGGCTACTGTTGGCCAGTTCAGCCCTGTGCTGGGCTGCCTTGGGGGAGAAGTGGTGGCAGCAAAGCTCTTCACCCTCTTCAGTGTCCAAACTGCTCATTTTTACTTGAACAGAGTACTGGAATCCCTCCTTGGGAAGGCTGGCCTTCTGCAAGTTCTCTCTTGTCTGTGGGTGTCTGTCCAAGTCAGCACTCTACTCGGTTTTCCCCAACCGGGACTGAGAGAGGCTGTGGCTGTTTTACAAGCTCCTGCTTTTTCCGTAGCTTTTATGGAGGTTGGTCTCTCTGCCTATCGCCCAATGCATGTGTGGGTGAGCCTCCACCTGGGTCCTTTGGCGTACGGTGCTCGTTCCTATAACTCCCACAGAGATATTTTTATTCATGGATTGATGCCTAATTAGTTGTTTACAGGGGAATCAAAAAGGAGGGGGGTCATACGTTGCCATGATGCTGACATCACTCCTTTTACTTGATATTTTAGTTGTGTCTTGGATAAGTAGTGTCATGTGGCTGGGTTGCATTATTGTGAATTCATGTTGACAATTTAAGCTAACTAGTAAGCTTCAATATTACTACTTATTGTGATACATTTTTATTTATATTACTTTATTTTTACGTTTTTAATGCTCTATTGTTTTCTCCCTTAATATATTATTTTATTTTTCCTTCTACTGTTCTTGCAGTTTTCCACTCTGTTTCTGTCCTTTCAATTGTTTTCTTTACAAGTTCCTGTAATCAATTTCTTTACCTTTCTCCAGAACAAACTTTAGGTTGCTTTTAACCTGGACATTCACTTTTGGATGTGCCAGAAAGACTTCCTGCCTTCCATGTTATTATTGTTTTGCATTCTAGTTTTATCTCTTTTTTAAGCAATAAAGTTACACGTTTTATTAATTACAAAATTAGTATTTATTTATTTTGCACACAGGAATAACAATTGACTTGCTGACCATTATGTCTTGCATCTCACATATTTCCAATAGAATTGATCTCCTTCTACATAGAATACATTTTAAGTTTCTCTAGTGAGGGTATATTGGCGGTCTCTCTCTATTATTGTTTATTTTATAAAACATCATTATTTAGGGCTTCTCTGGTGGCGCAGTGGTTGAGAGTCTGCCTGCCGATGCAGGGGACACGGGTTCGTGACCCGGTCCAGGAAGATCGCACATGCCGCGGAGTGGCTGGGCCCGTGAGCCATGGCCGCTGAGCCTGCGCGTCTGGAGCCTGTGCTCCGCAATGGGAGAGGCCACAACAGTGACAGGCCTGTGGACTGGAAAAAAAAAAAAAAAAAAAAAAATCATTATTTAGCTCTTTTTTTAAAAATAGCTTTGCTGATTACAGACTTCTAGGATGATGGCTATTTTCTCTTAATTTTGAGGTATCCTTCTGTCTTCTGGCTTCCATTTTTGCTGTTAAGCCTATTAGTCTAATTGTTATTCCTATGCTCTTTTATTTTCTCCCTACTTTTAATATCTCTTATTCTTCAATGTTCTACATTTTCTCAATGATCCATCTGGGTATATATTTTTATTAATTGACTTGGGATCTTTTTGTTTTCTGACATGAGGATGTATCTTTAACCAGTTCTAGAACATTTTTCTCCTGCAAAATAATACTCTACTGCCTTTTTGAAATTCTCCTTATTCTCTGCTGAGTTTCCTACTAAATGTTAGTCCTTGTCATTCTATCGTCCATGTCTCTCAACATTTTCATCTCTTTGCTTTTATTCATGCTGCATTCTGTATGATTTCTTCAGACCTCTCTTATAATGCACTAATTCCCTCTTAATCTATTTCTACTCTGCTCTTTAACCCACATATGGAGAGCATTCTTCTTTTTATGGAGGGGGGAACCAGGGTTAAGTGCTTATTTTTTCACCTCTGGGAATTATGTATAGGTCTTTTTAAATACTTTGAGTCATTTTTGATAGTCATATTCCAATCTCATATTTATTTCTTCAAACATCTTAAACATTCTTATGTTCTGTATAATCCCCAGAACATGAATTCTCTGGTATCTGATTCTACTTTTTGCATTTTTCTCAATTTTGGCAACTGAGCTTCTCTAAGGGAAATTTACATTTATACTATTACTGGGAGCCCTAAGGCACCATAAACCCAAGATTACTTTTAATACATTTTATACTTGAGATTTCACGAAACTTACAGTGTAGTTTCAGACTCTCATACCTGCTTGAGGTATGGCCTGTAGTTACAAACTCTCAGTGAGACATTTTCCCCAATAAACAAAAAACTCTTCTTATGACTTTCCTTTGCTGGCAGGCTTTTTTGTCCCCGAAAACACCCTTTAACGTATAGTCTTTGAGGTTCTAAGTTATAGTTAGGAGTCCTTAGTTCTAATCCTTTATCCTCTGTGGGTCTGAAGCCGTTAAAACTCAAGACTCTAGATAGCTGGTCTTGGCAAATGCCCCCAAGCCAACCATTCAGCGTTTATTTATCACTGTGGCTTGTTCCCTCTCTATTTGTGGCCTCTGGAGATGTCCTTATATCTGTATCTGAGGGAGAATGCAAGTGGGTGCCAGTGAGCTTCACTATGAATTAAGAAATGTTTGCTGATATTAACCCAGTGTCGAGTATTTTTAGAGATTTCAGAAAATCTCACCTGTCATTTTACTAAAAGTATGTTTGTTTTATTAGCTGAAGTGATTCATTTACTTTGGACTCGAGTTAGTGTTTTTAGTGCAAAGAGTTTGTAAAAATGAGAGAAGTTATCTGGAAATTTCTGCATGGCCAGTATTCTGTTATCTAAAAGAATGTGGCTTCCTAATTTCACCTAGAAAGTGAAGAGTGACATTCTAAAGGCAAGCATCATTCAGAATTTGCCTTAATAGTGACTTCTTCACTTCTCTGCTCCTTTATTTAAGTAGATCCCCCTCTATATACACACACAACCACACACACGATTATTATCTATTATACTCCTTGTGTACTTCATATTTTACTATGCTGCAATTATTTGTTTGCATTTATGTAATGTTCATCACCCCCTCTAGAATGCAATAGACCATAAGCTGCATAAAAACAAGGATTGTAACTATTCACTAGTACCTTAGTGTGTATAGTCCGTAGCAAGAAATAAATGATTACTTAAATGAATGAATAAAAAGCTACCTTTTAAACAATATCTATTCAGTCTTCTTTTAGCTCGTTCTCTATATGTTTGTTGAACAAATGAGTGAACAATGGAAAGGAGAAGGGCTGAATCAAGAATCATTGAAGTCCCTGCACTTAACTTTAGTTTCCATTTCAATGACATATTATAAGCTAATTTAAACAACAACAATCTAAAAGTTTCCCTCTGATACATCCTAATACCTTTCTTAAACTTTTGACAAGTAACTAAAATATTAATGTGGAACTACAAGCCAGTATCCTTCTCTAAATAAGTAAAAGGAATAAAGTTGAAGTGGGAGCAAAAAGGAGTATTTCTGGATAAAATTGCTGTTGTTTATTTTCGTTATGATGAATTGTCTATGAGCCAGTACCCTCAGAGCCCTGTGTTTCTTTTTTATGCTATCACTATCCAAACCATTAGATGACTAATAATGGCAAGGACGATAACAAAACATTATTCAATGCCATCCATACAGCCAGATTGTGCTTTTAGTTCTGCTAGTACATACACATTACAGATGAGAAAACTGAGACTCAAAACCAGTTTTAGTTAATTGTCCAAGATCATAGTAAGTGACTGAGGTTAGATTGGACCAAAATCCTCTCCCTTCTGGACCAACACTCCAACTTTGAGGCAGGAAAATCAACCACGAGGTCCTAGGTGCTGAATATTATTGCACCGTGCAACAAAGATGACTTGTGGGGGAACAAGTGTCGGTCAAGTGGTGAGCAATACTCAGGACCACCTGGCCCTCCTATGCACACGACACTCAAAAAGCTCAAGGCAAGGAATGATATAGCACCTTTCTCTGACTTTGTTACCTCTCACCCCTGTCTTTAACTGATTTCACAGAATTAAATTCATGGTGAGGATAGGAAGAGGGGAGAAGACCAATGTGCAATTCACTGAGGGTCCTATATTATACCTCCTGTCCAGGAATTGCTCTGCAAACAGAGGAAACCAGAAAGAATCATTTATTTTGTATGGAGAACTGCACTCTGTGCTGTACATACAATGATTACATTTACATGCAATGATTGCATGTAATGTACACATGGACTTAATAGAAAACATTAAGTCCACTCACAGCTGAGGAAATTGAAACCCAGGACCGTGACTAGCAATGCTCCTGGGGGAAAATTGTCAAGTGGTAGGGCTGGGATTTGACCAAGTTCTCATCTTACCTCATGGTATTGCTGGCATTAAGTTTGGGGTAACATCTAAAAGAAGAGAGGGGGAAACAAGAAGGAAGAAGCATGATCTTCTCCTTTGAGTTCCAGGAGTGGGGAAGAAAAATACTTTCCTGAGCCTAATGGCACCTGTCAACGTGTATTTATTGTGTCTCCTTCTGGCCCAGCAGTGCAAGATGCTAATAGGGATGAAATCATCTCCCGATCTCCCATTACACAGTGTCTCTGCCTCACTGGCACCACTGAGTACTGTGACGCAGTGATTGATGAGAATAACTCACCTTTATGCAGCACTCTACACTTCACAAAGGACTTTCTGGGATTATGTCATTTGATCTAATTTATGAACAGGCTTTATCTACTAGGCAGGTATCTGTGGTGAACTGTGTCTGATTCAACTTCGTACCTCCCCACCTTGACCCTCGCTGTCCCCAGTCCTAACTGAGCAAAGGGAATTGCAAATAATAGATATTCCAAAGTCTGAAACAGGACTTTTCTTTGGTTTGCTTGCGCTCAAGGAACAGTGAGTAAATAAATGTTCATGGAATTTTATAGTTGCCTCCTCCCAATACAGAAATTGCTCTGGACACAATACTATTCTTCATCTGAACGTAAGTCTCACCCCAAACAGTATTCCGCCAACCATTTCCAAACCTCTTTGAGAATTAGCAATGACCCAAGTCCCACCCAAGTCAACCCCACTATTTGAGCAGTGAATGGTAAATTTTCATCCTGTCCAGTATTCTGCCATGGAGTTGGCTAGGGGCCCTTTTCTGACTTCTTCCCTTTCCCGCAGGCCTGTGTCTCCCCAAGCTCTTCTTAGCCCCGAGACATGACAAGGCTATAACGGGTATAAGGCTTTCCATGAACAATCTGTATCTTACCCTGGTGGCCTTAGCTGCAGAACATGTAAGGTCCCTGGTCTCAAGAAGCTTGGGATTTCCGTCTAATTGACAATTGTAGGTCTAAGCATTGAGCTGGAAATTAATAGTGTTATGGATTGAATTGTGCCCCCCTCAAAATTCATATGTTGAAGCTCTTACCACCAGCGCCTTGGAATGTGACTGCATTTGGAGATTGGACTTTTAAAGAGGTAATTAAGTTAAAATGAGACCATTGGAGTGGACCCTAATCCAATCTGACTGGTGCCCTTATAAGAAGGGACATCACAAACTTCCCTGGTGGTGCAGTGCTTAAGAATCCTCCTGCCAGTGCAGGGGACATAGGTTTGATCCCTGGTCCGGGAAGATCCCACATGCCGCGGAGCAACTAAGCCCATGTTCCACAACTACTGAGCCTGAGCTCTAGAGCCCGCGAGCCACAATTACTGAGCCCACGTGCCACAACTACTGAAGCCCGTGTGCCTAGAGCCCATGCTCCGCAACAAGAGAAGCCACCGCAATGAGAAGGCTGCGCACTGCAAAAAAGGGCAGCCCCCGCTCACCGCAGCTAGAGAAAGCCTGCATGCAGCAACGAAGACCCGACGCAACAAAAAGTAAATACATAAATTTATTTAAAAAAAAGAAGGGACATCAGGATATACAAAGAGACAGCAGGGATGTGCACACACAGAGGAAGGGCCCAGTGTGTACATGTGTACATAGCGAGGAGGTGGCCATCTGCAAGCATGGAGACAGGCCACAGGAGAAACCAACCTGCTGACAACTTGATCTTGGACTTGTACTCTTCAGAACTGTGAGAAAATACATTTCTGTTGTTTCAGTCACCCCATCTGTAGTATTTGTTATGGCAGCCCTGGCAAGCTAATAAAAATAGCATCCAACAAACAAGCTCAGATATGATTTTAAATAATCCAAGTAAGTCTAATTTTAAAACACACAGATGTTTATTTTTTCTCTAGTCCCTCTGAGGTGCTGCCTCTATATAAAAGCAAAGAACTGGTAAGTAGAGGTTGGATGGCATAGAGTATAAAGTAAGAACGATGGAAGCTCATTGACAGAGAATAAGGAGAATGGGCAGGATCAGGGAAGAGATTCTGGAGGTTACACTCGAGCTGGATCTTGTTTGATGAATGAAGTCACTTAGTGAATACTAGGCATTGAGTGCCTAATAGCTGAAATAAAAGAAAGAATGAATGGCTATCAGAATGGGAGTTCCTTAAATCTTTATTAAAGAACCTACTATGTTCGAGGTATTATGCTAGACACTGAAGACACACAAATAAAAGAAAAATCATTACCCATGAAAAATTCACAGGCAAGCAGGGGAGAGAGGCAAATCAACAACTAATAACTAGATAATATGATAAATGCCAAACAGAGTACTAGGGAAACAAATAGAAAGCCAGTAACTCTGGGGCAAAGCAGGGAATGCATCACCCACAAAGAGCTGGTAAACAGGACGGTGAGGACAGCGGAAGATCAGGACTTCTCTGATGGGCTGCCTCAGGCCAAGGCATCCCAGGCAGAGAGAACATGGCAGGATCCATATTATAGATGTGTGTCGGAGAGAAGCAAGTGGGACCAGATGATGAAGGTCTTGTAGAATATTTTCTCTGTGGTCTCCTTATTTTTCACTTGTTTGTCCTCATTTAGCTGATATTTATTTAATTGGCAATAGAATTTTCCGAAGATTATTCAACCAGCAAATTCATTAAACTCTATTACCAACCACCACACAAATTAATAATATCTCATTGTTATGCCAAAAAAAAAAAAGGATTTGCAGCTTCATCTGTGCATGTTATTTTTTAAACAATTACTGGGCAACCTACTTAGAAACACCAATTATAATAAACTTAATTCTTCACTTAATCAGCTGTCTTTCTTAGATTTGCTGTTTATTATCCCGCTGCTCCTTGGGAAGATGAATGCCCAGGAGACTGAGAATTAATGAGACATTCCTTGAGGACATTTTATGGGGCTTTTTTTGGCTAACCCATTCTCTTAGTTGAAGGAAGAAAAAGCAAGACATATATGCTGATGCTCCAGGAAATTCTGCTGGGCTTTTAGCTCTGCTCAGGAAGCATTTTTGGATTCAGGTGTGTTCAGTTTGTTGCAGGCCAATACATTAGCATCTGCAGGAGGGTGGGCGTCCACAGACAGGAGTGTTGCGACAGACTGTTTACTGTCACTTGGGCTCTACCTGCAGGCTGTTTGGGAGCAGCCAGTGTAGAGGGCCCGCTTACTTCCATCATCTCCATCCACGGGGATAATTAGCAAGGCTGGCCCCAGGCCAAGCGGTAGAAGCAATGAAGTCTGTGATCTCTGCAGCTTCCCAAACTCCTCAGTCACTTCCTCCTGCCACCTCCAACTCCAGGCTCAAAGAATTTAGTGCACAAATAAATAAAAAGGTGTGTGGACCAACCCCAAGCTAGCCTTAAGCAGTTAGAGTTTGGGACACTCAGTCCCTGCCTTGGTGTCTGAGCCTATCTTTTAGCATTTCCTTTTTGTACTATTAGAAAGTATGTCCTTATTTTGAGCAGAAATTCATTCACGCATTCAGTATTTACTGAGCATCTACCATGTTCCAGGCATGATTCTGGTTTAAAGGAATATAGAGGCTCCCATGGGATTCTTGAGCTCAAGGGGGAAAGAGCCCCATTTCCATTATTCCTCGTCTCTAACGTGGTGATCAGGTCCCCTTGGGAGTCTTGTATATTCATTATATCCTTTACCATTTTCACTTGTGTTTCCTTAGGGGTTCCCTCAGCCAGAGGCCTTGAGCTGTTTTATTCACTCTCCCAGATTCACTTCTCTGCTTTTCACATGCAATGATCCATCCCCAGCTCACCCTCCAGTATGCCTTGTCCTGTCCTGTCCTTGAGGAGCAGCATGATTTCACCTCTTGGCACTGTCCCCTGCCTAGAATGCCTTCCCTCTTTTATTCACCTGGTAATTCCTTTCTTCTCCCGTCTCTGTTCTCATACTTTTCTTGGTATACTTTGCCTCCACACACAGGACCACGAAACAGGCACCATTTCCTGTGAACGGCCAGCACAGCGACTGGCATCTCAGGGCTCAATCAGTGTTTATCGACTTAATGTGTTGTCTTCTCTCAGGTCAAGAGAAGACTCTGTGACGCGTGTTAAGGGAGCTGCCATGAGCAGACGCCCACACTATGCCAGGGCCACGTGTCCTGGAAGCTCCTGCTTCTGCCTGAGTCTGGCCATGGCTTCCAGTGGCAGGTCTTCCAACTCTGCGTCCTCAGCTTTGACACCAGCCCCCTCCAATCAGCCAGCTCTCAGCACTTTCGCTCCCTTTGCACTTGCTGCTCCCTCCTCTGGAGATTTAGGGAGGTAGGACTCGCTTTCCCCACCTCACACTGGGGACTCTGCTACCAAGCCCAGCTAACTAAATCCCACCCCCAGCCTTTGCTAATCTACCACTCACATACAGCCTGGGACACAGGGCTTCCCATCCAGTCTCCTGGGCACACCCTAGGAGGCTAATTGCTGGTACCATCCACTCTGGAATGTCCTGGAAACTTCTCTGGGATGACTATGGTTGGCCCCCTTTCAGCCTCTCACAGGCATCTCAGTTCCCATCATCCGCTTCCCAGTCTCCCTTTACTACCTGCAGGTCCCCTTCTGTATGGCTCATAGGGTAAGGCTGTGCTCTAAGCCCACTGGTCTCATGGTTTTGAAAATTTGTTTCTTTTGTCTCTTTTTTGTTTCTCCTGCTGCTAGCATAAGTCTACATACAATCTCACAAGTCTAGACTCTAACTCACTATTTTTGAATAATCTCTTTCACCCTGAGTTCACTGCGTATGAAACACTTATCCCAGTTGCCTTTATGGTGAGTAGGAGTAAAAATTAGGCGAAAAATACCCCACATTGTTTTAGATGAAGATAATACGTATTCACCATAGGATAGTAAATGTTCAACAATTTCTAATTTTCCTTCAAGAAATCATTGTGGTTAACTTCCCTCTTTGCAGTAACCAAATTTTAGAGTAGCCAATACTGAGTCTAGAAGTTACAAATTGGTGGTTCACAAACCAAGGTTGGACTGTAGAGTTTTTTCTAACACTGAGTTGTAAAACTTTGAGCGTCCATATGCCTCAGTTCATCAAGGCCCCTCCCACTTGTATTGTCACGTAGAATGTGTACATCACCCACGTGCTCCTCAAGACATGTGAGCTCTAGCCTAACCCTCTCTTTTGAGGATCAGAGGGCAGCAGTGATTTGCCCATCATTATGTAAACTACTTAGTTGTGATGCTAATACTAGAATGCAGGTAGCCTAACTTCTAGTCCAGGGCTCTTCTGCTCTAACCAAGGTGTCCCCCCAAATTCCTAATATCGAAAAGTAACCTGAATTTGAATTTCGTTAGTCTGCGGGAAAGGAGGCGAGGGAGTCACATTAAAAGTAAAACTCCAAATTTTACTAGATCTTGTCCAAACCTGCACGCACAGGAAATCCACCCCCCCCCCATAAAATCTGACCCAACTGTTTCTTAAAGTCCTCAGTGGAAAGGGTCTCACGCCTGCTCAAAAACTCACGTGTTGGCTAATCACCACAAGGCATTTGCCACACTCTTCCTTATCCAATCTGCCTGTCCCTCTGTCACTGATTTGGTCTTACCCCCAATTGCCACTACCCCCATTTTTCTGCCAAGGGTGTTGTCAACCTGTGTTCCAAAGCTGTGCATCCTCAAATCCTGCCTTCCTATGTCTAGCCTAGAAATGTACTCCTTAATGGACACTTCCCACCGTGAAAGTCTGCTTGGCAAATGCTTGCATATAGGCCCCTAACCCCATCACTTCACCTGTTCTACTCAGACTTGTCAATCCCCTTCACTTCTAGCCCAGAGCCCTTGCTAATATAACCATTGCATGGCTTTTATTTTCTGATCAGAACTTCTTTTGTCCCATCTCTAGAAGAGGGTTTACCTCCCTCCTGGGGCTGTTGTAAAGGTTGCAATCAGTGCTGTGTGTGGCAATACCCAGAAAGCTGCAGCATGCTGTACAAATGTTAGGTCTGCAGGTTTATACAGCCTTCTGTTCTCGGCTTCCACTATTTTTTTTTATATAAATTTATTTATTTTATTTATTTTTGGCTGCGTTGGGTCTTCGTTGCTGCATGCGGGCTTTCTCTAGTTGTGGCGAGCAGGGGATACTCTTCGTTGTGGTGCTCAGGCTTCTCCTTGTAGTGGCTTCTCTTGTTGCAGAGCACGGGCTCTAGGTGCGCAGGCTTCAGTAGTTGTGACACGGGTTCTAGAGCGCAGGCTCAGCAGTTGCGGCGCGTGGGCTTAGTTGCTCTGCGGCATGTGGGATCTTCCCGGACCAGGGCTTGAACCCGTGTCCCCTGCATTGGCAGGCAGATTCTTAACCACTGTGCCACCAGGGAAGCCCTCGGCTTCCACTATTTGCCAGAATCTCATGTTTACTCATTTTTGTGTGTGTATCTATTTTTCCTTTTAAAAAACAAATGGTATTTTAAAGTTGAAAGCCTAAAAAAATCCATTCCAATTTGCATAGCCCTTAGGTTATTAGATTCTTGAGAAATGTCCTAAGTCTTCCATGTGTATCAACTTTCAATGTAATTCAGCTTACGACTATTGAACACTTACTCCTGGGCCTCTGCTGGGTACATGCACGTGTCTTTTCTCAGAAAGCATTTAACTAGATCTAGACCACATTGTATCTTACTATAAATAGCAAACCTGAGAAGACTGATGAAGTGACAAGAACAACAGTTGATCCTGAATATACCCAGGTTTCAGGTTTGAAACCACATTCTATTAAAATTCTGAGAGTTGTGAGACCTAGGTTGGAGCCTTCGCTCACCACCAAGTCATTGTTTCCCCCTTGGGAATGTTCTGTAAAATTTGGAGCTTCCGATTCCTCATCTGGACAATGATAATTGAAGATGAACATGTTACACTGTAGAATTGTGGTTGGATATAAACAAGATCCCATATACAAAACACTTAATAAATTTTAAAATCTTTTAGTATTTTGAGAAAGTTGCTATCCTATACAAGTAATCTTCTCTAAAGCCTTATGATTACTTTTTCATTCTGCATAAAATTTATGAACTGAACTAGTCTGTGAGGCAATTTGCTGAGATATGGCTGTTCTGCACCGTATTAGTCTGGGTCCTCCAAGAAGAGGTCCCACGACCAGATTAAACATGCTACGGTTTTGTTAGGAGAGGTGCCTGCATGAGAAAAACCAGGGAGGTCACCTGGGAAGGCTGGGAGAGCCAGCCGATCACAAGGCAAGTCTGTGACCCCAAGTGAAGGAGAGAGATTTGGATGTGAGCATCCTGGACCGCCATGCGGTCCCAGTCAAGTCCAGCAAAGCCCTTGGGTGTCCTCAAGCCAAAGTCAGTTTAGAGGAGACCCTGTCTCCCAGGAACTAGTTTTTCTTGGTATCCCTGCCATACTCAGTGCTTGGCCCAGAGAAGCCTGTGGGGGGCATGGCCTTGGCACAAATCCAGCAAGAGATCTCAAAGAGCAGCAGCTGGAGCCTTTGCACAGTTCCTCCCTGTGGTTGGGGGTCCCAAGGAGCGTCATCACAGCCGCTTCATACATTGGCTTCTGATGTCTACAGAAAAACCCAGAGACTGATTCGCTATCTCTTTTGAAAGATTTATTTTTACAAATCTGTTCCCACAAGCACACATCATTTATGCTGCCTTTAAATGAGATTTCAATAACCCAAAGGTTGACAAAACAGAAAATCAGTTCAACAACACAATGGGTCAATTCTGACTTTTTGGAAATTCTACCAGCTGTTTGTGATATAATCCAGTGGGGCCTGACATCTGGCAGTATAGCGTCTAATTCATAGCAATGACGGGTGACTTTAGATTTGGTTAGAACTGGTCTGCCCATGCCTGGCTGCATGACTTTGGTCAAGTCATTGAACTTCACTGACCTGTGTCTCTCTTTTATAAAATGAACCTCATAATATCTTCCACAAAAAATCCTGCTGCTAATCAAATCTGATAAAATACAGTAGATAACCAGCAAGTTCCCTGGCACAATTCAGACAGCTAATTTAATAAATAGCTTTTATTTGTAGTGTTATTTTAACTATCTTTTCTAATCCTCGACCACATAAAAGCATTAATTAATGGAATTTCTATGTAGTATTAATAAAACTAATATTTGCATCTGTCCCCAAACAGTAGCTAACACATGCCAGATGGTCTGCAGGAACTAGCTCCCTTTCTTCCCTCCTCTTAATTTTTCTGACAGTTTTTACTTCCTCTAACAGAGTTATTTTTCTATTAGTGCATAATTTCAAAATTCTATCTTCCTAGTGGCCACTGTCTCCTTTGTTCCTTTTTGGGCAGCCACAGGCAGTAACGCATTCATGAGGACTCCATGAATTCATTAAATGTTCTTTTATTCATCGTTTGTTGAAAACCTAGTTGGTTCCAAACAGCAGAAATTCAGATGGTCATATAATTGTTTTTGCCCTTAAGAAGCTCACCATGTGATGTGGGAGGAGGGAGGACAAGCCTGTAGGTTGTCTGTACATTGGATGGTGTTGACGCAAAGAGAGGGTGATCCACTGTGTTGGGGGCTGTGGAGTTGTCAGGAAAAGCTTCTTCTTTTCCTGTTTATTCTTCTCTTCTTCTTCCTTCATCATCATCACCATCTTTATTCCATTCAATGTCTGTTGACCCAGGAAGCTGTCAGACACTGTGCTGATTTCTTTATGCATATTAACTAAATTAATCCTCATCACAATATTATAAAGTATGTGTCTTCATTCTACAAAAAAGGAGTCTGGATCACACAGAGGTTAGTTGTCTAAGATTCACCCACCTACTCACTAGTAGAGCCAGGTTTCAAAACCAGATAATCTGGCTCAACAACCCACAGATGTAACCAATAAGATAAGTGGCTTCATGAAAGAGAAGATTCCCGGCCTGGGTCTTGAACACAGAGGGAGGCAGCAGGTGGACAATCTCAGGGAGAGCATGACAGGCAGGGCAGCATGAAGCAGCCTAGTCTTATTCATTGTGTGTCACACGTCACATCTAGCCCAGTGCTTTACGCACAGTGGGCTTTCAGAACTTGTTGAATGAAGGAAAGAGTAATAAAAGCTGTGCATGCTTCCCAACCTCTCATCCACCAGTCCACCTCCAGACACTGATTTCTCTAAAATTCCATATCAAGTCTCACCTCGACCCGGGAGCCATCTCAGACTACACTTGCACACAGTGACTTCTCCTCCCCCAAACCCCTGTAAGAATACATGTCCATAACTCTCAGGTGGCATTTAATTATAAGGCATCTTGTGTATTCGATAGTTTTTTAGGCACGTAGGCCATATAAGCTCCCCAAGAATAGAGTCCATGCGAAGCAGTGTGTGTGTTGAAGTGCAGGAGGCACCGGTTTGGAATCAGGCAGATCTGAATTTGAGCTGCCTTCCACTGCTTCTGCTCCCCAGCTGTGTGACCTGAGGGAGGGCAGTGGCTTAAGCTCTGTGGTCCTTATCTCTACACTTGACTATTAGATAACATACCTGAGATCCTCTAGCCCCACATCTCGCATACAACCCCTCAGTCAATGTGAATGTATCCCCTCTTGTGCTTCTTCACTCACATATTTGCAAATGAGGCCATTGGCTAATACACTGTAAGGAAGTGTTCTGACAGCTTGAAAATGGAATAAATCGCATACTCCGATCAGTGACCACTGAGCATCTAGTCAAACCAAAGGGGAGCGGGAATATTGTGCTTCAGGAACTCGTTCTCAGAAATTATGTAACAGCACGGATTTACGGTACAGCACAGGGAACTATATTCAGTATTTTGTAGTAACCTATAGTGGAAAAGAATCTGAAAAATAATATATGTATGCATATATATGTGTGTGTGTGTGTGTGTGTGTGTGTGTATCTGAATCACTTTGCTGTACACCTGAAACTAACACAATATTGTAAATCAACTATAGTTCAATAAAAAAAAATCAGTGAAAACTCAAAAAAAAATAAATATAACGGCAAAGTACTGTCCTATAATACAAGCATAGCACCTCTGATAGCTAACAGCCCTCTGAATGGAGGTGCTGGAGAGAGGCTCTGTGCAGCCAGACTTTGGTTTGAGCAATGGTTTCGTGAAGCGTGAACTAGGTTTGCCTTACCCAAATTGTAATTTGAAATGCTATTCATGCATTTGAAGTGATGCATTCCCTCACCTTCACTCATTTGTTTACTCAACAAATAGGTATTAAGTACTTGCTCTGTGCAAGGGACTCTGAACTCAGTTGGGGCCACAGAATCAAAGGGATAAGGATGCTGAGCCTCAGTGGAAAAGCTCTGTCCCTGAACCACACAGCCCAGGTTCAAATCCTGACCAAGCTCTCACCAGTCTGGCAGCCGTGGGCAGTTTGTAAAGACCCTTTGAGACTCTGTTTCCTCATCTGTAAAATGGAGATAGTAATAGTGCTTGCCTAATATGGGTTATGATAAAGATTCCCAGAGACGATAGAAGTAAAATATTTAGTACTGTACCTGGTGCATACTGAGCATTTAATAAATGTTGAATTGTACGTGTATGTGTGCAACGTATCACGTCATCTGATTCTTTAAAAGCTAATGATCATACATTTAAAAACATCATTTAGATTAAGCCTAAAAGGTCACTGATGGTCAAGGATATATAAGAGTGTCTTCTGATTTGGCCCTTGAAAGAATTTGCAATTTGTTCTCAGCTATCATTGTGGTCAGAAGTCTACCTTAGATAATACTTCTAGGAGCCCAGAGGCAACTACTTTGCAGAGGATGTAGGTGGCAGGTGGACAGGGGTGAATGGGAACAGCTTGACAGAGGCACAGAGGAAGTAGCATTTTACCTGATAGGGAAAGGTATTCCTAGTAGAGAAACAGGAAGAGAAAGGAAAGAAAAATGTTGTGGAAGTCTTGAAGTATCTGGGCTATTGCAAGCAGTTTAAATGTTCAAAGAATTGCAAATGGCCAAATGTCAGGAAATTCCAAACAGCCCATAGTGGCTCCAGTATCATTTCTGAGGTCAATCAGAGAAGAGGAAGCTAGAAATACTAATTGAGGTCAGATGGAGCAGGGCGTTGATGCATGAGTATTTGGTGTGACATGTAGGTTCTCGGATCCCATACCTCTCCCAGGTGGGAAACGGGGGTTCAGACAGAGAAGCTCGAGAGGCTGGTTACTTCTGCTATGTAGTGCTTTAGAAAAAATCCACTCCAAACATAGTAGCTTAAAATTACACAAATTTATTTACTTCTTACAATTCAGTTGCTTAAGTCAAAACTATTCTTCTGCTTCATGCAGTGATAGACAGGGTACTGGGTGAGTAGATGCTACAAAATGGCTTCAGTCACCTGGCTGGCATCTGGCATTGATCAGCATCTAGGAGCTCCGAGTATCAACCACAGCCTAATTCCCCTCCTTCTGGAGAACATGGAGCAACGAACTGAGAAGCGATATGGAGTGACCACGTCACTGCTTGGGCTTCCGCACGGCATAGCAGTCTCAAGGTAGCCAGACTTCTTACTTAATGACTGTCTAGCCAGACAGTACAAAAGTGGAAGCTGTCAAGCCTTCTTAAGATTTAGTTCAACAGCTAGCAGGATGTCAGTTCCTCTACATTCTATTGTTTAAAGCAAATCATGGTTAAACAGTCTA
Source organism: Tursiops truncatus (assembly GCF_011762595.2). NCBI lineage: Eukaryota > Metazoa > Chordata > Mammalia > Artiodactyla > Delphinidae > Tursiops > Tursiops truncatus. The sequence continues at coordinate 51,699,911 of NC_047041.1, forward strand.
TGGTTGATATATCCCATGTTTAAAACTTCCCAGGTTCAAGGACACTACACAAGAGCATATGTGCTGAGAGGCATGCTTTATTAGGGGCCATCAGAGTAACAATCTTCCACACTGAATAACTTCTCCAAAATCAAAACCAGTACGTAACTAGCACTTCTGAAATTAGAACCCAGGTCTCTCCCTTGTCTTCTGGAAGTGTCATGATGGGGAAAATGCATAAACTTTCTCCCCATCACCATAGGGCTTGAGTAAAAACAACGATTACCCAGCAGCCGCTAGATAGTTACATACTTTATTCTAAAGGTCCAAGAATGCAGCTGTAGTCATCTATCGGAGAACAACTCTCTGACCTTCATGGTTGGATGAGGGAATGAAAAGCACCTAGATAACTAAGGAAATTACCAGTGACATAGGATCTGCTTTTGATGCCACCTGGCAAAAAAATCATTAAAAACAGTTACCATCTTCTGGCCAAAGTGTGAGAGCTATTCAATTCAGGACTAATAAACATGGCACTATTGATCTTCTAAGACCGTCAGGACTGATCTTATCAAAGCCATAAATTATATTTATGAAGACATTCAAATAGCACACAATGATTACTTTTTCTCTTGGAAGCCAGGAGTAGCTGCAGAGGCGTCTGTTTTGCACAAGGTGATAGAACTACTTCTTCCACAGTTAGCTGACTGGGGCAGGAAGACGGATATTCACCGACAAAGGCACAATCTCATTTTGGAGACTTGATAGTTCCAACTATGTCTCCCTTGCATGCTTCATCTCTTTACAGAAGACAATATGTGAAATCATTCTTCATTTAGCTTTCATCGTTTTAGTGTGTTTTTTATTTAATTTAGTGGGTTTAAAAAAATTAATCTGATATAACAAACCAGAAAGTATCCTTGCAAAAATTTACTTCCGAACAGGAAGTAAAGCTATTAGCTAAAGGAGTCACAGATGTTCAAAGAAGTAAATATTAGTGAAATGTCTATGACAGAATAGACAATCCCTAGAAAGCAAGTCAAATTCTCATTGTTGTGGCTGGCCGACTGAGGCTCCACTTATGAAGTAACTTGTTCAAGGTCATACAGAGAACATTTGGCCTGGCACTGGCTGGCACCCAGTCACCCTGCCTTTAGAGGCCAAGTTCCCCTCCATAGCACATAGCCACCCTCACCCAGTAATTTGTCATCTTAAGAGGTTGAAAGCTAAGGGTAGGTGTGAGAAAAAGCAAGGAAATAGATGTCAGAATCCAGGGTTTTAGTTTAAAGTCTGACACTGAATCACTCTGTTGGCTTGGACAAAGCCCTTAACATCTCTGAGCCTCAGATTCCCCATTTGTAAAATAATATGTAACCTGAGTAGAAGACCCTGTTTAACCTTAAAATTCTGATTGCATTTCCCTGACTAGCTCTGAGGAGACCTGGGTCTGCAGAGGCTCGATGGGAACATCACACTTTAAAGAGAGTGGAAGAAAAATCCATTCCATACTTACCATTAGAAGAGACCCTCATTCCCCAAAGGAATGGCTCTGCTGCGGCTACACAGGTCAGCAGCTGTGGGAGGCTAATTTAGGTTGTCCCTGGCTCATTGGCAATCACCAGGCTTGATATGCATTTGAAACAAACTAAACACTCCTAATCACCTCGAGAAAGGGATAACTCATTATAACTGCACACTAAGGAACTTCAGTGACATTTATTCTGCATTTGTGTACAAATAGATTACATTATTTAACTAAATCAGTTTGGGCAGCTGGAAGATACCCGCACACTCATTTATCCCTGCGGAAGATTGAACAGTGATTAAAAGAGAATACCTCTTTAATTCCAGATGTCATCTGCATACCACAAGGAGAGGTTTGGGAAAACTCCCTGATTATGTAGTCTTACATGAACCAAGCATCTGTTTAATGCCACAGCCCAATTTGGAGGTGAGGAAGGGGCTACAGAAAAGCCAGAGGAGCCCATTTCTGTAACCATCTGGGATGCATCAGCACTGGGTTGTTTTTTTTTAATCCCACCCCCCCCCCCCCCCCCCCGCCTTCGTTAGGAAACACTCTCCTCCACACCCGCTCCCTGACAAGCCTAAGATGATCAGAGTTGAGAACCGGAACCTTCTGTTTGATGATTTGGTTCCTTAATTTGGCCATCTGGAATTCCAGGTAGCACATTGTTTCAAAGTGTGAATTTTCACATGGGAATAGGGCCTCGTGGGAGAACCTATCATTTGGGACACATCTTGGTTCTTTAAGCCTTGGATACTTTGGAGTTTGTTTCTCTCTCTTTTTTTCCTTTTATACCTAAAGAGGGAGTTAAACAGGTTACAGTTAAAACCTCTGTGCCTATGGTGCAGAAATGAGAGAACTCATTTCTGGCAGAAACAACTGAATGCATCAGACTTGATGGGCTCTGTGAGAGCAACTTGAAATCTGACTTAGAGAAACCAGAGCTTGTTAAATACTACTATGGGCCAGACATCGTGGGAGGCACATTACATAATCTCAGTTAATTCTCATATCTGGCTGCAGGGTCAGCTCCATAGGCCTTAAGACTTGTGCAGTCACACAGGGCCCACACTTAGAAGGATCATTTTCTGTTGTCACCATCAGGAAATTCTTAACAATTTTCTCACAGGGACCCCCATTTTCACTTTGTCCTGGGCCCTGCAAATCTTACAGCTGGTCCTAACTGGCTGGATAGGTGCTATTATTTGTATGTGTACGTGTGTTTAACAGATTTTTAAAAAGGGTCCACTGAGTCTCAAACTTGGATCTTCTTGACACTAAATTGTATGTTCCTTCCTTTTTATTTTTCTGACGAATTAAACTTTGCAAAATGCATGGTATTTTCTCAAAAGACTTACTAAATCTTTACCTTAAAATATCTCATTTCACCCAAGGGAGTAGGGGTGGGGTAAGGTGGGAGATGATAAAATAATGATAATAGAAAATATAACAACAATAGTAATATATTTCTGGAGGCTTCTTGTATTTTTTTCCTTTACATCTATCCATTTGGACATGTGTAAGTTATGTGAATATACATGAGAAAAAGACTAGTTATAGCTGAGCCTTGGTAAATCATAAATCAAATAAAGTAAATTTTTATTATTTCAAATTACAAAGTCATTTCTAACATACATTTAAGTGAGCTGATGTGACTGGTGTCGCTTCACATATTTCTCAAGGAGAAGAAACATTTCAGATGGTAAATTAGTCATGCTTGAACATTAACTATTAGACTTGAGGCCATTTTTAGATAACTGCATTTCTTTTCCTTTCAGAGAAATGTGTCATCTATTTAGGATTCATATGCTTTAGGATGTGTTCAAGCCTTTAGCATTGAAGCCGAAAATTTAAAAACTGCATAAATAATTGGTATACGTACATGAGTACTTACTGTGTGCTGGTACTGCGTTTACACAGAGATTAATACGTTAATTCACCAAATAGTTTTAAGCGCCAGCATGATCCAGGCACTGTTAGCCATTTACAATAGATAGTGAAAAGGTAGATATTTTCCCTTGCTTTTTAAAATGTTACTTTCTATATTTTATATATGCATTCTATATTTTAAAATAATATAAGTAAAAAGACGTACGTACGAAGTGTGATATAAAAGATAAATGCAGGGGGTTTAGGAATCCTTCTTGGTGGGCTTTCCGTGGAGAGGTCACAGGGGAGACAGACTCACATGTGGTATCAAAATAGTGAAAAAAGTGGTAAGTTAGGGAACAAATAACAGAGTGTGAAAATCCAGAGGAACGGGCATTTGATCCAGAGGGGTGAGTGGAAATCCGCGAAACTGCTTGGTGTCCTTGAAAGGGGCATCCTTGGAGTCCAGCAGCTGGGGACCCCCACTCAGTTACCACATTGAACGGGTTTCCTTCTTGGTAAAATAGGTGTTGAAGAGAAAGGGAAGAAGGTCACCGTGACCCACGGGTTTCCTGTTGTCTCTGAGAACTCTGTGATTTGGTGATTTCAAGAGATGATCTGGAATAAGACTGAGAGAAGGGAGGAAAGTCAGAAAAGCTTGAGGCTGGAGGAACACAAGACACATTTTAACACCAGCCACTGTCACAGTAACAATGATAATAACAACATTTGCTAAAGGTAATGGCAGGCGCTGTGTTCAGTGTTTTCTGTGCATTACTTCTACTTCTCACTGCAGTGGCGTCATGTCTTAATTTGCTAATCTCATGGCAGCTAATCTACAGCTATTCAGTGTCTATTACTCTGTGGCTCTTTTCTGGCCGCCTCCCCAGCTCTGGTCTTCATCCTCACTCACCAGGGCAGCTGGCACAGCCTTGTCATTTCGCATAGCTATGCCTCCAGCCCAGTTTCCATACCGCAGCCAGAATTGTTTGACTAAGACAAAGATTTGACCACTTCCTGCTTTGGAGCCAAAGGGGGCTCCCGTTGTGTCCAGGATATATATGGGTCACACACTTAACCTGGCGCTTGATATTATCCCAACCTACCTCATGGTCTTACCCAACACACCATGCTGTGATGGAAAGGGAATAGAATTTAACATTGGCCATGAGTTCAAGTCCTGAACCTTAAGTAGCTAAGCACCTTTGGGCAAGTTACTTAACTGACCTTAAGTAGCTAAGCACCTTTGGGCAAGTTACTTCAGTTTCTTCCTCTTTAAGAAGGGGCATTCAGTGAGAGAAGAAGAAAGGCAAGCGCTCAGCTCTAAGAATTTGGGTAAATGGCGGGGTGAAGGCAAAGGGGGAACACAGTCACCAGTGCAGAACACCGTGTCACAACAAAGCACCTGGATGGATTTAAAGGGTTTGTCTGGAAGCGTGAATTAGGCTGTGCCTCGGGTAAAAATGTACTGAAGTAAAAAGAGAAGAGGTGACCCTGCCTCAGGTATGGTGGGCATCCAGCTAGTCTCACCAATGAGATGCCTTGAATTGTAGAATTTTTCTCATTCTGTACAGTAAGTTCCTTAACAGAAGAAAAATGTTACTCTACCCATTAAGCATCTCTTTCCTCATCTGTAAAATAGGAATAATAGTAGTAGTTACCCCACAGAGTTATTGTTATAGTTAAGTGACATAATCCATATAGATGCTTGGAAAATGCCCCCCCCCGCCCCCCGCCAATGAAAACAGCTTCAGGAATGTGCATACGACATTTACATTTACAGTGTGAGTAGCCTGAAGCCCTTACCCACTCTCATGGTTCTCATGATTGAAACATGGTCAAAATTGGTACAGGGTCATAGACTTCTTGGCTATGGTAATAGGAAATATCTTCCCAAAACTGGACTCAACTTTCTCTCCATTTTTATTTATGACCCCCAAGAAAAAGTTGGCAATGTTTACACCACTGGAAAACCAATAGAACCAAAAACAAATAGACGTTTCATAACAGACAAGGCTTGTCTTGTGTGCCATTCCATGCCATTTCTGACAGTTAAGTGTTACATCCTCCAAAGTGTTGAAGCCTTAGGTTGGGATGTGGGGATGATATATAGCTTGGGTCCTGGGAGACACAGGTTGCGCCATTGCATTCCATCCTCTTCCACCTGGTGCTGTGCTTATGAGCTCAGTAAATCCCTTTTCATTTTGAGGAAGCTAATTATAGTGCAAACAGTTTGAGAGTAGCCATATAGAACTGATTCCCTAGCCAGGTTCACTTTCTACCAGCTGTATAACCCAGGGTAGTTGAACCTCTCTGAACCTCAGCTTTCTCTTCTGTCGGATAAGAATACCTAAATGTGGGACTCTTGTATGGATTCAAGATGGCAATGCCTGTAATGAATGCATCTTACATGAAGTCTGGTGGATGCTCCTCAGTGAATCAATGGTAGCCCACAAACTTCATCTACCACGAAAACTTTCTCTCATCAGCCTAACAGTGCCCCAAATTTATAACTCTTCATCCTTGGTGGATCCAATTTGGCCTAAGTCAAACGGGCCTTATGTTCTAGATCCTGGCGGAGTCTTCTTTATCTTGCCAGTGCACACAGTTCTTTCAACAGGATACAGTATGCTTGTAACAGGTTTATTCCTGCATCCAGAGCTTCGTTATGATTCAGTCATCACTCTAATTTGGCTCAGCTCATGAAGCATCTGTTCACTTAGCAGACCAGCCTCTTTTATAGATGAGTCTAAATAGAGTTCTACTGTACTCATTGTTATCTCCCCCCTTCCTCTCCCAACCCAGCAGGTGCCTAAATAAACATTTGCTCAATATGGAGCAAGTCTTTGAATTGAAGGGGAAAAATGATCTATATTTTTCCCAAGACATTTTTCATTTAAAAAAATGCAACCACCTGAAAAGAAAAACGACATCACTGCTGTTTTTTACAGCTCACCATCACAAGACCAGTTGGCCATCTGGGGGTTGAGGAATGCCGTTACCTGCTCCTAGGTGGCACTCTGAGTTCAGAGGTCAAGAAGAATTTATTGATTACATATTTAGCTCCAGATTCTGAGGAAAAGAGATGATTGGTACAGACCATGCCTTTGTGGGGCATATATTCTCGTAGAGATAAGTGTATACACAAGTGTCACGATGCCACTTTGAATTGGACTGAATTCATCCAGACTGTAACCCTTCCAGGCCATGAATAGCTATAACCCACTAACGAGTCAGGCGTTTCAGGCTTCCAGGCACCACCTCTGTGTTCTGAAGGAAGAAAACCTGGATTCTGATCCCGCAACATCATCTGCTAGCTAAAGAGGCATTTGGTACAGTAATATCAATCCTGCTACAAATATTAGGGTTGTTTTCAAGATAAAACATGACAATATACCTAAAACACTTTGTAAACCATAAAATCTTGCATACACATTGGAGGTTTAGTAGTTCTGATGTAGGCTTGTCCACATTTCTTATTCTGAACCTTCTAGGTTTTCAGGAGGCTAAAAAGGGAACTGAAATCTAGAATGCAGAGGAAGCTGAAAAAGCTACCTGCTGACAAGCTGTGCTCCACCCAGGTCTGCAGAAAAGCTTGTCAGCACCAGGACCAAGCCTCTTTCCTTGTCTATCCCCAATTACCCGCCTTGAGTAGAGCATACTTCTCTAAATTTGACTTAAGTAAACATATACCATGAGTTGCCTCATGAATATTTCTGCCAGGGGTTTCTCTCATTTTTCTCTCATTTTTAGCCCTTATTATATGCCAGGAACTGTTTCAAGTACTTTGCATTTTTCAACATATGTAATTCTGCCAACAACTATATCCCTGTTTAGAGGAAAAGACACCATAAAGATTGAATACTGATCTCAGGTTATAGAGCTAGTACATGGCACAGCTGTGACTCAATCTCAGGTAGTCCAGTGGCAAGGGTAACAGTCTTAACCACCATGCTCCTGGTGTTGGCACTTGAGTGCCCCTTGTAAAGATATTCTCCTCTGTGTGTCTGAACTGACTTCATGTTAAAACTTTTAATGACTTAGGGGCTTCCCTGGTGGTCCAGTGGCTGAGATTCTGCGCTCGCAATGCAGGGGACCCAGGTTTGATCCCTGGGAACTAGATCCCACATGCCGCAACTGAGAGTTTGCTTGCCACAACTAAAGATCCTGCATGCCACAGCTAAAGACCCTGCACTGGCAACAAAGATCCCACATGCCACAAGTAAGATACCACATGCCACAACTAAGACCCGGCGCAGCCAAATAAATTAATAAATACATATTTTTTTAAAACACTTTTTTTGGCTGTGTTGGGTCTTCGTTGCTGAGCGCGGGTTTTCTCTAGTTGCAGTGAACGAGGGTTTACTCTTGGTTGCGGTGTACGGGCTTCTCACTGCGGTGTCTTCTCTTGTTGTGGGGCACGGGCTCTAGGCGTGCGGGTTTCAGTCGTTGTGGCTCACGGGCTTAGTTGCTCCACGGCATGTGGGATCTTCCCATACCAGGGATCGAACACATGTCCCCTGCATTGGCAGACAGATTCTTAACCACTGCACCAGCAGGGAAATCCCTTAAAAAAAAAAAAAAAAAAAAAAAAAAACTTTTAATGACTTAACAACAATAGTCGAAAGAGCATAACATTCAAAGCCTTAAATAACTGTATTCAAACCCCAAGTCTGTGTGGGAGTATCACCCTTCCATAACTTTCCTGAGCCTCAACTTCATCTCTCTCTTTAGTTGTCTTCTAGCTGCCTCTCTATTTCACCTCCCATCACAGAGAAAAGTCTTGGGTTGTCTATAGTCTGTCAACCCTCAAACTATTGAAAATTACCATCTATGTACACTGGAGTGGCATTGCTGAAGAAATCTACAACCATTTCTCGGTACCAAAACTAGTGAGTGCTTTGCCGTTTTCATCTTACGTGACAGCCCTAAGGTAGTCAATATTCTTTTCTTTTTTTTTTAGTAGGGGGGTTTGTTTGGTTTTATTATTGTGCCAATATTCTTGATAACTTCTTCCTTCTTGACATTCTCTCTTGTCTTCAAGTCCATGACCCCACTCTCCCAACTTTCCTTCTCAGACTCTGGATTATTTTTCTCCATCTCCTTTGCAGGCTCTTGCTTCTCTCCAACTTTTTGAATATTGGTGTCTTTCAGGTCTCCATTCTCTACCCTCTTTTCTTCTCACTGTGCCTTCCTAGACAAGTTCATATACACCTCGGCTTCACCAAGGGCTGATAACACATAAATATCTCTATTGACCTTAGATTTCACACCTTATTCTAGACACATATGTCCAACTGTTCACTTGCTGTTTCATACTGGATGCTCTATGTGAACCTTAAATTCAACTTCTCCCTCAAAATTAATTTACCATTTTCCTCTTCCATCAAACTTGCTGTCCTCCCATAGGACTTAGTTAATCCACACTGCAAGCCAGAAGCCTGGAAGCAGTCCTAGATTTCTACATTCCCCCAACTGCCCTTATCTAGATACAGATGTATCCATCTATGCTTTCCTCTTCATATCCACTTTCTAGGCCTTCATCACCTCCCATGAGGATTGTTTTAGGATTCGGGGGTTTCACATTCTCCAGTATCTCTACCACACAGCCAGCAGACTATTGATAACACAAACATGTAATCGTGTGTCATCACCTTGTTCAAAAAGCTTCAGTGGTATCTCATTGCCTATTCATTTCTAAACTTCTTTTCAGATCACCAAGACCATTGGCAATCCGACCCTTCTTCTCTATTTTTTTCTTGTGCCTTTTCTCCATCCTCCAAACTGTATTCTAGATTATTTTAAAACTAAACCACAGGCAGTCCCCAAAATGACCCATGCTCTCTTATGCACCTATGCCTTTGCATGTGTCGTTTCTTCCTCTGCTCACCTTCCCGAACACCTAGAATGTGACAGGTAGGGTGTTCCTCTTGCCCACACAGCAAACTCTTATTCATCTTTCAAGTTATAAAATATCACCTCAGTGAAGATCTCCTTGATCTTCTCAGGCAAACTTAGATATTCTTCCTAGAATGGAATAATTCTTTGCATTGTTGGTTTTCCAGGAAACTGTGAGTTTCTTCAGAATAGGGACTCTCTTCCCACCTCTGCAGACCAATGCCTGGCAGAGCACCTGGCCCCATAGCCGGCATTTAATAGATGTTTGTTGGATAAGAGTGAATAATTTAATGGAAAAAAACTTGTATCTGTAAAGTTTTGCATGTGTGCATGTGTGTACTCTGTAGGTGGACAGCATGTAGACCTGTGATGAGTACTTATTTTTTAGACTTGAGTTCTATAACCCCAGGCTTTAAGTATTTATTTCATTCAGGATATTTCAGTAATTATTATAAGCATATCAATATATGTTGATCCCATGGCCACAAAACTAGGTATAGTTTTCTGAAATAAACTTTAAAATGATTGTCCCTCTAATTGGGCATTAATGTATTACAACTTACTAAAGCACCTAAATAAAACTATTTTCCGGTATTAAACAACATTATATGCATTAAATAGCAGATGAATACAAACAAAAAAATACGCAAACCCTTAGATACCTTTCTTCTAACTGCTAAATTTTGTCCTGGTCCTCTTCTTTATATTCCCATGCATGAATACCAACTCTCCTTAATACTAGTGATTCTGATGTGTGAATAGCTTTGTGATTTCAATCCAGTTTGGCCTCAAAACTCTATTGGTCTCTTTCTTCTGGCCGAGAGTTTCTATTTTGATCAGATGCATTTTATGCTTTACAAACGCATAGGAAGGATGTCCTTTATCAGATTTCCCATAACTTCATGATGAAGTAGTTGGCCGATACGAGCCTTACCAATAATTATGATTTCCCCTGTTCCTGTCAGAGATTTTTAAGCTGGAACTTGTGATGTTACTAATTTAAAAATCATCCATATAATTATATGCATCATAATTACATGTCACATATATATTAAGCATTGTATAATACAAAGTAATAAATTGTCTATATAGTTTAAGAAGTATACAGCTGACCCTTGAACAACATGGGTTTGAATGGAACAGGTCCATTTATACGTGGATTTTTTCAGTAAATATGCACTCTAGTACTACAGGATCCAGTGGTAGTTGAATCGTGTATGCAGAACAACAGATAATGGATATGGAGGACTAATTGTAAAGCTAAATGGGAATTTGCAGCTGTGCTGAGGGCTGGTGCCCCCAACCCCTGCTTTGTTCAAGGGTTAACTGTATATGAAGACACTGATTCTCTTAGCATAGTTGATTCTCTTAGCATAGTTTAAACATCCAATTTGTTTACAAACCCAGTTCTAAATCACTCTTTTCTCAGTAAGAATTTCACATTGTGGTGAACTTAATGTAAATAAATTTTACTGAAATATCACATATATACAGAAAAATACACCAATCGTAAGTCTACAGCTCATTAACTTTACAAAGGGAACACCACCAAGCTCAAGATACAGGACATGTAGACACCCAAAGGCCTCCCTTGTGCCTTACCCATCATTAGCCTATGCCAAAGGTCACTATTTTTCTGACTTCATTCACCATGATGGCGTTGCTTTTAAACACCAAACACAGAATTTGAAGATGGTTCCAAACAGAGATAGAAAGGAAAGGGGTATAAGATTAAGTGACTTTTAGGTCCTTTCCAATCTTGAGATTCTATGATAAATGGTGTTTCCTACAACTCACCTCCACATAATTTTGGTGTAGCCCTTTGAGTTTTCCTTCCCAGCTATCATTTGGTTTCTTTTTAAATCTCTACTTTTCCTCTATCATTCCCCTCCATTTTCTATTCCACATATATTACTCAAAAAAACTCAATATTATCAAGAACTGTGAAAGAAACTCAAAGCCCATGGCACGTCGACAGCACATTTGTAAAATTTGAATCATCAGAGTAATGCAGCAATGTCACAGAAAACTTGGACAGTAAAACCAAAAAATGTGCCCCCAAACCAACCATGCTAATAAAGGAGCACATCAGTTTTACAAAGTATTTGCACACATGCAATTTGCAGTTATTTATAAAGGCATCATGTCCTTTCATATCATAAGCTTTTTCCATGTAATAGCATAGTTAATATGATTAGCATCTGCATGGAATTACAGTAAGTGGATATAACTATTTTGTTTGAACAGCAATTTAGATGGCTTCCAGTGTTTCATTAGTGTATATAAAGCTGTATTGAACATCTCTTTGTACATATCTGCATTCTGCATGTGGACTATTTACTTAGGACAGATTCCATATGTGTGAGAGTAGACATAGATGTTCATGTTGAAGGGAGCCCCCAAACACTTCCTGCTTTGCACTTTACTGGGTAAAGTAGAGGAGCAATGAATCCCCAAAAGTAGAGATTTGGATTTCATGAACTTTTCTGGCTTAAGAATCAGAAGGCAAATAAGCCATTTGTGCCTGGACCAGACCGATTAGTTAGGCACTCAGACATTTAACTTAGAAAATGGCTCAGGGCTGAACTCAGTATATTTGGGCTTTAGCCGCCACTATACACTGAGGTGGTAATTTCTCTGTCCCCACGGGTCTGTAAAATAGCCATCCAACTGACTTACTGTGATTATTGCTGCAACTTGAGATTTTGGCAAAAATCTATTATGTGGAGTACAAGGCCTAAAAGGAAACGTTTAACTTGTAGAAAATAAGTCTGGTCAGGAGGGAGAGAGAGAAAGTAAAAAAGGCAGAGATGTAGATGGGGAAAAGGAAGGAGACAAAAGATTTCTTTTGGAATTACAGAACTTGAACACTGGAACTCATTGTCCCAGAGATAATTTTAGCCTATTACCTCAGCTCTGAAACTCTGTTTTTTAAAATTTCTCAGATACTAAGCTAGAGAAAAACTAAATTTTATTAGCTGATTAATTTAATATTATAAAATTAGGAATCACTTTTATTCTTGGCACTCAACTTTTATCTGATTAGCTTAATTAAAGAAGTGGTTTATTTAGAGGAAAGAACTGGTATAATTAAAATTTAGAGAAAATGCAATGTTTACTGAAAATTTGAGGAATTATCTCTATGTGCAGACTATTTTATTGGTGAAATGTATCACTTATCCTATGAACTATCCCTTATTTCTCATAGTCCATTCCTGGACCATATAACTATTTTTGGAATAGGCCAATGGAGATGATAAGAGAAAGTACAGATGGTGATGAAACAGTTTAATGAAGTCTTGAAATACGAACAGAAGCTCACCAACTAAGTGAAACATTTAATCAATATTCATCAAATACCTCTAATAATCCAGATTATTATTAAGACTTTGGGTGGAAGGATATAAAACACAAATCCTCAAGGACAGAGGCACAGATCTGTAATTACAATAGACAGTCATCCCTCGATATCTGAGGGGGGATTTGTTCCAGGACACCCATGGTTACCCAAGTCCATGGATACTTGAGTCCCTTTTATAAAGTGGTGTATGGGGTATGTATTATAATAAGAGGGGAAAAAGAGGAAAGAGAAAAGGAAGGAAAAGGAGCACTGTTTGGAGCACCCAGACAAGATGGAGAGTCAGGGGACACTTCCTGGAGGAGGTCCCACTTGAGGTCGGTCTTAATGATAAGTAGGCATTCTTCAGGTGAATTTGGAAATGGGTAACAAGGTGGGGAGCCATATGGGTAGAAGAGGAAATAAGAAATAGCCTTTTGAAGAACCCGGGATTCCAATGGGAGGAAGTGAATGTGTTTGATGAGACAGCAGAACCAGCAGGCACTAGAAATCACAGTGCCTTGAATCTTAGTCTTTGCACTGTTGACTAGGAGTTGTGGAAGGTCCTTAAACAGGGGACAGCAAAGTCAGAGCTGAATGTTCGGTTGTTCATTGTGAGTGCAGTGGGAGGATGTACTGGAAAGTATAGGACTAGAGGAAGTTAAGAACAGCGAGGAGGCTGCCACAACGGTTCTGAAAAGGGGTCACACACTGATTTTATAAAGGGCCAGGTAGTGAATGCTTTAGACTTCTCAGCCACACGCTTTCTATTCAACTATCAGCTCTGCATTGTAGCACCAAATTAGCCATAGACAATATAGCAATGAATGAACCTAGCTGTGTTCTAATAGTGTTTTATTTCCAGACAGTGAAACCTGGATTTCATATCATTTTCACATGTCATGAAATAATATTTTTGATTTTTTCCAACCATTTAAAAATGTGAAAAACATTCTACTTGTTCAGAGGCAACAGGATGGCAACTAATGTATTACAGTAGATGTGAGAAGGGAGCTAATAGGTGGATTTGAAAAGGCTGTAATACAGGACTCAGTGGTTGACTGGGTTTTGCTGGTCAGTTAGGAGTGGTGTCAAGAATCACTCTCAGTGTTGTGGCTTGAGACCCTGGGTGGAAGGTGGCCTCCGACCAGATAGAGGACACGGAATGGGAGAGGGGTGTGGACACTGGGAAATGCAGAGGTTGACAAATGCCTTCCTTTCTCTATAATTCAGGCTTCAGGAATTCTGGTATATGGAATCCTCCTTAGGAAAATATTTTGAATTTCATGTGTTTTGAGTAATTTTGTTGTTCTTAGCAAGTGCTTCCTTACATTTTGGGGCAGAAGAAATTTTTTCACTATAGAAAATGGCCAAGAGAAATTAATGTTCATTACTAATATCAATCTTTTAAAATATATCACCTCCTTTGACGTTTTCAGAAAACTGTCTCAAATAAGCCCCAAATGCAAATGTGACCCATATGCTA